>NC_060119.1:989591582-990216582 GCF_021461395.2 Schistocerca americana
TTCTAGGCGCTTCAGTCAGGAACCGCGCTGCTCCTACGGTCGCAGGTTCGAATCCTGCCTTGGGCATGGATGTGTGTGATGTCCTTAGGTTATTTAGGTTTAAACAGCTCTACGTCTAGGGGACTGATGACCTCAGATGTTAAGTCCCATAGTGCTGAGAGCCATTTGAACCATAAACCGTTGCTAGCGGTCATCCACTGCAGTAGTACCCCTTGGGCGCCCTGATCGAGGCCTGTGATTGACAGTTGCTGTCTCTATGTACCTTCTCCAAGTCTGGAAACATCGCTTTGGTTCACTCCGAGACGCCTGGACATTTCCCTTGTTGAGAGCCCTTTCTGGCACTAAGTAACAATGCTGACGCGATCGAACCGCGGCATTGACCGTGTAGGCATGGCTGAACTACAGACAACATTTACCACCTTCCTTGTGGAATGACTGGAACTAATCGGCTCTCGGAACCCCTCCGCCTAATAAGCGCTGCTCAAGAATGGTAGTTTTCATCTTTGGGAGGATTTAGTGACGTCTCTGTACAGTCAACGGTTCAAATGGTTCAAATGGCTCAGAGCAGCATGGGACTTAACATCGGAGGTCATCAGTCCCATAGAACTTAGAACTAATTAAACCTAACTAACCTAAGGACATCACACACATCCATGCCCGAGGCAGGATTCGAACCTGCGACCGTAGCGGTCGCCCGGTTCCACACTGAAGCGCCTAGAACCGCTTGGCCACCAAGGCCGGCACAGTCAACGGGACTGTGTCTAAATTTAGTTAATGGAGCTTGGGCTAAATATAAAATTTACCTATCGCAGAATGTAAAAACCAGAATAGCAGAACAAGACATACAAATTATTTCGATATAGGGATATGTGTCTTTCCCTCGCAATGGATTCTCGGCTTTTGGTATGATCCTCATTAATATTCGGGGACGTGAAACGGATATTTGAATACCAGGGAAATTGAAAAATAAATCCAAATGTAAGTTAAGAGCCACTCCATCCACAAATAATAGGCATATAATATTTCTATCCTAAAATATTTCTTTCCTAAAATATGTCTTTTTATCTTAATATTAAGGATCTTATGTTAGAAATCGACGTGTGCAATTATTTTTGTCTATTAGACACAAACCAGTGAGCGTTTCGACAGAAATACAGCCGATACTAATTACGTAAGACGAACCCTACTCAGAGATTAATGGACCAAACTAGGGCAGTTCGTGATATTGCCCGACAATGCGATTTTATTTAAGTACAACACTGTCAAACACCTGAAAGTTCTCCTTTGTGATTCAACGGAATTTACTAAACGTAATATGCACATGCGTTAATGTGTTTATGTACGTGGATTCGTGTTCTTGTATTTCCTATTGATCTTATTCCAAGAACTTTCCCTTTACATAAGTTTCTCATTAAACAGTTGTACTGCACTTCGTGTTCAATGAATTAAGATTTTTCTTTTATGTACGGGGTTAATCAGACTGTTATTACTAAATTTGTTTAAGTACACTCCAGGACAGATTGCAGCCCGCAGGCCGCATGTGGCCTGAATCATGGGTTCGTACGCCCCACGCTTCTCAGCCGTATTTCGTAATACGCATCTAACAGCCAATGAACGAATTCAAAAACATAAAATAATAACTTCTTAAGAACATAATATTCCTGCTCACTAACGAAGACAAAAATTTGTTGAGACAGCTATATTTTAAGATGAGCTTAATTTTATGTGACGTCCGTGAATTTGAACGTGTGGTAAGTAAAGCTGGCGATTTACTGCAGGGGCAGAGGTGTGTGTAGCATGGCCACTGCGGGGTTAGAAAGTCTGAGAGGGGTAATGTTTTACTGTTTGTGTTCCAGTGCCGACTACCCACGGGTGTGAGTGCCTTGAACTGACCAGTTACTGTGGTATAAATTTTTACACGAAAGTAACACGGAATCGTGAATGCTCATTACAGAGACAGTCAACTTCAAATGTGGTACTAATTCTTGGCAATGAACATTAAATCAAGGCTGTCGTAATAACGTACTGTGAGTAGGAGATACCTGGCATTTAAATCAGTCATCAAACTTATCTGACGGTGTCTCGTACTCAATATTACATTTAAATATCAGCACAAATACTATTAGTAATAAAAATCATTCGTACACACAGTAAAACGGACGGCACTTCACGATGCAGCTGTAGGTGTCATAACAGTTGCACCGTTGAGGCTGGCAGCAATGTGAAACAGACCCCAGTCGACATGATGTTTGACGAATGGCGAAGACATGTAGCAGTTAGAATGAGATTTTCATTCTGCAGCGGAGTGTGCGCCGATATGAAACTTCCTGGCTGATTAAAACTGTGTGCCGGACCGAGACTAACTCGGGACGTTTGTCTTTCGCGGGCAAGTGCTTGGGTAGCTCTAATGGTAGAGCACTTGTCCGCGAAAGGCAAAAGTCCCGAGTTCGGGTGTCGGTCCAACACATAGTTTTAATCTGCCAGGAAGTTTCATGTAGCTGTAGCTGTAGCTGTAGCTGTAGTTTCCTTGCAGCTGCTGCCAAGTTTTAGCATGTCTACTATAGAATAATACTATCAATAACAAAACTAACCAATCATTATGGAAGCGAATTCTGCGAACAGTCTTTAAATTATTGAAACAAAGACCTGTGAGCTCAAGCTTTTATTTTAAATTCTCCCTGTGTGTTTATCGCCAATTTAATGGCTTAGCATGAACAGTTTACCCATTGCGTTGCAGTGTAGTTTGAATAAAATTATTCTGCACTTGACATTTAAGCGCATTTATTGTCTGGTATCAGACTGAGCCAATCATATCTTGCAATCTTTTACGAACAAGGTATAGTATCCATCTGCCTGACGTGCGCTCCGTTGCAACTATCGGTGCCCCGATAATTGGAAACTCAGCATCAATAATCTTAAACGTAGTGTTAGCTGTCGGACTAATCTGCCACCCCGTCACGTTCATTTAGACATTGATATTAAACACACTCTAGCTTTTGCGATTTTTTTTCCATGTTTTCGATCAATACTTGAGTGTCTCCTAGGTGCACGAATAATAATCCTTGAGTAATTTATTTTCATATTTTTCTCTTACAGTGTATGTGTACACCGGGGTAGCTTTCCAAGACTCAACTCTATTCTGCGGGACGAATTGGAAAGTGTTCCTATGTCCGGCAGTAGGCCCTCTAGGCCACGTCCTTCAGGTATACCCCTGGGAAATATGCAGTTGCTTTTAGACGATACGTGAGTTACCAGCAGATGGCCTTGAAGACACCGGGGCTCTTTGTTCCACGTGGTCGGTGCCGCTCCAGCAATCCAGCCCTTCTCAGAGACGCGAAAGCGAACAGTACTGAGGGACGGAGATACGGCATTAACTTTACCTTCTGTCTCATTGCTAGAACGAATAGGCACTGACTAACATTTGTTTTGGAGTGTCGCTCGTGACCGAAGTATGCGAGCGTCAGGGCTTTCAGGACCCGATAGCATCTTCGCCATACTAGGGCGATGAGATAAGTTTTTCTTGGCGAAATGCGCTGTGCTGTCATTCACGACCGGTTTAGATCACGGACCATCTTCACAGTGGAAGAATATCTGTCATGCCAAAGTCACATGCCATATTCGCTGTTCTGAAGTTTACCAGTCAGCGATGGCGTACATTTTTCTCGTAAAGTAGCAGGCACGACAGGTGAAGTTGCCACAGTAAATACTGTAATGACCGAATCACAAGGGATTGCCAACAAAAGAAATAGGATAAGTCATCTTGGTAAGAATTTTAACAAGTAGAGCCTGGAAACCTAGATGGAGACGTACAGCGCTTGACTCTATCGCCAGATCAATACGAGGTCGTGAGCATTAAGAAACCTCCGATTTCAAGCTGGCTGATTCCGGATTGTGGGTAAAAAGGCGACGCGGTCACGTACCATCTACAAGCAAACAGCGTCAACACGATATAAAGAGGCCACCAGCTGATGGGCTGGGCAGAATTCAACAGTTCGAGAGTTCTTGTTAGCAGACGAGTGTCGGGTGTGTGTCCGCCGACAATAGAGAATTATGTGAGTGAAAGGGTGTATTCCGTTAACCTTGTACGCTAGGAAGGACTTTCATTCGTGCCTGTACGCACGTCTGGACTGTTGGTAGCTAGTCTGTCATGGCTTACTTGTATCTGTGACTAATCATCACTCACAGTGTAACACCTAACGGAGCCTTAGGATTCAATTAGAGCAATAAAAAACTGGATCCTTTTCACGAGCCGATTGAAAATATATCAGGCAGGCTATTTGTTGTAGTAATCTGAGTATCTAGTCAGCCTCATATATGTCCTACGCCCATTGAAATTATGACTCAGACTCTGTGCTCTTCGACAAGTTTATATAAACTCGAGAAGAAGCAGTAAAGTCCGACGCAGGTACCAAACCAGAAGCTCTTTTCTTCATTTCTACCTCTCTAGCCTGATACACGAATCTCTCTGTGCTGTCTCCAACCATAGAGTCCTGACAAACTTTAGCTAGAACCTGTCGCCGACTTACTCCCTTGCACGAAGCCGCTCGCGTGGCAAAGAGTCAAAAATGGTTCAAATGGCTCTGAGCACTATGGGACTCAACTGCTGTGGTCATAAGTCCCCTAGAACTCAGAACTACTTAAACCTAACTAACCTAAGGACAGCACACAACACCCAGCCATCACGAGGCAGAGAAAATCCCTGACCCCGCCGGGAATCGAACCCGGGAACCCGGGCGTGGGAAGCGAGAACGCTACCGCACGACCACGAGATGCGGGCGGCAAAGAGTCGGTAGAACAAAAAAGCCTCACACCGCTTCCTATTGGACTGAGGGATTAACTTAAGTATGTTGCTGCAAACAAAAGGTCTTTAAAACTTCCTGGCAGATTAAAACTGTGTTCCCGACCGAGACTCGAACTCGGGACCTGTGCCTTTCGCTGGCAAGCGCTCTACGATCTGAGCTACCGAAGCACGACTCACGCCCGGTACTCACAGCCTTACTTCTGCCAGTATCTCGTCTCCTACCTTCCAAACTTTACAGAAGTTCTCCTGCGAAACTTGCAGAACTAGCACTCCTGAAAGAAAGGATATGCGGAGACATGGCTTAGCCATAGACTGGGGGATGTTTCCAGAGTGAAAATCTCATTCTGGAAACATCCCCCAGGCTGTGGCTAAGCCATGTCTCCGCAATATTCTTTCTTTCAGGAGTGCTAGCTCTGCAAGTTTCGCAGGAGAGCTTCTGTAAAGTTTGGAAGGTAGGAGACGAGATACTGGCAGAAGTAAGGCTGTGAGTACTGGGCGCGAGTCATGCTTCGGTAGCTCAGATGGTAGAGCGCTTGCCCGCGAAAGGCAAAGGTCCCGATTTCGAGTCTCGGTCGGGCACACAGTTTTAATCAGCCAGGAAGTTTCATATCAGCGCACACTCCGCTGCAGAGTGAAAATCTCATTCTGGAAAAGGTCTTTAATCTGTCATGTGTCCCGCGCCAGGGAATTACGTGGCCACTGCCAACAGCCTGCCGTCAGTAAACGCTGAAGACGTCATCGCAAGCAGTTAGACAAGCCGAGGTCAGGGCCGACGATACCTCAATCGGCACCGCATTCCAACATTCGCCTTCACGAGACTCCGACGCAGCGCCATTCGCCTAGTCCACAAACGCGGTGAGTGAAACACACAGTGACGTGGCAAAAACATCGACGTCTGTGAGGAAGGAAGAAAAAAGGCTAATAATGAATCTGGAAAGTAGTGAGTTCCCCGGCCAGTAAATAGCTTCATATGACGCATGCAAGTCAATTCCGAAAGCGTTTGACGGAACTAAACATATGACTTAGCATCTGAACTTAGTACTAAAATTTGTAAGGGCTAAATTTGTGGTGGGGGGGGGGGGGGGTGCACGGATTAAGTGCCCGTACGTGATTTGACCTCAACCTGGGCATACGTGAAGCTAATTCCACTGGAGAACTAGGGGTGAAAACAGACTTTGGATTACCACATGTGTTTATTATTGCCGGCCGGTGTGGCCGAGCGGTTTTAGGCGCTTCAGTCTGGAACTTCGCAACCGCTACGGTCGCGGGTTCGAATCCTGCCTCGGCCATGGATGTGTGTGTTGTCCTTAGATTAGTTATGTTTAAGTAGTTCTAAGTTCTAGGGGACTGATGACCTCAGACGTTAAGTCCCATAGTGCCCAGAGACATTTGATCCACTTGTGTTTATTATTCTAGAGTATACAGAACAAGATCGAAAATATGGCTGAATGGTTGAGTGGAGACATTGCAGCACCAATTTCCAGTTGTCCAAGGGATAATGAGAGAATCAGACATTCTGGGAAGCCAGGATTTAATTAGGAAGCTAGCGAGAGCAACATTCACACAAGGAATCGAAGATAAGGGGATTAAAACACTTACGAGGGTGAGAGGAGAGGATTTAAAGGTAGCACAAGCGGTGGATTTAGCATTAACAGGCGAAGCTTCAATCGCTTCTCGTAAAGAAAGATTCGGTGAATCCGGTCGCCTGAGAGAGTATTGTTTTAGTAGTAGGAAAAGAGGCCATCATGCAAGGAACTGTGCTATAGAAAGACACGTCACAAAATCAGACACCATACACCAAAATCGTCCGTCATCGCCAACGAGGGCAGACAAGGAACAATGTCGAGATCATTGCAGTGTCATTGAAAGCATACGGTCGACTGTGTGCTGCCGATGCAAACCACAGGTACATGAAGGGTCATGCGATAAATCGAGACCCACAATATGGTTGCAGAGATCTAGGACACACAGTCCGTCATTGTAATGTCAAGAATGGTCAGCAAATACGAAGATTCGAAAGCCAGCAAACGAAAGGGCGGCATGAGTATATGAGTATGCAGTGCCGCAAAGTTGTACTCAGTAGGCTGCAAGAAGAAGATCGATTTCGTAAGAAGAAAGTGGGCGCGAGGGGGCACAAAAATCACAAGTTTTATAGTAGAGAGCGCCGCTCAGTTAGCGTCATAAAGATGTCAAGTAGTGGATAGTACAACGGGCACTGACGCTCATGAGGGAATGAAGCCAAGTCTGACCACTAAAGAAGTAATAGAGACATACAGAGCCGCAATGTTAATGTTGAGAACGGACGCAACATCCAGTGGTATCCATATGTTAGGGGACCATGTGGTATATGAAGGAATTTTAGGCAGAGACTTCCGCGAGAAGCAAAAAGTAATCATAGATTACGCAGTGATGACGTTATGGGTCAAGGGTCGATCATTACGGTTAGGAGACGAACCTTCGAAACCTGCGGACTGGGAGAAAGCCGATAGGAAAAATGGTTCAAATGGCTTCGAGCACAATGGGACTTAACATCTTAGGTCATCAGTCCCCCAGAACTTAGAACTACTTAAACCTTACTAACCTAAGGACATCACACACATCCATGCCCGAGGCAGGATTCGAACCTGCGACCGTAGCAGTCTCGCGGTCCCGGACTGCAGCGCCTAGAACCGCACGGCCACCGCGGCCGGCAAAGCCGCTAAGAGAGGAACATTGTCTCGTGGACTGGAAGTTAGCCAGGCGAAAGGAATGGGTAGGGAGAACGAGATCATCAGTAGGGATGCAGGTAGAGCGGAGGTAGAACAGAGAGAGGAGAGAGACATCCAGAGAGGGTAACCAGAATATATCAGAAGCAAAGGGACGCTCCAGTTAAGGGAAACACGAATGAAAGTTGAGCAGCAGATGAAGAAGAAAGTGAGCTAAATGGTGCTATACGAATAGGCCAACGCGAGGAAAGATGTTAAGGATAAAGATGCAGCTTACAGACCTCACTGAATGGAAAATAGGAAAGCAGCAGGCGCAGACGACGGACTTCTGCCTACAGCGTTGGTGACCGTGCTGAGAGGAGTGTGCGTCACGAGTATTATGAATACTACAGAAAACATTATACTGAAACGCCCTGAGGTAACGACAGGCGCAGTACCTACAACAGATGAAGGTGAGGAGCGCCACATACACAGGATAGTAGCTGTGGAGCAGGAGACAAGGTCGCGGGTTAGCAGGTTAAAGGTCGTGATTCGACTGGGTCGTTTAAACGACGAAGAAAGGTGTTCGATTATTGAGGTTGTGTATTTTACAGCATGATGTATTTTACTTCCCTGGAAACAGATTAACGTACACAGAGATGAGGTTGAAACCATAGGCACAAGGTAAAGTGATAATTATCAAGTCCTATCAACTACCAGAGGCGCAAAAGCAGGCCAACCGGAAAAAGGATATAATGAAAGGAAAAGAGTCATGATGATTTCTTCATTCGCAAGAGATTCCGAAATAGTCCCCCAATCGGATCTCCGGGAGTGGACTGCCAAAGGGGGGGGGGGGGGGTGGAGGGGAGACCATGAGAAAGAGATTGGAAAGCCAAGGAAAGGACAACGTTGTGCGAGTCGGGGCGTGGAATGTCACAAGCTTGAACGTAGTAGAAAAGCTAAAAAATTTGGAAAGGGAAATGCAAAGACTCAGAATAGATATAGAAGGGGCAGTAAAGTGAAATGGAAGTAAAACAAGAGTTTCTGGTCAAATGAGCATAGGGTAATATCAACAGCAGCAGAAAGTGGTATAACGCAAGTGGGAGTCGTTATGAATAGGAAGGTATGGCAGAGAAAGTGTTACTGTAAACAGTTCAGCGATAGGGTTCTTCTTACCAGAATCGACAGCAAACAAACACCGACAATGATATTTCAGCTATATATGCCGACGTCTCAAGGTGAAGATGAGGAGATAGAGAAAATATATGAGGATACTGAAAGAGTAATAGAGAACATAAATGGAGATGAAAATCTAGTCGTCAAGGAGGACTGCAATGCAGTTATAAGGGAAGGAGTACGAGAAAAGATTACAGGAGAACATGAGCTTGGGACGAGGAATGAGAGAAGTGTAAATCTAATTGAGTTCTGTAATAAATATCAGCTAGTAAGAGCGAACACTCTGTTCAATATCACAACAGGAGGGGCTATACTTGGAAAAGGCCGGATGATATGGGAAGATTCAGTTAAATTACGTCATCGTCAAACAGAGATTCCGAAATCAGGTACTAGCTTGTAAGGCGTACCCAGGAGCAGATGTACACTCAAGTCACAATGTAGTAGTGAAAAAGAGTAGACTTAAGAGATTCGGAAGAACCAATACACAAACAAATGGGATACGGCAGTACCAAGAAATTACGATATACGCTTGAAGTTCTGTAGCCTATAGATCCTGCAATAAGGAATAGCTCAGTAGGCAGTACAGTTGAAGAGGAACGGACATGTCCAATAGTACAATCACATAAGCTGGAAAAGAAAACATTGGTATAAAGAAGGTAAGAGCAAAGAAACCATGGGTAACACCAGAAATGCTTATTTAATGGGTGAAATAAGAAGGTAGAAAAATATTCAGGGAATTATGGAATGCAGAAATACAGGTCGCTGAAGAATTAAATAAAAAGGATGAGCAGAGAAGCTAAGACGAAATGGCTGCATGAAAAATGTGAAGAAATCGAAAAACAAATGATTCTTGGAAGGACTGACTAGGCACATAGGAAAGTCAGTACAATCTTCGGTGAAATTAAAAGCAAGTGAGTACAACGGGAATTTAAATGTTAAATGCAGAGGAGAGAGTGGATAGGTGGATATAGGCCTCTAAAAGGTAAAAGATACGTCTAACGTGATAGAAGAAAAAACATGAGTCGATTTAGAAGAGGTAGTGGATCCAGTATTAGAATTTAAGAGAGATTTGGAGGAATTGTGATTAAATAATACAAAAGTGTTAGATAACATTTCATGAGAATTTCTAAAATCATTCGTGGAAGTGGCAACAAAACGACTATTCACGTTAGTGTATCAGTGTGTGGGTCTGGCGACGTACCGTCTCATTTTGTTGCAAATATAATGAGCACAATTTCGAAGGCTGCAAAGCTGAGAAGTGCGAGTATTATCGCACAATCAGCTTAACAAATCATGCACCCAAGCTCCTGCAAGAATAATATACAGAGGAATGGAAAAGAAAATGGAGGATGTACTACACGACGATCAGTTTGACCTAAGGAAAGGTAAAGACACAATGAGGCAACTTTGACCTTGCGGTTGATAAAGAAAGCCAAACAAGGGAAAAATCAGTTGGATTTTTTGACGTGCAAAAAGCATTCGACAATGTTAAATGGTGCAAGATGTTCGAAATTCTCAGAAAAGTAGGAGTAAACTATATACAATACGTTCAAGAGCCAAGATGGAATAATAGGATTGGACGATGAACAACGAAGCATTCGGATAAAAAAGGTTGTAAGATACAGATGTAGTCTGTCGTCTTACAGTTCAATCTGTACATTAAAAAAAGTTTGAGGAGTGGTATTAAAATTCAAGGATATCAATGACACGATTCGCTGATGTTATTAATATCCTGAACGAAAGTGAAGAAAAATTACGTGTTCTTCTGAATGGAGTGAACATCCTAATGAGTACAGAATATGGACTGAGAGTAAATCGATGAAAGACAAAAGTAATGAGAAGTAGCAGAAATGATGACAAAGAGTGTCGTAACATCAGGATTGATGGTCGCTAAGTAGATGGAGTTACGGAATTCTGCTAGCTAGGCAACAAAACAGCCAATGATGGACGGAGCAAGGCGGACAACAAAAGCAGACTAGTGTAAATAGGCTATTTAGGTTTTTATGTTGGTAACGCCACGTAGCGCTCTGTATGAAAATCACTGACTGTGCTGTGTGCAGTCTGTGGCTGGTTGGACTCATTGCTGGAATATTCGCTTGTGTAGTGTTGGGCTGTTGGACGTGAACAGCGCGTAGCGTTGTGCAGTTGGAGGTGAGCCGCCAGCAGTGGTGGATGTGGAGAGAGAGATGTAAGAGTATTTAGAGCTTACTATAAGCAGACGATCTGGACGTGTGTCCGCCAATAGAAGGAAATTTATAAAGATGGATGTCATGAATTGATATATATATATATATATATATATATATATATATATATATATATATATATGATGACTTTTAAACAATATTAAGGTAAATATATTGTTTGTTCTCTAAATATTTCATTTGCTAACTATGCCTATCGTTAGTTAGTGCCTTCAGTAGTTAGAATCATTTATTTAGCTGGCAGTATTGGCTCTCTCTGTACTGCAGTTGTTCGAGTAACCAAGATTTTTGCGACACATGAAAGGCATAGCTTATTGTTAGTCAAGGCCATTATTTTGTTGAGAATTTTGAAAGCCAGATTGCGTTGCGCTAAAAATATTGTGTGTCAGTTTAGTGATGATGAGAATAAGTAAAGAGAAAACTGTTTGAATACGTTGACTTTTGCTCAACTGTTTGAAAATCAAATAACGTTGAAGTTTACCATCAAAGTCACTCATAGTTTTTCTGAGGGACGTTTCACTAGCACTGGCAAAAATGGCTTTCCTGGCCAAGAGAAGTCTAGTGGTATCAAACATAGGCCCTCATTTGAGGAAGAAATTTCTGAGAATGTACGTTTGGAGCACAGCATCGTATGGTAGTGAAACATGGACCGTGAGAAAACCGAAGAGAATCGAAGCACTTGCGATGTGGTGTTAGAGGCGATTGTTGATAATTAAGTTGGCTTATTGGGTAAGGAAAGCGGAGGTTCTGCGCAGAATCGAAGAGGGATGGAATATGTGGAAAACACCGACAAAAAGGAGGTAGAGGATGATAGGACATCGGGGAAAGACTTCCGTGATACTAGAGGGAGCTGTAGAGGACAAAAACTATGGGGTAGACAGAGATTGGAATACACCAAACAAACAATTGATGACGTGGTTTGCAAATGCTACATTAAGATAAAAAGGTTGGCACAGGAGTAGAATTCGTGGTGGGCCGCATCAAACCAGTCAGAAGACTAAATCACTCAAAAGAAAAAAATAATGGCAAGTGACGAGATCATTACACCGAGCAAGAGTAGGCTCCGTTTCCCGTTAATATTAATTTCGAAAAAGCTGGATGCTTCAGGAAAGCAAAAGATGAGGGTAGTCGCAGACTACCGAAGGTTGAATGACAACTACATTCTCAATGTTTTTCCACTGCACAGGTTCGGTGAGACTCTCGATACCTTAGGGAAGGCCAAACGCTTCACCACATTGGACTGTGCAAAGGATTATCTTCAGATATTGTTGAAGGCAGATGATAGGGAGAAATAGCCTTCTCCACGGCTGAAGAGCATTACGAGTACAAGAGATTGCCAATGTGAGTAACAGACAGCGGAGCCACATTTCAGATGCTGATGACCACAGTACTAACTGGTCTGCAAGGACACAAGTTTTTCGTACTTTAGATGACGAGTTTGCTTTCTGATTTACGTTGGATGAGCTTAATGCCAGACTTGGAGAAGCGTTCGAAAGGTTCTGATTGCACAACTTAAAACTGCAGGTTCATAGGTGTGAAACCCACTGGAAGGAAGTAAATTGCTTTGGAGATATAACTACTACAGAAGGATTAAAATCAGATCCACATCAGGTGAGCGCAATAAAGGAGTATCCGAGATCCAGTACTACGAAGCAATTAAAAAGTTTCCTATGGATCATGTCCTTCTACAGGAGTTTCAGCAAGGACTTCAGCTGGATAGCAAAACCATAACATGAACTGCTGAAGAAGGGAGCGAATGATGAGTGGTCAATAGAGCAGGAAACATGTTTCCAGAAATTAAAAGAGAAAATGGTAAGCCCGCCGATCTTACACTGTCCTGATTTAACTATGCAGTTCAGCAAGGGAGCGACTGATGACCTGATTCAAAAAGAAATAGGACGGGATTCACCATTAGCATTCGCATCCAGAACACTGAAGTGCGCCGAGAGAGGATATAATACGATCGAGCGGGAATTTCTAGCCACACTGAGGGTAGTAAAGCACTACCAACCTTATGTGCACGGAAGAAAATTTATTGTGTTCACTGGTCACAACGCATTGAAATGCTTGGCATATGTAGGTGATCTCTCATCAACATTAACAAAATTCAGAATTGGACTGGCAGAGTACGGCTTTGAGATTCTACACAAAAAGAGAACACAAAACGCAGTAGCAGATGGATTGTCACGCATCCTAGAAGAGCCTGCTGCAGTCATTCGGAATGTTATAGAGGATGATGAGGAGGAGCACGATGATCAGCAACCAGTGATCAGGGAAAGACAGAAATGAGCTGTTCTGAAACAGTTTCACGGGCGCGCGGGATTAGCCGTGTGGTCTCAGGCGCTGCAGTCATGGACTGTGCGGCTGGTCCCGGCGGAGGTTCGAGTCCTCTCTCGGGCATGGGTGTGTGTGTTTGTCCTTAGGATAATTTAGTTAAATAGTGTGTAAGCTTAGGGACTGATGACCTTAGCAGTTAAGTCCCATAAGATTACACACATTCGAACAGTTTCACGATTCAGCTGGGGGGGGGGGGGGGGAGCAGCAGGGATTAGCAACAATTATGACAGCTTTAAATGGTATAGATCATGGAGAGGTACGAAGGAAGACATAGATGGGTACATTCGAGATTAGGAAGTTGTCAGAAAAACGAAGCTGCGCAAAATAAGGCGAAGAAGCCCTTTTTTATTTTTTATTTATTTCTTTGGCCCTCCTGTGTCAACCTCTTAATCTCAGAGAAGCGCTTGCCTCCTACGTCCTCAGTTACTTGAGGAATGTGTTCCGGTCTCACTCTTCCCCTACAAGATTTGAACTCTAGAGCTCCTTCTATTACCATGGAAGCTATTCCCTGATGTCTTAACAGATGTCTCATCATCCTGTCCCTTCTCCTTGTCAGTGTTTTCCATATATTCCTTTCCTCTCTGATTCGGCGCAAAACCTCCGCATTCCTTACCGTATCATTCCACCTAATTTTCAACATTTTTCTAGAGAACCACATCTCAAATGCTTCGATTCTCTTCTGTTCTGGTTTTTCAACAGTCCATGTTTCACATCCATACGACGCTGTGCTCCAAACGTGGATTCTCAGAAATTTAATCCTCAAATCATGGCCTATGTTTGATACTACTAGACTTCTCTTGGCCAGGAATTCCTTCTTTGCCAGTGGTAGTCTGCTTATGATGTGCTCCTTGGTCTGTCCGTCATTGGTTGTTTTGCTGTCTAGGTAGCAGACTTCCTTAGCTCCAGCTATTTAGCGACCATCAATCGTGATTTTAGGATACTCTCTGTTCTCATTTCTGCTATTCCTCATTACTTTCATCGATTTACTCTCAATCCATATTCGTTACTGATTCTGTTAATTCCATTCAGCAGATCTTGTACTTCTTATTCACTTTAACTCAGGATAGCAATGTCATCAGTGAATCGTATAATTGATATCCTTTCATCATGAATTTTAATTCCACTCCTGATCCTCTCTTTTATTTTCAACTCATACTATTTCCTCTTGGCTCTTTACATATTACCCGTCTCGCCCTGTAGGGTACCCCAATTTTTCTCGGAATTTTGAACAATTTGCACCATTTGACATAGTCGAACGCTTTTTCCATGTCGACAAATCCTATGAATGTATCTTGATTTTTCTGTAGTTTTGCCCACAACGTTAGTATTGCTTCCCTGGTGCCTTTACCTTTACTAAAGCTAAACTGATAGCCATCTAATACACTCTCAATTTCCTTTTCAATGCTTCTGTATATTATTCTCGTAAACAGCTTGGATGAATCAGCTGCTAAGTTGTTTGTGCGTTAATTCTCGCTATTGTCGGCTCTTGCAGTCTTCGGAATTGTGTGGATGATATTTCTCCGAAAGTCATACGGTATGTCGCTAGACTCATACAGTCTACATACCAATGTGAATGGTTGTTTTGTTGCCACTTCCACAGTGATTTTGGGAATTCTGACGGAATGTTACTTCTGCCTTATTTGACCATAGGTCCTTCAGAGCTCTCCTAAATTCTGATTCTAATTCTGGATCCACTATCTCTTCCAAATCGACACCTGTTCCTTCTTTCATCACATTAGACAAATCGCCTCACTTACAGAGGCCTTAAATGTACTCTTTCCACCTATCAGCTCTCTCCTCTGCATTTTGTAAACTTAATGTTAACACCCTAGCTTTTAATTTCAACGTAGGTTGTTTTGACTTTCCTGTATGCTCAGTCAGTACTTCCAACAATTACTTCCTTTTCTATTTGTTCACATTTTTATGCAGCCATTACGTTCAGCTTTCCTGCACTTCCTATTTATTTCATTCCTCAACAACTTGTATTTCTGTATTCCTGAATATGCCTGGTCATTTTTCTACTTCCTTCTTTCATCGAGCAACTGATTTCTTCTGTTAGCCATGGTGTTCACAGATATCGTCTTTTTACCTATGTTTTCCCTTACAGTTTCTGTGACTACCCCTTTTTAGAGATGTCCATTTTTCGTAACTGCACTGCCTATAGAGCTATTCCTCATTGCCTTGTCTGCAGCCTTAGAGAACTCAAAGCCAATCTCGTCATTCCTTATTACTTCTGCATCAAATTATTTTCGTATAGTCTCTTCCTGACTAATCTCTTATAACTTCAGCCCACTGTTCATCACTACCACTCTGTGACCTGAGACTATATCTGATATTTGATACACAATCTAGTATATGATTTCGGAATCTCTGTTTGACCATAATGTAATCTAACTGCAATCTTCCGTATCATCCAACCTTTTCCAAGTACACCGCCTCCTCTTGTGATTCTTCAACAGAGTATTCGATGTTACTAGCTGAAATTTATCACAGAACTTAATATTTCTCGTCTCTCTCTGTCCTTGTCCGAAGGCCATATTCTCCTGTTACCGTTTCTACTGTTCCTTCCCCTACAACTGTATTCCAGTCCCTCATGACTATTAGATTTTCATTTCCCCTTACGTATTATATTACCCTTTCAATATCCTCATAAACTTTCTCCATCCCTTCATCTTCACTTTGCGACGACAGCATGTATACCAGAACTATCGTTGTCGTTATTGGTTAGCTGACGATTCTGATAAGAAGAATTTTATCACTGAATTGTTCATAGTAGCTTACTCTCTGCCCTACCTTCCTATTGATAACGAATCCCACTCCCCTTATACCATTTTCTGCTGATGTTGATATTACCCTATACTCATCTTCTTGTCTTCTTTCCGTTTCACAACATTGACCCCCACTATATCTAGACAGAGCCTTTGCATTTCCATTTTGTAATTTTCTAGCTTCCCTACCACATTCAAACCTCTGACATTCCACGCCTCGACTCGTTGAACGTTATCTTTTCGTGAGTTTTTCAATCTTTTTCTCATGGTCACTTTCCCCTTCGCAGGAGCCTCTTTGTGTTTACTAAAATACGTATCCAGGTATTCGCTCATTGTGATATCGACGTTGTCGGAACGCTCAAAATAACAGAGAAAAGTTATCAATACACGCTATTTTTCCAGGATGCCTTCACGAAGCTGGCCTCGGTGGACGAGCGGTTCTAGGCGCTTCAGTCCGGAATCGCGCGACTGCTACGGTCGCAGGTTCGAATCCTGCCTCGGGCATGGATGTGTGTGACGTCCTTAGGTTAGTTAGGTTTAAGTAGTTCTAAGTTCTAGGGGACTGATGACCTCAGATATTGAGTCCCATAGTGCTCAGAGCCATTTGAACCACTTGAGCCTTCACGAAATTTGTTGTACCAGAATCTACAGCACAACAGGACGCCGATACAATGTCGCGAGTTAGCGGAGAGAATAATCTGCAATTACGGAATACCATCAGTACTACCGAGCGACCAACGGACCATTATTGTAAGTGATATTCTAAAAACAGTATGTCGTTTACTGATGACTGAGAAGATGCCGTCTTATGTGTACCACCCATCTACAGACGAGTGTTTGCACTTGAAAGAACCCATGGAACGTTGACAGAATACCTACGTCGTTATGTAGGAATAAGGCAGGAAAACTGGGTTGATTGGAAACATTGAGCCATCTTTTTGTGTAATACCACAATACATTCCTCGAATGGGGTTCACCACACTCGAAATGTTTTTTGGTGGAGTATGCAAAATTCCTAGGGTTCAAGAGTGAGATCCTGCCAAAATGCAACATAACTATAAAGATTACGTAACAGAATTAACGGAAAGCCAAATGCATCAGATGAGAAGACGTTTTAATAAGGAATGTACGGAACGGCACCAGGAATGCGATGACCGCACGATAATCCCCAAGGAATTTAAGGCCGGGGACCAGATATTAATACACGACGAACGCTTGTGAACTGGGAGCTGAAAGAAGCTAAGAAGTCCATGTAGAGGGCCCTTCCGTGTCTTAAGGTCGCATGGGCCATATGTTGCCGCTAAAGAATAAGAAATTCGCAACTGTGCTTGCAAACAGACTAAGAGACTTCTTATAATTTCGGAAATGTGAGGATGTGAAGAAATCGAGTAGGATGTTCCAAAATATAAGGAGAGAATGTGTAAAAACTCTGTATAAATGCTGATGAAGAAGGATTTTGCGTAGTGAATACATAGGTGAGGACATTGTGATCGGTCCTCGAAGACAGGCCGACTCCCGATCACTTTACCCCTATTACCCTAAACGTGGTAGCAGTCGTGGATGGATGGAGGAGACAGACAAGGACGATGACAGCAGGAAACGTAAGGTTCGATCGTAAAATTCAGACGAGTAAAGGTTTCACTTTACGGACGGCCCAAATTCGATGCTGCTTGAAGCCCTTCTGATAAGTGGGTGGACAATGGGGACATTCTAGGAGAAGCTGGACGCTTATCGGATGCCTGAGTTCCGCACCTTCCTGGGAGTGTACTTCGATGTGGAAAGGAAGATGCACATCACCAATGTGAAAAATTGTGACTACGTAAATTTATGCAGGCTGCAGGAAGAAGCCGATGAGACGATGCGCATGGCATAATCCGCCATAGAGCATCGAAAAAAATGGACGCGGTTACCCCATGGAAGGAACTCAGCAGAGAATGCGGTAGAATGGCAGAAAGACAGAATACGAGATTCTCATGCACTGATTCAGCAGCGGGCACGTCTTGAAACACGACCTAAGTGAGGACTGATAATCAAGTTGGGCGCTGCGAGCAAACTGTTATTCGGTACCTTAAACGAGCAAGAAATCGAGCACATTGAAACCAGACTGAAACTTAAGCCAGGAGGAACTGACATTAGCATAATCAACAACAACCAACTTTAACAGCACGGAAGAGGATCGGCAGTACGCCGATATCCTGCGTGCCAGTATGGACAAAGTCAAGAAACAAATCTTCAAAATCAGGAACGAAACAGATCAGAGGATGCAGCGGATTACCTTATAGACATTATTCAATGAACAGACGATGCAACTGATTGTAATATTTCAAGAGTAACGTTTCGAGAATTAAGAGGACTATTGGCAGCCATCGTGGATGTACAGAATGGGCTACTAGCCCCACATATCATTAATCTTGCACAGGTAACAGAATACCTTCGAATAACCGCGAACGACATCGGTGACGAGATGTTCCCCCTAGACCACAAAGTGCAGAATGACTGTAAGTTCCTCCGAATAATAGAAACTGATGTACTCTCGACCAACGCATGCCTAACATATCTATTGAAAGTTCCTTAGTCGAGAATGAGGTCTTCAATTTGTACAGGGTATTACCATTTCGCATAAGAGGCGGGAAGAAATGGTATGTATGTCTAGTTCCTGAAGCTAAATATCTGCTAACAGATGATGCCAAGCAACAAGACACGGCCATACACGAGAATCAGTTAGATAGCAAAGAAGTAGCACAAGTTCGGAAGATATGCAGACACACATTTGCGATCAAACCGACAAGGTAGGACAACCACTGTGTGATAAATAGGTTGAAACAACCGAAGAAGAATCCTAATAACTGCATCAAGAAACTAGTATCAATTGCATGCAGCATTTGGACTCCAGTAAGAGCGAATGAATAGATCTATGTAGATCCCAGAAAGGAAAGATTAATTTTGTTATGCAATAGTCATGAACCAATAGATGTAACCCTGAAGACAACGTGAAAACTGACATTCCTAAGAAAGTGTACGGGAAATGATAAGATACTGCATACACAGCACATGACACAGACTGAACGACTAGTCTGGGACATACTATCTAATATTAACATGATCATGAAAAAGTTCTCCTGCGGGACGACTAGAATACAAAAAAAGACAGCGACGAAGACGAAGATGGCAGTTTTCGCCCGTACGAACATAGTGACTCGCAGGACTTAGAGGGGTCGGATATCGTTTGCACGAATTAGAAAATAAACTAGGACAACGTAAAAGAATAGTAGAAACTGAGATATCCAATTGGAAAACACACGTTTTCACGTATCCATCAGCAACAACTTTCGCACTTATAGCCACTGGATTGCCTCTTCACTATATCAAACCCAGCATCCACCGGCATAAGTGGAAAGAAGAGAGGAGTTATGGCCAGGTTCATGTGAATTATGATCCAGGTCAGAGGAAAATCTCACAAGAAGTGAAAACTCCCCTGACCATAGTTCTACACCACCATATACGCAGGATCGCAGAAGGACGAAAGAAAAGGAATGACCAGTTGTTATATATGTTGATGCTTCAAGGATGTATTTAAAATGTACTAAAAAAATACCTGTGTATACACGTTTGTATGTAAAACATAGAGAAAATTGTATGTATGTAATTTGTTTGTTGATGCGTTGAAAGGAAAGAGAAGCCTATGTAGGTAACGTACGTTAAAATAAATAAATACAAAATACAAAAATTGTTGTCTCTAAGGTCTGAGGACAAATCTCCTCCTCAGGAGGGGGGCGTAATGACTGAATCATGAAGGGACTGGCAAAAAAAAAAAGTAATAAGTTATCTTTGTTAGAAGTTTAGCAGGGAGAGCCTCGAAACGTAGATGGAGATGTAGAATGCTTGACGCTTTCGCCAGACCACAGACCAATACGAGGTTGCGAACGTTATGAAACCGCTGATTTAAAGCTGGCTGATTGCGAATTGTGGTAAAAATGCGACGCGGTCACATACCTTCTATAAACAAACAGCCACAACACAATGTAAAGAGGCCACCAGTTGACGAGCAGGGCAGAGTTCATGCAAGTACACAAGTGTCGGGCAGTTCCATCTCCGGACACGTAGATGGAAGCTCATATGTTACTGCAAGTTTTTCTGACTGGAAGTTGCATCTCACGTGTTCCCAGCGATTGGTTGAGGGCTATGGGACGAGGAAGGGTAGGCTAGGTGGATAGTAGCAGTCTTGAGGTAGCATTCATTCTGCCAAGAGTTTTGGTAGAGACTGGAAAAAGTGCTCGAATATCGAAGGAGATTGGGATGGAGAATGTCGCTGGTCGGTGGAGGTAGACGGCGGGCTCAGAGTTGCGGCCGCTCCTCGACGCCAGCTTGTGTAACCTACGACTTAGCCACGGTAAGTGGGTAAGTGGAGCACTGGACGCCTGTTGGAAGGAATAGAGACGGATTTAAGGCATTAAACTAGGGAACTAATCCTAGATGGATAGTGTTTAATTTCTTCCTTTCGTCTCTTAACCTGTCAGAGCTGTATAGGGTCGTTCACATGATGAAACTGATTTGCGAGATTGTGTGCTGTGCTGTTTGAAACCACCGGTATGTTTCACTGTCTTAGTTCAGCCCCGGCCTCACCTTCACTTATTACGAATAATGGC
The DNA here is from genome assembly GCF_021461395.2 of Schistocerca americana. Lineage (NCBI taxonomy): Eukaryota > Metazoa > Arthropoda > Insecta > Orthoptera > Acrididae > Schistocerca > Schistocerca americana. The sequence goes on from NC_060119.1 coordinate 989,612,199, forward strand.
GATTTTGAACTGTTTCTGTCATCTGTTAAATTTGTGTTTCATTGCATTAATCCTTTGAGACTGATTATAAACTTGAAAGATGAAAAGAAAATAAATAATGGACAAACACTTACGTAGTTTATGTATGTGAGGAAAAGTACCACCACAGCTCTATCTTAAGAATGCCTTTATCACAAGACTAATTTCGGCGTCACATTGCCTCATCCTTGGGCCCCACCACTGCTAGAAGTGCATTCGATTCCCTTGGCGTATTTAATGTAGTATCCTTGTTATTAACACATGTGGGCTAGCTTTCATCAGGAGTCTATACGCGAACCGTGTTGATAGGAGACAACGCAATATCGAGTATAGACACCTGATGATAATATATATATTATCAGGTGAAGTTCCTTGTCCATGCAATAAGGTGAACATCCTTAAACTTGAAACTTACTCAGTTATTGACTTTCTCACGGAAGTGCAAATTAGCACATGTCCCTACGCCCTGTACTCAATATGGTCCAGTCCTCTCGTAAGACAAAATTACTAAAGATGTTAAACATGTTAGCAAAATGTGATCCCTGATCGGTAGTTCTGAAGTTTAACAATCATAACGCGTTGCATTTGCATCTCTCTTAGAAACGAAACTAGGGCTCGTAATAAATTGAATATTCATGGAACTTCAAACGATGTGGCACTCGGAGTTCAGGGCAGCAGTCGAACATTTTCTGTATCCAGAAAGGCCCGTACAGGACCTGCAACATGCGGTCGTGCATTATCCTGCTGAAATGTAGGGTTTCGCAGGGATCGAATAAAGGGTAGAGCCACGGTCCGTAATACATCTGAAATGTAACGTCCACTGTTCAAAGTGCCGTCAATGCGAACAAGAGGTGACTGAGACGTGTAACCAATGGCACCCCACACCATCACGCCGGGTGATACGCCAGTATGGCGATGACGAATACACGTTTCCAATGTGCGTTCACCGCGACGTCGCCAAACACGGATGCGACCATCATGGTGCTATAAACAGAACTTGGATTCATCCGAAAAAAAATGACGTTTTGCCATTCGTGCACCCAGGTTCGTCGTTGAGTACACCATCGCAGGCGCTCCTGTCTGTGATGCAGCGTCAAGGGTAACCGCATCCGTGGTCTCCGAGCTGATAGTCCGTGCTACTGCAAACGTCGTCGAACTGTTCGTGCAGATGGTTGTTCTCTTGCAAACGTCCCCATCTGTTGACTCAGGGATCGAGACGTGGCTGCACGATCCGCTACAGTCATGCATATAAGATGCCTGTCATCTCGACTGCTAGTGATACGAGACCGTTGGAATCCAGTATGTCGTTCCATACTACCCTCCTGAACCCACCGATTCCATATTCTGCTAACAGTCATTGGATGTCGACCAACGCGGGCAGCAATGTCGCGATGCGATAAACCGCAATCGCGATGGGCTACAATCCGACCTCTATCAAAGTCGGAAACTTGATGGTACGCATTTCTCCTCCTTACACGAAGCATCACAACAACGTTTCACCAGACAACGCCGGTCAACTGCTGTTTGAGTATGAGAAATCGGTTGGAAACTTTCCTCAAGTCAGCACGTTGTAGGTGTCGCCACCGGCGCCAACCTTGTGGGAATGCTCCGAAAAGCTAATCATTGGCATATCACAGCATTTTCTTCTTGTCGGTTAAATTTCGATTCTGTAGCACGTCATCTTCGTGGTGTAACAATTTTAATGGCCGCTAGAGTAGTAGTCAAAGAAGACCCACTGATGGTAACATGCAGTGGAATAGGCAGAATAATGCACAAGATAGCTGAGACATTACACCACAACGCACATTAATTAATTTTTTATATTTAAATTTGCTTTGTAATTTGTGAAAGCAAAGATCCAGATTCAAGACGAAATCTGTATTTTTGCGTAGCCATTTACATGTGACGGGTACAGCAAAGACTAGGTTTCTCACCTTCTTTGCCATTTCCGCCTGTAAATACTTGGACTGTATCACTGTAGGAACGTCGACCGAAGTGGCCGTGCGGCTCTAGGCGCTGCAGTCTTGAACCGTGAGACCGCTACGGTCGCAGGTTCGAATCCTGCCTCGGGCATGGATGTGTGTGATGTCCTTAGGTTAGTTAGGTTTAACTAGTTCTAAGTTCTAGGGGACTAATGACCTCAGAAGTTGAGTCCCATAGTTCTCAGAGCCATTTTTGAACTGTAGGAACGAAGGGAACGTCACTGTTTTCCGCTTATCTACATCGCTACTGACTGTTGCCGCACTGCCAAATTTCAGTTCATATTTCCTTAGCTGTTTCCTTCTTTTCTTTCTTCTTTCATTTAAGATATAATTCATTCGCGTGTTACGAAACGTAGTTTTGCAGTTTCTTAAATGCAACCAAAATGTAACTATATGTGAATTGTTACGTCCCTTTTCTTCTTTCATAATTCGCATTTTTCGTTAACTGTTCACCCGAAAGATGTGATCCGAACCTCCGAGTCTGATTGCAACTTCATACTTGTATAATTACTACTCAGAACTTACTGTCTGTTTTACGAAGAACTAAATTTTTTACATCGTATCTTTCCCGATTTTTCTTACTATAGTAGATCTTCTAACGTCACAAGACTTCTCTTGGCTAGAGGACACGTGTTCAAATCCTCTCCTCAAAAAACTGTCAACATTGCAGTCATAAGTAGATGAAAGAGCCCCAGGAAACCGCCAAGAGCGGGGGAGCACTGTCCGTGCGTCCATCTCGCAGAAACCTCAGCTTAGTCACGCCAGTTAGCACAGTCGCGCACAAAGTTTCGCTGCTCCTGAGAGTTTTGTCGTTCGTGCTGCGATTATTTTTATTAGAATAAATAATAACTGGTGCACCATCAAAAATGGTAACGAAGAGGATGATACCCGAAGAGATCTGATGTTTTCAAGAAAAACGGGAAGAAGAGTTTTGTTTTAGATGTGATCACGAAGAACGTACTGCCAATTTGCTTAATGTTCCGGGAAACGGTAGTGAGAATGAACAGATACAGTTTATTTCGCCACTACGCAGCTAAGCGTAGTTGATTTACAGTAGATTCTCCCCTAGATTCAAATGAATGCAAGGAAAAAATTGTTCATTTATTGTCAAGAATTCGTCGTTAACAAAGCGACATATCAGAAGCCGTCGGCCAAATTGTGGCAATTGCGAAAGGACCATAAAAATCATGCAACATTCTCGAAAAAGTATGTAACCTTTCAATCACGCTGAATTACTGGAACAATGTTTGCTAACTGTTTCCGAAACTTTGTTTCAGAGTACCTTAATAATACCCAAATATTGTCGTAAACAATTAAGGTTACGCTTTCGTCCGCAGCTCGTGGTCGCGCGGTAGCGTTCTCGCTTCCCGCGCCCGGGTTCCTGGGTTCGATTCCCGGCGGGGTCACGAATTTTCTCTGCCTCGTGATGACTGGTTGTTGTGTGATGTCCTTAGTTAGGTTTAAGTAGTTCTAGGGGACTGATGACCATAGATGTTAAGTCCCATAGTGCTCAGAGCCATTTGATTTTTTTTTTTTTTTTTTTTTTTTTTTTCTTACGCTTTCAAAATTTACCTGTTGCCACAACATAGAAGATATTTCAAAATATGTGCCTGAGGAACTAATTAATGAAATAAAAATGTGCAAATACTATAGTCTTGCTTGTGATTCCAGTACAGGTATAGATTCTGTGGCTCAATATTAATTATTTGTGCATTACTGCACAAATGACGGTATTGTAGGAGAACATTTCTTAGTCATAATCGTAACACAAAACGTGATGACTTTATGGATGCAATTAATATATGATTGCAAAGTAAATCGCTAACCAACGAGGAATTTCATATCAATGTGTAGAGATAGCTGTCCTTCAGTCGCTGGCGTAAAAAATGGTTTGCTAGCACAGATGAAGAGCCGGCCGAAGTGGTCGTGCGGTTATAGGCGCTGCAGTCTGGAACCGCGAGACCGCTACGGTCGCAGGTTCGAATCCCGCCTCGGGCATGGATGTGTGTGATGTCCTTAGGTTAGTTAGGTTTAACTAGTTCTAAGTTCTAGGGGACTAATGACCTCAGCAGTTGAGTCCCATAGTGCTCAGAGCCATTTGAACAGATGAAGAGGGAATGTAACAGCATCAATAAACTTCGTCATTTCAAATTTCAAATAACAAATTGTTAGTAATTTAGAACATTGTCATAAGCGTTATAAACTTTATTTCTACATGTGAACTTAATCACCGAAAAATAAAAAACTTGTGGAGGAATTGCAAGGTCGTTATGATGATGTAGTCATACATACTGGTGTCAGATGGCTACGCTACGGAAAAATGGTAGAATCATTTGTCAGTTTGAAATATGAACTAATTTTATCAGAAAAATGGTAAATTTATACTCAGTTTGATGATAAGAAGTGGTGGGTACTTCAGCTCTTTTGTCCAATATTACACAAGAATTCAACAAAATTAATTTGGAACTCCAAGGGCCAAAGAAGATAATTGGGCAAATGAATAATAAAATGTCAGCAATTGATGCTCAACTGCCGTTGTATATAAATGAACTGCAGGCTAATGATTTATGTAATGAATGTAACTCCATCTTCTATCTGGAGTATGGGACTATGGCTGATCAATATCCAATAAAACAATACCAATCGCCGTTATTTAGGTTTTATTTTTAGGGCAACAGTTTCGACGATACACTACGTCATCTTCAGGCCTATACAATGAAGGTTATAACAGAGCAATAAGTATGTATTAAAGTTTAGAGCATATTGTCTAAAAGATGCAAGTGTTGCATATATATTTAAGTAATTAAAATATATATAGTGAAGGTTACAACAGAGCAGTATGTATATATTAAAATACAGAGCGAATTGTCTAAAAGATCCAAGTGTTGCATATTAATTTACACAATTAAAAGAATTCAGCCTTAATTAAAATCTACAAGATACAACGTAATATGTACTATCAGAAATTAATTAGTTATTCCTGCATATTGTGAAATGCTCAGTAACGTAATGTAAGTATTCATAAAACAGAAGTGTCACAGTGATGTAACTATCAGTTCAGTATATCCATTGTCTGCAAAAATGTTTGGTTATATGTGGCAGACTCTAATGGCTTTGTTCAAAAGTAAAAGACTGGTAAAAGGACCGACTAATCGTATGCAAAGTAGATAACAGGAACATATCCATACATTCTTGCAGACAATGGATATACTTTACTGATGGTTACATTACTGTCACACTTCTGTTTTATGAATATTTTCATTACGTTACTGAGGATTTTACAGTACGCATGAATAACTAATTAATTTCTCATACTACATATTACGTTGTATCATGTAGATTTTAATTAAGGCTGAATTCTTTTAATTGTGTAAATTAATATGTAACACTTGCATCTTTGAGACAACACGCTCTGTATTTTAATATGTACTTATTGCTCTGTTATAGCCTTCACTGTAAATATTTCAATTACTTAAATATATCTGCAACACTTGCATCTTTTAGACAATCCGCTCTGTATTTTAATATGTGCTTATTGCTCTCTTATAACCTTTACTGTATATATTTGAATTGCGTAAATATATATGCAATACTTGTATCGTTTAGAAAATACGCTCTGTATTTTAATATGTGGTTATTGCTCTGTTATAACCTTCACTGTATACGCCTGAAGATGACGTAGTGTATCGTCGAAACTGTTAGCCTAAAAATGAAACCTAATAACGAGGATTCGTATTGTTTTATTGGGTTTATGTAATGTTCCAGCTGTTGCTACGTTCCGTTCAAACTTAAATAACACTGAAAATATTTACTGAGACATGACATCCTATTTGAAAAATAATTGGAAGAAATGAAAGAAAAATTTGTAGACGTTAGAAATATTCGAGGCTGTGTCATTCCAGCAGGGAATTTCGGCATGTTAAACATGATCCTCTCGAATTATTCTGCCAATCTGGGTTTCGTAATACTCATCTCATAAATAAAATAATTGAACTTCGCGGTGACACACAATTCAAAGCTCAATATCTGGAACATAGTGAAAAGGAGGGCGCTGAATTTGAGACATGCTTGCCTAGAAATTCCAAAAATTTACAGGAGTGTTTACTGTTTATTTTAACACTGTTTCCTTCTACTTATCGTTATACACTATCCAGTCATTTAGAAAACGCAATGAGTTTTGCAAGCAACCCACAAGACGCAAATACAGATGAGATACCCAAAAATGTGCTTCGTCACAGGTCATATTAATTAACATTTTTTTTTACTTACGGAGCTTTGCAGCTAGACTGTGATGGGACTGGCACAATGTATTGTGTCTTTAAACACATTGAGAATTTATCTACAGCACTTTGTTATTTTACGCACTCGCAAAGTTTGTGATAGTCATTTTGTGAAGTACCGTCAGTGGCGAATCTCACCGTTGGTCCATGCTACCACAACGATTTTTCCAGTCAGCGTCAACACTCAACATCTGTGAATACTTTCCTCCAAGTCTGATTGTGATCAACAAAGTGCGTGGCAATTTAAAATTATTATTAGCAGTATAGTAGGATTTTAATATTAAAAATATTGCTAATCATTCCCCGTCAGTGCACAACATTTCATTTAGTGTAGTCAGGTATAGCCAACAGTTGTGAATGCAAAGTATTTATTCTTGACCGATTTCGATTATACGTTTCCATTTACAGCAGGTGTTCTCGTTTAAGAGCTTCTGGAGTATGATAACTTGTATATACCTTCGTCGAATTAAAAATATACTGGAGGAACTATCGTAGGCACTTGAAAAGTTGGCCCGTGTCCTCAGGGACGAACGTACAAGCAGGGGCAGCTAGATTTGTCGGTGCGGGATGACGGGTCGTGATGGGCGAATGTATTCTTGTTTCTTTTCCATTACTGACACCTAATGGGCATGTGTGCCTCGTATCGATCAGTTGTTATTATTGTATGAATTTCAAACGCACCAAACGTAGCTTCGTTAACGCACATTGTGGACATGGCCATCTTCAACTGCAGTACACATTTGTAGCGAGGGATATGAAATGTAACTAAGGCTGCTGTAGCACTAGGCAATAAGAAGAAGTAATATGACTTTCAAAACATTTGTGATTGTGTCTCACATTGCATAACGCATTTAAGTTCAAGTACAGTCACTTTTATCGATATGTTAATCGCCCAAGCATCAGACAACACAAGGACACTTACAAGGGGAGGCCACAACGTTTGGAACGCGGATTTACTTCAAACTTCGTACACTCGTAGCACTGCATGAGGACAACAAAATGTGTAAGCAGTAGCGCGTACTTCTTAAGCGTTACTGAGAAAATCGCAAGATAATTTCGGTCGTCAAATATATATCTGTCCGTGGCCATTTTTACTATGAAGCGGTGGCAACCGAGTGGTGCCGGCACGAAAACTCAGTGTGTTCGGTCGCAGCGTTAGCTATCCTTTATAATAAAAAAACTGAGCGAACGGATCAACGAAGAAACTGAACGCGTGTCATCGGACGTCCGCCCTGAACAATTTCAACGAACACTATAGAACTAAATGAAATTAAAAAGAAAAAGTGGTTAGCGTTTAAGCCCCGTAATCGCTGGATCGAGTTCCATTCGTCAGTTTTTTTTTTTTTTTCAACACAGTCATTTTCTTTACTATTTATATTACAGTTGGTATAATGGGAAAAATACGTGTAATCGGATGAACTTTTATTAAATTTACAGTGTTATTTGGCAGTCTACAAATTATTATTATCACAAATAATATTCATAACTATCGACTAGTAAACGACCAAACGCATAAAGTGATATTGAAAATGTATGCTTGTCCGTGTCTTCAAAATTGTTCGTATTTAATCGAAAGAGAACGAGAAATTACTTCTCCGAAGACGCTATTAAAATTCACTCGATACTACATAACCAATTACCAGTACCGATTTTTAAGGAAATACTGCGTTATGCGTGGTTTGCTTCCAAATTATCGTCTGAAATAGAGGTTTTTGAAAATGTTCACGAGGTTTGTTTTTCCATGGCAAACCTCAAAAGACCTTACGTATGCGGAAACATAGCATTTATTCAATGGAGCTGATGTCGTTTAACTTTATGTTTTCCATGTTTTTCCGCAAAATATCATCCTGCAACTTGTACTCCTAATGTCGAAAGCGACGATTAATTGTACATGCTTCGACAGCCGTCTCTGCTGGTCAAAACTTGGAGGTAACAAGTCGTTTCGCGCTCCTTCCAGGTATAAGGGATTTCTCAAATCACGGACAAGCATGCATTTGCAGTTGTAAGTAGGCTGTTTATGTTTTCTCTATGTAAGTAGGCTGTTTATGTTTTCTTATTGGCAACGTTACGTAGCGCTCAATATGAAAATCACTGGCTGTGCTGTGTGCAGTCTGTGGCTGCTTTGCATTGTTGTAATACTCGCCATTGTAGTGTTAGGCAGCTGGCTGTGAACAGCGCGTAGCGTTGCGCAGTTGGAGGTGAGCCGCCAGCAGTGGTGGATGTGGGGAGAGAGATGGCGGAGTTTTGTAATTTTTCATGAACTGATATATTTATATATGATGATATCAAGGTAAATACATTGTTTGTTCTCTATTAATATCTTTCATTTGCTAACTATCCCTATCAGTAGTTAGTGCCTTCAGTAGTTTGAATCTTTTATTTAGCTGGCAGTAGTGGCGCTCGCTGTATTGCAGTAGCTTGAGCAGCAGAGATTTTTGTGAGGTAAGTGATTTGAGAAAGGTATAGTTTAATGTTAGTCAGGGCCATTATTTTGTAGGGAATTTTGAAAGTCAGATTGCGTTGCGCTAACAAAATATTGTGTGTCAGGTTAAGGACAGTCGTGTATAATTGTTCAAAGGGGACGTTTCATATGTCGACCCTTAGCCTAGGATACCTCACTGGAATCTTCTGATTTTTTCTTGTAGTTTGTGTAATTAGTGTAGATTTTGTTTATTGGTAGCGCGTAATCATAGAGAGAATTTCCTTTGTAGTTGTAGTTTTTCATTGTTGTACAGTAAAACAGTTGTGGCATGCATGTAGATTTGCACCAAGTATTTCGCAGCTGCGCTTGCAATTAACTAGATATTATTTTCAGTGCTATGTTAATGTGTTCTCTTATTTTTGATCTTCAAATTGTGTTTTTCTGTGTTGTCGTGTGAAATACTGTGACAATTATGGCGTGTGAAAAACGTAATACTAGGCTCCAAAGTAAACTGAGAAATGACAGTGAAAATGAAAGCAGTGTGTTAGCGCCACCGAGTAATGAAGTAACTGATGTTCAAAGTAGTAATTTGGTAACTGTTCATAGGGAAATGGAGCAGGCGGCAAACAATGGCGTGGACAGTGAAACAATTAGTGAAGAGGGACGCATTATCGATCGATCGGTCGGCAACAGCTTGCCTCAGGAATCGGGAATGACAGGACACAATATTGCAAATACTGCAGACTCAGGTTTTGGGTTCTCACCGTTTTCTCAAATGAGTCAAGACACATTTTCCGCTTGTCAAAATGTGAATGTTGCCGGTGCAACTTCACTGCCGAAAAGCACTGAGGAACATGTTTCAGACACCAGTGCATTGTTATTACAGTTAATGCAACAAATGGGACAAAAGCTACAAAAGTTAGACACAACACTTGAACAAAATCAGAGACAAACACAGCAAAAGCTTGAAAAGTTAGACACAATGGAACAACACCAGAGACAAACACAGCAACAGTTAGACACAGTGGAACAAAATCTCAAAAAGTTAGACACAATGGAACAAAATCTTCAAAAGTTAGACACCACACTTGAACAAACACGTGAAGATTTAACTAGTGAGTTACATAACATTGAATCGAAATGTCAAAAAGTCTGTAATGACGTAAAAACACAAATTTGTGAGCATTTTCAACCTATTTTTTCGCGGCATGAAAATGCATTACAGAATCACGAAGCAGCCATAAAAGAACTGCAAATTATTGTTCATGAAAATCATGAGACCTTGCAAGCTAAATTTGACTCAGTTGCATCTACCGATTCGGTTACGCAACTTGCAAAAACTCAGGAAAACTTTAAGGACACAGTAGATACGATTTCAACACAAATGGACATTCTGAAACTTGGTTCAGAAAAACACACTGAGGAAATGTGTTCACTATCGGAGAAAGTAGCCGAACTTTCGGATCAGGTCACTAACTTATCTACAAAGGTAGATGATGATCTGAATGACACAAGACCTGTAGCCTTCACTGACACTGAAGAGTGCGAACAAATTAGGAAATTCAAACAAAATCAGAATCAGATTAATACGCAACACCAAAGAGAAATCCGGGAAGTACGAGATCAGCTGACACAGTTAATACAAGAATTACGTATTTCAGAGGACACTCGCGCTACAACACGGGAAGAGGGATACAGAAATACGGAACAGCCACAAAATAATAACACAGGGCATTTCGGAAGTTATGAAAGAAACTGGCAATGTGCACCGAATTTTGAGATGGAACCGCCGACACGACGTAACAATGACCGATATGCTACTCGCCGACATGATGATTTTGACTATAAGCTGTTCATTACTACACGTAAATTCAAAACATTTAAGAATTCTGGCAACGACATTCATCCACAAGCATGGCTCCATCAATTCTCTCATTGTTTTCCTCCCAACTGGTCGTTGGAACACAGATTAGAATTTATGTGTGGCTACTTGGAGAATGAACCAGCTGTAAGAATGCGATCGGTAATTCACGATTGCCACAGTGAAGGAGAATTTTACCATGCCTTCCTCTCAGCATATTGGTCTCAAGCCACACAAGACCGCGTAAAACATGGCATCATAATGATGAAACATTTCGAACAATCTGAATTCTCCAGTCTTGTGAAATATTTTGAAGACATGTTGCACAAGAATCAGTACCTGTCAAACCCATACAGCCCCTCAGAACTCATCCGCATTTGCTTAATCAAATTACCTGAACATTTACGACATATTATTTTGGCAGGGCGTTGCAAAGACGACATTGAAGCATTTCAGGGACTTTTACAAGAATTAGAAATTGACACTGACAATCGCGGAACGCGAAACCAGGAACACAACAATTACAGGTCACATCCGTCGCAATTCCGCGATGAAAGAAGTAATAACTTGACACGACAAGGCTATTCTTACAACGCAAATCGTGACCAAAACAGACACCACCCATATGACAACCATTGGCAGAGTAACAGTTACAGAGAAAGATCGCATTTCCGTAGTAATGACTATCACAGAGACAATCAGAGAAACAGACAATACGGGAACCAAAATAAATATTATCAAGGGAGGCAGAATAACTTCAGACGCAACAGTTCGGCGCACAGTTACGATTCAGGGAGAAATTCTCCACCACGTGACGGACAAGGAAGAAACTACGGAATCTACCGACATGACGACAGACGATATGATCATAACGACAGACGTCAATTTCATCAGAACTGGCGAGCTTTAAACAGAGCTGGGCCCTCTCGGCAAGGCGAATTTGTGGAAGTTAGGCCTCCTAATCCCAGTAACGACGCGCGCCAACAAAGAAACAGACAATGACTCACACCGCAGGCAGCCGCGTGCGCCGGCTGGCTCAGAGAAAAATAACATTGACGCTAACCTTGAGCAAAATTCCAGTATTCTTTACGGACGAATACCGCATGATAATTGCATTCAAGTTGAAATTCTGCGTACTAGGAAGAGTAAAGGTTTACACCACATTTCTCATGTAAAACCATTTATTGACAGATAATCTGCCTTTTAACTTTGTCTTTGCCATAAAACGTTTCACTTCACGTTACTAGTATGCTTTAGAAACTGTTACCATGCAACAATGTTTGAAGTTAAATATCCAGCCTAGAACCTAGGGAACATTTTTAAACAGGAATTACGATTGCATTGTTATAGTGAACAGACGTCACAGTGTTATTGTATTTGTACATTCTTGCTTGTTAGTTGCACGATTACGTAACGACTATCAGGCTTACATACTAAGAACCTATACCAGTACTGCTAATGAGATTTTAATGCAACGTTTTGGTTTACTTGAAAATACATTCTGGGTTTAATGTACTTTCTGTGAGATACCAGACGGCACCGTGGTTAGTTTAAGTGACAACTACACGGTTTTATCACGACGCTACTAATGAGTGACAATTTACAAGGTTGCTTTTGCGGTGTATCTGTTTTATATCTGCACAGTTTTTCTGAATTCTTCTGGAAAGTAAAACAGGTTTTAGTAGTAACTTTTGTGGTATAGCAACAATGAGACAGCCTTTTTTGTGGCACAACAATACGTTACTGTACAGTACTTTCTTCATCACGCCAATAACCATAATAACTATGATATCTATACGCAAAGCATTTCACTTTTGTTTATCATGAGGTAAGTACATTGACTTCTGCAGAACTTAGCTTTCGGAGGACGATAACTACGACACTTCCACAGAGATTATGTTACAAGACGCACAGTTTAGCGCTACAGTACACGTATTTGAGTGATCAATTTTATACTTAAAACATTTATTTTTAAAGATTTTTGAATTACAAAGAAAGTTTTGCGTGATACATTTCATTCCATTGCTGTAATCTGTAACACCTGAGGGTATAATTACATTAATCCTCAGGGGGGTACACGCTTACTTTGTGTACCATGTGTGTGGCAACCACAAGGAACCCTAGCTAATATGGTATTTGCTTATACAACTTTACACATCGGTACCATATTTCTCTAACACAGAATTACACAGCTATCTGATTATTTGACAGAGAAACAAACATTCTTTTTACTACATCAGTGACACATGTTTACGCAATACACAGTTGGATTACTTCACACTTACGAAATTATATTTTGTCTGTACTGTGTGAACTGTTCATATTTTTTTGGAACCATTGTGATACTATGAGAGCTTTGAATGATGTATTTGGTATGGATTCATGATTTTTAAAGTACATTTGAGGCAGATGACACTTTTGACATGAGCAGAGAATTTTTTTAGGCTTAGAAATTATTGGAGGAAGTTACGACGATTTTGAGATTTGACTGAGGTGTTATGATGTTATTTTTACGACGACGATGTGTATTATGCTGCTGAGGTATGTTTATGATTAATAGGCTGATGCTATACGAGTTATTTGATTATGATACTTATCTGTTATGATGCAATATTGAAGAAGTGTCGACGAATAAGGTAAGGAGTAATGAATAGTGGTTAGGGACGCTGACTTGTGAAAAAGGATGTTGGAAACCAAGAAACGTACTTTAAGAGTTATGAAATGTGTGACTGTATCACAATGCTGACGAATATTTTTTTTGGACACTTATATTTATAGGATTTTGTTTCTACAGATTTGCAACGCTAATTCTTGACCTGTGAAATATTTTTAAATGAGACTGCAACGGTAGCACAATCTCCTGTCGTAAATATTTCCGTACGAAAGTTAAGTGACCACCTGCACGTAATGCGTCGCGGGCACCCAGCTGTGTCAGACGCCTGGAGAAAAAGCCATTATTGCGAGCCCTTTTCAGCGGCACAGGTAGAAAAAAAAAAAAGGGGACGTGGGACGTGTCAAACACCTGGAGAACAAGCCATTAGGGTGTGCCTTTCATCGCTAATGCGACACCTTCGTTACTTGAAAACATATGATTACTCGCACTTTGTGCTAATTACTGAAATGCTTATGAATTGATGGGAAATATTCGTACATCTGCACACCTGATTATGACAAGCGTCTTTCTATGAGAGTTGAGAGAATTTCTACTAACTTATGAAATGTCACATGACTACTGAATGATATTTTTATGCTTTGCTTTTCATAGTTGCTTATTTCATTTGATATCTGGTTTCCAGCTGTGTTGCAGCATTGCTTTTATAAAATGAAATGCATTTGCTAATGTGAACACTTTCTGTCAACAGATCTATTAAATAATTATTTTATGATCCACATTCTTTAAAAAAGGAGCACTTGGAATGGAGAGAACAATAAGAAGGGACTAATACCAGTAACTGCATCTATAATTTTCTTTTCAAGTACTTGGTAATTTCTTTTGTAGAATAAATTGTGATGCATCACTCTAATGTTAAGATGTGACATAGGTATTAGACATGGCCATTTTAGTGTAATATTTTTTCTGCTTGCGCTATGTCATGTTTAGGTATAAGTTGCTGCTGTTTGCCAGGCATAGTGTTATTGAATTTGACTTTTGCTCATTTATGCTGCTAGCTTTGCCAATCTGTATTTTTTGTCATTGCTGCTTGTGTTAATTGTTTTGTGCTGCTGCATTGCCTCGTCCCTTAGTTTAGCATCTGAGCTCAGTAGATTTAAGTTAGCTTAAGAGGGGGTAGACTATGTAAGAAACTGACTATGAAGAATAGGTAAAGAAATGCATTGAGAAAACAGGTTTAGGTAGGATTTTCTTGGAAATAAATGTTGAGGTAAGAAATGTATGAACATATAAATACAGAAAGCATGCTTAGATAGAATTTTTTGGGTGGAAACAAAGGATGAAATAAGAGGAAAGATATATAAAGTTTTGGGTTGGACTGCAGTACCACATGTTACACTGAAAATGAACCCTGTCCTTTCCCTTTTGTGTTATCCCACTATATGTTTGTGTACCCTTGTGTATTTGTTTTCTTCCTGTCTCTGTGTACAGTTTCATAGAATTTTTTTCTCTTTTAATATTAAGCTACATTCACTATGAGGAGGAATACTGTTATCCTCAAATATAAGTTGCATTAATAATATGTTATTTTCTTTGTAAAGTTGTTTACAATTCTGTTCTGTTTCAATGTTCATGTGTGAAATTAATGTTTCGAAAACTATTCTCATTATTTTATGTATGTACTTATGTCACTATTTTTGTAACACTGATGTATATGTTTATTTCTATTCTTTTGTAAAGCCTGTACTACAAATGTTATCTGTATTATTATGTTTTTAATGATGTATTTTGTACCTTTGTAATTGTATTCTTATGTTATAAAATTGTAATTGTCACCAGTTCATGACATTATTAACTTGTTAGTTACATTTCACTGCACACGTTTCTGTTGGTCATAGTACATGGACAATATGTGAGAAGTAGGGACTGATAGTGTTTGCACGTGTGTTAATAATTCAGCAAGGGACTGGATAACAGCATTGCTGGTTCTAAGGACAATTCCAAAAACGTTGTGAGTGCACAAGTGGTGGTTTATGGACTTGCTATATTCTCTGCAAGACTCTTCGATGGTGATTGTGCACCTGCACATTTGCAACAGACGGCTGCTGGCCGTCTCTACAAGGACTACAGTGGGTCTACATCTTTGATGGCCCACCAATACCGTAATCTCTACCAGGACTACAGTGGGTCTGCTCTGTGATGACCTACCTACCAATATTCATCAAAACTTCGACTGACTCTGCTGTGGGTTTGCTCTGTTGTGGACCAATACTTGTCTGCATGTCGAGAGTCAGCTCTGTCTTTCCGTTGGAAGGACAACACTACTTCTTCAAGACTGCATGGAAATCCACTACTTCTGTGTGCATTTTCTTTTACTGCTCAGACTTTGAGAAAAACACTGCTATTCTCCTGTTATGTACGATTAGGACTGTCTTTATGGACTGTGAGAAAATTTGAGCTTTTGACCAACATAATATCAATAAGTGTGTGCATTTGATTTCTTTGTTATTGTAATTATGAAAAATTTTATCAAATCATTATTGGCCACTGCCCAAAAAAAAATTTGTAAAATTTTTTGTGGGGAGCATGGGGGCTATGTAAGTAGGCTGTTTATGTTTTCTCTATGTAAGTAGGCTGTTTATGTTTTCTTATTGGCAACGTTACGTAGCGCTCAATATGAAAATCACTGGCTGTGCTGTGTGCAGTCTGTGGCTGCTTTGCATTGTTGTAATACTCGCCATTGTAGTGTTAGGCAGCTGGCTGTGAACAGCGCGTAGCGTTGCGCAGTTGGAGGTGAGCCGCCAGCAGTGGTGGATGTGGGGAGAGAGATGGCGGAGTTTTGTAATTTTTCATGAACTGATATATTTATATATGATGATATCAAGGTAAATACATTGTTTGTTCTCTATTAATATCTTTCATTTGCTAACTATCCCTATCAGTAGTTAGTGCCTTCAGTAGTTTGAATCTTTTATTTAGCTGGCAGTAGTGGCGCTCGCTGTATTGCAGTAGCTTGAGCAGCAGAGATTTTTGTGAGGTAAGTGATTTGAGAAAGGTATAGTTTAATGTTAGTCAGGGCCATTATTTTGTAGGGAATTTTGAAAGTCAGATTGCGTTGCGCTAACAAAATATTGTGTGTCAGGTTAAGGACAGTCGTGTATAATTGTTCAAAGGGGACGTTTCACAGTATCGATTTATGCGTTTGGTCGTTTACTAGTCTCATAGTTATGAATATTACATTATTTGTGATAATAAAAATTAGTAGACCGCCAAATAACATTGTAAATTTAATAAAAGTCTATCCGATTACACATATTTTCCCATTATATCAACTGTAATATAAATAATAAAGAAAATGACTGTATTGAAAAACAAATCAGACGAACGGGACTCGATCCAGTGATTACGGAGCTTGGACGCTAACCACTCGGCTGCCGCCGCTTCATGGTAAAAATGGTCACGCACAGGTATATATTTGACGACCGAAATTATCTTGCTATTTTCTCAATAACGCTTCAGAAGTACGCGCTACTGTTAAAAATTTTCAAGTTTTGTTGTCCTCATGCAGTAATACGAGTTTACGAAGTTTGAAGTGAATCCGCATTCCAAACGTCGTGACCTGCCCTTATTAGACAGGTGGTTACAGTGTCTCGACGTTGGGATCGCTTATGGTGGCCCTACGACTTCTCATAGCACATGGGTTGAGTAAAGACAAACCTACGTTTATAGCATTTGTAGTTTTAGAGAAAGCTTTTGGCAAAATTGAATACTCTCTTTGTAAAGGTGTCAGGAGAAAATATAGGCAGCGAAAGGCTATTTCCAATATGTTCAGAGACCAGCTTGCAGTTAAAATATTCGATGGACATGAAAGGCAAACAGTGGTTGATAAAGGAGTGCGACAGCGTTGTAGCCTATCCACAATGTTATTCAATCTGTATACTGAGCAAGAAGTAAGGGAAACAAAGTACAGATTTGGACTAGGAATTAAAATCCATGGAGAAGAAATAAAATCCTCGAGGTTTGCAGATGACATTGTAATTCTGTCAGAGACAGCAAAGGACCTGGAAGAGCAGTTGAACGGAATGGACAAAGTCATGAAAGGAGGATATAAGATGAACATCAATAAAATGAAAACGAGGATAATGGAATGCAGTCTAATATGAAGTGACGCTGTGGGAATTAGATCAGAAAATGAGACACTTAAGGTAGTAGATGAGTTTTGCTACTTGGTCGAAGTAGAGAGGATATAAAATGGCGTTGAAAAGGAAAGAGTTTCTGAAGAAGAGAAATTTGTTAACATTGAGTATAGATTAAAGTGACAGGAAGCCTTTTCTAAAAGTATTTGTATTGAGTGTAGCCATGTATGGATGTGAAACATGGACGATAAACAGTTTAGATAAGAAGAGAATAGAAGTTTTGAAATGTGGTGCTACAGAATAATGCCGAAGTTAGATAGGTAGATCACGTAACTAATGAGGAGGAAATGATTAGAACTGAGGAAAAGAGGATTTTGTGGCACAACTTGGCTAGAAGATGAGATTGATTGGTGGGACACATTCTGAGGCATCAAAGGATCACCAGTTTAGTACTGGAGGGAAGCGTGGAGTGAAAAAACCGTAGAGGGAGGCCAAGAGATGAATACATTAAGCAGATTCAGAAGAATGTAGATTGCTGTAGTTATTCAGAGACGAAAAGGCTTCCGCAGGATAGAGTAGCATGAAGAGCTGCGTCCAACCTGCCTCTGGACTGAAGATCACAACAACAGCAGCAGCTTAACGTCAACAAGTGCCCCGAGTGATGGAAGTCGTCTGTAATGTGGCATCACACACTGTCTTGATTTTTGTGTTCTGCTAGTCACATGTGTAAGAAATATATCTGCAACAGTTTACTTATGAATAAAAACTGCAAATTAAAAAAATTTATGGTTTCAGACGTGTGCGGTATGGCTGAAGTGCTTTAAATTTGCTAGTTTATACTTTGGACTTGACGCTAAGCGGCGCTACCTTGTCGGCCGTGTCTACTTATTCGCCCATCGTGTGCTACGCAGGATGGACTGTACAAACGGCCGTTATAAGCGGTTATTCATAAATAGCTTTAACATTTTTTTAACCCTCGTGCAGGTGTGACATGTTTTACAACACGAGCAGGCGCGCAGCGTACTTACTCATGTAAAGAACAGCTGTCTTTATGTTAGCAATTTAAACATGTACGAGCAAACTCACTAGTTAGTCTGAGTTTAATTAAACAACGAAGAAACAAACATACGTTATGTGAGCTAAATCACTGTTTAATTAAACAAAAATAAATTGAATTTCCATTATATTGCTCTGTTGCCGCCTGAAAGTGTTACACCACAGTAATGACCGACTCGGAACATTAAACACCGTAGTTGCATCAGCTTATTCGATTCCTAATTATCTCGTAGACGCGTGCCTCACTGAGGGATTGTGCTGCTAGCTCGGAATCTGGGTCATTCTCTTGCACGGATGGTAAATTTCTTTTCAAGTAGCTCGATGTATATTTTCTGCTACCGCTGCTTATGTGGACGTATAAGAAAATAACTTATCACCGTGTTAGTTGCAGCAGTAATGAAGGAAAAGGTACAGGTTCGCAATTGCGAAACAGCAATGGAAGGGTAGAAGGAAATTATATTTTTAGTTGGTGCACCTTATAAACAGGAGCTCCCGTGTGATAGTTCAAATACTTGCAGTGCACATTAGCAGCTAAAATCCTGACAGTGTATTTCTTTCGGTGTATTCTTCCCGTGTGAAAAATTTCAGGGTACGTCGAACTGGACTATTTCCTCGTGACCCCACCATGCAGCAATCTGTACCTGTGCTCGTTTCTGCAGTGCTATGTTTTACTGGAGATGTCTCCCGACAGGAGAGGTATGACAGTTTGCTTTTAATGCCTGCTTCTGTTTGATTCGTTTAAACTGCTTCTTAATTCTACATTATTTTGTCTTGTAGCCAAAACGTTCACAACTGTAACACTGTGGGTGGCGGCATTGTGTATTCAAACGTCCCTTTTACCTCACAAATATTACTATCTTTCTGAAGAAAAGATTCGTCGGTCATTGGAGTATTTTTGTAGCAATTGTCGACTTACTGTAAGGGCATGACAATGTGAAGCTTTGAAGCTAAGTCATCCGTACTTTCGATACGAAATCTACGCGAAAATACGACAAGAGCTTACAGTAGAAAAAGGTCTAGAGCACTGCCTTCCTGTTCTCTGACTCTCGGCTCGATCCGCTTCTGGATCTTCTGTTAGATTATAAGTCTGTTTGTTCATATTTCGAATTCTATCAGAAAAGCCCTCAGTAGCTTCACTGTCTTTTGGCACTAATTCACTCTACTACCCTATAAACAATGTAGCACTGTTAACTTTCGGTAACTCTTCTCTCTTCTGTAAAACCTCCGCAAATTCTTCGAATATGTTTGCTTTGCTAAGCGTCTCGTGATACATCTCATAGTTTTTAGCCTCACCCATTAGAAATGGACTGGCTATCCGCAGAATCGCTTCATCTGCCCATTTACTCAATTCAGTTGTGAATAAAACCCAGTTTATGAATACTGTCACGTCCTGTGTTGCTTTACCGGAGAAGGGTGTTATTAGGTTAGCTGCTGAAGGATGTAAGGAGTGGAGCAGCAGCGTACACTCATTTCTGCCTTAACCTCATCCGTACTCAGCTGTGACTGTTGCACGGCTTACAGAGCTTCTGGTCGTTTACTTCTCTCGTCATATACAATTTCTGCCTGGGTGTTATCCTCTAACAGGTTTGATACCTGCTTTATCACAGCAACTACGGCATCGCTGTATTACGTGGTTGTGTTTCCAGCATCTTTATGCAATTTGTTATTTTTACACTTACCAGACTAACACGAATGGCACCTGAACTCTGTCATACGCAACAGCAAAATTCAACAGATACAATTGCAGCCACAATTTATTCACATAATGTTAACAAGCCTTTACATCGGATCATTGCCGATTGACGCTCTGTACACTCGTGTGCTGCATGGCCATAACGCCTGCAAGTGGTGCAGGTTGCTGGTACCATTCTACTACATGGCATACTATGTCCAGTTAAATAAGAGCATTTACACCTAACGGATACCAAATAAGTTTCTTTACAATTCCCTCTAACTTGTGTCACTTCCACAGGTCCTTTGGTTTGACAGTAGTCGCTTTGCACCTTCCGTGGCAATTTCTATCTCAAGTGTTGCCCATAACAAAACAAAAGATACAAAAGGACGGAAGAAATTGCTCGTTAGACTCACTGCATAGCCGTCATAGATGGAGTGTATGGACGCCGTTTCAGACGTTTTCTTGTGGTTCATAAATATCTGTAGGACATCAGTAGTGATAATGATGTTGACAAAGAACTACTTCTGGATCCAAATTGTAGGTGTTCAAACTGGTTCAAATGGCTCTGAGCATTATGGGACTTAACTTCTGAGGTCATCAGTCCTTTAGAACTTAGAACTGCTTAAACCTAACTAACCTAAGGACATCACACACATTCATGCCAGAGGCAGGATTCGAACCTGCGACCGTAGCGGTCGCACGGTTCCAGACTGTAGCGCCTAGAACCGCTCGGCCACTCCGGCCGGCAATTTGTAAGTGTGTCTAGCAGAGGCACTATAACTTGTCAGAGTGGTGTTGTAGAATCTTATTATTATCAACTTATTATTCCTTCTTTCTGAATACACATTTCTCCGTCAGCCTTGGATAACGGTTCGTGGCAGTGACATGAAGGAATTCCACTGACTCCTGTTGTCCACCCGGCGCTCCTGGTCAGAAAGGCTGCTGCTCCAGGAATTCAGCCGAAGTCTAGTGGGGCGCAGTCTGACAGGCGAAGCTCTGGTGCGAGATTATGCCTTCATATTGCGACAGAGCATCCTCGATTCCAGAATATGACGGTGACTGGCGATGGCCAATCAGGATGTACCACGTTGCCAGAAGCTGTGCAGTCGGTTGATCCCGGCCACACCGGTCAGGTGGAAGTGGAGCGTTGATTAGGAATCGAGGCATGGGATGGCCCCCTTACCCAGCAGCGACGATGATGATAGTGCAACGAGCACTATAAGGTGTATTGGTGACAGGAGACACTACATCTACCAGTCAGCGATGAGATAGGCCACCAGAGCGACGTCCAACAGTTGCAGGTGGTGGCTACTTGGAAGCTGTCATTTCTCAAACGGCCAGCAGCGTGTTCACAAGAAGTGCTGGAAAATATAATACATTGAAGTCACTACACTGTAATAATCATTGCATCGAGTGCTTCGGTAATGATGAGAATTCAGAGCTGCTGAACAGGGGTATTTATGGGGACAGGCGGGAGACTACGACCTCAGTTGCTGTCGCTATGACCGAATATGGCCCGCTTCGTTAGTAGTTGTCAGCGGTCCTCGCTCTGGTGCGTTTGCTTAACAATTTGTTATAAACACTTAACTACACTTTCAAGTAGGTTTTGTTGCATCCTACCTATTGCTTGCTCTTTAATGTATGAGGAGCTGACGAATATATCTCTGTCTCACTCCCACAGTGGACGCTTCTTGTGCCTGACGGTTGGTGCCGATGTAGCAACCTGTACTCTTTACGCGACCGATTTACTGTGATGATTGTTTCTTTCTGCTGCTTAGCCTGTGGTTGTGCTATTGTGAACCCAATTTTAATTTCTTTCCCTTTTCTAGTATTTACACACAGGCTGTAAATTTTAAGTGGACAAACCATAAAGACTCGTAAAATAAACTTCACACGAAAAAATCTGTAGAATCCTAAGTTGATTAATTTCTAAAGGGACATCTGCTGGTGCTAAAATCAGCCTGCCACCCCAGTCCCCTGGGGGTGGGGCGGGAGGCAACTTTAAAATTCCAAATGGGAACCCTCATTTCTTTTATTGCAGAATCAAATTCTACGTAAAAACTAGGTACTTTTATCTTATACGTTTGTTTTGTTTCTTGATAGTTGGCGCTGTAATTCAAGAAAATCCGTGTTCTCATTTTTGCGTGGAAAATGGTTACGGATAAATAAAAATGTTTGGTTAGTTAGTTACCTAGTCAGATCATTTGTTTGATAATTAAAAGTTGTGTTGCCTCATGACCACGAAACTAACAAAACTTATCCGAATCTGCGGAAAAAATTAATACAATATTTGGGTCAACATTTGTAAAACTCTAATTCCTCTCTCTCAAATCCCATCCTATGGGGAGAGCGGGAGAGATTTAATTTTAGCGAATCAAAATTTACGAAGTAAATAAGTATTTTTTATTTATCCGTAACAATTTTCCACGCAAAAAATGAGAACATGGAGTTTCTTGAATTACAGCTCCAACTACCAAGAATCAAACAAATGTTTAAGACAAAATATACGTAGTTCTGTAGAATATGATTCTGCAATAAAAATTGGGGTCCCCATTTGAAATTTTAAAGTTGCCTCCCGACCTACCTCCAGGTGGCTGGGGTGGCGGGCTAATTTTAGCACCAGCAGATGTCCCCCTCGAAAATAATCAACTTGGGATTCTACACATTTTTTCATATGGAGCTTGTTTTTCGAGTTATTCTGGTTTGTCAACTTAAAATTTACACCCTGTATATGCAGCCGGAGGCGACGCTCCAAAATGTCGGTATTTGCTCTTGAGCTACAAAGTTGGACGACCGATCTTCTCGTGAACTCTCATTCGTGTTCTTGTGCCTTGTGACGCACATCAGGTCTTTGCTTATAATAACGAAAAAGTACGCTAAACTGTTGATTCAAACGCAAGGTTTATCTGTTTTAATATACACACAGAAAGTATTTTAGAAGAATCTTACTATAGTTTTACAAGCAATTCTACGGTCACATCCAGTAATATTACGAAGCACATATACATTTTCACGTACACATACAGGGTGTCAATAATTAACAGTTTCAAAACCCTGTAGAAAGATATCCACTGCACAGAATGATGTCAAATTTGAAAAAAAACGTTACTGACACAGAGGGGGGGGGGGGGGGGGGGACGTTGTGTTGTACGGACAGCAATGCATAATGATTTGTAGGATTTTGTGCATTGTGCTCGCTGGCATGTCCAACGGTCTGATGATTCCGCGTGCACTGCAAGTCTGTACACCAAAGCTCGATCATTACTGCAATGCTGTGGCCACATCTTCAAGAGGCATCGGATCAACTTCTTTCCTCCTTCTGCTACATTGCACTTCAGAATAACCAATCGATTCGAATTTTGTAATTATTTTCTCCAGACCTTTATCAGACATCCAACTGATATCTTTTTTATACACTTTAGTGTCCGGAACTTCTGCAGGGCCACTGGCGCAGGTGCATAGTCAACATTCTTGTAAAGGATCTTCACCAACGTAGCGCTATCCTTCATAGGGACAGTCGTCTTAGGCGTCTCGGACGGAAACTGAAGAATAGTCGTGTGCTGCGCTTCTGTTAGTGTGCGTATTCTGACGCTTATAGCGCGATCTATTGGTCAAATTTTCGTTACTTTTTTTTCCTTCTTCTTCCATGACGTCTGCTCTTGCAGAAATAATATGCTGTTCCGATTTGATGTCGTTCTTAGCAGTGATTCTCTTTCTACAGCGTTTTGAAACTGGAGCTTTACTTATTGACACACTACATGAATCATGTCGCTATACTTTCATAAGTGATAAAGAAACTTCATTAACATCTTCACAAAGATTTAAATCAGTGACATATATGTCTCTTATTCATGTCAATATGCCTAACGTATACGATATAAGAAAACATGCATGCTTATTACCCAGATTTATTCGATCGAAAATGCAGCAGGTCTTCCTACGGTATACCATAATATCGCCGCTCTTTCCAACTCTTACATTAGACTGTTTGCCATCACTACTCCAGCTACATGCATTTAATTACTTTACTACTATCCCACTACTTTCCTCACCTCATTCTGCATAGTTAGTTTAAATTCTTCCGGATGTTATCTGCATACTTAAAAGACATGGATGAGGATACGTACCCATTTACGTACCCACATAAGCATATGTATCTCATTATGTGTTATTATATCACCTAGTAGTACGTTTCACAAAACTTGTATACTTAAGCCAACAAAATAAACAGATAATTATGCAGTATATAAATAGATTTGAATACTTTCGTCCACTACGAAACTGTGTCGAAGAGCAATTTACAGCATCATTTTAATGGTTAAATAGGCAACAATAAAAAATCACACCATGAAAACAAACGCATCTCGAAATCCTTTCAGATGTTATCTGTATACTTTTTTAGAACTTGCATGAGGATGTGTACTAACTGATGTATCCACATAAGCCTCTGGATCTCATTAAGAATCAGAACTTAATACAGTCAAAGCTCTGCTACCGAGGAGAAAAAAGTGAAAAAATATGTAACCTATATCAGGTCATACCTAGGCACAGATTTCTATCGCGATTTTAATAAATAGTAGCCCACTTCTATCTAAACTTAAAAAAATCCAGAAACACTCCAAAAAAGAAATACTGCTGCCAAATAAAGTTGAATAATAAAATGCATTACATTTTATAATTATCAGTCTGTAAATTATGCAGTGACTAGTTCCATAACGAGGTAGCTATGGATCGCTAGGACTTTCAGAAACTGAACATAAATTAATAAAATCGTTCAACGTAATGTTTTCATGTTAAGTAATCTGGCTAGAGCTTGGGTTCGGTGCTGCTTAAGTTGTAAACATACTAAAGATGGATAAAGGAAGAAATCTGCTATCTCAAATACATCCATAATCGAGAGAGAAAGACAACTGAAAAAAAATACGACTGCGAGGTTTATAGATAAGTGCTAAGGAGAAACAGTTGCTGTATTGGTGTCTCTTGTATTATTTGCGGAACTTATAATAGTAGAACAAGTGGAACTAAAAGTCGTACTTGTTTAAGCGTGCAGTGAATGAGAGAGGTATGTGATACAGAAAGTGATATTACTCTTGACCGCCGTAGTTATTAATTTCATTGTTCATTGCGCTTTGGGTCTTACACTATTCTCTAAGGCTCTACAGGAGAAATATATGAAAACGTGTCAGTGAAAAAACGTTTTTACAGTTGCATAAAATGTACATCGTAAAAACGGACGAGGCAAACACTCTGTGAAAAATATTTATAAAATTACGTAAAATGCAAACCTTGAGAAACAAAGGAATCTAGAACACCCCAAAATGTATGTAATACTTTCATATGTAAAACCTAAACTGGATTTGTCAAAAATGGATACAAAGTATCTGGTCTTCATTACTTTATGACATTTGAATTAACTAGCTGTACACGCCAAAGTATTTTTCATTGATACGTATGCAGAAATTCATGAGTGTTTGAGAATGGCGTAAGACCGAAACGCGTCAGGCAGAATACAATTAATAAATACGGTGGTCAAAGAAAATATCAATTTTTGTGCGCCTTAAAAATGGCCGCTATATCTCATAAGCATTAATTATTTTGCTGCAAAGGTATGTGACTCAAAGCAATAGATTACAATGTAATTGATCATGGTGCCCATTTCAGATAATTACTAATACTGTGTGACTGTGTAAAACCGACGCTAGGTAGATGAAAGCTAATTAACTAAGGTGCTTTGTATCAGTCGCCGTAAAACTACTGTGAGAACGTGGATTCGAATTCTAGAATTGTGCTTTGTGTAATTAATACGCAGACAGGAGTTATTACATTTGAGTGTCCAAACACGAATCACAATCACACATATGTTTTCTTCTGCTCCATATACGAAAATACCCGCCCACATCGCAGGCAGTAGCTTTGTCACATTTTCTTTCGGTTTTCAGAAGAGAGCGGTTCTAGGCACTTCAGTCCGGAACCGCGCTGCAGCTCCAGTCGCAGGTTCGAATCCTGCCTGAGGCACGGATGTGTGTGTTGTCCTTAGTTTGGTTTCAGTAGTTCTAAGTCTAGGGGACTGATGACCTCAGATGTTAAGTTCCATAGTGCTTAGAGCCATTTGAGCCTTTTTGAGTTACCAGTTATTATTGACTTTATTTCCTATTAGAAAATCGCCGCTCTCACCCTGACAGCAACAATTTGTTATTATGCATTCCTGACGAACTTGTTAACAAATTAATGTGGTATACTCATTTAAGTTACGCACATTACGGAACCAGAAAATGTTTTCTTTTACTGAGACAGAACTGTTATTTTACCAACATGGAGAAACGTATTCGACGAGTTTTAGCGTCATGTAAAATCTGCCAAAAATCTAAATCAGACGCGACTTCACATATTCCACCATTACATCCCATTGTACCTGTTAAATTGAGACACATAGCCGCTGTAGACATTTTAGGTCCGATTCCCAGAAATAATAGAGGTTTTTGCTACATCTTTGTCGCTGTTGAACTCACTTCAAAATTTATTACCTGCACTCCGTTACGCAAAGCTACTGATAAAACTGTATCGAAAGCATTTGTAAAACATTTTCTATTTCATGTAGGGCATGTGTTGAAAGTAATTTCCGACAATGGACCACAGTTTAGATCTGCTATATGGACACGTATGTTACGAGCTAGAAACATTTCTCCGATATATATATCCAGGTACCATGCTTCTTCGAACCCTTGTGAACGATTAATGAAAGAAATTGGTAAACTGTGTAGAATATACTACCATAAAAGACATATTGATTGGGACACACACATACACTCATTCTAGGATGTAATTAATTCCATACCAAATGAATCCACTATGCTATCTCCTTCTGTTATACTGAAAAATGCTGAACCACATAACAAAATTAAAGAATTAGTAAACTTTCCTACATCTCGTCGACTATGACATCACGAAATAATTGACATTGCGCTGAACAACATCAAACGTGCCGCAGAGCGCCGGAGAAGACAGCAAAAACAGGTTTGTACACGCCGTGACTTTCACATTGGACAGAAGATATTAGTACGCACACATTATTTATCTAACAAAGGAAAAAGTAGATGTAGTAAATTTGAGCTTCTATACGCAGGTCCATATCGAATTCGCAGCATTCCTCACCCCAATGTAGTACAAGTCGAAACTTTGAGAACCAGAAAAACCAAAGGGATTCACCATATCTCCAACATCAAACCCTTTATTGAGTGGACATACTTTATGATTTATCACACTGTAATGCCATTTCCTAATTTTTTTATGACCATTTATGCAATTATATTCACATGAACACTTACTGATGATTATAGTATTTTTCTTGGCAAGTGCCCGGCAAGGTAAGGTTAGCAGGTCGCTTTTCTTGTCGTTACACATCAGACTGTGCATATTTTCCATTCGTCATGTATGTATGATTGTTTTCCTGTTTTGTTTGTATGCACTATGAAATATTTAAGATATAACAAACACCAGTTGACTGTGACATTTTGCCTTATGATATCACAACATCGTGACTACTTTACATTTTTTTTTTTTGCTGCTACATTGTGATACACTGTGTACATTTTTGCCTATGAACACTGTCTATGTTTTTGACGTATTACGTTTTCTGTCATACTATGCTATATCCTCAATTATGTTACTATAAACCAGTTTTTATTTACTGGGTATATGATTTAAATGCAAGACATTAATCTTTGTTCATCATTTTCAGGAAGAAATAACGTGTAAAAGAAATAAATTAAACAGAAATGGGAATTTCACCTTCGGAATGAACGAAAGAAGATGCGATACCTCGTCACGAAGAGTAAATGGATCGGAATTAACAAGCATTAACAAGAATATACTACACACATCGTAGAAAAGCAGTCTTAACTAATTTTCTCTTTCAGAATACGAGGCGATTGATTGCAGGCTGTCAGACAGAACTACACATCTTAGTTTTAGTGATGAAATATGCTAGAAATAAGGAATAGTTGTATAATGAATAATGAAGTGACTTTTTTGCAGATGATGATGAATGATGATGAGTAATGATGATGAATATGCTAATATGGATAATGAAGTTTTTCTTTACAGGTGATGATAATAATGGAGTTATGATGATATGGATAATGAAGTTTTTCTTTGCAGATGAAAATAATGATGAAGTTTATATATTTACTGTTAGTTAAGAGATGCTATGTAGTTATTTAAGTATTTGTAGCATTTCGTTTTGACAGTATGTCTTACGTCGCATGGTATGATGACTGAAGGTTTTGGAAAGGACAGCTAGAGAACATATATATTTTATACACATTTCACTACCTGTTAATTCGAAGTTCACTACTTTTCAGCATAATATGCGTTTCTTCTTTCAGTTTAATAATCCATTTTGTATTTTTTGCAGGAGAAATTATTCATGAAATTAATGTGCTATAAGCAGTTGGTCACTAAACCTGTGTCATTCATAAATGTGATCACATATACTCTTTTTGTTTCATAACCTTGCTACAGCCGACTCATGACGAATGACGTTACACATCTTCATTTGCAGCAATAGCTCAAAAGTAAATATTGTTATGGCCCAGTAATTAATTATCGATCCCAATGCAATGCATTGCTAGCACAAAAAAAGGAAAAAAAATGTATTACCAGTCCCAAATAATGCTACCAGTTTAAGAGAGTTCTGAGTAATACTGAATAATGTTTTCTAGTCACAGACGTTGAATAATAGTTACAGTATGTTACATTTTCAATATGTTCTATGTCACTGGAATGATCAGTTCTGAGTAATATGTCATTTGAATGATGAATTCTGAATAATACTGAATGATGCTTTGTAATAATGTATAAATACTATGCCAATAATTGACTCTCATTTTGAATGATGACTTCTGAATAATACTGAATGATGTTTCGTAAAACTATATGAATACTTTGTAACTGGCCAATGAGTGCCAATAATTCTTTTCAGGTAACTGGTCAAAGAGTGCCAATAATGATTTTTAAATCTGTCATATGTCACTTGAAGGATGAAAAAGTTTTGTAATAATTAATACTTGCTGACCAACGAATGCCACTGTTTCTAATACTTTAAATTTATATTATGTCACTTTCATGCTATATATATGAATTAGCTCCTGTTTTGAATGTTGACTTCTGATGATTTGTATCTGGCCAATGAGTGCCAATGTTCTCT
This sequence comes from Schistocerca americana, assembly GCF_021461395.2. Lineage (NCBI taxonomy): Eukaryota > Metazoa > Arthropoda > Insecta > Orthoptera > Acrididae > Schistocerca > Schistocerca americana. Next base: position 989,641,445 of record NC_060119.1, read on the forward strand.
GTAAACAGATAACTTATGAACATTATTCTGTAATAATTCATACATGGTACAGAAATGTTCAGTAACTGGGCGATGAGTGCCACCAATTACTCAAATCAGTTGTTAGAGTAGTGTAATTCTCAATGAAGACTAGTATGTGACTTAATGTCCTTCTGACCTAATTACGAGAAATTACTGCAATATCCGTTTGTCCTGTCTATCCTCATGATCATGGAGCACTATATTTGGTTTCTGCACTAATTGTACGCTGGTGTGCCTTCCAAGGACGTTGTGTTGACACGACATGCTGTCCACCACCTTGAGCGATGGAGATGTTATTATGGTCCCACAGTTTGGCGTACCTAATGTACTACCAAAATGATAACATGGAATATTACTACGACATTTCAGTGTCTTGACTACACTGATTAATATTTCAGGGAAAAGAACTTCAGATTGTCTCACTTGGTGTTGTGCTTCTGTAGAAAGATATGGACTTTCAGTGCAGCTGCGTGCAACCTAATGTGCTACAACCATGATGCAATCCTTCCCATTCCTTTCCTAGTTCTTGTAAAATGATAATGACATATACAGTGCGTGTGCACTTTATTTCACTCCTTGATATGTTATGTAAAAATGCTAAAGACTTTTACAGTGCGTGTGCACTTTATTTCACTCCTTGATATGTTTTTTTTTGTTGTGAAAATGTTTAAGACTTCTACAGTGCGTGTACATTTTTGTCATTTATTAATATGATTTGTACTCATTGCTTATACATTTTGTGATTTCCTGATATGTTCAGTACTACAGTGCGTTTGCACTTATGCCATTTGTTAATATGATTTGTACTCATTGCTTATACATCTTGTGATTTCCTGATATGTTCAGTACTACAGTGTGTGTGCACTTATGTCATTTGTTAATATGATATGTACTCATTGCCTATACATTTTGTGATTTCCTGATGTGTTCTGCACTACAGCGCGTGTGCACTTTATGCCATTTGTTGATATGATTTGTATTCATTACATATGTACTACAGTGCGTGTGCACTTTTGCCACTTGTTAATATGTTTTGTGCTCATTGTGTATACATTTTGTGATTTGCTGATATGTTCTGTACTCAGTGCATGTGCACTATATTCTAATTCATGTCCTGCACATATATGTGTATATTCTGTGATTGTAAACTTAGCTAATTAAGAAAAATTTGTTGCTAATGGCAAGTCCAATTGACTCACCATCGCTGCCAAATTTTTGCCCCCCCCCCCCCCCCCCCCCCCCAGTGGAGGGTTATGATGTAAGACGTATGTGTTGCCGGCGATGGGCGAGGCATGGCAGAGTCTCTGACCAGAGTTGTTGCTTGTCGCGAATCGGCGTCAGTTAGTAGTAGAAGTCAGTCGGCTTTAGTCTTCTGTCTGCGCTAGTCTGCAGGAGTCAGCACGTGCCTGCGCGTGTCGGCAGTCTGCTCTGGTCGGGACTCTGCAGGATGAGTATTATTGTAGAAGGTAAAGAAGCAGCCTTGTGCATATCTAACAATGTACATTAATTGTCATTTAATTTGTTCCAAAAAATGCCGCAATAATAATTTTCATAATATAAAGTAATTTTTTTAAAGAAAAGCATTCATTTCAATTTAAAGAATATTTCCAATGCATGATCATTCCTTCCAAGAATCAGAAAAAATATACGCCAGCATAGCACGAAGCTGTGTCAAAAAATTTCTACATAAGAGCAGATATATTTGCAGTTTTTATTGAGGTAAGAATTTTTGCTTTTTTTATTCAGAATACAGGGGCCGAAGGGCAGCGCTGCTGTCCTCATAAAATTTATTGGGTTACTAATTTGTTTTTTTTTATTATTATTTCCGGATTTACGAATTGAATTTTGAGGTTACATTAAATGTGAATGCATTTCTGCACGGAGACTATAAATGGGAAGCAAATTTGTTCAGAGATTACATTAAAATTAATTTTGTTCAGAGGTTACAATACTTTAAAAATTCATTCAATTATTATTTTTGTGGGAGTTTACACATGGTTCATATTTTAATTTAAATTTTTGTGCCGAGGTTACGCTTGGATTTTGGTTTCTCTTATAAAATATTTTCTTGTGGGGAGTTTACACTTGGCTTATGGTTCATTTTTAATAATTTTGTGGGGAGGTTACAAGGGTGAAGCCTATTCCTGATGTTATTCATTCTGTACACTTAGCTCTGAAGGAAACCAAGGAGGTATTTTGAAAGGAAATTAAATTTCATGGGAAAAATAGGTTTTACTCTGAAGCAGCGTATAATGAACGTCAGCCTCGTGTTAGCTAATGTTTGGGAAAAAATGTATACTGTGACTTCATGCACTTATAAAGTAGTAGGTGACTGTAATAGACATAGCTCACAATGTTTATCGTTCGCCAGGCGTGTATTGCATTTGTAATTTACGAGATCGGAAGATGAAACGTCGACTCGCAGTCCGTAGCTACAGGTCGGAACGATTCCTCCTGTAGGTTAAGTAATATTCTGCCATGGTACAGTGTGTCTTCTCCTTGCTGGCACTGCTTTCTGTCCATTGTCTTAACAATATACAGATTTTTTAAACACCATGGAGAAACATGCGTGTTCCAACCTTTTATTGTTTTTAAGTGGCGATTTTCCTATTCAGTGAAACCTTGGGAAAATACTACTGTTTTTTTCTTACCATTTGGAAGCATACACCAACTGATCCTAAGTTTACCGACGCCTTTTACTGGCCATTAATAAGCGTTGTGACCAACCCTCACCTTTGTGACGGCTTGAACTCTGCTGGTGACTCCTCCAATGGGTATGTCTGAATGTCTATCGGAGATTGGCAGCACAGTCCCGTGCATGAGCTGAAAGCAGAGAAGGGAATGATGTAGGACGCAGAAGACGCTGAAGTATGGCTCGAATTCGACGTTCTACCTCATCCCAGAGGTTTTCCATTGGGTTCAGGTGGGGATTCTGGATAGATTAGTCCATTTCATGAACGTTATTGTCAACAAACCATTGCCTCACAGATGACCGGGTACATTGTCATGTTGATGTGAAAGTCATTGTCTCCGAAATGGTCCCCTGCGCAGTATACAATGCTACGAAATGTGTTCACATCCTTCCGCATTTAACATTTTCTTAAGCGCAGTGAAGAACCATAACACAATACCACCTCTTCCATACTGCGCTCTTGACACCACTAGCGTAACATTCTCCAGTATAAATTGTTCCATTGGATTGCCACAGGGTAATGTGTGATTCATCACTCGATTCGAGTCGTCCAGTGTCCAACAGCGTGGCTCTTTACACGACCTCAACAGCCCCCTAGAACTGGTTACAGATATGCATCGGTTAGGAGAATCTGCAGGACAATTTAGGTCTATTCTTTTTAACTCCCTGCCCACGGTCGTTGCCCCAGTTGGACCGCTGATAGCACTTTGGAACAACTCGTGTGTGATCCGCTGATTTTATGTGATCTTTTACACGTACCCTCTGCAATTCTCGGCGGTCCCTATCTTACATCTGGTCTACACACATCATCAATAGTCGACTTGGGCAGCTGTTCAAGTGTGACAGGTCTCAGAAGGGCATGTTAGCCGGCTGCTATGGCCGAACGGTTCTAGGCGCATCAGTCTGGAACTTCGCGGCCACTACGGTCGCGGGTTCGAATCCTGCCTCTGGCATGGATATGTGTGGTTACCTTAAGTTAGTTAGGGTGAAGTAGTTCTAAGTTCTAGGGGCTGATGACCTCAGATATTAAGTCCCATAGTGCTCAGGTGCCACTGAATGACTGGTCCACAGTTTTCAGTAGTCAATTCTTCATTAGGTTTACACTGAATTATTATTTTTTCGATTATGCAAAAGTAATATCAATGAAGCGCCTGCCCAGTAAGCCATGCAGTCTAATGAACTGCCTTCTGGGCGTTGAGGCATGCTGGTTCAAATAGTTGAAATAGCTCTGGGCACAATGGGACTTAACATCTGAGATCATCAGTCCGCTAGAACTTAGAACTACTTAAACCTAACTAACCTAAGGACATCACACACATCCATGCCTGAGGCAGGATTAGAAACCTGCGCCGTAGCGGTCGCGCTACAGTCGTCTGGTGTGAGACATTCGCAGGGGGCGGGGGGGGGGGGGGGGGGGATGGGTGGGGAGGGTTCACTGGGGGCCGAAGAGCCGCACAATAAACCTGGGCGGCGGTGGGGCGAGTGGACTGCTGTGGCCTGTTGCGTAGTTGTGTACCATTTCAGGCTACGGCAGGGACGAAGCCTCTCCGTCGTTTCTAGGTCCCCAGTTCCATACAATACGGTATCAATGATGAATTCGTTAAAATTGCTTGAGAATGTTACAAAAAAGTACGCCACGGTCATTACACCATCAATACCTTCAATGTGGAATACCAATGCAATATACCAATGAATGCTTCACTAAATCGGAATAACTAAATACATTTTATGAAATTCCTTCACCAGAGAAGATGAAGTAAATACTCCTAAATTTGAAAGGAGCACAACCGCCAAGACGAGTAACTTTGAGTATGATTTTGCGGCCTAGCAAAACAGCTTAAAACACACAATAAAGGCAAGTCTTCGGGACCAGATACCATACCAATCATCTCGCTTTATATGCTGATACAGTAGCCCCACATTACCAATCACAAACAGCCGCTCGCTTGACTAAAGGTCCTTATTAAAAGACTGGAATGTCACACAGGTCACACCAACCCCAAAGAAAGGAAACAACAACAGTCCGCTGTATTACAGACCCATCTCGCAAACGTCGATTTGCCGTAGGGTTTTGGAATATATCCTACTTTCAAAAAGTATAAATTACCTTGAAGCAAACCACTGACACACAGTCATCACTGATTCAGAAAATATTTATAGTGCAAACACAACTACTTTACGAAGTAATGAGTGTAATCGACAGGCAATTTCACATTGATTTCATATTTCTAGTTTTCCAGAAGGATTTTTACACCCTTTCTCATAAGAGACTTCTAATTAAATTACATGCCTATGGAGTGTCGTCTTAACTATGCAACTCGATCCGGGAGTACCTCTGAGAAAGGTCACAGGACATACTAATCGATGGAAATGTATAGAGTAAAATAGAAGCGACATTCAGCGCTCCCCAAGAAAGTGTTATAGACCCTCTGGTGTTCCTAATTGGCATAAAAGGTCTTGCAGATAATCTGAGGAGCCCTCTTAGGTTTCTGCAAGTGATGATGACATTTACCAATTCCAGATTGACTTAGACACGATATCTGAATTGTGTGGCAATTATCTCTCAAAAAGGAGAAGTTTGAATACTCCATATGAGTACAAAAATAAATCCGTTAAATTTCGTTTGCACGATAAATCACTCAAATTTAGACAACTCGGAAAAATACTTAGGAATTGTTGTTGTTGTTGTGGTCTTCAGTCCTGAGACTGGTTTGATGCAGCTCTCCATGCTACTCTATCCTGTGCAAGCTTCTTCATCTCCCAGTACCTTCTGCAACCTACATCCTTCTGAATCTGCTTAGTGTATTCATCTCTTGGTTTCCCTCTACGATTTTTACCCTCCACGGTGCCCTCCAATGCTAAATTTGTGATCCCTCGATGCCTCAAATCATGTTCTACCAACCGATCCCTTCTTCTAGTCAAGTTGTGCCACAAACTCCTCTTCTCCCCAATCCTACTCAATACCTACTCATTAGTTACGTGATCTACCCTCCTTATCTTCAGCATTCTTCTGTAGCACCACATTTCGAAAGCTTCTATTCTCTTCTTGTCCAAACTAGTTATCGTTCATGTTTCACTTCCATACATGGCTACACTCCATACATTTACTTTCAGAAACGACTTCCTGACACTTAAATCTATACTCGATGTTAACAAGTTTATCTTGAGAAACGCTTTCCTTGCCATTGCCAGTCTACATTTTATATCCTCTCTGCTTCTACCATCATCGGTTATTTTACTCCCTAAATAGCAAAACTCCTTTACTACTTTAAGTGTCTCATTTCCTAATCTAATTCCCTCAGCATCACTCGACTTAATTTGACTACATTCCATTATCCTCGCTTTGCTTTTGTTGATGTTCATCTTATATCCTCCTTTCAAGACACTGTCCATTCCGTTCAACTGCTCTTCCAAGTCCTTTACTGTCTCTGACAGAATTACAATGTCATCGGCGAACCTCAAAGTTTTTGCTTCTTCTCCATGAATTTTAATACCTACTCCGAATTTTTCTTTTGTTTCCTTTACTGCTTGCTCAATATACAGATTGAATAACATCGGGGAGAGGCTACAACCCTGTCTCACTCCTTTCCCAACCACTGCTTCCCTTTTATGCCCCTCGACTCTTATAACTGCCGTCTGGTTTCTGTACAAATTGTAAATAGCCTTTCGCTCCCTGTATTTTACCCCTGCCTCCTACAGAATTTGAAAGAGAGTATTCCAGTTCACATTGTCAAAAGGTTTCTCTAAGTCTACAAATGCTTGAAACGTAGGTTTGCCTTTTCTTAATCTTTCTTCTAAGATAAGTCGTAAGGTCAGTATTGCCTCACGTTTTCCAGTATTTCTACGGAATCCAAACTGATTTTTTCCGAGGTCGGCTTCTACCAGTTTTTCCATTCGTCCGTAAAGAATTCGCGTTAGTATTTTGCAGCTGTGACTGATTAAACTGATAGTTCGGTAATTTTCACATCTGCCAACACCTGCTTTCTTTGGGATTGGAATTATTATATTCTTCTTGAAGTCTGAGGGTATTTCACCTGTTTCATACATCTTGCTCACCATATGGTAGAGTTTTGTCAGGACTGGCTCTCCCAAGGCCGTCAGTAGTTCCAATGGAATGTTGTCTACTCCGGGGGCCTTGTTTCGGCTCAGGTCTTTCAGTGCTCTGTCAAACTCTTCACCCAGTATCCTATCTCCCATTTCATCTTCATCTACATCCTCTTCCATTTCCATAATATTGTCCTCAAGTACATCGCCCTTGTATAGACTAAATACTCCTTCCACCTTTCTGCTTACCCTTCTTTGCTTAGAACTGGGTTTCCATCTGAGCTCTTGATGTTCATACAAGTGGTTCTCTTATCTCCAAAGGCCTCTTTAATTTTCCTGTAGGCAGTATCGATCTTACCCCTAGTGAGATAAGCCTCTACATCCTTACATTTGTCCTCTAGCCATCCCTGCTTAGCCATTTTGCACATCCTGTCGGTCTCATTTTTGAGACGTTTGTATTCCTTTTTGCCTGCTTCATTTACTGCATTTTTATATTTTCTCCCTTCATCATTTAAATTCAATATTTCTTCTGTTACCCAAGGATTTCTACTATCCCTCGTCTTTTTACCTACTTGATCCTCTGCTGCCGTCACTACTTCATATCTCAAAGCTACCCATTCTTCTTCTACTGTATTTCTTTCCCCCATTCCTGCCAATGGTTCCCTTATGCTCTCCCTGAAACTCTGTACAACCTCTGGTTCTTTCAGTTTATCCAGGTCCCATCTCCTCCTTTTCCACCTTTTTGCAGTTTCTTCAGTTTTAATCTACAGGTCATAACCAATAGATTGTGGTCAGAGTCCGCATCTGCCACTGGAAATGTCTTACAATTTAAAACCTGGTTCCTAAATCTCTGTCTTACCACTATATAATCTACCTGATACCTTTTAGTATCTCCAGGGTTCTTCCATGTATACAACCTTCTATCTTGGTTCTTAAACCAAGTGTTAGCTATGATTAAGTTGTGCTCTGTGCAAAATTCTACAAGGCGGCTTCCTCTCTCATTCCTTCCCCCAATCCATATTCACCTACTATGTTACCTTCTCTCCCTTTTCCTACTGACGAATTCCAGTCACCCATGACTATTAAATTTTCGTCTCCCTTCACTACCTGATAATTTCTTTTATCTCGTCATACATTTCATCTATTTCTTCATCATCTGCAGAGCTAGTTGGCATATAAACTTGCACTATTGTAGTAGGCATGGGCTTTGTGTCTATCGTTGCCACAATAATGCGTTCACTATGCTGTTTGTAGTAGCTAACCTGCACTCCTATTTTTTTATTCATTATTAAACCTACTCCTGCATTACCCCTGTTTGATTTTGTGTTTATAGCCCTGTAATCACCTGACCAAAAGTCTTGTTCCTCCTGCCACCGAACTTCACTAATTCCCACTATATCTCACTTTAACCTATCCATTTCCCTTTTTAAATTTTCTAACCTACCTGCCCGATTAAGGGATCTGAAATTCCACGCTCCGATCCGTAGAATGCCAGTTTTCTTTCTCCTGATAATGACGTTCTCTTGAGTAGTCCACGCCCAGAGATCCGAATGGGGGACTATTTTACCTCCGGAATATTTTACCCAAGAGGATGCCATCATCATTTAATCATACAGTAAAGCTGCATGTCCTCGGGAAAAATTACGGCCGTAGTTTCCCCTTGCTTTCAGCCGTTCGCAGTACCAGCTCAGCAAGGCCGTTTTGGTTAATGTTACAAGGCCAGATCAGTCAATCATCCAGACTGTTGCCCCTGCAACTGCTGAAAAGGCTGCTGCCCCTCTTCAGGAACCACATGTTTGTCTGGCCTCTCAACAGATACCCCTCCGTTGTGGTTGCACCTACGGTACGGCCATCAGTATCGCTGAGGCACGCAAGCCTCCCCACCAACGGCAAGGTCCATGGTTCATGGGGGGGGACTTAGGAATTACAAATCCCAGTATCTCGACTTGGAACGATCACTCAGGTAATGTTGTGCAGAAGGCTAACCACAGACTAAGTTTCACCAGCAGACTGCCTAACTCGCTTGTTCGTCTTTTTCTAGAGTTCTCGTGTACTTTAATGGATTCTTACCAGATATAAATGACGGAGGACATCGAAAAAGTTCAAAGAAAGTCAGTTCGTTTTGTATAATCGAGAAATTGTTACGGATATGATAAGCGAGTTGGGATGGCAATCATTGAAACAAAGGCTTTTTTGTTGCGGTGAGACCCCTTCAAGATATTTCAGTCATCAATTTTCTCCTCTTTATATGAAATTATTTTATTGTGACGAACTTACAATGGAAGAAATGATCACAATAATAAAATAAAAGACATAAGAGCCCGTGCAGAAAGATTGAAATGCTAGAGAGTGGAACGGCATCGTAATAGTCTGAAGTTGTTTTGAAGCATCCTCTGACAGACACGTAAGTGTGAATTGTGGAGTAGTCAAATAGCTGTAGATGTACATACGAAATGTCTTTGTAAAACACATGAGAAACTTTGTGTCTCTGTACTTCCTTTGTAAATACATTGTTGCAGTTCGATTACGCTGGCTTTATTAGCCTTTTCGCAAAAGATGCATGTGTCAACGATAAACTGTGTGAACTGGACCAATGGAATACTGCCGTCTGGCGGTTCACTTCTACTATTGATATGAAGAATCCTATGAGAACGAAGCGAGGATAGCAGCCGATTCCATGTACAGTATTATCCAAATGAAAAGTCCCGTTTTAGGCAATTAATATGTGCTAAGCATATTTTCATTGCTACCGTGACAATCGAATCCCAGAATGAAGCTGATACAATGATCTGTGGATTGCCGCAATCATTCAGTTGTGATTGCAGAAACGATACGCGTCCACACTAATAACGCATTGCATGAATAATACATGAGCAAATTTAATTAATCTAAATCCAGAAATAATGTTTATAATTTTTTGATAAACTGCAAGCAAATGGCGTGGATTACTGGAGTTTCCAACCGAATTTCTCTGTCAATACGGAATGTAATTTAGACATACGCCCGATAGATAAACATAATTCTCAACGAGTTTTGCGGCGGTACCAAGGCAATGGAGAAGGGCAGGTGTTGCTTTTGCGACCTCAGCGAAGCTGTTATCCAGCTGTGTCTTACCACTCGTCTTTAAGTAACACAATATTTCGTAATGAAATCCCACCTTTCTTGCAACTGTGCAACACATTTTGCTTCCGCAGAGTCAATAGTCAGTGGGGTGGCATTCAGAGTTCCAAATGACGCTCCTACCTGACATTTAATTCGTATGGAAGATTTCCTTGGCAATAATGTGTTTGTTATCAAGCCAAACAGTAGCTATTGTCATCGTGTGTGCTTAGCACAGTTAAAAGAATTAAAAAGTCGTCGCTCACAGCTCTTCATTTCTTTAGTATTCTGTCTTTTGTCGAAAGAGTAACCAGACGCAGCGCGTTGACGGGGAGGACGGGGGGGGAATGGGGAGTCAAAAGCTTGAACAGTGGAGTGGAGAGAAAGGTGTACGTGGATAAATACGCGAAATTATTTTAGTGACCCTTATTTGTAGATAGTTTGACCGGAGCAGATGACATGACCTAATCCGCTAACCCACGAATGGGAAAGAAACAGATCTTTGCTAAGTAATCACATACTGGCAGCGTAATAACAGTAACTTTATGACTGAGGTACAGCTTCATTCATTTACTTTTTCCTGTAGTATACAGCGTGGCGAAATATTCGCGCCTTCGGACTCATCAGCGCGATTCCTCGTGTATTAGTAATACAAAAATGTCTGTCACAAGATTGCGTACTACGCATATTTCCGGTAGTAAATCGACGTTAAAGACTGGCAATTTGGCAGCACTGTAACCACATCTGTCAGAATATGGGTGTAGCGCTGTGCTGTTGGTGTAATGGATAGCGCTTTTGTTGAGCACGTAGGAGGTTGAGGGTTAGATTCTGGGTAGAGGCGTGTTTGTTTTTATTTACTAAAAGTAGTTTGCGCTGTACCGTATCTGGCGTCTTAATCGTCATACAATGATTACAGTGGGTTTTCTACAAAACATTTGCGCTTAATACTACGAACATAGAAATGGAAGTACAATCGTTTTCACTGATCAGTTTTTAAAGACTGACTCCGTGGACACGAATTGTTTCACATTACTGTATTAGATTTCAATCTTGTTTTGTGTGTACCGTCCCCCACTGGTCCCATCGATTAACACCAACTATTATTCTTGCCACGTTAAGGTTCATTATATTTCATTAGGGCCTTACACCACCAAAAGGGTGCTTTGCAAATAATTTTCAAACTCGGTTACCATTTGTATGTGTTATTACCGTGCCTTTCAGCATAGGGACTGATACGAACATGCTGTTTAGCAAGTGTCTCCATCCATTATTATTATCATTACTGTAGAAGGAAATGTAGAAACATCACGTCCATTATCGCTATGGAAACATCGTAATTCCGAAACGAACATTTCACATTTAGCAGGGACGGGACGAATCATACAGAACAAAAGCTGTATAAGAGGTGATGCGCGTTGGGTGGAACAGCTCGCAACGGCTAGTGATGTGTTTATATTGTATGCGTAGTTTAACGGATACAGAGTAGTTACTAGTGGAGTAAAGCGCCCGTGACAGACTCCATGAGCATTCGTATACATATTTTCTTCTTTTTGTAATGTGAAACAGTGTGGCAGACTTATGACATACACAGACGATCCATATGTGGATATGACTCAGGTCGTTGGTGCGCCTGATAACCGAGCTGGTGTTGCCGATCAGGAATATGCTGCTAGACATCCTGGTCGACGTCATTCAGATACAAATGTGTTTGGTCATATGAAGCTTCTCCATCGATAGACAGGTTCTCTACTTCAACCATCACGTGTCAGATGTCGTCCACGAACTCGATGTTTCCCAACTACTTAGGAAGCTGGAGGTCATACACCAAGAACCCGGCGTAGCAAGGCAACTGGGTGTCCCGCAACGCACTGTTGTTGAGCATGGGCTGCACCCCTATCATCATTTTTAACGCAACACCTGCATCCTGCAGACCGCTGTCTGCGGATGCTATTTTTTGACTGGTTCCAACAACAACAAGAAGATAATGACGACTTCACAAACGCTGTAATATGGTCGGATGCAGTAGCATTCACTCCTGAAGGTGTGTATAATATGCACAATGCCCACCATGGATGAGACGTTAATGTACACGTCGCTGGTCAAGTTGGCTTTGACATCAGTGTCTGGCCTGGCATATTGGGAGACAGGAAATTGAATCCCTGCCTGTTGCCTGAAGGTACCACGAATTCCTTTCAGACTATTTTCCTAACGCACTGGGAGACGTTCGACTTTCTTTTCGGCAGAGGTTATTGTTCCAACATAATGGTGCAGGGTTAATTGTAATTAATGTGTGAAGCAATTTAGACAGAACAATTCTAGGCAAATAGCTTGGACGGGGAGGTCCAAGTATATGGACCGCGCGTTCACCTAAACTAAATCTCCTGAATTTCTTCCTGTGGGGGTCATTTGAAGGAGCAGGTATATTCTACTCCGGGAACACATGTGAAAGAACTGACATAACGTGTTCATGCAGCTCTTGTATCTGTGAATGCAGACATCTTGCGAAGAATCCAGAGCAGTATGATCCAGCTGTTCGCTCAGCGATAGGACGTGCAGTGGCATCGTTTGAACATCTGCTCTGAGGACATCGTAGTCTTTTGTAAACGCCATGCAGTCATTAATATGGAAATTATTACTGTCACTAGTCGCTAATGCTCTACATCTGAGCCGACGTACTGCATGTAGTATAACTGACTAGCAGACGTTGAGTTATTTAACTGTGCAGTTATCTTTAGTATCTCAAAATTCATATCGTTTTTGTAGTTGTTCTGTCCTATGACAGGTCATTTGCTTGAGTTGTCTATTTCTAACTTGTCTGATCATGGTTTTACGTGTGGCTTAAGAAATGGTGTGCGCTACAGGATTATACAGCGGAATGAAATTTTCAAATAAAAGGAAATATACCTCGAACAAAAATCGAACTATCGGTCTCCTGCATGCCAACCCAAAACGATATGCATTGCACCAACAGCACAGCACTGTTATTACGTCCTGACAGAGGCAGTTACAGTACAAGTTACTACAGTGTTGCCAGATTGCTAATCTTTAACGACAATTTACTGCCTGAAATATGCGGAGGATGAAATTTTCTGAGAGACATTTTTGTATTGCTAGTATGTGAGGAATCACGCTGCAAAGTTAGAGTGCGCGAATTGTTCTCCACGCTGTATATTTTACCGGTATTGTGTGAAATCCCGGTATTCTATAGAATAACTAGGAAATGTACAGAATGCCAGATGGTTTTGGACAAACTATGAAATATAACCTTTTTGTGAAAAAGTTACATACGTCGTCTAGGCAATCTATATAATTCCTAGGCATTATACAGAATGACAAGTAGCTTTAACACACAGTATTAAAGAGGCACAAGATGAGACGCTTTTATTAATTAATATGCATTTGAAAGCGAAAGAACAAAATTACGCAATAAAAGCACGATATGACGTAAAATTGAATAGCATCCATACTTTCTTTAACAGGATAGATAGTCGTATTTTCTACCATCATTGCGTCATAGTGTTTCAGCAGCCAGTAGTTCCCATGGTTTCTTCATCATGGTGGCCTTACTTTTTTTACGTCTTCGATTACCTTTCGGTAAGTGATTTAGTTTAGGAGAACACAGTTCTTAGTAGCATTGGCTCTTACTTGAGGTAATTCATTGCGGAATCGTCGTCCCAAGTCGTCATGGCGTCATTCCTCTCTTGACACTACACTCCCTTCCGACATGGTGACACAAGAACGACGAGAAAGGATGACAGGAGAGCGTCTGTGGAACTTCAGCAGGATGCTGTACACTGGAGAACTATCATATACATATCCGTGGCGTGATAGCTGAACGTCGTGCAACAAACACTGTCTTCCCAACCATTAAACAAGATCCCAACGCCGCCGCAAACAGTGGCGGTAAGAAACGGCGGGATTAGGAGTATTATGTAACTTGACAACAGACAATCCGGCAAAGTGTACAGTGCCTAGGCAACGTATAAAATATCGATATATGCGTACTTTGAAATTCGATTTGAGGCATTCTATATAGTACCCAGGTATTCTGTAGAGTGTCGGATTTCACGCAATACACAGGCGGTGTTTTTGTATACGTCTACGTAAATGAATCAGAAATGTAATGCATATCATGAAAGAGAAGTTTGGAACTATGAACTATACGGAACCTGATTAAGGTAAGCGGAACATGTAATTAACACGTAACTTAGTCGCCTACATTCACTTCTTAAAATTCTTCATTTGTGTCGCCATATTCTCTGTAGTTGCTATATAAGTCATCAGAGTATTTTTGTTCTGACTTTGCAACTACAAGAATGCGCTTTTTTTTTTTTTTTCTCAGTAGACGTATTTCGCTTTCTTGAGGTAAAGCATCGTCAGTGGTCTATAATTAAGATATTTGGGATTTGATTTCCCTTAAAGTCGAGAAGAGTTCGTTAACAATACCTTGGTTACGTAGATTTTTGCTTGATTTCTCGTTTACATAGGGAAATGCCGTCTCCTAGCATATCGTTGAAGTTTTTCTGTTTTAGACATACGCAGTTGTGTCTGTTAAATACAAATCAACATTATTTAATACGATTATACAATTACACACATACAATAATCTAATAAAAAGAAGAATAAAATTATTGTAGCTCAAAGAGGAACAAGTGGCAAGATTATGTTGGCAACACTACAAAACCCAAGCCACAACACATACATAGAAGAACAAAAACAAACAGAAAACAGATGTGTGTGAAAAAGTGTGCTGTGGAAGAAATAAGAAATGCATAGTGGCGCAAAACAACTAAAAATTAGACCACGACTATCAGCGTCTAATGCAGAAAAACATCAAAGATTTGCTAAAAGACGGCATTTCCCGGTTAAGCGAGAAATCAAGCGAAAATCGCCGTGAGTAGAAACCAAAATATTGTTAATGAACTGTTTTCGATCTTAAAGCAAATCAAAATGTAAATAACTTACCTCAACAAAACGAAACGCGCCTGGAGAAACAAAAAAAAAAAAAAAAAAATGCATTTTTGCCGCTGCAACGATAGAACAAAAACGCCATCAAGACTTCTTAAAATATTCTAAGCTGTTTCCTGGTGCCAACCGCTGTGGCCGAGCGGTTCTAGGCCCTTCAATCCGCAACCGCGCTGCTGCTACGGGCATGGATGTGCTGCCTCGGGCATGGATGTGTGTGATGTCCTTAGGTTAGTTAGGTATAAGTAGTACTAACTCCACGGGACTAATTACTTCCGATTCTTAAGTCCCATAGTGCTTAGGGCCATTTGAACCATTTGAATCTTTCCTGGTACTTTGATATGCGAGATCCATTTGCACTGGAATGCTGTGGGCTCTAGTGAATTAATACAAAACCAGCTCAAAATTTTTGTCTATAATTAATACTGTCGCCGAGGGAGGATCCTCCGCACTACTGAGTTAGCCTTTTTATACATATTTTTAGTGAGAAACACGCTTTTCCCGGCTGGTACCTTACTTGCTACTTGGGGTAATCATAAAATTCATAACACTGGCTATCGTGGTGTAATTCTTTTTTTGAATCTGAAGTGTGCAAAGTTGCGATAATCCATACTGATTTCACAAGTTGCAACAAGGTCACGGAAAGAACAATAAGATACATGAGGACAAGCTTACGGAGCTAACAATATAAAAATAATGCTTCCTTCAGTCCGTTCTTTTACTCACTTGGCTTCTTTCCCTACTTATTCTGTCGTTTTTATATCATTCTGTTAGCTCTGTAAGCTTGTTCTTAGGTATTTCATTCTGTTGTTAACTAAATTGCACAAGAGCATCTGAGAATTACATAGCGTCACTTTACCATTCATTTAATTTTTCAATTTAGTTCATTTCATTGCTCATCTCATACGTTTGGTAAGGGCACCATAAAATTTACCTACTGCCTTCTTTTTTATTGCAAGTGAAATGATAATTTGAATCGACACCCTAGCTGCAAACAGGCGTTGATATAAATCATAAAGCAACGCCTGTTTCCAGCTAGGGTGTCGATTTAAATTATCATTTCATTCTAGAGAAGCTGCACGGTAATCAATGGTATCTGTTCTTTCGGGAACAGATACTACCCTCACATATAACTTTTCAATTGCATTTTTTACAATTATATAATTGACGAGTATGTGTGGGCTTACAGTAGCGGCATCTAACAAGCTTTTCACATACAATTTTGTGCAGCAGTGCATTTTCTCATTAAAAATAGGGCTGTAAAGAAGAAGATTCGGTCAAGACTGTGCCCTAGGATACAATAAATTTTAAATACGGGCGGCGAAGATGTGCTGATTTTGTGCGCATCTTCTGACGATGTCACTATGGACATGTTTTAAAGCAGGAATGCCTCGTCATATTTTAAGCTCATGTTTTGCACATGTATGTCAGTAATACTGCTCATTATGCTCTTTTTTATTCTTTTTAAGATATGGACAGTCCACCAGATGCGTTTGGTTTCTCACAAGTTTCGCTGTAGCGATGAAGATGGCCATTGCTGACCAAAAACGGTTGTCTAAGCACTAAGAATTTTGTGGTCATAGACGGAAATGAAAGAAGTTTATTCTAAAAATGCCAAGTTGATGAACGTGTGCTGAAAAGCATCACTGTCACATGACACAATGGTTAGGTGGCCTGTCCAGTGCGGTCAAACAAGTTTTGAAAAGTACTTGTATTATTACGATTAATGGTAGTAAGAATCGTCGTAGACGTCTGGGAGTGATCGTTGACAAAACTTGAGGAGATTTATTAGATGATCGTTCCTGGCCTATATATCAGCCCCTCATCAGACTTTCCAAACTTTTTGCCATAACTTTAAACCGTTCGTCAATCCTAAGTCAACGGCAATAACGAGTTCTATCCACAGAAAATGAATTTCTTAAGCCGTGATTTTTAATGGAAAAATCCTAATACAACCATACGCGAGATAATGCAGACTCGATACCATCTTAGGATGACGACTTCTAAATCTCCGTATGCAAGTGGTACCTCTCTCTCTTGTATTACGAGTACCGACTGCAACTATGTGAGCCTCGGAAGCTGGTAATTTTCAAGACGGATTGGGAAATATAATATTTATTAACATTCTCTTCTCCAGTTGAGATGAAATTTGAAAATGAACGAATGGAAATTTGTTTCATGTAACTGTCATATAAACTTATTCCTTTACAGGAAACTATGAGGAACGACAGCGAACACCGATACTTTAGAAATGAAAGCTATGGATGATGCCCCAACAAACTGAGAGGTGAAGTTAAAGCTCCTCTAATTAACACTTCGGTAGTTAATAAAAGGGTGGACTATATGTGAACAAAGTAATTTTGAAAGAGAAACCGGTCATTCACATGAGCCGGAACAATGATTCTAAATCATCTCATAATTTAACTGTTATTCAAAGGAACAAAACTGAAAATACATTTTCAGCGTGCGGGATGGAACAGCCTCGGACTGCAGCAGCCGCTATGATTGTCCATGACGCATCCGTTGCATCCGACATTAACCTATTTTGTGCAGCACTCCAGAGTTTACGTAAGAACCTCGGCACTGAACTCACAGTAACTCCCAGCGTTTATCTGACAATACACGGCCATGAAATTATTTGTCATAATCTCTACAGTTTTCCAATGCAGTATGACTGAACTTGTAGTTACTCAGAAATCTGACTACACTTTTAGAGTTTCCTCAAAACTAACAACGACTGTTCTCCTCAACTCACCTCTTAGCGCCCCCAAAATTATCTGTCGTCATCACAGCGACCAAGACGTGTCACCTGCGTTTCTCCACAGTCCACACCAATCAATCCTCTGTCACACTTTTCTGCGTGACAGTAGTGACCTATCAGATTCGGAGAAGTGTATCGTTCTGCCATGAGAAAGCTACCAGAAGCTTGCAGGAGTTCTCTGGAGGAATCGAACGAGTCACTGAACGCGTCGCCTGTAAACTTGAGGAATGTACCCTTGGACGCTCCTACCGATTTTTATCATGCCTATCCCACTATCATATCATGAAATCTAAAGGAAACTTCCTGTGTTCCCTCACCAGAGGAGAAATCCGTTCAAACTTCAACTAAACTTTCATGGTCACGCTCTATAGTGAATCGACACATAGTGGGACTTCGTGATTCGAAAGGGCATTTAAAATTTAAAATAAAACGCAGATTACGTGAAAACGTACGCTAAAAGAGACTCAACTACACACGAAGAGACCAAAAGACTGTGTCTGCAAAAGTTATTGAAACGGATATGTATCCAAGAATAATTTATGATTTTATACCACAGGATTTGCTATCAGATGTACAGTTCGGTTATAGAAATCGTCGTTTAACAACTGAAAATTCTATATTCTCTTTTCTCTGCAAGGTAGTGGATGGGTTAAACAAAAGGTTTCGAACGCTTGGCGTTTTTTTTTATTTAACTAAGGCATTCGATTGTGTTCATCACAAAATATTGCTCCAGGATATTGCTGATTCTTGTTGTATTGTTGATTGCATTTACTTAAATTTATGGACTGATTTTTCGGGTTCATAAACTTTTATTTTTATCTGTTATTACTTTTATATTGTAATTTCATGTACTGACGCGTTCCATGACCTTGGAGGTTTGCTCCTCAATTTGGTCATACGGAACCTGACATGTAGATAAAAAAATAAAATAATAAAACCAAGAAGGCCCAACGGTACCGACCGCCCACCGTGTCATCCTCAGCCCACAGGCGTCTTTGGATGCGGATATGTAGGGGAATGTGATCAGCACACCTGTCTCCCGGCGGTATGTCAGTTTGTGAGACCGGGAAACTTACTCTGGGCTAGATAAATTAATCGATAGTAGAATTAATGAAAGAGATACGAAAACAACATCATCTGAACAACGAAGAATAAAATGATAGATCAACTTTTTGTGAAGCACGTGACAATAGTCCTTGCCTTGAGGGTTTCGCTACTGTTCCCACCTATTCAAAAAGCCTGCGTAGCGGAGGTAGAAGCAGTAATATTGCAGCTGGCAGTCCTATCGAGGTAACTTCGTCTGCCGTCTAATCACCGCAGACGAATGGTTCAAATGGCTCTGAGCGCTATGGGACTTAACTGCTGTGGTCATCAGTCCCCTAGAACTTAGAACTACTTAAACGTAACTAACCTAAGGACATCACACACATCCGTGCCCGAGGCAGGATTCGAACCTACGACCGTTGCGGTCGCGTGGTTCCAGACTGTAGCGCCTAGAACCGCTCGTCCACCCCGGCCGGCGGAGACGAATGGTGGACCTGTGACTATGACGACGCGCGGGGCAGACGTGCGGTCCGATGGCGCCTTGCCACGGTTTGCGCAACCCCCAACGTCGGAGGTTCGAATCCTCCCTCGGGCATGGGTGTGTGTGTCGGCCTTAGCTTAAGTTAGTTTAAGTTAGAGTAAGTAGTGTGTAAGCTTAGGTACCGATGACCTCAACAGTTTGGTCCCATAAGATCTTACTACAAATTTCCAAATTTTTAATGCGTCGATCTCCAGTGTAAAAAAAAACAAATTAGATAGAGACAGCCTTACTTAGTAAAATATCTTCAGTAGAAAGAAATACTAAAGAAATATTCACAGATGTATCTAGGATTCAGAAAGAGGTCAGTAATTTTACTAACATAGGCACTGATGCCCTTGCTGAAAAAGAAATTTGATTGAAAATTAAAAGATATCATCGCTGTAAATAATAGTGGAAACAATACAAATGAAGACCACTATTTAAAAGTTTGCACTCTACACAAATTTTCCGCATAAGTGAAACTTCGTCCTCAGACCTTTGTGAAACAGTTCCAAGGTCTACTATCATAAAAATGGAACGAGGGGAGAAAAATAGGACGTGTTACAAGAAGAATGGAAGGAGATGCTCTTTCATGGGGAATGAAATCTGGCGAGTCATGTTAAATGTGGACGAATTCTTAGGCAAGTAGTGGTCTAGCAGTACTCACCGCAATGTTGAAAACAGCATCTTCCACGGAGAAATTATGAAATTTCAGTTGGTATGGTGGCTATATAGATTATTTCCAAAATTTCTACAAGGGGAACTTAGTGTTTAGTGAGGAAGACCTCCTTGCTGTGGTGTTGTTCGCCATAGTGCTCAAAGCCATTTGAACCATTTTTCCTAGCGGCTTTCTCCCAGTCCGCAGGTTTCGAAGGTTCTTCCCCTAACCGTAATGATCGACCCTTGACCCATAACATCACTGTCGTTTCTGGGCCCCCGGGGTAACATACAATACAATACAGTACAATACAAAGTATGACATGAACAGGGCACACTAAATAATACTTCTGCATCAGCAGACGACTCGTATTGTAGAAAAAAAAAAATGCTTCGTCCTGCATGTCAGGAAAAATTTGAGCTACTCGCTAACTTAAATTAAATATTCCGTTAAAATACAAATTCTTTAGAAATCATCAAAGAAGTTTTTAATGAAAAGCTTTTTGAATCAGTGTAACAACTTGTTTTTCGCTATGCACAACACAGACGATACTGTAACGAGGCTATTCTTATCTGAAAAATTGGCTACTAACCTACTTCATAGGATGGCACCCAAATTCTCTTGACAAGTAGTCATTTCGTTATACTGCTCTATAAATGCAAATCTAGATTAGCGCATGTGCAAGATAACATTCATGGCTGTTCGTAACAAATGCTATGAAACGCCCCCTTAGAAAAATTATACATGACTGTGCTTAAACTGACACACAATATTTTTTAGCGCAACGCAATCTGACTTTCAATAATCCCTACAAAAGAATGGCCCTGACTAACATTAACCTATACCTTTCACAAATCACTTACCTCACAAAAATCTTCATTACTCGAACAACTGCAATACAGCGAGCGCCAGTACTGCCAGCTAAATAAAAGATTCAAACTACTGAAGGCACTAACTATTGATAGGCATAGTTAGCAAATGAAAGATTTTGATAGAGAACAAACAATGTATTTACCTTAATAGTGCTCAAAGGTCATAATATATATAGCAATTCATGACATCCACTCTTACAAATGAACTGTTTCTGATGGACACACGTCCAGATCATCAGCTCTCAAAAATCCGCCATCTCACTTCCCCACATCCACCACTGCTGGCGGCTCACCTCCAACTGCGCAACACTACGCGCTGTCCACATCCAGCTGCCCAACACTATAATGGCAGACAGCAATACAAACTAGCCGCAGAGTGCACACAGCACAGCCAGTGATTTTCATACAGAGCGCTACGTGACGTTACCAATAAGAAAACCTAAACAGCCTACTTACATGCTCCCCACTAAAAAATTTTACAAATTGCTTTGGGCACTTTCCAATACATATTTGTTAAAAAATTTTTCACAATTACAATAATAAAGAAATCATATGCACACACTTATTGATACAATGTTGGTCAAAAGCTAAAATTTTCTCACAGTCCATAAAGACAGTCCTGATCATTCATCACAGTAAAATTGCAGTTCTTCTTCCCCAAAGTCTGAGCTGTAAAAGACAATGCACACGGAAGTAGTGGATTTCAGTGAAGTCTTGAAGAAGTAGTGTTGTCCTTCCAACAAAAAGACAGTGCTGACTCTTGACATGCAGACTGGTAATGGGCCACAACAGAGCAAACCCACCGCAGAGTCAGTCGAAGTTCTGAAGAATATTGGTAGGTAGGTTATCACAGAGCAGACCAACTGTAGTCCTGGTAGGGATTACGGTATTGATGGGCCACCACAGGTGCAGACCCAGTGCAGTCCTTGTAGAAGTAATGGTATTGGTGAGTCATCAAAGGTGTAGACCCACTGTAGCCCTTGTAGAGATGGCTAGCAGCCATCCGTTGCGACTGTGCAGGTGCGCAATCACCATCGAAGAGTCTTGCAAAGATATAACAAATCCATAAACCACCACTTGTGCACTCACAAAGTCTTAGGAATTATTCTTAGAACCAACAATGCTGTTAACTAGTCCCTTGCTGAATTATTAACACACGTGCAAACACTAACAGTCCTCTTTCTTTTTCACATATTGTGCATATACTATGACCAACAGAGATGTGTGCAGTGAAATGAATGCTTACAAGTTACTTAATTTGATAAACTGGTGTCAATTACAATTTTATAACATGAGAATACAATTACAGAGATACAGAAAACATTATTAAAGACATAATAATACAGATAACATTTGTAGTCATACAGGTTTACAAAAGAATAGAAATAAACATATACATCAGTGTTACAGGAATTATGACATAAGTAAATATATAAAATAACGAGAATTGTTTTCGAAACATTAATTTCACATATGAGCATTGAAACATAACAGAATTAATAATGTCTAAACATCTTTATAAAGTAAATATATTATTAATGTAAATTATATTTTAGGCTAACAGTATTCCTCATCATAGTGAATGTAGCTTAGTAGTAGAAAAATTCTACAACATAAATCTTAGTAGCTAAAAACGTAAAGACAGGAAAAACACAAATACACAAGAGTACACAAACACATAGCAGAATAACAGAGGAGGAAAGGACAGGGTTTGTTTTCAGTGTAACATTTGGTACTGCAGTCCAACCCAAAACTTATTTCCATAGGACATTCGTCTTATTTCAGCATTTGTTTCCACCAAAAAAAAAATCCTATCCAAGCATGCTTTCTGTATTTATATGTTCACATATTTCTTACCTCATTATTTATTTTCCATTACCTTACCTCATCATTTATTTCCAAGAAAATCCTACCTAAACCTGTTGTCCCTAAACCCTACTTTTTTTGTTCATATCCTCTTTCAAAATACTTTTGTGGCCAAACCATTTTCTTGTAGCTTCTCAATGCAATTCTTCCAATTCATCGCAACTCATTCTCTTATATAGTCTAACCCCCCTTAAGCTAACTTAAATCCACTGAGCTCAGATGCTAAACTAAGGGACGAGGCAATGCAGCAGCACAAAACAATGAACGCAAACAGCAATGACAAAAAAATGCAAATTGGCAAAGCAAACAGCAGGAACAGGAAATCTGAATTAGCAAAGCAATTGCAATATTACAACTAATATAAGACACTGTGCACCAAACAAGAAAAATAAATCAGTAGTAAAACTGGCTTAACATAGTAATCATCATCATCATCATCATTTAAGACTGATTATGCCTTTCAGCGTTCAGTCTGGAGCATAGCCCCTCTTATACAGTTCCCCCATGATCCCCTATTCATTGCTAACATTGGTGCCTCTTCTGATGTTAAACCTATTACTTCAAAATCATTCTTAACCGAATCCAGATACCTTCTCCTCGGTCTGCCCCGACTCCTCTTACCCTCTACTGCTGAATCCATGAGTCTCTTGGGTAACCTTGCTTCTCCCATGCATGTAACATGACCCCACCATCTAAGCCTGTTCGCCCTGACTGCTACATCTATAGAGTTCATTCCCAGTTTTTCTTTGATTTCCTCATTGTGGACACCCTCCTGCCATTGTTCCCATCTACTAGTACCTGCAATCATCCTAGCTACTTTCATATCCGTAACCTCAACCTTGTTGATAAGGTAACCTGAATCAACCCAGCTTTCGCTCCCATACAACAAAGTTGGTCGAAAGATTGAACGGTGCAGTAATACAAAGTGAAATTCAGTAGAACTATGCCTGGCAAACAGCAGCAGCAAATGCATTAACTTATATCTAAACATGACAAACCCACATGCAGAAAAAATAGTACACTAAAGACAACAATTCAGATAAGGGAAATGTATATTCACATCTTAATGTCTATGTAATTAAAGTGGTGCACCACAAAAACTTATTCTATGCAATAAATTACCAAGTACTTGAAAAGAAAATTATGTATGCAGTTCCTGTGAAGGGAAATGTCTTTTTGTGCTCCCTCACTTTTTGGAAGTATATCACAAAATTATCATTTACTGGATCTGTAGACAGAAAATATTTATATTAGTACACCATAACAATGAATTCGTAATTTCTGTTTAAATAAGTTCTCTTGGTTCTAGACTGGATATTTAACTTCAAACATTGTTGCATGGTAACAGTTTCTTAAGTCTGACAAAGCATACTAGAAATGTGAAGTGAAAAGTTTTATGGCAAGGACAAAGCAGATTATCTTTCAATAAACGGTTTTACATGTGAAATGTGGTGTAAACCTTTACTCTTCCTAGTACGCGGAGTTTCAACTTCAACGCAATTATCATGTGGTATACGACGGATTCTGTAAGGTCCATTGTAAACTAGAAAGAATTTGTGACTCAAGTGTTTCTTCTTATGTGGCAATGAATGAGCCTTAATGAGAACTTTCTGGCGAATATATAATTTCTTTGCATTTGCTTTACCGTGTAGTTTTCTCCTTTCGTCTGCTGCAGATTTTATATTTTTAATAGCCAAATCAATTATGTCTTTGTGTCGAAGTTTACGTGTATTCCGGAAAGGTACAAGCTCTCTGATTCTGTTCGGTGGTTCTTCATTCTTTAGTACAAGAGTAGGCGGTAAAGCAGTGGAGTCATGAGGCATTTCATTCAGCACGTTTTGAAATAAGTGTAAATATCTGCCCCAATGCTGATGCTTTCTGTGACAATAAAGTCTGCAAAGCTTACTGATTTATTTCGTAATCCGTTCAGACGGGTTACAATGTGGTGCGTACAATGAAATAAAAACAGGTTTGATTTTATGGTTCCGAAGAATGCGTGACCAAACAGCAGATTTGAATTGCGGTCCGTTATCTGAAATGACTTTACTAACGTGTCCAACTTCACTTAAGAAATTTTTAACAAAGGCGTTGGATACAGACTGTCCAGTGGCTTTACGTAACGGAGTGAAAGAAACAAATTTTGAAGTAAGTTCAACAGCGACCAGAACGTACGAAAATCCATTCGATGTTCTGACAAGGGGTCCCAAGAGATCAACACCAGCAAATTCTTTTAATTTAGAAGGAATGATAGGAAACAACGGAGCACGATGTGAGATAGTAGATGGTTTCGCCTTTTGACAAAGTTTACAAATAGACAAGACTCTTCGAATTCTCTTTTCCATATTGTTAAAATAACAAGTCGTTCGAAGAATATGATAACATTTTCGTGGACCAAAATGTGCGTAGCTGAAATGAATGTACCAAATGAGCTTATTAACAAAATCGTCTGGACTGCAAAGTACCCGTAGCTTGCCATCAACAGTGCAGCGTTTGAAGAGTATGTTATTTCTAACCAGATAATAATGCCGAATCTCAATGTATGTCTTTTCATGCCATTTACTTTTGATGTCTTTCCAAATCGGATCTTTATCTTGTTCATGAGCAATGTCCTTTAAAGATGTGGTGATGAAGTTTTCAAAGGCGACTTTCTGAATGTAAGGAACACTGAAATTTTTCTCGAGGTTGCCTTTTGTGTTACTTTTCTCAAGCCCAGCTGGTGCGCGTGACAGTGCGTCCGCAACAATGTTCTCCTTGCCGGGAATCTACACTATTGTGAAGTGGAATTCTTGCAGAAACAATGCCCAACGTTTTAACCTGTCATGATTTAATTTTGAAGACGTAAGAAATTGTAATGCACGATGATCACTGTATACTTTTGCGTGCTTACCAGAAAGATAGAAACGGAATTTGTTAAATGCCCAAACGATAGCTAAGGCTTCTAATTCAGTAACGGAATAATTTTTTTTCAGATTTTGTTAGCACTCGACTAGCAAAAGCAATGGTTTTCAGAATAGTAGTGTCATTTTCTGTGGCTTCTTGAAATAAATGGGCACCAAGACCGACTTTGGAAGAATCCGTGCTAAGGCAGAAATCTTGTGACAGATCTGGATGAGCTAGTATTGGCGCATTAAGTAGCGATTCTTTCAAAGAATTGAATTCCAACTGTGCTTGTTCATCCCAGTTCCAAATAGTATTTTTTCCATTGAGAGAACAAAGTTTTGGTGTAACTAGAATTTGCATATTCAGAAAACGACGGTAAAAATTTACGAGACCTAGAAAACTGCGGACTTTTTTTTTCTGGATAGAACTGGAATGGCTCTGATTGCTTCTAACTTTTCAGGATCCGGCTGAATGCCTTCAGAAGAAATAATATGTCCCAAAAACTTCACCTTTGTCGTACCGAATTCAGACTTTTCCAAGTTAACTGTAATTCCAGATCCTGCAAAAATATGTAACACGCTGTTGAGGATGCGATTACGTTGTTCCCATGAGGCTTCTGCTATCAGAATATCGTCCACATATAAGGTGATGTGACGTAAGAACTCAGGTAATATGGAATTTAGCCCGCGAATGAATGCTGCCGAAGAAATGTTCAAACCAAAAGGAAGTTTCCGAAACTGATAACAAACGCTGAAACAAAGGAAAGCTGTGTATTTTCTACATTCTGGATGAAGTTAGATCTGATAAAAGCTGGATCTGAGATTAATAGAAGACAACACTTTTACACCATTAAAATTTTGAAGAAGTTCTTCCAACGTTTGCGGCCTGTCTGTTTCAGGAATAATGATAGTATTGATTTGTCTCGAATCTAAGACAAGCCTGATCGATCCATTAATGGATTGTTGTATGAGCTTAGTGCAGGCTCAATAATGCCGTCGTCAAGCATAGATTGTATTTCTGTTCTGACACGGTCCCTATAATGTGCCGGAATTATGTATGGTCTAACACAAAATTTAGTATGCTTACGAACACGAAATTGGTATTGAAATCCCTTGATTGTTGCTGTTTTGTGAGTACAAACTGTGAAATGTGCTTGTAAAATCTCAAAAAGGTCTTGCCTATCAGTGTCATTACAATTCTCAATTCTTTGAATGTTATTCTGAATTAACTCATTAGTATCAAATGCGTCGTTGACATCGTCCCTGTCAGTACTTGCAGAGTGATTGTTAGTGTTAAGTTCCGTCGAAAATTCCGAACTGTTGTCTAACACGAGGTAAAGCTGATTAATTTCTTCGTCATGGTTTGAGAGCCAATCTTCAAATTTCAAAGCTATTGACTTACCTTCTTTCTCTAAACCTATTTCAGCATCGTAAAAGTTTAAGATTGCTTTGTATTCATGAAAAAAGTCTACTCCCAATATAATTTCCGTCGACAATAATGGAACAATAAGAAAGTTCATAGAGAAGCTGTGGCTATGACAAAAGAATTCTAAGCTGCTTTGTTGGCGTACATCTACACTTTTTCCTAAGATTGCACCTTGTAATTTAATCTTACGTAACGGGAGTGTGGGGCAATCGTTCGATTTGTTGCGTTTGCTAAAGGCTGTTTTACTAATTACTGAAATGGGACTGCCAGAGTCAAGTACTGCCGTAAATTTTACGTCATTTACTGTAATGTGAATCACAGGATATGCAATGTTGTTATGTTTTACGTCGTGTTCCTGGAGTCCGATGTCCCTAATGGCTTCCATTTTTACGTAATTACTAGCTACAGCAGCTGCGTCGTCAGTTTCATAAGTAATTTTTGTGGCTGCCAGCGGTATGAGTCATTGCCTATTGTCTCTTTGATGGCGCGCGTCGTTATTGGGATTTGGAGACCTAACTTCTACAAATTCACCCTGTCGAGAGGGCCCTGCCCTGTTTGAATCCCGCCAGTTCTGATGCAATTCAGGTCTGTCGTTACTTTTGAAGCTGTTGCTGTGTTCGTCTCTGATTTTGTTCCATCGTGTATAACTTTTGAAGATTTTGTTCCATTTGTCTAACTTTTTAAGATTTTGTTCCATTGTGTCAAACTTTTGAAGCTTTTGTCCCATTTGTTGTATTGATTGTAACAACAATGCACTGGTGTCTGAAACATGTTCCTCAGTGGTTTTCGGCAGCGAATGTGCACCGGCAACATTCACATTTTGACAAGCCGAAAATGTGTCTTGACTTATTCGAGAAAACGGTGAGGACCCGAAACCTGAATCTACAGTATTTGCGAGATTGTGTCCTGTCGTTTCGGATTCCTGAGGCGAGCTGTTGCCGACCGATCGATCGATAATGCTTCCCTGTTCACTAATTGTTTCACTGTTAGTGCCATTATTTGCCGCCCGCTCCATTTCCCTATGCACAATTACCAAATTACTACTTCGAATGTCTGTTACTTCATTACACAGTGGTGCTGAGAAGCTACGCTCGTCGTCACTATTATTTCTCTGTTTACTTTGGAGCCTAGTTCTACGTTTTTCACACGCCATTATTGTCACAATATTTCACACGATAACACAGAAAAGCACAAATTGAAGAGCAAATATAAGAGAACACATTAACATAGCACTGAAAATAATATCTAGTTAATTGCGAGCGCAGCTGCGAAATACTTGGTGCAAATCTACATGCATGCGACAACTGTTTTACTGTACAACAATGAAAGACTGCAACTACAAAGGAGATTCTCTCTACAATTCGCGCTAGCAATAAACCAAAGCTACACTAATTACACAAACTACAAGAAACAATCAGAAGATTCCTGTGAGGTATCCCGGCAGCATCGCCATCTGAAACGCCCCCTTAGAAAAATTATACATGACTGTGCTTAAACTGACACACAATATTTTTTATCGCAACGCAATCTGACTTTCAATAATCCCTACAAAAGAATGGTCCTGACTAACATTAACCTATACCTTTCACAAATCACTTACCTCACAAAAACCTTCGTTACTCCAACTACTGCAATACATCGAGTGCCACTACTGCCAGCTAAATAAAAGATTCAAACTACTGAAGGCACTAACTACTGATAGGCATAGTTAGCAAATGAAAGATTTTGATAGAGAACAAACAATGTATTTACCTTAATAGTGTTCAAAGGTCATAATATATATAGCAGCTCATGACATCAATTCTTACAAATGTACTGTTTCTGATGGACACACGTCCAGATCATCAGCTCTCAAAAATCCGCCATCTCACTTTCCCACATCCACGACAGCTGGCGGCTCACCTCCAACTGCGCAACGCTACGCGCTGTTCACATCCTGCTGCCCAACACTACAATAGCAAACAACAACAGCACAGCCAGTGATTTTCATACAGAGCGCTACGTGGCGTTACCAATAAGGAAACCTAAACAGCCTACTTACACCTATTCCCGTTACACCATTTTCTGCTGCTTTTAATATTACCCTCATCTGACCAGTAATCCCTGTTACCTTTCCATTTCACTTCATTCACTCCTACTATTTCTAGATTGAGGCTTTGCAGTTCCGTTTTCAGATTTCCTAGCTTTCCTTCCGCGTTGAAGCTACTAACATTCCACGCTACGATTCGTAGATTGTTATCCTTTCGTTGGTTGTTCAATATTTTTCTCATGGTCAGCTCCCTTCTGCCTGATCCCTCCCAGAGATCCGATTCGGGCCTATTCCGGAATAATGTGACAATTGAGAGATGATCAGTACATGCTTTCAACTATAGGCCTCATGTCCTGTGGATACAAACTTTATGTGCCTTGATGCTGTGGTGTTCATTGCCTTCTGCATCCTCATACCGTCAAGCATTGCCCCAAGGTCAAGAGAGTGGCCTGTACCTCTGTCCGCTTCTTCTCCTTCTTTGATGAGGTTGTTGGCAGATTGAGGACGGCCTCTTATGTCGGATGTCTTCGGCACTCAATGCTGATTATTAATCAAACTTTAAGCGGTGTCGGGTTTGGAACCTGGGACTAAGGACGTTTTAATTACTAATCAATGACGCTACCTTGATCACGGGTCCAAAAAAGGCAGAAATAAAATGAGAAAGAAGAAAGTAGTTGTTTGATGCTGTTACGTATTTTTTATTCGTCTGAACTAGAAATATTCGCACTCGGTGGCAGTGATTTGCAGTTCTGGCAGCAAGAGAACCGAGTTTAAGACGGCTCGTGGAAAACACATTTCTTGTCAGGTTGCTGTAGAGTAGGTAATCGACTGTAGGTCTTCGTAGAAAGACGACTCTTTCGCTTTAGACTTTTTTAAAGTATACTTCCGCTCAGGCCCTCATAGAGTATGAACAGCTCAGTAATGGCAGGAGAGATGTATGATGAGACGAACCTTGCTGCCGCTAGAAGGACGTCTGTACTTAAGCACTTGCCGCGCTGGATTAGCTGAGCGGTTCAAGGCGCTGCAGTCATGGACTGTGTGGCTGGTCCCGGCGGAGGTTCGAGTCCTCCCTTGGGCATGGGTGTGTGTGTGTTGGTCCTTAGGATAATTTAGGTTAAGTCGTGTGTAAGCTTATGGACTGATGACCTTAGCAGTTAAGACCCATAAGATATCACACACATTTGAACATTTTTTTAACTTAAGCACTGAGTGCTAAAGGACAGCTGAAATGATTCCTTTTAGCCACTGTCGCCGCCAGCCTATTTATTTACGCGCTGCCTGACTGGTGAGACAGCTAATCGAGGCAGCCGCCGAAGCAATTTAGAAACGAATCTAACTCACTCCCTTCAATAACCTAGTGCTCGATCTTAAAGCCACGAATCCAGGTTGTTGCCTTCAATGCATATTTTAGGTAGTCTAGTGGTGTTCACTCCTATCTTTTCGTGTACTCTCTACATATAATTAATAACTTACGCTGTCAGTGGCTGTGTCCTTGAAGTAGTGATGTAACTTTCGTTTATCTTCCTATTCATCTGTGGCAAGGCTATGCATTAAGTTATGCTCCATCGTCCAATTGTTAATGGTTCTTTCTAAGATGTTGTAAGTAGGCTGTTTATGTTTTCTCTATGTAAGTAGGCTGTTTATGTTTTCTCTATGTAAGTAGGCTGTTTATGTTTTCTCTATGTAAGTAGGCTGTTTATGTTTTCTCTATGTAAGTAGGCTGTTTATGTTTTCTTATTGGCAACGTTACGTAGCGCTCAATATGAAAATCACTGGCTGTGCTGTGTGCAGTCTGTGGCTAGTTTGCATTGTTGTCTGCCATTGTAGTGTTGGGTAGCGGCAGCTGGCTGTGAACAGCGCGTAGCGTTGCGCAGTTGGAGGCGAGCCGCCAGCAGTGGTGGATGTGGGGAGAGAGATGGCGGAGTTTTGTAATTTTTCATGAACTGATATATTTACATATGATGATATCAAGGTAAATACATTGTTTGTTCTCTATTAATATCTTTCATTTGCTAACTATCCCTATCAGTAGTTAGTGCCTTCAGTAGTTTGAATCTTTTATTTAGCTGGCAGTAGTGGCGCTCGCTGTATTGCAGTAGCTTGAGCAGCGAAGATTTTTGTGAGGTAAGTGATTTGTGAAAGGTATAGTTTAATGTTTGTCAGGGCCATTCTTTAGCAGGAAATTTTGAAAGTCAGATTGCGTTGCGCTAAAAATATTGTGTGTCAGGTTAAGCACAGTCGTATATAAATTGTTGAAAGGGGACGTTTCAATGTCAGTGGGTAACTTTCATGTCCAGAGTAAAAAAAAAATGGTTCTGAGCACTATGGGACTTAACATCTGTGGTCATGTTCAGAGTCAATACTTCTATTTGTTATAGCAGGTTTTGCTTACTCTTGAATGAGAAAAACTTATTATATGCTAGTATATAAGAACTAAAGTATACTAACATATAAGAGAAAAGGTTTTTCTCATTCAGTTATTAGCAACACTGACCGTAATGTCGGATAATTTTACATACTGACAATAGGATCACAACCGCGAAGACAAAAGTTTTACAACTTGATGCTCTACAGCTAAAATATGTTTAGTGGCAGACGTATTTATGTAATTACGTATATGTAGGTATTACGGTAGGAAGAAGCTTAACGTTATCCGAGACAGCATGGCGCTAATATTCATAATATATAAATATATATAAAATGAAATCCAATTACACAGTTTCTTTTTCTTACATGATACATCCATTAGTGCATAGATGTATTATAATTCATCGATTTTTATAATATACGTTATCGGCTATCTAATCAATAGGTTGTTCTCACTTAGTTATGAGAATAAGTGTTTGTGAGACATTTGCACTCTGGCACTTTAGAGGTTACATAATAATACATCCCAAGGAAAAGACAGATGATGTGTGAGATCATTAATTTCATCTCTCAGTGATTTTAACGGTACTTATCGTTATAAGAATGAAAGTAAATACAACCCACAAGACAAATTTATAAAATATTAACAGCCTAATTCTAAATAAACGACGATGTTATTGAAAACACCTGTAAGCAAATCACATCATCATACAACCAAAGCAGTTGTACTATGAAACAGGGAAATAAAGTAGATTAGTAAATTTAGAGTGACAGATAGAGTGTTTTGGAGTCGGAATCTGTTTGATTGGTTAGGCCATGTCATATTCCAATCAAGTCATATTCTTCACAACGCAACATTTCGCTCCCTTTGCTAGGCAATTCTCCAGGAGTCTTTTGGTGTTTACAGTTGACTGAACACTGTCGAAAAACATGTCGTGCTGACTAACAAAAACATGTTTCCCTGCTTTTATTGAGAACAAGTGGAGTCGCTGAGTAAAATTCTTGGCTGTCGTCACTGGATTTTGATAGCTGGTTAAGAAAAAGTAGTGTTAATCATTTTCTCTTACCGTGCCTTCCACAATAAGGTCTAACAATCGAAGCTGAACTGTTTAATGGAAACACTGATGGTCAATGGCTATGATGGATTTTTCATAGAGAAGGCTTCGAAACGAAGTAAAATAATGCAAATACAATGCACGAGTAACCATCTTTTGTAATGTTTTCATTTGGAATAAGAGTAGCCGACTGCATTAGTAAAACCTTTCGAAAACTACATTTTTCAGTCATATTTACACGACATTGTTAAGTTAGGCGGTGATCTAGAATAATGTAGAAAAGAGAAGTACAACTTCAAACAGGCAAGATCACTATTGTACAGCATTTATTGTGACGATTGTAGATACTACACTGATTACACAATCTCATTGTCGTACATTAGCAATGCACGAACATGCATTTGTATAATCAGTGCAATATCTACGTTTTTTTAATGTAATAGATATTTTATGCTTGACTTGCTGATATACTGTTGCTCCCATGGTATGAAAACCTCTTTTTTATATGATACGATATAAGATGCATTTGGTCAAGATTCAGTGAAGTGTACTACAGAAGATCTAATGACGGCAACGGAGTTGGCTGAAATCGGTCATCGCAATAAATGCTATACTACAGCGACCTTGGCTATTTGAAGTTGTACTTCCGTTCTCTGTATTTTCAGTCGATACAAAATAATACGTTTTGCACGTTTTTATCTAGCTCCATACTGCAGGAGTCGATGAAATGACTCATGGCAGCACAACAGAATATATAATATGCATAACTTGGAGCAAAATAAAAGAACGGAGTAAAAAGTGCGAACACAACACACATTTAGAACAAAACATAAAATCTTTAGTCGTGTAACACCAGGTGGTCTGTAATAAGGAGTAACAAAACAAGCGGTGCGTCCACAATGTATAAATAAATCAGGATACTGGAGGTTTAGCTGATTATAACATAGCTGGATCGTTGCTATGAGGCGGCAAGATCAGTTAGGCACACTATCGAAGCGCCTGGGAGAACTCCAGCAAGTATGAGAGGAGGTGGGGAAGGACTGGTGGCCAGCAGCCGCCTGGAATTCCCCCAGCGGAAAGGGTAAACAGCGTCGCCGCGTGGCTGTGGACGCTAAGCAGCATGCCGAGTTTCTAAGTTAAAAATGGTTCAAATGGCTCTGAGCACTATGGGACTTAACTACTGAGGTCATCAGTCCCCTAGAACTTAGAACTAGTTAAACCTAACTAACCTAAGGACATCACACACATCCATGCTTGAGGCAGGATTCGAACCTGCGACCGTAGCCGTCGCGCGGTTCCAGACTGAAGCGCCTAGAACCGTTCGGCCACTTCGGCTGGCCGAGATTCTAAGTGTCCTAACTCTTAGCTCACCAGGGCATTTTTTGATCAGACACTGACCCAAGGGCAGTGTGAGTGATCACCATATTTACATAGCCATACAAATTGTATTCAGCAATTTCAGTGGAACGGTTCAGATATTATATAAAAGGCTACATTAATACCACACAAAACACATATTTAAATAGATTTAAAAGCTTATTTTTATAAAAAACTTATTTAAACTTAAAAATTCGCAAAATGAGTGTTATATTGCATGGTAATGTTAATGCTAAAAAAACTCAAATACCCTGTACTCCAATTCTTATTTTTTGTTCCAGTTTTATTGTTTCCACATGTGTAATAATAAAACGTAAGAAAACTCCCACAAAAATCCAAAAAATTAAAATTACACTACTACATGCTACTTCTTTAGTTCCCTTCTCAGTAATTTTCTTTGCATTCGATGTAAATTTTTGTAGATGCACCTGAAGCTGACGGCAATAACGTATTGAAAGAAAAGCGGCATTTTACTGAATGTCGCAAAACAGGAGAGTGTAGTAGTTAACAATGCACTCCAGTTTAAGTTACAATTAAGGATTGGATTTTTGTAGTACTGTAACGTATGCCAAATAGTAACGTCGAATGTCGAAGGAGCGTTAAGTGTCCCAATCAGTCGATCGTATGGTACTAAAATTAAGAAGGCTTCCAAGAGTTAAGGGATGGAAACCACTCTAAATTTGAACGTAGAATTTACAAGGTTTTAAACTTGATTCGTAGTAGCAGTGACTTGGTTCCGGATGTTGACCTGCTCGGACAGTATTCAGAAAACGCATTTAACATACACATGGAGTCCTTACCAAAAACTGATGTCTCGATAAAATGAAGTATTAACGAAGATCAGAGCAAACTAAAGGAAGAATGCACGTGGTAAGACAGTTATGAGAATTTGCAGATCGTCTTTAAAGAAGTAACCGGTGCAATTGTGTGAAATTAACAACAGCGGGAGGTGAATATGTAGCTTAATGTAGCTATTTTCTGTGTCACTAGCGTTTAAATAGCGCCAGGTAAGCGTTTTTAATAAACTACTGTTGATAACTCAAGTGAGTACGTATAGAACAGTAACAAACTAGTGTTACTGGCC
The DNA here is from genome assembly GCF_021461395.2 of Schistocerca americana. Lineage (NCBI taxonomy): Eukaryota > Metazoa > Arthropoda > Insecta > Orthoptera > Acrididae > Schistocerca > Schistocerca americana. The sequence goes on from NC_060119.1 coordinate 989,676,204, forward strand.
TAGTTATTTACTGTATGTACCCTTAATGAAATGGTTCTACATCGCTTCCATCCTATTGGGACACTTATTTATAGCGAAGTGACTTCTCTTCTAACTTCAGTAGCGTTGGTTGTCAGCAGCTGTCGCTGTTGATTACTTACCTACTTCCTGTCAGCTTATAACGTCTCCATTTACCGACTCTTAACACTATACGCTATACACCAGTGACACCATCTGAAAAACTTGCTTGAAACAGCAAATACTCAGAAGCGTGCTCGTTATCACGAAGAAAATAAATAGTTACAATCCTTCCTCGTCTATCTACGGTAAAATTAAAGAAGACCATCGGTGCTTCATCTTTCGATCAATGGCCACAAATCGTTCGGTATCTGTTAACATGTATGAGTCAGGAACACCCCGTATACTTTATAAATTTTATATCCAAGTAATCATCAACCAGTTCCGTAAAAGAAGTGCTCGAAACCGGATAAGAATGATTACTGGAATGAAATTTTCGCTCTAGAGTGGAGTGTGCTCTGATATGAAACTTCCTGGCAGATTAAAACTGTGAGGACGGGGCGTGAGTCGTGCTTGGGTAGCTCAGTTGATAGAGCACTTGCGCGCGAAAGGCAAAGGTCCCGAGTTCGGGTCTCGGTCCGGTACACAGTTTTAATCTGCCAGGAAGTTTCAACTGGTTACTGGTTTCGATCTATGCAACTACAGCTCCTGAAACTGAATAAAATACTATGTATGAACTTTAAATTATTTGATTTATTTATAAATTTAATATTTACTGCGACTCTCTCTTCATCGTCCTGTGCCAGGAGGTTGATAACATGAGATTTTATATAATACCGGGTTATTATAATTAAAGTGCACCTAATCATTGAGGTCCAATGTGGACTGTAATTATCGTATGGCTCTGAGCACTATGGGACTCAACTGCTGAGGTCATTAGTCCCCTAGAACTTAGAACTAGTTAAACCTAACTAACCTAAGGACATCACAAACATCCATGCCCGAGGCAGGATTCGAACCTGCGACCGTAGCGGTCTTGCGGTTCCAGACTGCAGCGCCTTTAACCGCACGGCCACTTCGGCCGGCTAATTATCGTATGGCAGCTAACTTGGTAGATATACTATTGTGTTAATGTGGGTCCGTCTAACTCTGGAAGAAAAAATTAGTTCCAGTTTCGGCCACCAGGTGCAAATCTCACACTGTCCGTTACTTGTATGACGTTATGAAATCAATTGAGTGCGGCTCTACGATAAGATTTGGAACGAAAATTTGAGACACTAGCGCAAAGTCAGACGAACAGGATCTTTACGCTAACAACTCTCGTCCCATTTCCAGCCAAACGCTTCCTCAGAGAAGATCTTTCATCACCAGGATTCGAACCGGCTTACCTCTGCGCCGAGCGAAACAACACAGGAGAGCATTCGTGATCCCAGCCACAGAGTACAGTCCTTGCGCTTCTATACATACTTGATAGTGTTAAACATTTACCCATTAAAAATACGGGACAAAACCTTCGAAGCAACTGTCCATAACAGACTAGACATTAAACATGCAGCTATACCTAGCAAAGATTGCTGTATCGCAGATTGTGCACTCTTACAAGGGTGCTAAGAATGAATGTAGGCTACCAAGTGTGAAGCAACAGAATACTACAGTACAAAGCTGTAACGCTGAACAGTTTGATTAAATTGTGAAAGTAAGAAGGTAGTATAAGGCGTGGGACTTCAATATGTACTGTAAGAGTACTGAAATAGAAAAACAGGATACGTGAACTCGATGACAAAAACTGTACTCCAGTTTGATTATTTATTCATTCAGCTCCATGTTCTACCTAGTGAATACGTACAGCAGGGCGCGAAATATCCACAGTACACGTAGTACCACGTTTGAGTGGGAGACACCCAAGGGGGCTGTTGGTGCTCACGGCAGGAGATCTCCTGTGGAGGATAACTTAGTTACAGACGACGCACAGGGAACCACGCCGGCCGCTGTTGAATATTTACGACCTCGGACGACAGAGAAATTCGGAGCGAAGCGTGGCGCTCCTAATGTCATAACGTTTGCTCGAGCGGCTAGTTGTCCTAATACGGATGCCTCTCAGAGGACCACGTTTCAAACGTTTCCAGCCGCTTGTGATCTCAGAAAGGGGGAACACCAGCGGACTGCTCACAGACGCAGGGTGAACATTTAGGAGACCTCGATCGCAACTCCGTTGCGCTGTTGCAGTATCTGTATTTCTGTGAATCATCCTTCAACCTCTACAACTTCTTGTCACGGCACTGGATCTAAGTCACGTGTTAACACATTCCTAATTTTTTTTGTTTCTGGTACAATACTTTCTTGTCTAAGTTTCTTCGAGTTTCACTCACGTGTATCCTTTCCATCTTTTAAGTAAATATGGAGTTTTTGTCATCGTACATGAATGCATAGGTATGTTGAGTTACATTCTGTCTTTGGACTATCTAGTGCTTTGAATGAAAATGCGAAAGTACGCAGCTTCTCATCGGTTTCGAGAGCAAATTTTTAAAACTTCACGACTGTATAAAGTCCGTGACATCCATCAAAAGCAGTGGATATTTCATATAACAAATGAAGGTCTTACTACCTACAAACTTGATATTAATTCAAGTTTTTAAATGTGTGCTCTATTTTTGTTTAGGCTCCTTTTTCTAGAAATTAATCAGCTAACTATTTCAACCCATAACGATGTACATTACAGTAATGGAAGCTATTCTACCAGTTTCATTTTGATCTGTGCTACTACATACCTCTCTGAATCCTCAAACAAGTATACACTGTCACAAATATCGTACTGTTGTCGGAACGTTGCTGAGTTTCATTGAAAAGTCGCACCTACTGAAAGTTTTGAACATGGTTGTGTGGTCAGCGACCGCTTACAAAGTAAAAATAACAGCAATAGCAGTCCTCGGTCGCAATAAAAGGAGTCCTTTGACTCAGCGCTCGGCACTGCTATGAGTGTCTTCATCTGAAATAAATCTCTCAGATTGGCCTATAACATAATTACAAAATTACAGGAAAGGAAAGAAAAAGTTAAGTGTAATTTAATGAAATTACATTAAAGAATAATCAGTTACCTTTTTTAAATTTGTTTTTAGTTTTGCCTTTCTTTCCTCCTGTACGTACGAACTTTGTTGTAGATACTCTTATTTACGTGTGGTAATAAAAAGTCATTTACACAGAATTAAGTACATTTAAAATTACGTGAATTCATATTAACTGATTAAGAATATTTAGTTGAGAATTAAATCCTTTACATAATTCGGCCTTGACACACATTTTCTAAATGCAGTGGTTTTTTTAAAAATATTTACTGAATTCTTTCCCGGCGTTAGCTATGGAACACAAGACTGTTTCTATTAGCAGAAAATGGTTAAATATTGCCAAGCCGACGTTTAATTATCATTGATAAAACACACTTCACTATACATTTAAGTTATTTGAAGGAACCAAAATTGTTAAATTTCAACGTTAGCTAACCGCCTATGAATGCACAAATGTGAAACTAGTAATAAATTCCGTCAGTCTCAGGATCGCAGTAAAAGAAAAACATTTTCTTAATTCACTGCTAATTTTTATCTGCTCCGAATTTACGGGTTTGGTTAATTTTTCTTAGCGGAACAATTTTTTAAATGTGCCGCCGCTGCAAATCGTTCGGTCGCGGCACTGCCCAGCAACACCGCTAAAAATGCTGAAAATTCTTTAAAGAAATATTATAGATGACATGGGCAAGCTAATTTACATTAGTAATACACACTTTTGTTAAATTATAATGTATTTAGACCACAACAATAATTCAACCTACATTAGTTTGTAATTTCTCCTCTAATGGCGGCTAAATTTAGTTACAGACAAAAGACGTCTACCCATTCATAAAGTGCTACGTCACAGGTTCCTCTCTCTTTCAGCTCTCCAGGAAGACGACAAAGAATGCACACTACGTGGTGCTTTTTATACTACTGCTGACCATTAACATCTCTTTGTAATCTTACATTATTTTCCTCTGTGCCTGAATTTTACATTTTTGCTATCGCAGATATTGACACACTCTGCAATTACATTATGAGTATAGAAATATTACAATCATAAATACATCGAGAATATTACTACAGAAAATATTACAATAATAACGGATGTCCTTTACACAAAATTAAATAATATTTTTTGTTAAATAATTACAGTATATACAAATTGCTTCATAGCGGCGTATATAGTACAATTAAATTTTAGTTTATTAATAGTGTGAGTGTTGCCAGGGAACGTTACATTGCCCCCTGGCAGCATTTGGCAAAGAGTTTCTATACTTTGACACAATGGTGCCAGTAACGTTCTTTACAATTCTGTATTTTATTATGGAATGGTTCTTTTAATTAGTCCCAGGGTTATATATGTTCATGGCTCCCCCATTTGGGCGAAGGAAGACAGGAAACATGGGCAAAACTGTGCCGGAGCCCAGCCATCCCAGTTGGTTCATGATTAATCTTGTCTCTTTAACAGTCATTCTTTTGATTTGATTTATCAGTTTGTCATCAACAGTTACATAATATCACAGCCACATACAGTTCAACGAAATTTTGTTGTGTGTGATTAACAAGTCGTAATTATCATTTTTGCGATATACTGCAAGGTCACTTGTCCTAGGATATATCACTTAGTTTTTTGAAATCATTTAGCACAACGTCACTTTTCATAATGTTCCCACTACCTACGTGTTACAAATCCATCTCCTACACCTGTTAGTGTTCATTTTCTCTTGTCAATTTACGGGTATACATAATAAGTGTTTAATGTTTATCAAAAATCGAGTTCATTGACATGTTATGCAGTTTGTGTAAATATTTTGGAATATGTCAATAATGCTGAAGTTGGTGAGCGGTGCGGAGTGATTGTTGAGCGATGCTCAGCGCGGCGCGTCGGCTCCGTGTAGGTCACCGTCCCCGGTGTTGACAGCTACGGCGCGGAGATGCGTGTGGCTGTCTGGTCTGCTACGGGCTGCTGTGGCCGCTGCATGGCTGAGGTAGCCGGATGCGCGTTGTATATCAGCTCGCCCGTGTGACATCTTCTTGCAGTGCTCCAGCAAACATGCAACAAGTTCACAAACAGTGTACTATCCTTATGGGCATTTTTCCTGCTTTGGGAAAAAACGCACACAGTTATTGGCAGTTATTATTCAGTAGGCCTTCACTAGTCTGGTTTGCACAATGTTTCGTAGACACAGTAACACTTTTTATGGGCACACAATATTTTTTCACCATGTGATGACTTGTCATTAGTCACATGCAAGTTTTCACCTTAGGACAAAATGTATCTCGGTAGTCAATGCGCTTTCCTGTCGTCCCTTGACACACAAAGAGTTATAGTTTGAGACTAACTTGGTCCACCGTCTGTTATCGGCTCACTGTTCGTGTCGTGCTAGTTCCTTGTCCACTTGCACACACGGCGATGATACAGTTTCTTATTGCTTGTTCAAAACAACCTCGTGACGTATTGCTGCAGGTTTAACAGTCACTGTCTGTCTCTGCCACACAATACTACACTTTCGTTTAAGTTTTTTCAGTTACAATGTCCGTTGTGCAATTTTTGTAACAGAACATTCGCAACTTCTTTGTTCGCTCTTTACCAAGGTGTGTGATATTTGCGTACATGGTAACAAATATTAAAATTTCGTATTAGTTTGCCCAAAAATCATCTATATTTATGTTCGAGTAGATTTTATTTGTGCATTCCAGCCGGATTCAGGCATATTGTTCAATAACTCCTTTGAAATTATGTCTCACTTTACTTGCAAGGTCCTACGTAATTACAGTGTAGTCTCTGTAGGCTAAAATTGACTTGGAATGTATCAGGCTAGCTCCTTTTTTCCTGATTGGATCTGCACATGCTTCAATTGAAGCTCCTTTGTGCGTAACCCTGCGCTACTTAAATTTGCAATAACTTTGCCTTCCATGGTGCCCTCGGGTCACTACTGGGTGCATTATTCTCTTTGATAACACTGGTTTGAAAATAAAGTTCTCAGGGTCTCATATTATTGATATTATTTTGGGTTCGAATCTGTCAATCTGACAGCTACACACACACACACACACACACACACACACACACACACACACATATATATATATATATATATATATATATATATATATATATAATAGAAAAGATTGTACCAAGAAATATTTCGAGTTTGACACACATATAGAATATTATGCAGTACACAAACTAATCACTACTAAAATGTTCCTCCTGACTAATTTCTGTCATGGTCTAACACTATAAATAATTGCACTAATCAGGTTATCTGTGCAGACATTGAGAGCATGTTTAAGCTAACACTAATTAAAAGAAGACATAACACAAATATTCATAAACAAAAGAGAAAGTCAATCATATTCTTATAACTAAATACTCCTACACTAGTACATTATCTCTACAGATCACACATCATTAATGTTCATTCATTTTCAAAAGAATGGTGTCTTTTTTTACACATATCACATAGGACTATTAGTCATTTACTGTAGGAATATTTTCACATCCTTACGCGGATACAGTCCCCGTACTCTCCCTGAATGGGGATCTGTTAAGAGATAGCTACTATTTCCTTCTTGGACTAAGGAATGGAGTATGAGGCTCGACAGTAGGCTTTGTGAGGCTTCACCTCGATATTGTATTGATACCCCTTAACAATTCCTGGTCGTCCTGAAAATACATCTGCATAGTTAGATAATAACTGTACCAAATCCTGCTGTTGCATTGAGTTCAAATTTTCGGACTGTGATACTTTGTTCACAAGTGCGTCCACATTTGCTTTTAATTGATCACTTTGTACATCTGGATAATAGAGATTTTGTCCTAGATAATGATTGTCTAAATGTAGTATCCACTGATTCCTACATTTTATGTTAATAGCATTACAATTAGGCACAGGTACCTCTTCAGATCTGAGCATGGACAATTTGATCCTCCTACCCGCGTTCATCAAACTTAATTTTTCCCGAGAAAGGTCGATTACTGCGTCCCTTTCTCTCAAAATATCTACCCCCAAAATGCAGGCTACCTTTAAACCCTTTACTACCAGGAATGAGCACGCTATGGCTTCTCCCCCTATATACATCTCTACCCGCACTTGGAGTTTAATTATTTGTCGCTGTGCACTGATGGCTCCAGTGACTTTGCAATTGTTCACAGGAAAAGTCAGCATACGCTTTCCTTTCCCCAGTACTCTGAATAAGTCCATACTCATGACACTGACAGTAACACCCGTATCTACGATTGCTTGCACATTAATATTGTTAATTTTGATCTCTATTATCGCTTGTACTTAGTCTTTGTGCTCCATTATGCACGTGGGTGGTTCAGTTATTAATTCATGTCCCATCTGTACCCCGTCATTATACCTGAGGAGACAGATTCCCGGTGTTTTGTTCTGTGTCGGGCTTCTCTCACTCCAAACCTCAGCCGACGATGGAGAGCGTATCTCGGCTGGATCTAGTTCGTTGGATTATTACTGGTGGATGGGTGTGGCTGCTCTGTGTCGCTGACCTCCACTATGTGTAAGTTGTGTTGCGTCGGCCGCCACGGTTGCGCAATTGGCGCATTTTGTGGTGGCGGTCGGTTATTGTCATATCTTTCACTGTTTTGCCGGTGCGGACTGGGCCTCAGGTTCTGTGGCCAAGTTCGGTTTGCATCGTTATAGGTATTAGTGTTCCACGGCCCCCTGGCATTTTTCCATCTACTATTGCTTGGTGGGCCTGTTTCATATCCGTCATCGAACATCCTTTACCGGTCATTGTTCACCGGCGGACTATTGCCGTTCCGGTCTCTACCTCTATTCCCGTTTTGTACATAAGCTTGTCTCCTATTGTTACCCCGCAGTTTCCATTATTTGGTGGCGGCGTGTTATTTCGACAATTTCTGTAATCGTTTCCGTTACTTCTAGCCTGTTCAGAGGCTGCTTTAACATCCTCCTGAATCAGGTCAATTGAGTCCAGAACAGACAAGAAATGTTCCATGTCGTTCTCCGGTACGTGTATAAGTTTTTCCTTTACGTGTATCGGCAAGTGTGATTTCAAAAGTCTGATCAAATCTCGGGATGAAATCTGCTCGTCCCAGTAACGGGTCTTATTAATGTACACTCCTGGAAATGGAAAAAAGAACACATTGACACCGGTGTGTCAGACCCACCATACTTGCTCCGGACACTGCGAGAGGGCTGTACAAGCAATGATCACACGCACGGCACAGCGGACACACCAGGAACCGCGGTGTTGGCCGTCGAATGGCGCTAGCTGCGCAGCATTTGTGCACCGCCGCCGTCAGTGTCAGCCAGTTTGCCGTGGCATACGGAGCTCCATCGCAGTCTTTAACACTGGTAGCATGCCGCGACAGCGTGGACGTGAACCGTATGTGCAGTTGACGGACTTTGAGCGACGGCGTATAGTGGGCATGCGGGAGGCCGGGTGGACGTACCGCCGAATTGCTCAACACGTGGGGCGTGAGGTCTCCACAGTACATCGATGTTGTCGCCAGTGGTCGGCGGAAGGTGCACGTGCCCGTCGACCTGGGACCGGACCGCAGCGACGCACGGATGCACGCCAAGACCGTAGGATCCTACGCAGTGCCGTAGGGGACCGCACCGCCACTTCCCAGCAAATTACGGACACTGTTGCTCCTGGGGTATCGGCGAGGACCATTCGCAACCGTCTCCATGAAGCTGGGCTACGGTCCCGCACACCGTTAGGCCGTCTTCCGCTCACGCCCCAACATCGTGCAGCCCGCCTCCAGTGGTGTCGCGACAGGCGTGAATGGAGGGACGAATGGAGACGTGTCGTCTTCAGCGATGAGAGTCGCTTCTGCCTTGGTGCCAATGATGGTCGTATGCGTGTTTGGCGCCGTGCAGGTCTGCGCCACAATCAGGACTGCATACGACCGAGGCACACAGGGCCAACACCCGGCATCATGGTGTGGGGAGCGATCTCCTACACTGGCCGTACACCACTGGTGATCGTCGAAGGGACACTAAATAGTGCACGGTACATCCAAACCGTCATCGAACCCATCGTTCTACCATTCCTAGACCGGCAAGGGAACTTGCTGTTCCAACAGGACAATGCACGTCCGCATGTATCCCGTGCCACCCAACGTGCTCTAGAAGGTGTAAGTCAACTACCCTGGCCAGCAAGATCTCCGGATCTGTCCCCCATTGAGCATGTTTGGGACTGGATGAAGCGTCGTCTCACGCGGTCTGCACGTCCAGCACGAACGCTGGTCCAACTGAGGCGCCAGGTGGAAATGGCATGGCAAGCCGTTCCACAGGACTACATCCAGCATCTTTACGATCGTCTCCATGGGAGAATAGCGGCCTGCATTACTGCGAAAGGTGGATATACACTGTACTAGTGGCGACATTGTGCATGCTCTGTTGCCTGTGTCTATGTGCCTGTGGTTCTGTCAGTGTGATCATGTGATGTATCTGACCCCAGGAATGTGTCAATAAAGTTTCCCCTTCCTGGGACAATGAATTCACGGTGTTCTTATTTCAATTTCCAGGAGTGTATTTCTCAAAATATTTTCGCAAATTGCCTAATCGTGGAGAATACGGCTCTGGATTATATACCTCTTTCCGTAATCTCTCCTGAATACATGTTGACCAATATTTGGCCAAGAATGCCTTTTCAAATTGCTCATATGTGTCGCAACTGTCAGCTGCTTCGGTTGCCCACAATGCAGCATCTCCTTGTATGTAAGACATAACGAATTGTATTTTCTGTGTATGACTCCAAACGCTAGACAAAATGTTTCTAAATCCCTTGATAAATACTACAGGGTGAACAGATTTCTTCTCCGTTGTAAAGATCTGAAACTGTCGGTTTTTAATCAGGCTTTCTTCAATTACTATTTTGGAGTGACATTTGTTTGTTTCGCTAACACTGATTGCCTGTTCTGTCTCGCAGCCGCAATTTTTCACTGCTGTACTTATATGCCTGTCATTGTTGGACCTGGCTGGCGTGACACACGCCTGTGCGTCGCTGTGCAGCAAGCTGTTTTCCAGCTCCGCAAGACGTCGGCTGACATTCCGCTGCCACAGCGTATATTTTTCTTATAAATTCGTTTTCAATTTGTGCACTTGTTCGGACATTTTGTGGTAAATTACTTGACTTTTGTCAATTTCTAATTGTTCCATCCTGTTAGCCAGTACACTGATTTCAACCACGATACTGGCGTTAGCCACTTGGATATTATCTACTCTTTCGCTCAGTTCTTGCACCGCTTTGGGTATGGTTTCATAGTTTTGTTTCAAACTAACAATCTCACTTTGCATAGCTTCCAAAGATTGCATTAACTGCAAATCTCTCTCATGTTGGCGTCGATCACGCTCTGCTTGTTCATGCATAAACGTAGCTTGGAAATTGAGCATGCGCTCGAACATAACTCTTAATGATTGCACTTCTGACACCTCACCACTCTCTGGTCTGTGTCTAGTGCTTGTGGGTGGTACATATTTCTACCTTCAACTGAATCACTGGCTGGCAGTGGCAACATTTCTTGCCCTTCTGCCCCCAGATTCTCACATTGTACTTCCTGAACTACGCCACTAACATTACTTTGTGTCCCACTTTCTAACTCGGTATCACTGCTTGCTAACTGCTGTTCATTATCCATGTTTATAACTTTCTGACTACGCAATCTAACCATAGTCAACAAAATCTCAACTAAATATCCTAACACTTAGGTTTCACTGACATAATCACACAAGAAATGGTCATTTGTTGAAACACACTTATTAAATACTACAATGACTAACCACTCAAATGTCCTGTTATTTTAAAAAAAGAACACTAACAACAAGCACACCACGAATGATCCGAGAACACTGCACTGAGGCTACTTTACCACCCACAGGACAACTACACTGTAGCTTTACCTTATGGTGATCTACCTTGGGTGCAGCTGACCCCTGGTATTGTGGTAGGTAATTAATTTTTCGATATAATGAGCTCTATTCTTCAGCTTGGCTCTGGGTATATAGTGTTCTCATGCAAAAAATCATATACAGGTATTACCACACAATATTGGTTAGGCAATACATACAATACATGAAAAAAATATTAGTTGTTCTCCAACAAAGTTCGACTACAATAATTCCCTAGTTATCTCATGGGTATTTTGTGACACCTGCATATTCGTGCCCCACGTTGGGCGCCAATTTAATGATATTACATTAAAGAATAATCAGTTACCTTTTTTAAATTGGTTTTTAGTTAATTTGCCTTTCTTTCCTTTTGTACGTACGAACTTTGTTGTAGAAGCTTTTATTTACGTGTGGTAATAAAAATTCATTTACACAGAATTAAGTACATTTAAAATTACGTGAATTCATATTAACTGATTAAGAATATTTAGTTGAGAATTAAATCCTTTACATAATTCGGCCTTGGCACACATTTTCTAAATGCAGTGTTTTTTTTTAAATATTTACTGAATTCTTTCCCGGCGTTAGCTATGGAACACAAGACTGTCTCTATTAGCAGAAAATGGTTAAATATTGCCAAGCCGACGTTTAATTATCATTGATAAAACACACTTCACTATACATTTAAGTTATTTGAAGGAACCAAAATTGTTAAATTTCAACGATAACTAACCGCCTATGAATGAACAAATGTGAAACTAGTAATAAATTCCGTCAGTCTCAGGATCGCAGTAAAAGAAAAACATTTTCTTAATTCACCGCTAATTTTTATCTGCTCCCGATTTACGGGTTTGGTTAATTTTTCTTAGCGGAACAATTTTTTAAATGTGCCGCCGCTGCAAATCGTTCGGTCGCGGCACTGCCCAGCAACACCGCTAAAAATGCTGAATATTCTTTAAAGAAATATTATAGATGACATGGGCAAGCTAATTTACATTAGTAGTACACACTTTTGTTAAATTATAATGTATTTAGACCACAACAATAATTCAACTTACATTAGTTTGTAATTTCTCCTCTAATGGCGGCTAAATCTAGATACAGACAAAAGAAGTCTACCCATTCATAAAGTGCTACGTCACAGGTTCCTCTCACTTTCAGCTCTCCAGGAAGACGACAAAGAATGCACACTACGTGGTGCTTTTTATACTACTGCTGACCATTAACATCTCTTTGTAATCTTACATTATTTTCCTCTGTGCCTGAATTTTACATTTTTGCTATCGCAGATATTGACACACTCTGCAATTACATTATGAGTATAGAAATATTACAATCATAAATACATCGAGAATATTACTACAGAAAATATTACAATAATAACGGATGTCCTTTACACAAAATTAAATAATATTTTTTGTTAAATAATTACAGTATATACAAATTGCTTCATAGCGGCGTATATAGTACAATTTAATTTTAGTTTATTAATAGTGTGAGTGTTGCCAGGGAACGTTACAGTAAGTACTTGTTAGTGGTACAAAAAAGAGACAGTCTTACATGTCACGTTTTAAACTAAAAATCAAGCGATAAATTTGTAAAACAGAATACATAAGAGGCCAACCACTATGGGCTGCTCACATGCGTCGAGCTACGGTAGCATCAGACTGAGGCGCCGGCATAGCAATTGCGGGCGGGTGAACATTACGCCAAGAGTGCCATCTAGTACCCGCAAATGCAAACAGCCTACTTAACATTCAAAATGTAGGCAGACGAATGTTACAAGGAACGTTATTTCCTACATGAAGTGTAAGGCAATAATTTTATCTGACAGCAGTAGACACGCCAACAAATTGTCTACAAAGGAGCTTGCAAATACAGTTCAAAGGCTGAAAACACCATTTTGGAATTACAGGAGGTGCTGAATAACTCAGCGAGCAGAAAAGACTGCTATAACATGAAATGTAGTTAATATAACCTTTTCAAAAACAAAAACATTATGACAGCGACACATTCACAACCTCCTTAAAGCAAAGAAACGCCGGGACAGGCGCCAGACGTGCACACGCCTCAACTCCACCCTCCTTGTCAACTCTCCAAGTACTGGTCACCCTTCCATCGCCTTACTGTTAGCCATCCCACCCCGCATTACCCTATCCTCCATGACGATCGACCATTTCCTGATAACCTCAGTAAGGCTAACCGTTCTGCTTCCCACTACTCCGAGGTCTTCTCCATTCCTGACGATCCCCATTTTGATTACTCCCTCTTCCCCACCATCCTTGACCACACTGACACCTCTGTCCCACCGCTCACCCCTAGCTTCCAGTACTTGGATCGGTTACCCCCTTCAGACATCGACTCTCCCATCACCGCACACGACATCACATTCGTCCTCCGCTCTAAACGCAACACCGACCCTGGTCATGATGGCGTCACGTATTGCCACTTCAAGGAATCCCCAACATCCTTCCTGGCTGCCCTTGCTGCCCTGTACAATGTCCTCCTCTGCACTGGATTTTACCTGACCTGTGGAAGACTTCCAATGTCTTCCTGTTCCTTAAACCCAACAAACCCCCCTCTGATACCTCTTCCTTTTGTCCCATATGCCTCACTTCCATGTTCAGTAAGGTCTTTGAGACAATCCTCTCTCACTGTATTCACCGCCACCTTAACCAGCACCACCTCTTTCGCCTTACCCAATGTTACTTCCAGCTGACGACCGGCTCCTTAACCTTACCAGTCTTCTTTTCCTCCAGCTTATCTCCCGTCGCTCTGCTATCCTTGTTTCCCTTGAACTCCAGAACGCCTATGACCGTGTCTGGCATCCCCAGCTCCTCTTCAAACACCAGACCTATGCTCTCCCCATCAACTTCGTCTGTCTCGTAGCTTCCTTCCTCTCCCATCGTCCCTCCTATGTGACTCTCCACAGTTCAAACTCTCGTACTTTCTATCCCTCTGCAGGCGTGCCCAAAGGCTCCGTCCTTTCCCATCTCCTCTATCTCTCGTACACCGCTGATGTGCCCAAACCTCCCCCACCTGTTCATCTCCTACAGTTTGCTGATGACACCGCCTTCCTAGCCCTTTATCCTACCCTGGAATGGTCCCAACGTACCCTCCAAACCCACCATGACGAATTCGCTGCTTGGTGCAACCAGTGGTTCCTCCTTACTAACCCCTCCAAGACCCAGGCGATCAACATAGGCCGCACCACGCGCTTCTTCCATCTCCATGATTTCTACCTCACCATTTATGGCCGTCCTATCCACCTCACTCCTACCCTCAAATACCTTGGCCTCACCCTCGACCGCCACCTCACCTGGACTCCCCATCTCCTTACCATCCAACACAAAGCTCACAACAAACTCCACCTCCGGAAACTCTTGTTTGCACGCACCTACAAATCCTTGATCTGCCCCATCCTCTGTTATGCCAGTGAGGCTTGAATTTCTGCCCCTCCCAGGTTCTATAAATCCCTCCAACTCCTCAGACACCATGCGCTCCGCCTTGCCTTCTGCATCCATGCCCCATGTGCATCCTCTATGACCTCATCCCCTTCCCCTACCTTCTCCTTTTCCTTGAACACATCTGCACACTATATATTGTCGGCCGCATTGATCCCCCTCACCCCCTGGTGTATCCCTTCCTCTCCTCCCCTAGCTGATTGCCACGCCTTTACCATTGTATCCCACCGTCTTTTCATCACACCCTCCTCCTCCTTTCCCAACACAACTTCCACCATCTACCCCTCCTGGATGATGAGCTTCACCGTGACATCCACCCTTCCTACCAACTCTAACCCCATCTTCCTCCTGCCTCCTCCTCAGGGCTCCCTCTCCTCCCCCTTCTCCTAAGCGGCTTTCCCCTCCTACTCCCTGTCCCTCTCTTGTGCTCCCCTTCAGTGTCTCTGCACTCCCTCCTGCCTTGTCTTCCCTCTTCATCTCCTGCCCCACCAGTCTCCTGCCTCTTGATGTACCTGCTGACGCCCCTACTCTTTTCATCCCGCCTGCTCCCCTGCTGTACCTTGCTCTCCCCTCTTTTTCCACCCTCTCTGGCCTCTACCTCGGCAGGTCCCACCTGGCAGTTTTATTCTACATCGTGTGTGCTCCAAGTGGGTTTAAAGTGTGCTGTTCTGGAGTGTTTTTAATACTGTGGCCTACTTTTAACCGTCGTGTGTGCCTTCAGTGTCTTCTTTGTGTTTTAAGAATAGCCAACTGTGTTCTTTAACTTTATGTCGACTTTTTAATTGTCCCCCATCAACGTCTCCATGTCAGTTTATTTTTGCCTCCATTATCTCCCCTTAATCTCTTTTATGTCCACCTTTTTTATCGCCTTGTATGTCACATTTTATTCTCGTATTAGTTGTCCTGTCACTTGGATGAAGAGCGGCGGATTGTGCCGTTGACAGGATATTAACCTACCTTTCTCAGTATTACAGATTTCCTCTATATCTGTTTTCATTTGAGCACTTCAAATACAATGACATTTACAATTAGTAAACAATAAAAGGGAAACAATGACATTTGCAAAGTATCCGGTCGTACGTCTTGTGTTTAAAACACTCGGTAGTCAGCCATCTACGTCTCAGTTATTAATAAAAATCAAACTCATAAATTAGTGACATGGCATACGTTCAATAGGCTTGGAGAAATGAATTCTGTTATGGTAATTAAACATACGCTAGCTAACAGACCTAGATTCCAAGTTACGTCCACAGTTGTATTAGGAGCTTAGAGATAGTTCTGGATAAAATTTCAACAGGGACGAAGAAAGATAAGATTTACTCTGGATCGAAATAGTTAATTGCAAAAATTATCCGTGAGCTTTCGGGATTGTAGACGGGTCATGTTGACTTCTTGCCACATATTTCGGCTGGCAACCTTTGAGCCATCTTCAGGTGAGTCTCCGCTTCAGCAGACTGCTAGTTCACGATATCGGCTTTATAGAAAAAAATTGCACGGAGAGGGATGCGCATTGACGATCGTCACAAGAGCATCCTCTATCGAAATCCGTCCCCTCTGCAAATACTGTTCCATCTATGGCGCTCAGGTGCAGGTGTAAAAGTGAAATTACATGTCAGCCCTCTGTCGGAACGCTCACTCGCGGCGCTAAAAACAAACGTCAGGTGTCGCCAGACGTATCATTATTAATAAAATGCTTTCTCTCAGCATAGATTAAAGAGATCACCGGATCCCAAATTTTCCCCAGCTGAAAGCCACCGTCACGTTTTATTAGATCTTGCCCTACACGTATTTCTACAGCCTCTAATTACTGAATCCCAAAAGGATCTCGCTGGGCACAATATTGTTGTGGCAGAATAATCCATACAGTGCCTTGTGGTAATACAAAGCTCAACTACAGGCGACTTACTAGGCTGCGAAAGGCGAGTGGGCGAGTGTGGCGCTTACGTTCAGCCCACCTTTCATGTACTCTGAATTTCGCCTGAGCTATGTAAGCCTTGCCAAACAAGCAAGGAATTTTGTAACAACCGAACTTCCGCTGTCCCAATCGTCTTCCACCGAACTGAGAAGCGCACTAATGTTGCTCCGGAGCCCGAAGGATTACTTTAACTTGATGTTTCCTTAGGATCATGACTACATTAGACGAAAGGTTGCCGATGTACGGCAAGAACGTGCTGGATCTGATCAACTCCTATGCTCTAATGACCCATCCACTTTCCTACTAGACATCTAAAAGCCGTAAGCAACCATCGTTCTCTATTTCCATTGTAAATTGGATGTCCTTGTGGATTTAGTTCAGATTGCATCCGCGCGGAGTGGCCGCGCTGTTTGAGGTGCCATGTCACGGATTGCGCGGTCCGTCCTACCGGAGGTTCGAGTCCTCCCTCAGGCATGGGTGTGTGTATATTGTTCATAGCGTAAGTTAGTTTAAGTTAGTTGAAGTAATGTTTAAGTCTAGGGACCGACGACCTTAGCAGTTTGGTCCCTTAGAAATTCACACACATTTGAACATTTAGATGTTGCAAGAAACATGACCGTTCCTCTTCACCATGGGGCCACAATTCAAAAGTGTGATCTACATATCATCAGAAGACTCTCGATGTAAGTTCTGCCGAATCAAGGGCCCTTTCCTCAAAGTCTTGCATAAAAAGTTCTTTACCAGCTGGGAGAGAGAACTGTCCATAGAAACCCCGTCAATTTGTACAAATTATCCAAAGTGGACTGACGAAAGGAGATGATGATGAAGTGCTGTTTATCGGCAGTGAACGTACTGCAGATGAATGAAAAAAAGTCTATAAGAAGAAACTTGTGAAAAGTGAGATGACATTGAAGCTTACCAGTAAGTCAGTTTTATTGAATTTAAATGACTTTCGTCTATTCATAAAGTCAGCACAGCTCCCTCCAAAGGGTATCAGTAGAGAGGCAAGATATATAACCAATTCATACGTGGCGGCGTAGATGTTACTGACGATCGGCCGTAACAGAACCTCTATTTTATCTGCGGAAGACCATACAAGTTGGGTGGCACGGAACTACACTCCTGGAAATGGAAAAAAGAACACATTGACACCGGTGTGTCAGACCCACCATACTTGCTCCGGACACTGCGAGAGGGCTGTACAAGCAATGATCACACGCACGGCACAGCGGACACACCACGAACCGCGGTGTTGGCCGTCGAATGGCGCTAGCTGCGCAGCATTTGTGCACCGCCGCCGTCAGTGTCAGCCAGTTTGCCGTGGCATACGGAGCCCCATCGCAGTCTTTAACACTGGTAGCATGCCGCGACAGCGTGGACGTGAACCGTAAGTGCAGTTGACGGACTTTGAGCAAGGGCGTATAGTGGGCATGCGGGAGGCCGGGTGGACGTACCGCCGAATTGCTCAACACGTGGGGCGTGAGGTCTCCACAGTACATCGATGTTGTCGCCAGTGGTCGGCGGAAGGTGCACGTGCCCGTCGACCTGGGATCGGACCGCAGCGACGCACGGATGCACGGCAAGATCGTAGGATCCTACGCAGTGCCGTAGGGGACCGCACCGCCACTTCCCAGCAAATTAGGGACACTGTTGCTCCTGGGGTATCGGCGAGGACCATTCGCAACCGTCTCCATGAAGCTGGGCTACGGTCCCGCACACCGTTAGGCCGTCTTCCGCTCACGCCCCAACATCGTGCAGCCCGCCTCCAGTGGTGTCGCGACAGGCGTGAATGGAGGGACGAATGGAGACGTGTCGTCTTCAGCGATGAGAGTCGCTTCTGCCTTGGTGCCAATGATGGTCGTATGCGTGTTTGGCGCCGTGCAGGTGAGCGCCACAATCAGGACTGCATACGACCGAGGCACACAGGGCCAACACCCGGTATCATGGTGTGGGGAGCGATCTCCTACACTGGCCGTACACCACTGGTGATCGTCGAGGGGACACTGAATAGTGCACGGTACATCCAAACCGTCATCGAACCCATCGTTCTACCATTCCTAGACCGGCAAGGGAACTTGCTGTTCCAACAGGACAATGCACGTCCGCATGTATCCCGTGCCACCCAACGTGCTCTAGAAGGTGTAAGTCAACTACCCTGGCCAGCAAGATCTCCGGATCTGTCCCCCATTGAGCATGTTTGGGACTGGATGAAGCGTCGTCTCACGCGGTCTGCACGTCCAGCACGAACGCTGGTCCAACTGAGGCGCCAGGTGGAAATGGCATGGCAAGCCGTTCCACAGGACTACATCCAGCATCTTTACGATCGTCTCCATGGGAGAATAGCGGCCTGCATTACTGCGAAAGGTGGATATACACTGTACTAGTGGCGACATTGTGCATGCTCTGTTGCCTGTGTCTATGTGCCTGTGGTTCTGTCAGTGTGATCATGTGATGTATCTGACCCCAGGAATGTGTCAATAAAGTTTCCCCTTCCTGGGACAATGAATTCACGGTGTTCTTATTTCAATTTCCAGGAGTGTATTAGGTCTTAATCTTTTCACCACTTCTTGCGGAACAGAAGAAGAATTCAGCAGCGAAGACGTTTTTCTTTCCACTTTCCCTGTGGCTTCTTTGTCAGTCTTCCGATACTTCGGTTCACTCAACAAGCTATAAATCTTCTGTTCACAAACCTCACGCGGAAACAGCACGGTGTTGCTTCCCTTATCCGCTCGTAAGACCACCGTGTGTTAATTACATAAATGAATTACAATAACCAGTGAAAATATGTGTAAATTTGTCGTAAGATCTTATGGAATCAGCCTGCTGAGGTCATCGATCCCTAAGCTTACACACTACTAAATCTAACTGAAACTCACTCACTCTATGGACAACACACACATCAATGCCCGAGGGAGGACTCGAATCTCCGACGGGGAGAGAATTACCGTAGATGTCAGGGTCGCTTCAACTAGGTCCAGTGAAGGGGAGTGCATTACGTTGATTGCCGTGTGTGAGGAATACTGCTGCTGTGGCTAGCGAGAGGGTCCTTTGTCCGGCTGCTGCTCAGCAGGTAAACGTTTTACCTGCACTAGGTACAACTATGTCTCTGGCCCCTGGCGTGCGGTCGTTACATGCCCCAAAGATGGCTACCAGCTACCGAGGCTCCGAGCAGTCTGCCTCAGCCTCAGATTACAGACTCCTCCAATCCATGAACTGTCGTAGAATTTCCTGAAACCGATATTCCAAGTCCATATAAAAATTTTTACCCCTTTCACTCCTAATGTATGAGCAGAATTTTCATTTGTATCATCACGATTTGCGCAATTCATTTTCTCTACACATTAATCACCGCCATTTTAACAAGAGCGTCGATCCCTTGATCAGTTTTCCTTTGTTTTTAGTCACTATTGTGGGTAGAGAGTGTTTCGCATTATGTGTACTTCAAAAGAAATATTCCTTCCCAACGTCTACTGTAGTTAGTACGGGAATTTGTGTAGTTGCCAGTTCGTCGCTGTCTGTATGCCGCACAATTCCGTTTATTTGTAACTGCACTTAAATACATTAACGCTTGATCCTAGGGAACTCGTATTCCATGCCAAAATTCTGTATGTCACTCTACACGTATCTGTTGCCAACGTAATGAACTGAGTCTGGTCACCTTCATGAATTCCATACCGATCAGGAGATGGTCTCGCGACGGTAGCGAACGTTAATGCGGCTCTCTGTGGACGGCCAGCTACTTTTCCATACGTTAAAATATTTTTTGGACAGACCAGACATATAAATCACCCCAGACAACTTACATGGGGTGGATGAAAAGCAGTGAGAACATTTTAATAATTCAGACCAAACTCTGACAGTCGTTCATCGTATTACATGACCACAGTATATTCGCCCCATATCTCGATCACCTTCCAGCAAACGGATGGCACGCGTCGGACACCGTCAGTGCGTCCATTTCTATCGATGACTCGCAAGGACCGCCCAGTGATACCAATTATGTCTTCTCATGTGTTGTAGCTCGTGTCACGAAGAGGTTCCTTCATTTTGGTGCACAGGTTCGTAATGGAATGGGCTTATATCGAGTGATCACGTGTCTTCCACATGATGGGATACAAGGCCAGAAGGTGTCGTCGCTTTCTTCCCAGTGCGGAACGAAGTTGCTGTCGCAAGAAGTTGCAATAGTCGGCTGCAGTGACCGTCCGTTAGGGCGCGTGAACTGGCCTACCACTTTGTCACATGGTACACATTGCAACTGACTCAACCAAAGCTGTCGCTGTTCATTGCACCACGTCAACTGTGCTTCTCCTATCAGTTACAGAGAGCGCACTTGCCATTTGACGCACATCGCTCATGTTATAGCAGTGTTGCCACAACTTTTTATCCAACTCGTGTATCAGACATGCCACCTAGAACGTGAGAGTGACAGAGGATAGTCAACCTCATCCGAGGTTGCATTCCAGCCTCTGCCTGGAGTCGTACTATTAGCGTTTAGACCAAGTATAGTCAATTTTTCTCATCCACTGTCCACTTTTATTTCTCTGTTAGCAGGAGAAATTTCTAACTAGTCACCGGCTCCACAGTAATAGTGTTTATAAAGTAGGAAAGTAACTTTTAGTTACAAAATTTGTCAAGCAGAGTCAGAAAGTTAAAACGTATGATAATAATAACATACCTAACACTGGTGTAAACCAATGTGAATGCTTCGGTTAGAGCAAAAGAAAACAAATTTTTAGTTACATAGGTACTTACTGAAGATGAAGATTACAAAAGGATACCTCCACAGGGCCCATTTTCAGATACCTGCAAAAATGCAACTTGCCGTAACGAAAACCATAAGGAAAGAAGAGCCTTGGATAACATTTTCTTGGCAAGTATTTGTGGTCCCGTTAGGGTGGGGACAGTGAGTGTCACGAGCTACCCACGGCTTCTGAAATTCACTGTCACTGGCTAATGAATTCCAGCTCCAGCCAATGCACAGCCCGAAACATCGTCCCCCCCTGCCAGACAAGCTGTCAGCCACTTGTGTGCACTCAGCCGGCGCCACCGAGAGATCCACTCTCGCCTAGTGAATGATATGAACGTAAACACTTCCGTTAAGCTCTGCCTGTGGATGCACCGTTTGTCTTTACCGGACAGCAACTAAAAATCGTGAGATATCTTCATTACCGTAATGGTCATCATATTATATATAGACACTTCACAGTAATTGGTATACGAGTATACTGATTATTTTGTATTAGTGATTTGTAATGGTTAACTGAACAGGGGTGCGTTAGATTAAAGGGAAGACAGGAAAGCAGCAATATACTATTGGCCATTAAAATTGCTACACCACGAAGATGACGTGCTATAGACGCGAATTTAACCAACAGGAAGAAGATGCTGTGATATGCATATGATTAGCTTTTCAGAGCATTCACACAAGATAGCCCTCGGTGGCGACACCTACAAAGTGCTAAAATTAGGAAAGTTTCCAATCTATTCCTCATACACAAACTGCAGTTGACCGGCGTTGCCTGGTGGAACGTCGTTGTGGTGCCTCGTGTAAGGGGAAGAAATGCGTACCATCACGTTTCCGACTTTGATAAAGGTCGGATTGTAGCCTATCGCGATTGCGGTTTATCGTATCGCGACATTGCTGCTCGCGTTGGTCGAGATCCAATGGCTGTTAGCAGAAATGAAATCGGTGGGTTCAGGAGGGTAATACGGAAAGCGGTGCTGGATCCCAACGACCTTGTATCACTAGCCGTCGAGATGAGAGGCATCTTATTCGTATGGCTGTAACGGATCGTGCAACCACGTCTCGATACCTGAGTCAAAAAATGGGGACATTTGCAAGACAACAACCATCTGCACGAACAGTTCAATGACGCCGCGCGGTATTAGCCGAGCGGTCTTAGGCGCTGCAGTCATGGACTGTGCGGCTAGTCCCTGCGGAGGTTCGAGTCCTCCCTTGGGCATGTGCGTGTGAGTTTGTCCTTAGGATAATTTGTGTAAGCGCCTGTGATGGTGTACTCAACGACGAACCTGGGTGCACGAACGGCAAAACGTCATTTTTCCGGATGAATCCAGGTTCTGTTTACAGCATCATGATAGTCGCATCCGTGTTTGGCGACATCGCGGTGAACGCACATTAGAAGCGTGTATCCGTCATCGCCATACTGTCGTATGACTCGGCGTGATGGTATGGGGTACCATTGGTTACAGGTCTCGGTCACGTCTTGTTCGCATTGGCGGCACTTTGAACAGTGGACGTTACATTTCAGATGTGTTACGACCCGTGGCTCTACCCTTCATTCGATCCCTGCGACACCCTACATTTCAGCAGGATAATGCAAGACCGCATGTTGCCGGTCTTATACGGGCCTTTCTGGATACAGAAAATATTCGACTGCTGCCCTGGCCAGCACATTCTCCAGATCTCTCACTAATTGAAAACGTCTGGTCAATGGGGGCCGAACAACTGGCTCGTCACAATACGCCAGTCACTACTCTTGATGAACTGTTGTATCGTGTTGAAGCTGCATCAGCAGCTGTACCTGTACACGCCATCCAAGCCCTGTTTGACTCAATACCCAGGCGTATCAAGGCCGTAATAACGGCCAGAGGTGGTTGTTCTGGGTACTGATTTCTCAGGATCTATGCACCCAAATTGCGTGAAAATGTAATCACATGTCAGTTATAGTATGATATATTTGTCCAACGAATACTCGTTTATCATCTGCATTTCTTCTCCGTGTAGTAGTTTTAAAGGCCGGTAGTGTATGATTCCATTTTCTGTGGAAATAAATTGTTAGAACAAAACCCCCCGCAGCTAGTGCCTTAGTTGTTTTACTTACAATTAACCTGTATATGCGACGCTGAAGTGCAAAAACAATTAAGACATTAAAACGCGTAAGCTTAACTAAAATTTCAATCATTATGGGACTGTCGCTCACTGTAGAGCCTCAAAACATACGAACCTACAACAGTTTTGTTATTTATTGAATTCATTGTTGCTCACACGCACTCAGTACCATGTGTAACAGCTGCAGGGGAAATACTGTTTTTTCGAGTTAATTTAAGTATTTGCAAACTAACACACTTTTGAGTTTCGCAATGATTTCAACTCAGCGTTACATGAAGGCATATATATGCAGACTGAAGCAAAGAATGATAATTTGAATCAATGGCGGGATTCGAACCTGGGTGTCCTGCTCACTATAAAGATGAGCTAACCACAACGCCACCCCGGAACAGCAGCTTTGCGAAGCTGCACGGACTACACCAGCACGCCTCACTCCTCAATCCAAATTCTCATTCACGTCTCAGTCCACTTAGTATTCCTCCTGTTGGACGTGTTAGGGCATCCGCGCAGCTGTGCAAAGCCACTGTGCCAGAGTGGCGTAGTAGTTAGAACGTCTGTTTAGTAAGCACGAGACCCAGGTTCGAATCTGGATGTTGTTACAAATTTCACTCGTCGCTTCAGTTTACATATGTACAATGCATGGGTGTGTGTGTTGTTCTTAGTATAAGTTAGTTTAAGTAGTATGTAAGTCTAGGGACCGGTGACCTCAGCAGTTTGGTCCCTTAGGAATTCACATATATGTGAACATTTTGCAAATATACACGACAGATATTTGAAAATTGGAAAGGTCTTTCGAATCACGTAGTTTCAGTCGATTACATGAAGGTACCACAGACCCATTAGCACAGTCGTGCGCCCGACCTGTGAACTACGGTTAGTTCTTTGAGGTAATGGTTTCAGATAATGATGTCGATCAAGATTCTGGCATGCTTTCTGTAGTATAGCCGCTGATGCTGGTCTCACAGAAGACGTGGAACAGAAACTGAGAGATTAACAGTGAAACACTATATATGAAGATCATCCGAATATAAACCGACAATGCGTAAAGCTATTCTTCTTCAGAGACATCCTCTGTGAATGACTGGCAATGTCTTCAACAGTTCGGAAACTAAACTGAAGTGGAACTGAAACATCTAGGTTGGCATTTACTTGCTTTCTGTGTTAGCGATTATGTGTGTCAGTTCGTTTCAATTGATCGTGGTAGGAGGAAACATTTTTCTATGTGTGAAGTAACTAATACAATTTTCTGCAGCCGTTTACATAATCGTACTATGAGAATTATCACCACTAGTATGGACATTCTTAGTTATTTAAGCGTTTACAGTGACGAGTATTTACGGCCCAGGGCATAGTGACGGCGGCGCCACATGGTAACTCTATGGCAATGAATTTGGGTAAGGAAGGTACAGATGAACGCCCTGTACGAAAAATGACGTGGCTGTACGGGTACATAAATGAAGCAACTGCTAATTCTAATAAGGAAACGCTAGGATCATACTTATACAGGAAGAGATCTGGTTACAACGTCTGGGGTAGGATGTGCATAGTGGGTAGAAATAAGACAGTACCTCGTTATCTAGGGAAGGATGTGAGATCTTTGGAGATACTCGTAAAACGAAGTAGGATGTAGGCACAGCAGCAGTCAATTCTTGTAAACGATGAAGAAGATCATATGATGTTTGACCATAACGTTGTATGTACACACATCAAGAAAGTTTTGCATCATCCCGTTTCCCACAACTCCTGAAGACAGACGTTGACTGTGGATATTGTATCACAGGCGCAGTCCCTTTGACTGTTCAGAGATGTCACTGCACCCACCCAACGATGTAAACAAATGTTCATGAGCAGCGCCTATTAGACGAAGGGGGTCCGAGAGCCGATCAGTTCGAGTCATTCCACCAGGAAGGATGTAAATGGCTCGTGTTGTCTGTAGGTCAACCATGCCTAGGCGATCAATACCGTGGTCCTATCACGTCCGCACTGTTACTTTCTGCCAGGAAGGGCTCACAACAATGGAAGTGTCCAGGCGTCTCGTAGTGAACCAAAGCGATGTTGTTCGGGCATGGAGGAGATACAGAAAATAGAGACTGTCGATGACATGCCTCGTCCAGGCCACCCAAGGGCTACCACTGCAGTCGTTGACCGTTCCCTACGGATTATGGCTCGGAGGAACTCTGACAGCAACGCCAACATGTTGAGTATTGCTTTTCGTGCAGCCACAGGATGTCGTGTTACGACTCAAACTGTGCTTAATGGGCTACATGATGCGTAGCTTCATTTGCGACGAAGATGACGAGGTACATCTTTGCAACCACGACACCATGCAGCGCGGTACAGATGAGCCCAACATGTCGAATGGACCGCTCAGGAGTGGCATCACGTTATCTTCACCGATGAGTGTCGCATATGCCTTCAACCAGACAATCATCGGAAACGTGTTTGGAGGCAACCCGGTCAGACTGAACGCCGTAGAGACACTGTCCAGCGAGTGCAGCAAGCTGGAGATTCCCTGCTGTTTTTGGGTGGCATTATGTGGGGCCGATGTACGGCGCTGGTGGTCATGGAAGGCACCGTAACGGCTGTATGATATGTGAATACCAACCTCCGATCGATAGTGCAACCATAGCGGCAGCATATTGGTGATGCATTGGTCTTCGTGGACGACAATTTCGCGCCCCCATCGTGCAAATCTTGTAAATGACTTCCTTGAGGATAGCAACATCACCCGACTAGAGTGGAAAGCATGTTCCCCAGACATGAACCCAACCGACAAGATTGAAAACGGTTGTTACGGATGACGTGACCCATCAACCACTCTGAGTTGTCTATGCCGAATCGCCGTTGAGGAATGGGACAATCTGGAGCAACAGTGACTTGATGAATTTGTGGATAGTATGCCACGACGAATCAATGTATCAATGGAAGAAGACGTGCTACTGGGTATTAGAGGTGTACAGCAATCTGGACCAACACCTCTGAAGGTCTCGTTTTATGGTGTTACACAACAAGCAATGTGTCGTTTTCATGAGCAATAAAAAGGGCGCAAGCGTGTTTATGTTGGTCTCTATTCCAATTTTCTGTACAGGTTCGGGAACTCTCTGAACCGAGGTGGAGCAAAACTTTTTTTGATGTGTGTATTTTGTCGAGAATTTCGCCGAGGATACTTCTGTGAAAGAGGTTTAGCGCGTTCAGGAGAACTATGTTTATATAGCAGTTCTGACTACAGCTAGTCATGAGAGAAACGAATAATTGTTCAATTACGCGGTATCAAGATGTTGACTCGTATTTGGCTGTTGAATAAACCCATAATACCGAATTAAGCTAACGGTTGTTGTGATCTAAACATCAGTAATAGATTTAGTTAGTGCTACTAAAATCCTGTATGTATTTTCCGACAAGAATAATTGTTTTACCAACTTGAAGCTGTTGATACGAACTCCGTAGGTTCTACATAATTAAATATGTTACTAGAAAAAGGTGGGCTTGTATATTCCAAGCAGCAATAACACAATGTTATTTTTGACAAATGAGGACGCAGGAAAAAGATAGGATTATGGCTTGTGTCGAATTGTGTATTTTGTGAAATAACCAGACAGTGGGAACTATTTGCATTTTACCATTCCTACCATTCTTATAGTTGCTAAAATTAGAATTTGGCAAACTGTCCATCTGTGAACTGCCAATTATCATATTCATTATATTTAAACAGTAATTATCGAAATAACATCAGAATTACAATGCACTGTGTAATCATTTTCGCTGCTGTAGTGTTTAAATGTTGAAATTGGGAAACTGGGTTGAGTTATGATTAATCATTTTATAGTTGAGTACTGAAGATTCATACACCAAAAACACATTTGAACATAATTTAAGTTGCACCTCTATAGCACTAAGAAAAATACATTTAATCTCAACAGACACTAACTAACCAAAAATATATAAAATAAAACAGCTCTATATTAATGGAAAAATCACAGAGACTATAATTAAGATTTAAAAGTGATATAAAATTAATTTAAATTGCACACTCAGCTACCTGAATAAGGTTTCACTAACCACAATTTCAAAAACTCAATTGAAACATCACCGGATGCAGTAATAAAACCTCACCACAATTACAAAACAGAAATGTCACTGAATGCAGAAGTTAAAACTTCACCACAATTACAAACCAAAATCATTAACGTGATAAAACATTCCGGGAATAACATAAAAAAACCTTTCCATTAAACAACAGCCGGCCGCGGTGGTCTCGCGGTTAAGGCGCTCAGTCCGGAACCGCGCGACTGCTACGGTCGCAGGTTCGAATCCTGCCTCGGGCATGGATGTGTGTGATGTCCTTAGGTTAGTTAGGTTTAAGTAGTTCTAAGTTCTAGGGGACTGATGACCACAGATGTTAAGTCCCATAGTGCTCAGAGCCATTTGAACCATTAAACAGCTTTAGGATGAGGGACGGTTGAGGCGGAGGGAGCGGTTCCACCTACATAGGTTCCCAAACTGTGACCCCGTCCCCCGCCCTCGAGAGAGCGGGGATGTGGTTATGCAGGTCATATCACGGCACAAGAGGCGTTGGGGAGGGAGTCCTAGGTGGAGATAACATTGGTATCCATTCCCAGTGGCGAGGAAGAAGATGGCAAGGACAGGGACGCTGTTAACGACTTCGGTCACCTTCAGTCCTTAGTGGACGCCAGCCGAAATTTTGAAACCATCTCCTGTCATCCCACACATAGGTTGGTGTAAACGCAGGAGGAGCACATTGCATTGGATGCAGGAGGTCTTACAGGCTCAATGCCTGCATCTGTGCCGAAGACTGGCTGGACCAACCCCATTGACAGTAAACTGATACACCGTTAGAGTTCTATTAGGTTTCCTCAGTCAACAGTGATTCAATGCAACTAAGTCTTGAAGGAGCAGACGAATCGTTCAGCCTCTGCACTGGAGGTGCTGTGGAAAGGGCAGTGATCTGATGGCCGAATACATTCAGAGACAGTATGTCCTGAAGGCGAAAATCCTCTCAAGAACATGGATGGTGGTGGAGGTGGTTGTGGATAACATGCAAGGCACGTATGGGAATTGGAAAGGGAGTCCACGAGCAACCGCCGTATAGTGCCTAAATTGGCCAAGAAATATCGATATGAACCATCTTCTATGGGTGGTCACCGGAAGGCCTTGCCGAAAAACTTTAAGGGATCAGGCACGAAAGGGGTGGCATGCATGATCAATGTCAGTGTCGATCCCGGGCCAGTAGGGGTGCTGCCACGCCAACAGCTTCACGCGAGTCATCCCAAATGAGACACGTAGGTCCACAATACGAATCGCACGATTACAGCTAATGGTCATAGTTTTAGTTCAATCAGTGGTACGTTGTTCAAAGTATGATCTTGGAAGGAACCCGAAGTTGCATAAACTATCCCCAAGGCGCCACTATTGTATCATTTATTTAGGAAGCAATTAGTTTCAATTCAAGGTCTTTGGGACACTGGAATTTAACCGTTCATCTCTCCAAAGTGATGACTATTGTTTTTGTCTCCAGTCCGAACACTAACATGATGCAGCTCCCCACACTAGCCTGAATTTCGCAAGCCTCTTCATCTGTGCTCAGTTACTGCAACATACATCCATTCGAAACTAATCACTGCGTTCCAGCCTTGATCTCCCTCTCCTTCACTTATCTTCATTACTAAAAACAAGATTTCTTCACTTTTGGTAGTCCTTTCATTCCAAAAATCGAGTCAGTAGCTTCTCATTAGTTATACTATCTAGCCAACTAATCTTCGCCGTTCTTCTGTAGCATCAACTTTCAAAACTATACGCTACTTGTTTGAAGTATTTTCCTCCACATTTCATTTCCGTACAAGGCTACTGTTCCAATCAATACCTTCAGATTCCTAATACCTGAAATTATTTTGGCAGTTAATAAATTTCATATATGCAGAAACGCTTTACTTGCTAATCTCGGTTTGTGTTTTTATCTAACTTAAACGATTCAGTGGTCGTCCCGCGGAAAGCATTTAAGACAAGGAACTTGTAACTAACACTAGGTGCTCGCTGTTACCATCAACTTCGAAATATCTCAAGTAAATATAAACAGAACTGAAGAAGAATCACAATTGCAGACAATAACTTCAGAAGTTTAGTTCCGATACATGGATAAAGTTGCTAATATTGATGATTCATAGGACAAATCGGAAAACAGTTCCGAACTTTCGCAATAACACGCACTTCAGTTTAGGACTGAACGTCAGCTGTCTTCCGAGAATACCTTAATCGACCTTTTGAAGCCGGCCGCGGTGGTGTAGCGGTTCTAGGCGCTCAGTCCGGAACCGCGCGACCGCTACGGTCGCAGGTTCGAATCCTGCTTCGGGCATGGATGTGTGTGATGTCCTTAGGTTAGTTAGGTTTAAGTAGTTCTAAGTTCTAGGGGACTGATGACCACAGATGTTAAGTCCCATAGTGCTCAGAGCCATTTGAACCATTTTTGACCTTTTGAACCATTCACTATGGCTTTACGGCGACCACCACTGGAAGGTCTGAATATGACGCGCACCTACACTTTGGGCTCAAAATCTGCCTTACTACTTCATACCTAATAGCCAACCTATTGGTATCAAAAACTTTTCTCTTGGCTTCGTAATGAATTCCGTAAGGAATCTTGCATCACCAGTTTTGTGTAATATGTGCTAAGCTTTCCCACGCCTCTGGTTACGGTCTCTTCCGCACGAAATGCAAAAAATGGTGCACGCGAAGTAACGATTTAGTGGGTCAGGTATTTGTTCTCACTTCTGGAATGCTAAAGTTGCTACTTCGTTCTGCGAGCAGAGGAAAGTACTTCTTGGAAGCTTTTTAACTTAAATGCGTTCCTGCTGTCATATCCAAGTAACTGTTAAGTCAGTCTTTGGTTTGTTGACAGAAATATACACTAAACAAAAACTTCAGAAAACACTTAGTGAATTATTAAAACGTTTCTTCTAGGACCACTAAGCCAAATTCCTGCTATACACTCAATTTTATTTAACGAAAAAGTGATTTTGCATTTACATAATTACACGTGAAAAAAGTACGTTTTCTGTTTACCTCTCCAATCGCATCCAGGTTATGACTGCGTGTTTTGTATGCCGTTTCTCTAGGCACAAATACCAAATGTCATGCTACAGATTTTTCCTTTCCAATTCTTTGCGACAGGTGAAAATTTTCTTTATTGTTACAGTATAAGGTATGCAAAAGAAAAATGCTGATATTTTTTTGAAAGATTGATGTAAATGATCGGTCAGTATTATTGAAACGGTTGTCATGTTCTTTTCCGACATTAGATATCGGCAGTCACCTCCTCGTAGCCTGTTTGACAGCCGGTTGAGTGTATTCTGACACACGTGATGTAAAACCCTTCCTTGAATCAGGTTCTAAGTTAAACAAAGTGGAACTGAGACAATTATACCTTGCCATTGATATTAAATATACTGAATTGTCAATGATATTAACGTAAGTTAATCATGTCTTACCAGACGACATTACGTGGCTTACACAAATTCTTTTATGTCATTTAATATTCAATGAAATTTTTCATAATTAGAGATGGGAAGGAACGACCTGTATTACCTTAAGAAGAAACTTCTAACAGCCAAGATCGCATTCAATACTTTTTATTTCTGGCGACAAATTTCAGCAGTTAAGATTGTCATGTTCTTATCTTCAAGAATACGTCATGTTCCATTATGAATTTATCACACATGTCATGTTGACATTGTATTGGACAGTATGTAGCTCATTCGACCTAGGTTTTTTTAAAAACAAAAATAGGTTTGCGACACATCTGATAAAATCGCACTTAAATAGTATTGAATGCGAGCTTGGCTGTTAAAAGTTTCTTCAGTTAACATTCATACATAACCATTTCGCTGTCTTTGTACAATACACTACTTCTTTGTTCCGTCTGTACTGTAAATTCCAACATATTTTCATCCTACTACATTACGATTCCTGGTATATTTATAATGTATTATACAATAACTTAATGTATCCATCCTACTTAGTATAGCCCTACAGATAACAATATTTGGAAGTACCAGTCTTCCGAGTATTTGTCAAGTACGAGGTGCTAATGTACTACCGTTTGCTTAAGTCGCATTGTTTTTACAAAAAACGTTTTGTGTTTTCGTTTTGTTTTGGTTTTCTCAATTCCTTGGAAAACTCTATTACCGAACCGTACATAGTACGTATAAAGCGAAACATTGCGGGTCTATCAACCTAGATCTTTGAGTGAAATGTATGTAATGGAAAACTATAGACTTGTAATTAGCTAATTCATTGCTATGCGTAATTGCAAGGGGTACGTGGGATTTGCGTAATGGCGCTAGAAATGAATACGGCTAACAGTAAGCAGTGAAATGTCGATACACAAATATGCGATTATTCGTGTTTTCATTTAACTTAAAAATCACGAAAGCGTAATATCATGAATATGAGCTTGGATTTGTTGGCATGACGCACTTTGAAAGCCGTACTATCCAATTAAAGCGAGGGGGCTATTTCCGGCTTTCAAAAGAGTGTTTCGTTCTAAATGAATAATTTCTACCGTATCAGGTATTATTCTGTCAATGTAATGACGAAGTATGATTTTCTGTTCATCCACGAACCGGAAATTTAATAAAAAAAAAAATTACCACAAACTTTCTCTGCGTAGCATTAATAACCATCTGGGCTTTCGCTGCTTTCAGGGCAGTGCAGCATTAGTTCTCATATTTTATGTGGGAAGGCGTCAAATGCAATGTAAGTATCAAATAAAATGTGTTTTTGCGACCTACATCAAGTCTGAAAAGTATAAATGTAGCGTGCCAAAGCCTTCAGGGCATTACCTTCCGGAAGAAATAAATTACGTTACGTAAGACTGTGTTATTTTTAGCGGTCTTCTTAATATATTAACATTGAAGCTATTAATTAATAAACGTAACTGTATTTAAGTTTTGTGTTTCAAGGCAATACGAGGGAAGACCCTGTACGTGGCATCGCACGTTTCCTTAGCGACTGGTGTGATAGCGCTGTTCGAGAAAACCTAACAGCCTACAGACAGCCCACAGGAGAAGATGCGCTGGACTCGCCATTATCGCTGTTTTTTTCCTCTACTTGATTTTTAAAAAGATGTATGAAAGAGTAAAAATGAATCAATATTCTCTATCCAATCAAATGAATTCGGACATCTATTAGTGGACGTTAATATGGGGTGTTTGCATCCTTTGCCTTTATGACTGCTTGAACACTCTGAGGATACTTTCAATAAAGATTCAAAATGTCTGTGGAGGGGTGGAAGCTCAATATTCCTCAAAAGCCGAAATCATATAAAATAGCGATTTTGGACGCTGGAGTCTGGAACGAAGCTGATGTTCTAACTAATCCCAAAGGTGTTCCTGTATGTTGAGGTCGTGGTTCTAGGCAAGTTAAACAGTTTGAGGAATGTTCTGTCTACAAACCACTGCCTCACACATATAGACAGGGTGGACTGTCATATTGATACCAACAATCATCTGCGCCGAAATGTTTCTCTACAGTACGCAGTATACAACGCTGTAAGGAGTGTTCATATTCTTCTGCATTCAGCGTTTTCGTAATTACAAGAGTGGGACCACAACTTAACCAAGAAAAACACCCTCATACTATAATACCATGTAATATCCACGCCAAAATTTATTCAAAACAATATTCACGACAGCATTGTACCTGTAATGTGACTGAAGTCTGATCCTATTTTCGTAATTTAATAAAAAGGACTTCATCGTTAATACCATAGGTAATAAATAACTATTGTCAACGACATACCTTTATGTTTAATGAAATATTTTATCTCAGGCAGTACCCATGTAACAAGATCATGAAAATCGTAATGTTTCTGTTATCTATGAGTTTGTAGAAAAATCAATATTCTTGTTGGTCGAACTATTGTACTCACAGGATGCGATTGATGTCTCGTAACACAGAGGTCGGTAGAAAACTGTACTAAAATATTTTTATGTTGCTAACTGATATCTGAAAAAAGAATTTGTGTGTTATAGAAATGCATTTTCTTTGTCTAAACTTTTATTTCATTGTAATTCCCGTCGTATGTAAATGTTAAGTTTTCTGCTCAACCAAAGAGCACATCCATTAGCGATATTTATCTACAGAGCAGTTTATTGGTAAATGCTGACTATTAATGTGTCTTGTAGTAACATTGAAAAATATTTTCAAATGTAAATGCATATACTGAAGGTGAGAGAATATTTAATATATATTATTTATTACGAGTAAAACACAGCCTGAAGCAGAATCGATAAGTGATTATGTTATCTTAGCCGCCATCTTAGTGAAATAAGTTTTAAATTGATTTTCGATACAGATTTAAATGTTGTTGCTTATAATTGCAGTAACAATTGTGTACTAGTGGCCGAGAACCCACTCTGAGGTAATAAATTTCAGTTAGACTGTGAATACATTGAACTTCTATGAATGCAAACAGCATCTTACGTGATACAAATTCTTATCTGCTGGAGTATGAAGCCTGGTAATTTCGTAACTATTTTTACGAAATATTATGAGAGGAAAATAAATTAGAGTTGTGTACGTGTGCTATTGTGTGACAAAACTGTTCATTTTGCTTAAAGAAAAGTGTTACTACTTCGAGTTGACACTAGCGTTGATTTTGATAAATGATCTGCAACTAGCAAAGAGCCTTTTAAATAACAGCACTGAAATTACTAAAATTCATTAATCTAGTTTAGCTGAGATCACTTATCATGTATTTAACTTGTTTGTTGGTTCTAAATGACTACTTTTGTGAATGAGCTTAGTGACATTTACACCACTTGAGAGACAACATTGCTACGCGTTCCCAGGTGGAGATTTCTTTAAGAAAATAACGTTGATTAGCAGGGGAAAGCAGTGATTAAATAAAACCTCATGTCACATTAATAACAAGTAACTAATTTTATTGTAATCTTGCTGAACTTGTACAACACAACACACACACAATTACACCACACGTCACAAAGATATCATCTGTACCTCGTTGTCAGCACTACATATACTTGCATGCAACTTTTTCCAGGTATTTGTCAGACTCAAACCCTTACATCAGACTGGCACAGCGTATATCCTGATTCATAACTCTAAATCACTCGTTTCGAGTCGTAAAATCTACAGTGGCGTCACTCTTCATGTTCAAAGCGTCGCGTAGCATTGACCACAGAAATGTGTGGCCTATGAAGAGCTGTTCGTCTGCTCTACCCGTTCGTTTTAACACCCGGCGCATCCGTGGTCTAGGGTCTTTTATTAGTAATCATAACATGCTCGATCCCGGATTCTGAACCTGCCACCGCTTAAATTACGATTACTTATCAGCATTGGCGACCGAAGACTTCGATTATAAGAGATAACCGTCAGTCTGCCAACGGCCTTGTCAAAGATGGCGGAGGAGCGGACAGAGGGTTCATATCGCCCTGTTGTCCTTGGGGTGGGAAACTGCCACTGAAGGCGGAAGAATTTGCAATGATCAGCGACATGACTATGCAGAAACCACTCCTTTAAAGACACGTAATGTGTATCCACAGGATATGTGGCCACTAACTGAAAAAGTGTCATTATGATCTGTCCATTGGCAAAAGATTCCTGAATAATCCGCCATTCGGATCTCCGGGAAGGGACTGCCAAAGGGGAGGTTGAAAACCCAAAGAAAGGATAACATTCTAAGAGTCGGGTCATGGAATATCAGAACCGGAACGTGGTTTGGAAGCTAGGAAATACGAAACGGAAAATGTAAAGGTTCAATCAAGTTTTATAGGGGCTAGTAAAGTGAAGTGCAAAAAAGATAAGGACTTCTATCTAGATTAGTGAAGGGTAAACCAACAGCAACAATATTTTATTTATTATCAGAATCGACAGCAAACCAACGGCGATAACAATAGCTCAGGTATACATGGCGACGTCGCAAGTTGAATATGAAGAAAGTTTATGAGGAAAGGGTAATACAGTACTTTAAAATGACATAAAAAGCTGATAGTCATGGAGGTCTGGAATGCCATTGTAGGGAAAGGACTAGAATAAACGGTTACAGGAGAATATGGGCTTGCGACAAGGAATGGGAGAGGAAAAATATCGAATAAGTTCTGAAATAAATTTCAGCTAGTAATAGCAAATACTCTGTTCAAGAACTACAAAAGGGTGAGGTATACTTGGAAAAGGCCAGGTGATATGAGAAGATTTCATGGTCAAACAGAAATTCCGGAATCTAATATTGGATTGGGAGGCATACCCGGGAGCAGATATAGACACAGACCACAATGTAGTAGTGATGAAGAGTAGGTTGATGTTTAAGAGATTAGTCAGCTAGAATCAATAAGCAAAGAAATGGGATACAGAAGTATTAAGAAAAGATGAGATACACTTGAAGTTTTCTAAGGCAATAGGAACAGCAGTGGGGAATAGCTCACCAGGAAAGCACTTGGGCTAGAACAAACAGATCTGTACGAATGTTTGGTTACAGGATCATTATGTACCTCTGAATGTGCTGGTGGGTGTCTTTTTTCTGCAAAACTCTGTAGTCATGCTCTACATATCACAGAAGATGTAATTTAGACGCTATACGCATTTCAGCAATCTTAGCTATAAATGTAAATGCGGAATGTCATTAAAATACTCCGAGCAATACGAATGTCTGCAAAACGCACAGTAAAGAAATGCGAGTTGATCGCATGGCGTATTTGCACATTCTATAATATCAGTGTTGAACGCCACGTCAGTGACACTAAGAAGTTGTTCACTGGTTCACCAATATCGTAGCCAGCGTTCTGCCACGTGTAACGAAGCATTGGTCTGTATACTCCCGTAGATAACTGATTGTAAATGACAGAATGCATATTCATGATAAAGAATCTATCGTGCAATTTCGGCTGCATATTACTGGAACGTAGTTTAATGAAGTCTGTTATTCTCTTGGCATATATTTTATATTGTCTGAAGAAATACACATCCAGAGGTTGTGCATATTTTGCAGTTCTAGGCGGAATGATTTTTAAATCTACTTGTTTTCCACCACATGCTTCCAGTAGTACTCGTTCATCCTTATGTCCAGACCAGGAGTCACAAAGTACTAATGACTTTCTCGACAAATGTGGATTCAAAACTGACATAAAAAACGTCTTCAAATGTTGTTTCGTCATCTTCCCACTCACACTTGTATCGACGACGACATTTGGAGAGCACCGCATTTCTATTTCCCTTGACACGTGGGGTCCAAACTTTCCACTGGATTCTTGGAAGCAAATATAGAGTTTGTCTGCCAATCGTCCGTCCATTGATATAGCAACATCGATCGTGTAACAATGTGTTGCACAGTTATCTGATTGCAACATCGCGACAGTGTTTCTCTCCCCTTTCATGGACAGTGTTCTGTCACAGGAAAGTTCATAGTTGAACTGACTCTGATCACAGTTCCATACAGAACTAATATCGATGTTTTCTCTCGTGATATGCTCACTGACGTCAGCAACAAACGTTTGAGCTCTTTCAATCAGCTCTTCTTCGTCATCTTTATCTTTTCGTGCTTGGAGCATAGTGATACGGCGTGATGTTATCCTAAACTCCTTTTTCAAATTAGTAATAAATCCTAGTGAAGCTGTAAAGTTTGTACATCCGAGATATCTGGATACGTCCAATGCCCAATGTTATAAATGCCAATAATGAACGGCGAAACCACATTCTCGCGCTTCATCGAATTTCGCCATTACACGCTCCTTGATGACCTTGAACAGCAGTGTATGATTTCCTTTGAGAACTGTATTTCCTTCTCTTTTCGTTGCCACGTAATCCAGTATGTTTTTAACATTGCTTTTAGACTTCAGTTTAGGGTATCTTTTCAGAAGCTTGTCGTATGTGTCGAAACCTCTTACGTAATAATCATCGTACATGTTCTACAGTGTGTTGTCATCAAACGCCGTGATGATACTTGCAACTTTAACCTTCTTCTTGAGAGACGGTTGGTATTCACTGTCACTGCTTCCATCGCCTCTTCCCACACTTGCCGTAGCACTACCGTTTGCAATGAGTTGTTCGTCATTATCATCCCTATCATCATCATTATGTGTTAGTGTTACAAGAGTATCTGTTCTAACTTATGCTCATATTTCTGCACTATAATAGATACCAGAAAACATGCGAATGATTCGTCTTCTACACCAATACCATCTTCACGAAGAAGGGTTCTTCGTAACTTCATCTCAAACAGTCGCAATACATTGGCAGGATTGATTACCAATCGCCGAGCCATCTGACGCTTCAATACACAAATAATGTCACAAAACGCAACTTCAGAGGCACACTGCACCGTCCCTACTGGTCCCGACTGGCGTACCGGCAGGTCAGTGTGCATTGCGGCATGGCATACGCAGAGGCCTCTAACGGACGACTGCAGAGTTTTGCAGATGCGTATCACTAGTGCAATAAGGGACCTTTACATTATTTCTCACAAGATTTTGGTGTATTTGTGTTTGTTCGAGCCAAAGTACTTTCCTGGTCAGTAGGCAGTACAGTTGAAGAGAAATGGACCTCTCTAAAACGGGCAATCATAGAAGTTGGAAAGAAACACATAGGTGCAAAGAAGGTAACTGTGATGAAACCATGGCTAACAGAAGAAATACTCCAGTTGATCTACGAAACAAGGGAGTACAAGAATGTTCAGGGAAATTCAGTAATATGGAAATACAAGTCACTGAGGTATGAAATAAATGGGAAGTGCAGGGAGCTAAGACGATACAGCTGCGCGGAAAATCTGAAGAAATCGGAAGAGAAATGGTTGTCAGAAGGACTTATTCAGCATATAGAAAAGTCAAAATAACATTCGGCGAAATTTAAAGCAGTGGTGGTAACAGTAAGAGTGGAAAGGTAATTCCAATGTTAAATGAAGACCTCTATGACGAGGAAGATTTGTCTGATGTGATAGAAGGAGAAACAGGGATCGATTTATAAGAGATACGGGATCCAGTATTAGAATTAGAATTTAAGAGAGTTTTGGAGGACTTCAGGTAGAAAGCGTAGATAATATTTCATCAAAAGTTTTAAAATCGTCGAGGAAAGTGGCAACAAAACGACTATTCACGTTGGTGTGTAGAATGCATGAGTCAGGCAAAATACCACCTGACATTCGGAAAAATATCATCGACACAATTCCGAAGAGTGCAAGAGCTGATAAGTGCGAACATTATCGCACAATGAGCTTAAAACCTCACGTATCCAAGCTGCTGACAAAAATAATATATACAAGAATGGAAAAGAGAATTGAGGATGTGTTAGATGACCATTAGTTTGGCCTTAGGAAAGGTAAAGGCACCAGAGAGACAATTCTGACATTACGGTTGATAATGGAAGCAAATCTAAAGAAAAATCAAAAAACTTTCATAAGATTTGTCGACCTGCAGAAAGCGTTCGACAATGTAAAATGACGCAAGATGTTATAAATTCGGAAAAGCTGTAGGCAGAGGCGGGTAATATACAATGTGCGCAAGAGTCAAGAGGGAATAATAATAGTGGACGAACAAGAACTAAGTGGTCGGATTAAAAAGGGTGTGAGACAGGAATGTAGTCTTCCGCCTCTGCTGTTCAATCTGTCCATCGAAGAAGCGATGATGGAAATAGAAGAAAGGTTAAGGATTCGAATCAAAATTCAGAATGAAAGGATATCAATGATACGATTTGCTGATGACATTGCTTTCCTGAATGAAAGTGAAGAAGAATTACATGATCTACTGAACAGAATAAGGAGTCTAATGAGTACAGAATACGGAATGAGAGTAAATCGAAGCAAGGCGGAAGTAATAAGAAGTAGCAGAAATGAGAACAGCGAGAAAATTAACATCAGGTTCATGATCACGAAGTGGATGAAATTAAACCAACCAATGACAGATGGAGCAAGGCGGACATCGCAAGCAGACTAGCACTGGTGAAAAGAGCATTCCTGGCCAAGAGAAGTCTACTAGTATCAAATATAGGCCTTAATTTGAGGAACGGATTTCTGAGAACGTACGTTTGGTACACAGCATTGTATGGTAGTGAAACATGGACTATGGGATAACCGGAACAAATGAGAATCAAAACAAATGAGAGGTGATGCTAGAGACGAATGTTGAGAAGTAGGTAGACTGATAAGGTAAACAAATTCTGCGTAGAATCGTACAGGAAAGGAATATGTGGAAAACACTGACAAGGATAATGGATGGGATGATAGAACGTTTGTTACGACGTCAGGGAATGGTACTAGAGGGAGCTGTAGACTGCAACAACTGCAGAGGAAGACAGAGATTAGAGTACATCGAACCGATTATTCAGAAAATAGGTTGTAAGTGCTACTCTCACAGGAAGAGGTTGGCACAGGAGAGGAATTTGTGACTGGCCGCATCAAACCATTGTTTATCTGGTAGCTCCTTGAAACACCATGCTGGTTTTTAAAACAACCCTTTACAGTGGCCGTTGGTGCAGGTCCATCAGTGCACAGGTTCTGTTTGGTGCTGTCATAGCTGTGGTTGTTCCTTCGCGTTTCCGCTTCAGAGTCACATCACCAACAGTCGACCTGGGCAGATTCTGAAAGGTTTAAATGTGCCTATTGACTTTGTTACACAGGTTACATCCAGAGATTAGTCCACGCTGAAAGACACTCACCTCTCTTAACCGACCCATTCAACCGATATTGCCTCTCTACTGACAACACAATACCACCTGCCTCTTTTTTCACTGGCTGGAGAAAACGCCTTACATGACATCTGATGGTTAGTTTAGCCTCACCTATGCGTGTCCGGGTACTTTGGATCGTATGGTGTATTTCCTTTGGTGGATCTTTGAACTCTCATTCGATAAGCTGTTCATAACTTCCAAAGTATTGCTGTTGATTACAGTATTGTTACTTAATCTGTGTGTGATTTGTCGAGAAGTACTGAATAAAGTTGAACACCAAGAACGTTTTTACTGTATAAGTTGAACTGGAACTCCACCTACAGACTTCCAGAGGCTCTTCAGAATACCTTCTGACCATTTTGGTTTCAGTGTGTTGCCCCAGTCAACCTTGTTTTATTCCCCGCCCGGCTAGCCTAGCGGTCTAACGCGCTACTTCCCGAGCGTCAAGACGTGCCGGTATTCCATCTGCCTCAGGGAATGCTCGCCGGTTCGCCTTATTCCGCCTCAGTTACACTGCGCAAACACTGTCTCCACGTAGGCGTACACCATAATTACTCTACCACGCAAGCGTTTGAGCATTTGGGGCTACACTCGTCTGGTATGAGACGTTCTCGGGGGAAGGGGGTTCCACTGTGGGTCGAACTGCACAATTACCATGGGTTCGGCGTGGGGCGGCGGTGGGTTGGATGGACTGCTGTAGCCTACTGCGGGTTTGTGAACCACTAGCTCAGCGTAGTGTCATTCTTTCGCTTTTCCATTGCATTCGATCAACCGAGTACCTGAGGTGCACATAGGTCAACTCTTCATCAGTAAACATATCCATAGTACTATCGGGTATCAGCGCTGACACACAACTAACTCTGCCACAAACAACCTTAAACAGAACCGAGTAATACTGAATGCAAAATTGAGGACAACGCTTTAAAGAGGATAGTAGTGTCCTCAGCAGCTGATACCGTTTGCGAATGGAAACAGGACACACAGAACATATCGTCGTCATTTGGACTGCTGAGCACGGTTTTGAGTACACTAAAGATAGAAAGCAGACTGGGCCAAGAAATGACCCGCCAGAGACCCTGGTTCCATTGTACCAAAAAAGCCGGAAGCTATCCTTGAAAAGACTAAAAGTCTGTCGCTGGTGCTCTGCTTCACCTTGTAAATAAGACGAGTGAAACTGTGTTGAAAACTGAGATTCAGACGGGGAAAAACGTAGTACAAGTGCTAATGAATATCTTTGGGAAAGTAAGTCTACTTAATCAGAATTGAGCAGTCAAAGGATTTTGGTCGAGCTTAAAGAAATTTCAACTATTTATTTAAAATATATAATCGAAATACTTATTCTCATCTCTTCAGTTTCAAAAAGTAAGTTATATGTAAAAAATTCATTAATAACACATCGGCTGATGAACATTAGCTACGGAATATTGTTGATGTAAGAAAAGACAGAGAGTCAATAAGCATCTAGACGAAGTAATAGATTGGCAGGAAACATTCTGAAACATCAAGGGATCACCATTTTGTATTGGGGAGAAGTGTGGGGGCTAATCGTAAAGGTAGGCCAAGAGATGAATACAGTAAGCAGATTCAGATGGTCGCAGTTTGTAGTACTTACTTGGAGGTGAAAGGGCTTGCACAGGATAGAGTACCGTGAGTAGCTGCATCAGACCAGTCTTCCGACTGAAGACTTCAACAACAGCTACAATAAACTGATTCCACAAAAATAAATTTCTGCAACTGCAAGCTTTTCCCTCAATTAGCTTAATTCAGCGTGACCCACAGCAGAAACTTCAGTAATGGATGAAGTGATATGGATTCTTAGGTAGCGAAAGAGATGAACACGTCGAGGTTACAGACCCACAATAAAGTAGTCAGGAAGTGATTTCAAAGGAAGAGATATTACGAGAAACATCACAACGGAAGACGTCTATTTCTAGATTGATGGTATTGGGTATGAGCGTGTCAGATATTGGAAAACTATGAAAGGAACGCCACACCACCTTCTGATGTTTCAGTTGTTTCTAACAACAGCACAATGGGACGACCAGCTATTCCCAAAACGCACACCACTGTACACAGAACGATGAACTGAAACACTTTGTAGTAATGAGGAAGTCAGACCTAGCTGCTGGAGAAGGATGTAACGCTAGAATGCAGCCACGGTCTTTCTAATATAAATGATAATGGTAAGCGGGTTACTGACTACCACATGGTGATAAATGATACTGGCAGATACGTGGTTTGAAAATCGTAAAAGGAGATTATCCGTTAGCAAGTTACCAGAAGATACCTTCCTAAAGTGGAATTGACTTCATTTTAGTGTCAGAAAGGTTTACAGACATTACGAGGAAGTTCATAAAGGGCTATTGGCTAGATAAATAGTGTATGATGGGCTGGTGAGAGACTTTTCATGATGTCATACAGCCCACATAACTGTCATTCGTTTCCTTCTTCATGACAATTCTTGGCCGCCCTCTGCAAGGGCGGAGAAGATACTCCTGGAGCGTTTCCGATGGGAAGTGTTTGACCTCACAATACGGCCCGTAATTGGCTCCCCTGAGATTCACCTCTGCTCACATGAACCGATGGCACATTTTGGCACAGACAACGAACTGCACACCGGGCGGTTGTTTTCTATGATGAGGGCATTCTAAAGTTGGTACAACGCTATGACAAATGAAGTCGGAGCGGTGACTATGTAGAGAAGTAGCTGGAAGGTGTAGTTAACTGTAACTAATTGTTTTTGGTTTTCGCTTTGGTTTCCGTTTCCGTACCGATAGGACCTTACATTCCCAATAGCCTCCTACATTATCAGAAGAAATTACTTGTAGTGATCACAATATATTCGTGACTGAAATACAAATGCAACTTAATAAATGCCACTTAATAATTTAAAAAGCTGTTGCACAGCGGCGAAGGAAGGTACAGAAAGATTTTGAAAGTAAGAAAAGGTATTCATAGGAAAGAGTAAGAAACACAACTTGGGGTAGACATAGATGCGGTAAACTTGCATGGTAATTCTCGACAAAGGTGTAGAAAAAGACAACAAAATGCACGGTAAAGTATTTCAAAGATGAGAAGAATATTTCCAAGAACTGTGCGATGCAGGGTGCAAACCTGTATCTTTAGAACTTGATTCTTTGATGTTCTGGATAAGGATGACAGAAGGCCATTAGTGGAAGGTTGAGGAGCATCGGGAAGCTCATTGTGCCGGAAAACAACAGTTTCTGAATTCTGTCGATAGTGAAAGCACTTGAAGAGCCACTGCAGTGTGAACTATGGAGGAACAAGACATACCAAGTAATTATGAATCAAAATAAAAGTGCGTTTCGGTGTGGCAACACGTTATCTGTCCCTAGTGCTTTTATCGGTGCAGAACTTAGTTTTGGAGCGTCTTATGTTTTGCTTAATTATTCTCTGCATTGTAGGCCGAGTCAATGTCAAACCTAAGTAATAACTATGTGAAGTACCACATCTGTGCGTTATTGTTGTATCGGACAAAGCAATACAAAGCACACAGCACTAATAATCAATTTTTCTTTAAATGTGGAGAAATCATAACATAATGGTATGAAAATACTTGAACGGAGCAGTATAGAAAATCGGACATCTTGAAATTACAGGGAATCGATTGAGAAATTGTCAGTCCCAAGAATTACATTAAGTGACTGACTAAAACATCTTTAGACTATGAATCCGGTTTTAGGATATAACAAGGGTTTCTTCCGAGAACATTCAGTGAAGAACAGTAAACATTATTTTGCTGTCAATGAAATGAATTCAAGGTCACATTTGTGAGGGCTAGGCGCACTGGAATTGCTGAATATTCTTCACTGGGCAAACCTACGTTTCTAGCATTTGTAGACTTAGTGAAAGCTTTTGACAATGTTGACTGGAATACTCTCTTTCAAATTCTAAAGGTGGCAGGGGTAAACTACAGGGGAGAAAGGCTATTACAGTTTGTACAGAAACCAGATGGCAGTTATAAGAGTCGAGGGGCATGAAAGGGAAGCAGTGGTTGGGAAGGGAGTGAGACAGTACTGTAGCCTCTCCCCGATGTTATTCAATCTGTATATTGAGCAAGCTGTAAAGGAAACAAAAGAAAAATTCGGAGTAGGTACTAAAATCCATGGAGAAGAAATAAAAACTTTGAGTTCGCCGATGACATTGTAATTCTGTCAGAGACAGCAAAGCACTTGGAAGAGCAGTTGAACGAAATGGATAGTGTCTTGAAAGGAGGATATAAGATGAACATCAACAAAAGCAAAACGAGGATAGTGGAATGTGGTCGAATTAAGTCGGGTGATGCTGAGCGAATTAGATTAGGAAATGAGACACTTACAGTAGAAAAGGAGTTTAGCTATTTAGGGAGCAAAATAACTGATGATAGTCGAAGTAGAGAGGATATAAAATTTAGACTGGCAATGGCAAGGAAAGCGTTTCTGAAGAAGAGATATGTGTTAACATCCAGTATAGATTTAAGTGTCAGGAAGTCGTTTCTGAAAGTATTCGTATGGAGTGTAGCCATGTATGGAAGTGAAACATGGACAATAAATAGTTTGGACAAGAAGAGAATAGAAGCTTTCGAAATGTGGTGCTACAGAAGAATGCTGAAGATTAGATGGGTAGATCACATAATTAATGAGGAAGTATTGACTAGAATTGGGGAGAAGAGGAGTTTGT
This sequence comes from Schistocerca americana, assembly GCF_021461395.2. Lineage (NCBI taxonomy): Eukaryota > Metazoa > Arthropoda > Insecta > Orthoptera > Acrididae > Schistocerca > Schistocerca americana. The sequence continues at coordinate 989,720,729 of NC_060119.1, forward strand.
GGCACAACTTGACAAGAATAAGGGACCGGTTGGTAGGACATATTCTGAGGCATCAAGGGATCACAAATTTAGCATTGGAGAGCAGCGTGGAAGGTAAAAATCGTAGAGGCAGACCAAGAGATGAATACACTAATCAGATTCAGAAGGATGTAGGTTGCAGTGTGTACTGGCAGATGAAGAAGCTTGCAAAGGATAGAGTAGCTTGGAGAGCGGCATCAAACCAGTCTCAGGACTGAAGACCACAACAACAACATTCTTCACTGTATGTTTGATAAATGTTTGACTAAATGTCTAATATTTAGATATTGGCCTGGTCGGCCTAAAGCTTTAACTTAATAAGGTTTAACTTAAAGCCTTAACTTAATAACTTGTAATTTTCTTATTTGTGTCCACTTTTCCTGATCAGGACACTTAGTATTAAAATATATAACGTCCACTTACTTTAGTTTAATGTTCATAACGACTTATGGACCAATAAAATTTTTTCTTTTGTATCATAAATGACTTTTTTACAGGTTACCATATCATATCCGATACAGTCCTCCAAAAATTAAAACAAACCAAAATGTAAAATATCAGAAATAAACTAACATATGTACAGAGAGTCAGTGAGGTTCTGGAAGGTATGGACAGGAATGTGGAATCATTCTGGCTCCAGTGCCGTGTCCAGCTGCGCCAGTTTTTCCGGTTGAAGAAGTGTGGTGCGAGCAGCCCGATTAATATTTGCTTAAAACTGTGGAGTTTAGTGGCCAGGTGAGCCAGTAAACTCATCCTGGTGTTCTTCAAACCATATGCATACACTTTGAACTGTGTGAAACGTTACAAATGTCATCGTGCCGAGAAAAGAAAGAAAGCCCTTTTCTTAGGAAGGGACAGAGTTCTCAAGGACTGATGCGTGCATGTGGTGATCCACTGCGCCTCCCAGAATGACGAGATCAATCGGGGAATGCCATCCCGGCTGGACGCTTTCGACTACTGTTGCAGAGTGCTTGCTTTCAGAAGTTTCAAGCCATACACGCCAACAGCTAAGTGTCCGATGCAGCAAAAAACCGTGATTTATCTGAAAAAACAATCTGTCGTCACTCAGTGGACGTCCAGTTACGGTACGGGTCGCACGTTCCAGCCTTCTTCGTCGATGTACAACAGTCAACACGGGTGCATGAACTAGGCGCCTGCTGCGGAGGTCCACACAAATCATTGTTCGCTGAATGGTCGTTGTGGAAACATTATTGGTAGCCCCTTTGTTCACAAGGGCGGTCAGTTGCTCAATAGTTGCGGCTCTATTCGACAGCAAAGTCCTTTGCAGCTGTTTATGGCCTGTGGTGCACCACAATTGCCTCAGTGCAGGTTGTAGATAGCGCCATTTTTTCACGCAAAGTATAAGAACGCTGACACGCGGTCTATAAACTTAGCAGTTTCGGCAATGCTTGAGGCCTTGGTCCTTTTGGACTTTAGTTAAATCATTCCGTTTCTGCATTACGATGACAACTACAGTGTTTTCTTGTGTACCCCAAAACGTTTTATATACCCTTCACTGCTACTTCTGGCATCTACTGTCTATGAGTGGTTATTGCACGTTGACGATGAATATAGGCGTCGGTCACAAGAAGGTGACTGAAACATGTGACTGACCCATGTACTTTTATTTAGTACAACTTTCGGAAATATATATGTATTCGATACGACGCGACCTTCCTCTAACTTTAGATTAGAGAAAGCGGACTCTGTTGTCTGTGATTGGTAAAGTGGTAGGAACAGATATAGTCACATGGTAAATTCTGAAGATATTGGAAAATTGGTGTCTACAGAATTTTTTCCAAGAGGGTGCTAAATACTAAAACTGCTAGTTTTGACATAATTCAATCAGTGTGTCTGAAAGTGTGTCTTGAACCAAGAACTGTCAAGAAGAAAACAAAACTTCTGTTGCTCCAAACGGCAAATAGTGATCCAATAAGCATGTTATGATACTTAAACAGTAAGATTTTTTCATCACTACATCCAAATTTTATCTTTTAATATTGCTAATAAAGATATGGAAGCCACCTTTTCGTTTCAACGATCTGAACTCAAATCATTATACGATTTAATCCAGGATGTCCTTTGAGTTACGAAATAAATCTACAAAATATTCAGAAAAACATTATTAAAATTTCCGTAATATGACACGGAAGCAGAAAATAAAAAATCTACTGCACAAAAAAAGCAAGAACATTGATCAAAGCTTATTGGAGAACTACAAAGATAAGCGACAAGAAATGGGAAATCATTACTCCTCGAAGTGCAGAAACAAGGAATAAAAATTATACAGGCCTTATTCATCTCTTATAGCATGTACAAAACTTTGTTTCCATACAATATTGAGATCTGATCACCCTAATGGATCATTCCATTACTTTCGTGCTTTCTATTTTTTAGTATTATCGGGCACCTGACACAGCTAAAGTTTAGCAAAATGTGTTCGGAAAACTTTTTTTGTCACTTAAGTGCTGCTTGGAGCCAGTAAACGGATAGATGGACGTGGGGAACCTCGGGTAACTACTCTCAAACTGGTCGGCAGAACTGACCTTCAACAACTGAAGCAGTACAATCCTAGTCTGAAGTTTCACTTGTTATGCGTACGCTTTTTCTCATACTGGCACGTAAAACACGCGTCGTCAGAACTGCAGTATCTCACGTGTCTTGTATCGAACTCATATATTATCATCGGCGTGTAGAGAAATGCAGAAAATTTATGCATGTGTCATTATCTCAGGTTTCAACGGTACAGTGCGTACCAATAATGAACACTCTGATATATGTCGTGTATGTAGCAGGAAACTATTTATGCTTTGTTGCTAGTGCAGTTAAAAATGAAAGAACAGTTCTGCATTTGCAGGACTAATCTAGGAGGTCAGATTCAGACTTCCGCATTCACCCCAGCAAAATCAGAGACTGCAACGATAGCTTGATTCCACAAGAAATCCGGAATAATGTCCGGGAAAGGTTTGAGGTAACGAAAGACGATTACATAATGCAGGCATTCACGGCCGGAGTTTGTATCCTTATTGATTGCTGTTATATTAGTATGTGGTCTAACGCATGTTTTTATGCTTAAAGTTTCGTCTGTTAATACTGCAGACATCACAAGAGGCTCTTTAATAGTACCTTCAAACTCGAACAAGCCTTTCAGTCTAATTGTTTGTACCACAAAATGCAATGGTCGGTTCTTGACGTCATCAGACCGTTTCCTAATATTGGGACGCTGTACGTTAAAGAAAAGGTCATGGGGAAGAGCTGACATTGATTGCTTTATGTAGCAGTAATGCGCAGAACTTGATCTGGTACCGAGAAATCGTCAAATTCAATTTTTTGGAGCTTTATCAAAGCATATTAATTGCTGTCATAAAATTTACAGAGAGGCCACAGGAATTCAGTAGCACAAAAAGAACTTTAACAGGAAAGAAGAAGGACTGATATCAAACAAGTTGTAGTCATTAGTGGTAGAGAAAGCAAATAGCACCTACGCTTCCACACTACAAGCTTCATCGTATTACATGAATGCATGGTGCAGACACCACGTGGAAGCTGCAGCCTTGGAAGTTGTTATGTAAATTGAAGGTGGAGGAGAGAGGAAGGAAAGGGAAAGGAAGGTAGTACTGATGTCAGCAGCATCAGGCCTTCATGCGGAGTCAACGGGTAAGGGGGAAAAGATGTGCCGGACCGTGATTCAAAGCTGGTATCTCCTGCTTTTGCATTAACCATTGCGCCACCCAGAAACAACATTCATAGCAACAGCGCGGACTATCTTGGCACGCCTTTTGGCTGACCCACATTCTCACATACCGCCATTTACCTGCAGTCCCCGTCCATTGCCTCCATGCTCGCTACTTTGAGAATCCACCAGGAGGTTGAATGTCATTGTTCATCCGCACTGAAGGTGGTGGATTCATTGCCCATCGAGGCGAACCAATTATATGAATGCTTAGTAATCAAGAGATTCCGGGTTCGAATCGCGGTCCGGCGCGTATTTTCGTCGCCTTCCATTCCTCATACAGTCTCGATGCAGCTGCCATTAATAAATACTTCCTTTTTTTTCCTTTCTCCCCTCTTCACCTTAAATGTAAATAATATCCGTAATATTCGCCAGATCCACTCCGTGATCCTAGGAAGGGCTCTGATGACTTCACGGCCCGAGTATTGGCTGAATGTGTACAAACGATTTCTGAGTTTGAGTTTGAAGCTACAACCTGAGCCTTTATTTGTCTCTCGCATTAGATAATGAAACGTTAGGCAACGAAACATGCCATAGGCCAACGAGTAATCCTCATGTAACAAAAATCAACAAAGACGGAAAGACCGATGATCTTATCTAGTGGCATTTGTAAACAGAAAGGAGGGAAAAATAAACAAGCACTGTCTTGTTCATAGGTACAACTGAGTTTGGTTGATGTGTGCAAAGCACGTAGCACAAATTCACGACAAACATGTAATATATGGCACTCTGCTGCTTGAAATATTGAATGCACTACAATGAAAGTTGTGTTCTTCTTTGGGGCATAAGTGCACAGGAAGGCACGAGAATGTCACTGAGATTTTATTTATTCAAGTCTTTCTTGAACAATGCAACCCAACTCTAGGAAGGCACGAGAATGTCACTGAGATTTTATTTATTCCAGTCTTTCTTGAACAATGCAACCCAACTCTTGTATGCTCATCATTTACTGAAGACACCTCATGATTCATGGCAGATGTAGTATCTTACCTTCTTTGGCTCGTTTCTATCTCTTAACGTTGCGTTTAATATGTATCTTAGAGTAAGTGTATTTTCGCAGAGTTTCGGGATTTTACAACTTTTAAGCACACTATGATTCCATTGTGTATTTCACACACTGCTCGCTCTGCTTGTCAATTTGGTCTTACAATGTAGTTTATAGATTACAGCGGAGCCAAGACTTATCCAGTATACCTCGACATTCGGAAGTTGTCGAACCAGTTACTTATTGCTACATAATCAAGGAAATGTGATTTTACAGAATATTAGATCAGCTTTGTGACTGGATTTAGGGCGCCAAAGGGTTCGACTCAGCACGTTGCCTTTAATGGGGAGAGAATGATACGTATGTGAATAGCTTCCAGCTTACGGAATGGGAGACTTGTAAGGATCGTTACTGTTCACAATGTTATTAGTTTGTTTCTCGTGTGACGTGGGAAGCTCAGTATGGTAGGATATTCGGAAAGTCAAAAAATTGTTTAACATACAGGTAATTTGTAGAGGATCGACTCTAGATGCATAAACATTTGTATCTTACTGGGCGTAAAATTGTTTATTGATACTATGTATTGTTTAAATTAGTGACTCGTGATTAGTCAGGGGAAATCCTCAAGTGTGATATAAACGAACATGCATAGTTAATCGTAGGAAAGGCGAGGCTCGAGTGGCAATTAAGTGAAGAATTATAAGAATATGTACCTGTAGGTCACCCAGGTAAGAAGTTTCTTACATAATACTTGCTCATATTAATAAAGGAAGTACATAATATCCAAGGGAATACAGTGCCTTCATCACGAGTCCGTTTAGCCAAACGTAACTGTAATAGTAAATGGTATACAAGAAGCATGTGGGTGACGGAGAGATTGGCTTTACACTGTCGTGAACGAACGTTAACAGTCCATCGAAATGATAGTAGAGAAACACAGTTATCAGCCATACGTTGGCAGTCTAAAAAAGCACCGCCTTGGGTTTCATACAAGTTTGTTCCCCATATCTCTCATTAAGGCGAAATGCGAAATTCATGGGAAGATCTGGGAATTTAGTCGAAATCCCATGAACAATTCTAATCTTCTCAACCAGACACCATACAAAGAATTACCACCACATTCCAAACAAACGTTGTCGGAAATAGCACACGTTGCCTCAAATGCCTTCAATCTATTCGCCGGAAGATCTGTCTAAATTATGGAATTAAATCATCTCTTCGTCCCCTTTTCGCAGGAATACATATCTCATAGCAATTCTCCTTATATCTCTAAGGTCTTTGGAATATCAAATAAATTGATTCTGCAAACCACACTTGAGTGTAATTGTTTAAGAGCTTAACAGACTGATCACCGAACTCTACCGAGATTTCATGTCTTACGATAATGGGTTAGAACTAACACAGCCGCATGTCCGTTCACTTAATACATCTGTGTCAAACAGATGTAGGATCCAAACAGGGGAACAATTGGGCCGTGGCTCACGTTTCCTGTTGCCTCAGGCAGCACATTCATAGGTTTATAATGCCATTTAGTTTCTCTTGACACTGATTCCTGATTTTATCAGTATACGGCAAAACATGTGTAGAAAAAGTTGCTTATAAGGTTCTCCGCCGTAATTGATTTCATTTCATTCTAGTATAATTTGCTATGTCATTAACGTTCTTCCAGTAATCAAACCTGTGTATTCACATTGAAAACAATACTAAGATACTAAGATTGGAGGTTCTAGTTCATTGGGTCACATTATAGCCTTCAACCATTACTATGAATTTTATTCACTGGAAATACTTAGAAACGGGGATTTATTAAAAAGAAAGTAGACGTCATGTTAACAATTAATTAATATTTTAAGAGGTTAAAATTATAGTAACTGTAATATAGTCTACAGATAATGAAACCAAAACTTGATAATGTAGCACCTCGTACATTTTTACTTGTGAGTAGGTAAATTTATCTAATAATTCATCTTATTTACATTACCTTACACGTGGAAAGGTCCTAACCAACCATACGCCTGCTCGACGAGCCTCTTCCATTTCTGTCAGTCGAGTGCACTGTTTGTCTGTTTTGTGTTGTGTTAATCCTAGCTGTGTCCTCCCGGATGTTACTTCGCCGTCTAATTCTGGGTCTTCCGCTTCCTTTCGTTCCATCTATTGTTCTGCAGAATGCTATTCCAGGTAGTCTATTCTCCGTCATTCCTGTTATATGGCCTGCCCAGTTCGAGTCCCACTTCGACAATAGTACATCTCTCGTAACTGTTTCGTGTTACCAGTATAATAGATGACTGATGCAAGTGGAGTCTGAAGTTAGTACTAAGTGCTCTTTTCTTCAATGTTCTGCTAGAATTGAGAAGTGTTTTCTTCGCTGTTGCTAGACGGGCATCTGTTTTCACTCTATCGTTGTAGCGAAAAAGACTCCCTAAGTACATGAAGGAAGCACTCACGGTCTTGGAAATCGAATCCACCTATTGCCAAAGGTGCATTGCTTCAGATTTTCTTATTTATGACCTTACGTTCTGTCTTTTATTCATTAACACGTAATCTCGTTTCCTTAGCGATTTTGTAATAACTGTGCATCATTCTGATTAATTCTGTTTTGAAGCTACCTTGTAATGCTACACATCTGAGTAGGGAAGTCCAATAATGTTCACCTCCTGCAGATGGAGTCGATGTTGATTAACCACAACAAACTCTCTTTCAGTCTCCTCTAAGAAGGGGTTGAATAAAATAGGTGAAAAGGCGTCCAAAAATTTTCATATTCTTCTGCAGTTGTCTTTATACGACATAAATTTGCTGTATACATTTAAATATAATCCGATTAACTTTTAGGGCAGCTGAGATTCACTCATTTTATTTTGGGCACCACAGGCTTTTTTGGCATCTAGAAATCTACATTGAACTCCCACGGTTTATCAGATATTTGTCTTAAATGATATAAAGAGGTCGAACTTGGTGCCTTAGAACTTGGTACCTACACTTGCATATCTTGAGAATCCAATCGTTATGATCACCTGCTCAGTAACGATTTGTTGATTTCTCATACAATCGATTCGAGTGGTCATAGACAGGTTTCTGGAGGTATCTGACAACATACGTCTGTGCACAGATGACCCAACAGAGCCCCGCATGTGTTTCATAAGGTTCTGAGCAGGCGAATTTGATGTGCCATACGTCAACATAAGTACGAAATAGCAGTGCCTGTGACATTAACAAGTACGATGCAATGTTCCTTCGGATATACGTGGGTGCACTGCTGTCACTGCAGCCGCCAAGAAATACAGGGAATTTATTCGCAAGCGCGAATATTAAGACGTAAGATGTAATTTTCTTTCGGACACATAGAAGGCTAGGTCTGGTCGTGATTGGTGCCGGCACTGTAGCTCAGCGTGTTTGACCACAGGGTTAGCTGCCCTCTGTGTTCATATTAGCAATTTCCAATACGTTTCGTGTATCAACATAGGTCAGTATCATGTTTTTCAACCAATTGTAGCAGGATTGTGGCGTAGCGATGCAGATAATTGTCCTGCTAGATGTGACATCGCCGTTAGGGGGGACATCAATCACGAAGGTTTGCAGGTACTCCGAAATGATCTTCAGATATTATTCTTCAGTTTCTCTTGGGGCGGCGAATTTTTTTGATCCAACAGTCCACGGTCCATATAGTGGCAATTGGCCTTGGTCCGTAACCCATAGCGAAGTTCGATCAGCTGTTTTCCTTGATGACGGCGTATGCGAACACGACCGTCGATTTGGCGTTGCAATAATGATGCTTCATCCGACCAGGCGACACGTTTCCATTGAAACTTCCTGACAAATGAAAACTACGTGCTGATTGAGACTCGAACTTGGAACGTTTGCACTTCGCCGGCATGTGCTCTACCAACTAAGCTATTTCAGCACGACTCACGACCCTCCTCACAGCTTTATTACCGCCAGTACCTCGTCTACAAAATTTTGCTGTCAGGAAGTTTCATAACATCGTACACTCTGTTTCAAAATGAAAATCTCATTCTCGACATTTTCTTTTATCCGAAGTTCAGTTTCGATGATCCTGTGTCCACTCCCGTAGCAACTGCGATGTCCTCTGATCAATTGGGCACATGTAGGGGTCGAGTGTGTGCTCCGGAACACTTACGCTTGCCCCAACAGTGTCGTTAGATGTACCACAGGTCGCAGCCTATCCTGTTTTACAGAGCAGGCGAGACTCCAGCCTCCACGTTCTGCGATGAAGCGCAGACTGTGACCAGTTTCACCGTTTCCGAGATCCTCCTTCGCGGTCATCTGACCATTACAATCCATAATTATCAGAATTGTTTGCCTCAGTGGATTTCGCCACTGGCGGCCCGTTTCGTCGCTCGAATGATTGCCTATTCGTCTACACTTAACATATATAATTCCTTCACCATTTCACCTGCACACAAAGTCACCACCCTGCATTCAAAACAGCAGTGGACAGCAGTCACAATGTTTTTGCTATTCAGTGTATACAGCGGCTCTGCCACGTCACGGTGCTGCAAAACTCGTTTGGCATTCAGGAATGTACAGCACAGTCTATGGGATATCGATGTTTCTCCCCCAGTATTGCAGCTGTAATCTTGAAATTTCAAGACAATGTTTTCATGTGCAGCTCTAGCGAGAAAAGCCTCAATTACCAAACGAACATATCACGCCTGTCACTGTCACCAACTTGTGAAAAGCAACGAAATGTAGTTCAATATTTGTCAAAGGGCATCAACCGCGTCATTTCGCAGGGCCGTGCATGGCCTGTATAGAGACGACTATTTGAATCGTAGCAATGTCACCAGGAGACGGGCATTCTTCCAAGAGGTCTTTCTGAACCACAGTGATTGGCCACGCTCCGGTCAGCCGTTAAGAGCTGCAACCTCGCAGAATTTCGGAGTCATTGGAATGACAATTTTGAATGACCGGCGTTGCAACTGCAAAACTTATTGCAGCACTTCAACATTTCCTATGGTGCGGTGTACGATATTGTTCATGACACGTTGAAATTTCGTAAAGTTAGTGCTCGCTGGTTGCCTAAGATCCCGACAGATAGCCACAAGGCCAGCGATTGATGATAAGCTCCACTCACTTTCTGAAAGAAATTGTCACTGGTGATGAGTACACTACACGCCCGAAACCAAACAGACCTCTATGAAGTGGAAATATTCTGCTTACTCACTACGAAAAGAATTAAAAGTGATTCAGTCTGCTAGAAAGTACCGTTGTCAGTGTTCTTGAATTTTCGTGGTGTGTTATTGGTGGACTTCGCTGTACATGGGCCACGGTGAATGCTGCGGCTTACGTAAAAACGTCGGTTAAGTTGCGTCATGCCCTTCGTGACAAAAGCCACAGAATTAATTCTGACGGTATCAACGTCTTCACGAAAATGTTCGCCCTCGTGTTGCTGCTCCTGTTCGTGAGAGAATCGCAAAATTTGAGCGGGACAGACTTTCATCTGCTTGGTCTCACTAAAAAATTCCTGGCCGCCCAGCGCTTTGCGAGGGATTCAGAAGTGAAATCAGAAGTCTGCAGATGGCTATACTCCAACCAAACGGACTTCTCGGAAAAGGGAATACTGAAACTTTTACCACGACGGGAGAACTGCGTTGCGAACGCTGTTGACTATCTAGAAAAGTGGGAAGAAGTTATTGGTTCACTTGCGATTCTTTTGTTTTGTAAGCTATTATACATTTTGGTAGTAAAATTATTTTGCGTTACTTTCCAATCTTCCTTCGTACTCATAAATCAAACGAGTAGTAATTCAACCTGAAGAACATATTTGCAACAAACACCAAATTACTGATGTCAAGTCCCAGTAAATTTACTGATATGAATAACATAGTACTGCTGAGCAAAACTGTAAAGTATTATTAAGAGTAACACGGTTTTTTAATTTTTGATTTACGATACATCGATATGCTACAGTTGAAGTTATGCAGATTTTGAAAAAATAATGACAAAGTTGTTTTAATGTCAGGAACCACAAATTTTTAATATTATGATGAGCGGCCATTCTACACGTGCAGTAAAGCGTTATTTATGTATCTTTGTGCTCATAATATTTCTAACAGCCAAAATGCGCTCAAGAGAATTTGGATTTTCTGCAGTACTTTTTTCTACTTTTCTAAACACAACTTCTACTTTTAGAGTGACGTATAGTGTTAAATCAACATTAGTCATACGAAAGCATACAAACCATGACATCCAGAATTTCTGTCTACCTTTTCATTCAGTATTTTTGTAGCTCAAGTTGCTCACTGCAGAAACACATTTAGCTGCAGCAGGTTGTAGGTGATGCGACCTTATTCAGCTGCTGAATTTTCGCACAAATATTTCATGAACGGGAGATTACGCAACTTCAGTCTCCCCAAGTAACAGCTGCAATGTGAGTTGTTTGTTCTTCGGCATAAGAAGCTAGGTTTTATAGTTTTTGTAGGTTTTCGAGAGAGAGATTGTTCAGCTCTAAATTTCTACGCAAGTTCTATAAGCTACGTTCGTTAGTGTTGAAAATGGACATTTTACTGTTTGCATGTAATTAGTGACGTTGCTCGTTTCTTTGAAATGTCTTTCAGTGGCTAGAAAACCTCATTCGTGTGTCCCTCTCATTAGCACCTATTTCCCATTAACACGATTACCACGACAATCTCTTCAAGGTAATTCTCTGTCAACAAGACATCCACCATTCTAAGAAGAAAACCAACATTTAGTGATCTCTCATTAGACATTCCAAGTACATTTTACTGCTTTCTTCACAGTGTCATCTAGTGCGAATGAAAAGAGGAACAATGTGAAATGCGCAGCAAACATATTTCTGTTTTAAGCAGAAATGAAAGGTTTGGAATAATAGCTGTATGTGCCAGACATGAAGAAAGCGCCGTAAAATGGAGTGTGCATATATCCCGGCGATACGTTATAGGCAATGAGAAATAACTGGTACGCAAGGATGCCCGGATGTATAAACAGATGGTGTGGGACGTATTTTGAAACGCGTGGATGTGGTAGTGAGTCATTTGCTTCCAATGGCAGTCGAGTAGTATTACAATACAAGTGTCAGTGGTGTTGAAACTGAATAATGATACAAGCTGAAAGAACCAAAGAAAGAATAGCGAAGCAGGAAAGGCTGAAACACGAAGGAAATGTGTATGTGACAACAAATTATCAATGTTTTCCTGATAAAACGCCACCACATCAAGTGGCAAGTATTTTTCACTATTTTATTTAACATCTGCGTTTTTGAGACAATCTAAAGCATAAATAAATCAGTGGATCGTTTAACACAATAGAACACACGATACCATAATCTACCACTTTGAATATCAATGATATATTATAACAGCCGTAATGACATTACAGAAAAAGGGGAACAGGAAAGTAAACTGTAGCCAGTCATATATAGCCCAGTACACCAAACCCTAAAATATACTCCACTAAATGTTGACACCCTAAGTCACACTAAAAAAGCAATTAACAAAAGAGTGAAAATTGGCAGTGAAATCCATCCTTCTAAGCACAATAAATGAGAACAGCAGAACAACGAATGCCAGCAACAAGGAGAGACTACTGAATACAATTTTCCCTTCATAATACACTAGGCCGTACAGTGGCTTTGCACTAAATCGTGATCACATCCAACCTAACCTGGCCAAACAAGACACACTCACCTCCAATAAAAAACTGCACTGATCAGATTAGAGATTAGATTAGATTAGATTAGATTAGATTAGATTAGTTCTTCGTTCCATAGATCCGTGCCGAGGAGATTCTCTTGGATGTGGAACATGTCAATATTTTTTTTAAGGGGAAATAACAATACTAATAGCATGAATGTATGCAATACATCATTTGTTTCTATTAAAAATTCGTCAATGGAGTAGAAGGAGTTGGCCACTAGTAAGTCTTTCAGGCTCCTTTTAAACTGATCTTTATTAGTAACTAAATTTTTTATGTTTGCTGGAAAATTATTGCAGATGAGTGTTCCTGAGTAGTGGACCCCTTTTTGAACTAAAGTGCTTTTAAGTCCTTGTGCAGATCATTTTTGTTCCTGTTATTGTATGTATGAACAGAGCTGTTTGATGGGAAAAGAGATATGTTATTGGACAAATTTCACTATAGAGTAAATACACTGAGAGCCAGTAGTTAGTATACCCAGTTCTTTGAAGAGGTTTGTACAGGACGTTCGTGAATTTACTCCACAAATAATAGGTATTACACGCTTTTGGACTCTGAAAAACATTTGTTTGACTTGAAGAGTTACCCCAAAATACTATACCATCTGACATTATGAATAAAAGTAGGCAAAGTATACAAGTTTTTTCATTTTTATGTCGCCTATGTCAGCTAACACTCGAATTGCAAATACTGGTTTGATAAGGCGTTTCTGCAGTTCTGTGGTGTGCTCCTCCCCAATGAATTTATTATCAAGTTGTAATCCCAAGAAAGACTGTCAACCTCTTCTATCTGCTCTCCTTCATACTTTATTCATATGCTGGGTGGAAACCTCTTACAGGTTCTCAATTGCGTATAGTGAATCTTTTCGAAGTTTAATGTCAGTGAGTTGGCTTTAAACCATCTATTAATATCCATGAAAATATCATTAGCAGATCTTTCTAGAACTGCACTTGACACACTATTTGTTGCAATACTTGTGTCATCTGCAAACAAAAGGAAGTCTGCTTCTGGCAGTGTAACTGATGAGAGATCATTAATGTACACAAGAAAAAGCAATGGACCTAAGATGGATCCTTGTGGGACACCACATGTAATTTCTTCCCATTCTGATGATGACTGATGACTTAATTTACTAGTCCCTTGCACTGACACCCTTTGTTTCCTGTTAGTGAGGTATGACTTGAACCATTTTGCAGCACTGCCTGTGACACCATAGAACTCTAATTTATTTAAAAGGATGTTGTGGTTCACACAATCAAATGCCTTTGAGAAATCACGGAAAATACCTGCTGCTTGTAATTTGTTATTTAATGGATTCAGTAGATTTTCACTGTAGGTGTTAATAGCCTTCTCGATATCAGAACCCTTCAGAAATCTAAACTGTGTTCTTGATAATATGTTATTTGCAGCAAGATGGTTGAGAAGCTGCCTGTACATTACTTTTCCTAAAATTTTTGAGAATGCTGGCAAAAGTGAAATCGGTCTGTAGTTGGATGGTATCTCTTTATTCCCTTTCTCGAATAGTGGCTTAACATCAGCATCTTTTAGCCAGCCAGGAAAGGTTCCAGTTATAATTGACTGGTTCCACAAGTAACTTAGAATTGTACTAAACTCACATAAACATACCTTAATTAACTTTGTTGATATTTCATCATAACCACTAGAATGCTTTGCTTTTAAAGATTTTATTGTGGAAGTTATTTCTTTTGGTGAAGTGAGTGACATATTCATGTACCTGAAGCTCTTTGTAAAGGCTAGTTTCAGATATTCAAGGGCATTATTTACTGATCGTGATAATCCTATTCTGTCAGTAATGGATATAAAGTACTTGTTAAATAGATTTGCCACACTATGCCCATCGGTTACTAATGTGTCATCTAGCTTAATGTTATTTGCTCCTGTTCCTTTCTGGTTCTACCAGTCTCCTCTTTCACTATATCCCATATTGCTCTTATTTTGTTCCCTGACATTGCTATCATCTTCTCATGGTGCAATTGTTTAGATGTCTGAATTAATTTTTAAAATATTTTACCGTATTCCTTGTATTTAGCTAAATCTTGAGCATTGGAGCTATTCTTGGTCGACAGATACATTTCCCTTTTTGTCTTACAGGAAATCCTTATCCCTTGCGTATTCCATGGTTTTATTATAGACTTCTGTTTAATTTGAGTAACTTTTAGAGGAAATCAGTTTTCAAACAGGGTACTGACATTGTTCATGAATTTGTTATATTTTTTATTCATGTCATGAGCACTATAAACTTCTTTCCAGCTCATATCTTTGAGCAGTTTTCTAAAACACTCAGTTTTTGGTTGATTGACTATTCTCCTGTACTCAGATTTAGTAGTCTTGATAATCTGTTTAGAATTTAGGTCGAAAACAAGAAGCTGCATGTCATGATCTAATAGTTCATTTATTACGGGTTTAATGATATGATTTTGTTGCTTTGATTTGTCTATAAAAATGTTATCAATGGCTGTCCTTGAGGATTTAGTGATCGTAGTAGGAAATTTTACAGTGTGAGTTAGATTGAAAGGCAACATTACTAACTGCAGTTAATGTTTACTGGAAGATTGTATTAGAAAGTCACCAGCAATCAAAATTTCGTTGTTTCTTCCTGTTAAATAACCCAAAAGAGCTTCTAGATGATTTATGAATAGACTATAATTTCCTGCAGGTGCTCAGTAAATAGTTACTATTATATAGGATCTGCTATGGAACTCTACTTCTGTTGCACATGCTTCTAGATGCTGCTCTAAAGATAATTTATTAATATCAATGTTCTTGAATTTATGGCAGTTTTTAATAAATGTGGCAACTCCTCCTCCATCCATATCTGCTCTGCAGAAGTAGGAAGCTAGCTTAAATCCTGAAAAGTCTAACATATATATACCAGTGGTCACTTGATGTTCAGAGAGGCAGATTATGTCAATTTGGTTAGATGAATTCATTTCATCAATACAAATGAGTAGTTCATCAACTTTATTTCAGAGTCCTGGAATATTCTGGTGTAATAAAGAAAACTGATACTGCATACTAATGGGATTATAACTGCTTTGGCGAAGTTGAAGTGGCAGTTCCTCATTACTTTCTGTTAACCATTGTTTAAATGGAGGCTGTATGCCAAAATTTGACTCCTGTTCATATGTTTTCTCAAACTGAGTGTGTCTGCCAATCTTTCTTAAAACACGTTTTCTTTCCCTCTTCCCCATCTTAAAAAAAGGCATCCCTTTGTCGCCTGTGTCCACTGGTATTTTACCACTTGTGACAGTGTCCCCCCTTACGTTTTCTGCAATCAACCCAGTTTTCCCTTCCCTTTCCTATTGAGGTGAAGGCCATGCCTCGTGTAGTCCCACCTATCGACAGCATCCACAGGAATCAAACCAATATGGGCCCCTACATCCGTCCTAAGCAGCCACTCCAAGTTCACCCTCCAGACGGAAGAGTTCAAATGAAGCCGATCATGGAGTCTCAGCACAGACACAAATCCCACACTCGTATGCTTCGTTGCTGATGCTATCTTCATCAGGCCTCTCTCTATGGAATATTCAGAATCTCTGTCAATGCTATTTCCCGGATCACCCACAATAACCACGGCATTCTCCTTTGTGAAATCCTTGCATTAAGAACCTAAATCCTCTGTTACCTGATCCAGATCTCCACTAGGCTTGAAGAAGTTTGTGACCTGATACTCTGGACCTAGATTCTCCTGCAGTAGTTGGCCAACACCTCTACCATGGGAGCTACCTAACAACAGAACTTTCTTTCACTTTACAAATTTCCCTACCTTTTTCAAGTCCTTGAAAGCTTGTTGTGCCCTTTCTACAGCTTCAGCTACGTGAGGGTCATCCGATTCTGACTGAGGCAACAGGTCAAATCTATTTTCAAGATTTGCGACGAAGCTGTATGATGCTCTCCTTTGCCTGTTCCCCCTATTACCTGTTGCCATTTGCCACTTCTGTTTACCCTTCTCCCTCTTGAATCTGTCCTGATCCTCCCTTGCCTTGTCTAAGTCAGCTTGAAGAGCTGTAATTTTCCCTTCCTTTTCCAGTATTTTCCTATCTCTACTGCAGATCCTATCATACCACTGGTGAGCCTCATTTATGTCCCCATTTCCAACGCCACTACATTCGCCCCAATGAAAGAAACTACAGCACCCATCACACCACACCCCGAAACTTACGATCCTACGGCATGTCACACACTTCTCACTCACGGTAAAAACAGAAATCGTATAAACTGATTTAAGTACTGACTAAAACGTAAACAAAGGACCCTAGAAACTATTCAGGCAGATATAAATAAATTGAAAGGGTATTGAAAAAAAAACTGGTGATTACATATTAGTTTAAGTCACTGTTTACTTACGATACGCGCTCGTGAAATTAAGCCTAAAATCCGTGCTATAGGCGCGAGAAGGGAAATAAACTTCTTACTTCGTTTAATCTTCTTCAACACTTCACTAACACTTGCACTAATGTAACAACACTTATATTTATACCAACTGGAAACGTTTAGCTATAAGTTTAACTCACTGCTTACTTACGATTCGCGCGCGTGTAATTAGGCCTGGGATTCGTGCTACAGGTGCGAGAAGAAAAATACGCTTCTTACCCAGTTTAATCTTATTTTATACTTCACTAACACTTCCACTTATTTAACAACAATTAGATTATATTTATAAAAACTGTGAACGTTTAAAAACAGCTTAATAACAACGTTTTTTATAAATATTTATTGCAGCAAATACTCGAAGAGTCCGCGTCGGCGCAGTGTTGCCAACAACAAGCACAACTTCTTTTAACCTTCGAAGCTGAAAACACAGAGCAGCTAACAACTGTAGCAGTCACCCCGTCTGTTCAGAGTAAAATGGGCGTGGATGTTGCACGGATGAGGGGTGACGCTGCATGTTGTCGAGTTCAGGGAGCCAGTGACGGTGGCTGTTATATGTGTGAAACTGACAGGTAAACAGAATTTGTTTCTTTTCGTGATTTTAAACCATGATTTTTCTTCTCCAGCACTGCAAAACGTGTGCTGAGCCGCACACCCGCGCATGAGGAGGAAAGTGAATACAGCATTCTGGAGGTTGCGGGCGCTGCTGCAGGTCAAGTCCTAACAGCGATGGCGTGCACGTAGCAGGAGAGGGAGTTTGCAGGCGATGCCTTCAGCAGCTTACCAAAAGTTAGTGCGGTGTTTAGGAATCTGCTAACAGCATACTACAAATGGTGTGTGTCCCATTCCAATCAGGATCCTAATGAAAACATAGCCAAGGAGATGGTACTACATACAGCCAGGAAGGCGGCACCAAATATAATCATGGACGTGATGCTCCTGTGCCTCACCCAGCTGGTTCCAGACAGTAGCTTAAAGTCACTTGGTACAGCCTTCACCAGGGAAGGCAAAGCTCGTCCACACCTTATGTCAGTCATGGAGGTGACCAAACAGCAGTAGCAGCTTGCAGTGGCTATGCCACACCACATTTTGCTGACTGCAGAATCGGAGGCGAAGTCTTCACCTAGACAGCAGGCAGTACGCCACGATTCCACAACAAAGTTATGATTCCATAGGCATCAGAGACGCATATGGGATGACCTGAAATTGAAACAGTGAAATTGGTGGCTATCAGCAATTTTGTCCCCACTTTGGTAGCTCAGTTACTGCCAGTTTTCATTCATTCTGAATTAGCAACAGTAGAAGGATCCGTGGAGCACCTGAGCTCAGATGTTACATGTTATTATTTCATACTGCTTGGCTCGCAGAATAACGCACTGTGTGCTGTCATACAGCGCCATTGGCGATCCTCGCTTACTGTTCAACTCGGTGTTGCAATGAGTTGCAAGCGGCACGCTGTCTTCTGAAACAGTGGCACCCTCTACGTGCACCAGATTCCAATTGTGAGACACGGAATGAGCCGGACGTCATTCTTTGCCATCTGCACCAGGTAATAATTTAGGAAATTTGTATTTGCACACGGAAATTTTGTTGTCCATGTATCCTATCCCCTTCAAAAAATTCTTCTCGAAGTTTACTTTGTCATCACCTTAGAGAAACTTAACACATTGACTGGCTCGTGAACCAATGTTGGCTCACTGTGACACGGGTTGTGACGCCAAGTGAGCCTTATTTGGTTCTCGTATACATTCCACTGTGGGCAGCGTGAGCCATAACTGGCTCACATACAGAATTGTGTTCAGAGGCCTCGTGAGCCTCATAGGGCTCACAGATAATGCGTTTTAACTATGGCTTTAAAAGTGGTGGCTCCACTGAACAGTCTCATGCACGGACACTCAATATTTTTGCAGTTGATAGCCATGACGATTCCTAACTTCGGCGTACAGTTAAATGGTAGAGTAAGATCGTTTTTGAAATCCTTTTTGGAGTATTTGTTGTAAATTCTCAAGTGCTGTTCAACTTGGCTAACAAAGGATCCAAATCTCTCACACAAATAATTCCTTCCAGGCAGCACTTGAGGCTACTGCTATTGAATGCCAAAGATCCACAACCTCGAGCAGCACTACAACCGTTCCACGAAGATAACAGCCATCGCTTTGTGACAATAGAGGGATCAAAACAGAGCAGTCGAAGAAGATGTTTGGCCTTTCATAAGCGCCTGCGAAGAACAGAAGAAACAAAGGATGCCGCTAAGGAAGTGAAGGGGGTGTGCACTAAATGCAATAAATGTGACAGTTTTATATGCAACGACTGTTGTGGCATTCATAATCTTGTTTTGAAGAAGTAGAATATTCTAAGTCTTTATTCATGAACGTTATTGTCAGACCAACCAAAAAATGTGTAAATAACATTGTATGTAGTTTATATAATCAAATAAACTAAGTGTTTGAATCATTTATAGAAAAGCGATTTTTAATACCTCTCGTGGTTTTAAATCCTGTGAGCCACGTGTGGCTCATGTGGCCACCGATTATAATTGTGTTAAAATGTTCAAAAAATGGTTCAAATGGCTCTGAGCACTATGGGACTCAACTGCTGTGGTCATAAGTCCCCTAGAACTTAGAACTACTTAAACCTAACTAGCCTAAGGACAGCACACAACACCCAGCCATCACGAGGCAGAGAAAATCCCTGACCCCGCCGGGAATCGAACCCGGGAACCCGGACGTGGGAAGCGAGAACGCTACCGCACGACCACGAGATGCGGGCGTTAAAATGTTGTTGGGTCACGTAAGATATATAAGGCTCACGCCCGCTGTCAGTCCAGATCAGTCATAAATTGATATTTTATCAAGTAAGGTGATTCTAAATGTTCAAAAGAAGACATCTGACGCAAAAAATCAATTTGGATTCAGAAGTAATATTCGTGATTTCAATGTTTCATAGCAACGCATAGACCAAATTTCATCATAACAGTCAATGCGTTAATTTTATATAGTTCATTTTTACAATAGTTTATAATGTAAAGTTTCAGGTAATAAGTCACAAGAGTGAGTTACGTTACTCGTTCTAACTTAGTGCCTAAGATCTGGATTTTTCTAGATCTTATTGATCTACATGCTGTAATTTAACTACATGTATAGTTAAATTGGTTGCAGTTCTAAGTTATTGTGTCACACCATTCTCCAGGGATCAGGTGCAAAGGTAGACGCTGAGGATTGGCAACTTTACACTGCAAGCATAGATAGAGCATGTAAGCTGCTACAAGAAACACAGCTGTACTAGCAGGTGAAATACTAATAGCGACGATCTTCTGATGCTGATCTTCTGATGTTGGATACCTTTGAACATTTGTTCCGAAGTAATACGGTCCTCTTCTGATGCAGTTAGTTCATCTATTGAGTGAAGGAGTTCCAGATTCGGAATGTCGTTAAGAAGGGTTAGGTTTTGGGTTGGTAGGACATCCAAAGATTTTTCAGTCCAGTGCAACACTGGTGTCGGTAACTTTATCACAGTCGTACTGGTAATGGTTATGTAAAGTAATGGTTACCCATAAACGACAGTCACCAACTGCTATACCGCAGGTCGAGCCATAACATGCAACTGTTTTGGAGTTCTATGCTTTCCATGCCTCCACGTTTTCCATTCTTGTAAAAAAAAAAAAAAAAAAAAAAAAAAAAAAAAAAAAAAAAAAAAAAAAAAAAAAAAAAACGAGAGTCGTACGTGTCGAAACGGTCGAAATTTCACATTTAAAATAGTCAGTTTGAAACTCAGATACAAGGTCTTCATGAGCAATGCACATCATTTAAAGCTAAAGAAACAATAACCCCAGAACAGCTAAATACAGTTACCGAACAGATTTACGAACTTTCTATAAACGTGGCCAACTCACTAGGAGTGCAGACAAATATTCTGTTTGCTCCCTTTGCAGAGACGGAAGAATACCTTTCTCTTCATCGTTTTAAACAGGGACAAACGGCCATTAATTAACAACACAAAGCTGTAAGGAAAGTGGATGAGCGATTATCGAACATTGGACGGAAAATCGGTCACAGGAATGACGATGCCGATAGCCATACTTTGCGTTTTAATACTTCTGACCAACTGTCTCGTTAGTGGCATGTAGGCGAACTCATTCGGCAACACAGTGCGTTACGCAATTTGTCATCCCAGTCGAATGATTCATTTCATTAAAAACATTTCCTCTCTGTTCCAAGTTTAAGCGAAACCCACCTATTGACGTGCACCCCAGAAAGCTACAAACAAATCAAATGTTTTTTTTTTCACCTTAATGGCCAATTAGTAGTAAATTATAATAAATGTTTCATTATTTAAAATCTGAACAGGCTACAAGAATGAGAACAGTCGCACAAGAATGCCAAAAGGCAGAAGAACTTTATCGGCATTCTTGTCTGCATACTGGTCTTAAGCAACACAAAAACAATATCATAATGTCAAAGAATTTTGAACAATCAGATTTTCCAGCCTTTCGGACTATTCTCAGCACATGCTACGTAAGAATCGTTTCTTGTCAAATCTGCACAGTGCCTCTGTATTAATAAGAATTTGTTTGCCTGAACTATTGACTCGCTTTCGGCACATTATTTTGGCTCGACGCGGACGCTGTGAAGATGAAATGAGCCATTTCAAAATTTACTTCAAGAACTCGAAGTCGACAGTTAGGAATTTCACTCGTGAAGTAAATACAAAGATGCAACAGATGAAATTTGTAACCACAGCTAAACAGATGAGATGATGAGTATTTTGCGAACTGGAACAATAATTTTGTTTTGAGTCATCATTCTTCTGACTGGTTTCATACGGACCGCCACGACTTTCGCTCCTGTGCCAACCTCTTCATCTTACAGTAGCACTTAAAACCTACCTCCTCAAACAATTTGCTGTATGTTTTCCAATCTAACTGTTCCTCTACAGCTTTTGCCCTCTACAGCTCCCTCTAGTAGCATGGAAGTCATTCCCTCATGTCTTAACAGGTGCCCTATAATCCTACCTCTTCTTCTTGTCAGTGTTATCCACATATTCCTTTCCTCTCAGATTCTGTGCAGAACATCCTCACTCCTTATGTTATCAGTCCACCTAATATTCAACATTCGTCTCTAGCACCACACCGCAAATAATTCGATTCTCTTCCGTTCCAGTTCTCCCACAGTCCTTGTTTCACTACCATACGATGCTGCGCTCAAAACGTAAATTCTCAGAAATTTCTTCCCCAAATTAATGTACATGTTTGGTTCTAGTAGACTTCTCTTGGTCAGGAATGCCCTTTTGGGTAGTGCTAGTGTGCTTTTGGTGTCCTCTTTGTTCCGTTCCTGCTGGCTAGGTAGCAGGATTCCTTAACTTCGTCAACTTCGTGATCATCAACCTCATGCTAAGATTCTCGATGTTCTCATTATTACTACTTCTCATTACTTTCGTCTTTCTTTGGTTTATATGCAGTCCACGTTCTGCAGTCATTAAACTGTTCATTACATTCAGCAGATCCTGAAATTCCTCTTCACTTTCACTCAGGACAGCAATGTCTTCAGCGAATCGTATCACTCATATCGTTTCATCTTGAATTTTAATCCCACTCATGATCCTTTCTTTTATTTCCATCACTGCTTCTTCGGTATACAGTTTGAACAGTAGATGTGACAGACGACATCCCAGTCTCACATCCTTTTTAACCCAAGCACTTTGTTGTTAGCTCTTGTACTTCTTGTATATTATCCATCTCTCACAATAGCTTGCCCCTATTTTTCTCAGAACTGCCAAAATCTTCTACCATTTTACACTGTCGAACGCTTTTTCCAAGTCGACAAAGTTTATGAACGTGTCTTTACTTTTTTTAGTCTAAGTTCCATTTTCAATTGCAACGTCATAATTGCCTCTCTGGTACCTTTACCTTTCCTAAAGCCAAACTGATCGTCAAATCTAACACGTCCTCAATTTTCTTTTGCATTCTTTTGTGTATTACTCTTATCAGCAAGTTGGATACATGAGCTGTTAAACTGATTTTGCGATAATTCTTGCATTTCTCAGTTCTTGCAGTCTTCGGACTTGTGGGGATGATATTTTTCCGAAAGTCAGATGGTATGTCACCAGACTCATAAATTCTACACTCCAACATGAATGGTCGTTTTGTTGTCACTTCCCCCAATGAATTTAAAAATTTTGATGGAATCTTATCTATCCCTTCTGTCTTATTTCATCTTAAGTCCTCCAAAGCTCTTTTCAATTCTCATTCTAATACTGGATCACCCATCTCTTCTACTGTTTCTTCACATTTCACATCAGACAAATCTCCCCCCCCCCCCCCTCCCCTGCCCTATAGTCGCCTTCAATGTACTCTTTCCACATATTCGCTCGTTCTTCTGTATTTAACAGTGGCATTCAAGTTGCACTCTTAATACTACCACTCTTGGTTTTAATTTCTGCGAAGGTTATTTTGACTTTCCTATATGCTCACTCAGTCCTTCAGACAATCGTTTCTTTTTCGATTTCTGCACAGATTTCTTGCGTGCATTTCATCTTAGCTTCCCAGCACTTCCTCTTTATTTTTTTCCTCAGCGACTTGTATTTCTGCATTCCTGAATTTCGCTGAATATTCTTCTTTCGTCGATCAACTTCATTCTTTCCAACTTCCGTGACTGCTCTTTTTAGAGACGTCCATTCTTCTACAACTGTACTGCCTATTGAGCTACTCCTTATTGCTGTATCTATAGCATCGGAGAACTTCAAGCGTATTTCGTCATTACTTATTACTTCTGTAGCCCATTTCTTTGTGTACTGATTCTTCCTGACTAATCTCTTAAACTTCAGCCTGTCCTTCATCACGGCTACATTGTGATCAGAGTCTATATCTGCTTCCGTGTACGTCTTACGATCCTGCATCAGATTTCGGAATCACTGTCTGACCGTGGCGTAACTAAATGAAAACTTCCCGTATCACCCGAACTTTTCCAAGAACACCTCCTCCTCCTACTGTGGCTCTTGAACAGAGTAATCGCTATTACTAGGTGAAACTTATCACATAATTCCATTAGTCTTTCTCCTCTCTCATTCCTTGTCCGAAGCCCATATTCTTCTGCAACTTTTTCTTCTGCTCCTTCCACTACAAATGCATTCCAGTCCCCCATGACTAATAGATTTTCATCTCACTTTACGTACTGGATTACCATTTTAATACGTTCATATACATTCTCTGTCTCTTCTTCAGTTTACGACATCGGCATGTACACATGATCTACCGTTGTCGGTGCTGGTTTGCTGCCGATTCGATAAGAACAACAATTCTAGGCGTGATGGGCCATCACAAAAACGACAGACAGCGCACACGGAAAACGACGCGTTTGTCGACACAGGCAGTCTTTCTGCTCGTACTATAAATGTTATTCGTTGAGAAACTGTAAGGGACTGTAAGGGACGAAGCCCTAAACGTATGGGAAATCAGTGTTTATGAATGGGTAGCTTATTAAATGCCTTCGTCAGACGATGATAGTGAATATGAAACAGATGATCATCTTGAAGCAGTAGGGGAACATGACTAATGATATGGTAGTGGATTTTGGTGACAATCTCTTAAGAAAAACATTTTGTAACATCGTTTCAGAGGAGAGACGAATAAATTTTGTCCAGTTTGATGATATTAGTGACATATTGTTGGAAACCACTTAATCCATCCTAATGTGTCAGTTTCTGATGGAAAAGTTTCTTTATCAGCAGTACTGGACTCCGGTAGACCTCTTTCGGTTATCAGAGAGGCAGCTTTCAGTAAACGTCAGTGAGTAACTGTTTGTGTAACATTTTCTTTGCAACGACACCTGAAAAAAGACGTGTTTTGATTTCATTTGGTAAGGTCATCAGTTCTCTGCCAACTTCTTTACTGTGCCCCTTCTTACTACACAGGAGA
The DNA here is from genome assembly GCF_021461395.2 of Schistocerca americana. Lineage (NCBI taxonomy): Eukaryota > Metazoa > Arthropoda > Insecta > Orthoptera > Acrididae > Schistocerca > Schistocerca americana. Next base: position 989,745,440 of record NC_060119.1, read on the forward strand.
TGTTACACGTTGATTTCTTGACTGAAAACAAAGCTATTCTAAACTTTAATGATGCTTAGGCCAAAGCTGAAATCTATGACAAGTTAATTGGTATGCAATTCGAGGATAACATTTCAAAGGAGGAAGAAGACATTAACTGTCTGAAATTCCTATCTTCGACAAAATCAAAACCTTCCATTGACGCTATTGGTCAGAAATCAGGTAGTTCTCAAGAAATAGAGCAGTCTTTTGATATTTCTGAAATTATACGTGATAAAGTAAACAGTGTAGAGGATGCTTTTGAAGTAGATTGGCAACAAGTATCCGATGTCTTACAGTCCCATTCCGAAGTGTTTGTCAACAAACCTGATACCATACGAAATTGTCTGTATGAATTTAATGTCAAAGAACATGCGAAGTTTTTTGTTCCACCTTATTTATTTATTTATTTAACCTGGCCAGATTAGGGCCATCAGGCCCTCTCTTACATCTAACCAGGCATTCTACTTATTTTACACTCATATGTTTTAGTAGGCATGTTAAACTACATCTAGTACAAAAAGTGAAATAAACAATTAGAAAGGCACACCTGGAAAAATACGTACATATAGAGTTTATGTTCGTAGATCATAGGTACTGTTATAATTACACATTATTGAAGAGACAGATTTTAGATAGGAGTGCTAGCAGCAGGGAGTATGAGGGAGACTCGTGGTGAAGGGAGAAGAATAGAGAGACATGATGAAATATAATTAAGGAAATATAAAGGAAAAAAGATTGCATGGCTAATAGAGATAGATGAAGAGGAAGGCATCTCAGGAGCAAGATAGGAGACGCTAGCTTTCCTATTTGACAGATGAGAGGATTGGCCTTGTACATTAATTTTGTGGTGAACGTTATGAGGATGATAGTAGGAAATGCTTCAACTTCTTCTTAAAACCAGCCAGAGATTGAATTTGGCGCAAGGTAAGGGGGCAGTTTGTTCCAGAGGCGGATAGCGGCAACTGAGAAGGAGCTTGCAAAAGTTTTTGTTTTGTGAGTGGGCACAGTTAGGATACCAAATAAGAGTGACCTCGTGTTTCGATTATGATGGCATGACAGGATTTTAATTTCTGAAGCAAGGTACTGGGGTGCTTGCGCGACGAGGAGTCGGTGAAGTAGACATAGAGTGTGGTAGTCACGCAATTTGTCCGGCCGCAGCCACCCTAGCTCGGAGTATGAAGCACTAACATGATCATATCGGCGAATGTTGCAGGTGTAACGCACACAGGCATTCATGGTTAGTTCTAGCCGTCTTTTGTTTTCACTACTCATGCCTTGTTGAATCACATCACAATAGTGGAGGTTCGGTAGAACGAGTACTTGCACGAGCTGGCGTTTCAAGTCCTGTTGAAATATGTTCCAAAACTTTTTGAGAGCATAGAGACAAGCAGACGTCTTTCGGCACACTGCGACTGTATTCTCCGCCCAGTTGAGATGCTCATCCAAAGTTACACCCAATTTCTTAACTGTTTTCTGATATGGTATTGGAGTACCGTCGAGCAGAATAGGGGCTAGCCGTTCGCGGAAATCTGAAATTATTAATTTCTGATGGGCTATTAAGATTACTTGCGTCTTTTTTGCATTTAGTTTAAGCCCCAGGTATTTCGCCCATGTCACTACTGAAGACAGATCATCATTCATCTGAGCTATTACAGTGTTTACATTTTCAGGTCTGACCCTTAGGTAGAGCTGGAGGTCATCGGCATAGAAATGCTATTTACAGGAGGACAGAACCGAGGAAATATCGTTGACACATAAAGAAAACAAAAGTGGTCCTAAGACTGATCCTTGTGGCACTCCCGAGGAAACATGTTTCCAAGAAGAATTTTCATTTACGCAGACAACACATTTCTGTCTGTCTTTTAAGTAGCTTTCAAACCATCTCATTGCACTATCAGAGAAATTAAGCTGTTGCATTTTTCTGAGCAATATGTCAACAGTGTCAAAAGCTTTGCTGAAGTCCAGTAGCGTCAATATTGTTGCCTTTCGGTTGTCGATGGCATATTTCAGGTCATCAGTAAATTTAATTAGAGCAGTGTTTGTGCTGTGGTGTTTACGGAAACCAGATTGAAGTTAGCCATATAGGCTGAATTCATGCAAGTGTTCAGTGATTTGGTCATGAACAATAAATTCAAGTGCTTTGGAAACAGCAGGCAGTATGCTAATTGGTCGGTAATCACTAGGCAGTTGCGGGTTTTCGATCTTAGGGGTGGGTCGAATTATGCTTCTTTTCCATGCAGTGGGGTATATTCCGTTCACGAGGGAAAAGTTAGATATGTCAGTTAAGACAGGTACTAAGGAGTCCAGGACAGTGCTCCTTGTTTGTGGACGACTTTGCTGTTTTCTGTTTCTCCTCCAGTGTTGCAACCGTGAGCCGTCAGTTGCAGCTCACAGTGCGGCGGTTGGAGGAGTGGGCTGCAAAGACGGGTTTTCGGTTTTCTGCCGATAAGTGTGTTTGTGTTCATTTTAATCGTTCTCGTCGTCTTTTTACTTTGCCTGCCTTGCATATTGGGGCTACTGTCCTACATTTTAGAGACACAGTGCGGTTTCTGGGCCTAATTTTTGACTCCAGGTTGTCATGGCTGCCACACCTACGTGACTTGAAAGCCAGAACCCTGAAGGCACTGAACATCCTCAAGTGCCTCAGCCACAGGTCTTGGGAAGCGGACAGGGCGCGTCTCCTTCAGTTTTATCGAGCTTTTGTGCGTTCACGGCTGGAGTATGGGTGCACAGTATATGGGTCAGCAAGGCCGTGTTATTTGCAGATCCTTGACGCTGTCCACCATGCTGGGATTCGACTGGTCACGGGTGCTTACCGGACCAGTCCCATACCCAGCCTCTGTGCTGAGGCTGGCGAACCGCCACTTACCATCCGGCGGCAGCTTCTGCTGGTGCGCCACGCTTGTAAGTTTCTTGCAGCTCCCAGCTCGCCTGCTCACCACCTTGTTGCCCATCCACCTCTGGACTGCCTTTTTTCCCACCGTCCCCGGGCTACGTTGCCCTTTGGGATCCGTGTGCAACGTATGCTAGAGATGCTCGGTGTGGAGTCTGTACAACCCCAAATCCAGGGTTTTAACCGCCTGCCACCCTGGTTACTGGAGAGGTCCGGAGTGATTTGAGATTTATTGCAGTACAAGAGAGATTACACTCCTGCCACCGTTTTTAATGCAGCATTTTCTGCTATTTTATCTGAGCACCACGACTATGTAGCTGTTTTTACGGATGGGTCAAAACAAGGGGATTCTGTTGGTTGCTCAGTTGTTTTTCCAGGTCGTGTCCTCAAGGTCCGACTGCCTCAGACTTTTACTGTCTTTGATGCTGAATTGTCTGCGATCTTGCGGGCACTGGAGCAGATGAGACATTCTTCCTCTCCTAAATTTCTTGTCTACTCCGATTCATTCAGTGCCATTCACTCATTGCAACGTTTGTATCCGGCAGACACAATAGTCCAGACCATCTAGGATTCCGTCCTCCGACTACGGCGACTGGGGAAGGTTGTAGCTTTCTGCTGGAATCCGGGGCATGTCGGCATTGCTGGGAATGAAAGGGCCGATCTCGCAGCCAAGGAGGCGTGTCTCGATCCACAAGTATCTCAGTGTGCTATCCCCCTGCACGCACTCACCTCGCTGTTGAGCACACGAGTCATGCATCGGTGGGAGGATGAGTGGCTGGAAATGACTGACAATAAACTCCGTATCGTCAAGCCCACAACGCGTATGTAGTGTACTTCCTTTCAGGCCCATCGACGGGACGAGGTTCTTCTCACTCGGCTTCGAATAGGCCACAGCCCTATGACGCATGGCTTCCTGCTCCGGCGGGAAGACCCTCCAATGTGTGGTGCTTGCGGCGTCCAGGTCACTGTGCGCCACATTTTATTGGATTGCGTTTTATTTTCTGACCAGTGGGCCGCGGCTGACTTGCCAGCAGACCAGCCATCTCTTTTAGGCAACACTCAGGCAAATGTGGTTAAAGTTTTAAAGTTCTGTGCCATGTCAAATGTTTTTACACAGATTTTAGGGAGAGGATTTTAATTTGTTCACTGTGTGACAAGCTCGCCCATATTTTATGTAAGTGGCCAGCCAATGACACTTTCCTGTGGCATTCTTGTTGCTATGCTTTCCCTTTCCTTACGTTTTACTTTCTTATGTAGCATTTTCCTTCTTTTCCTGATTTCTTTGAGTGTGTGCTTCAGTTTTCTTAGGTCTGTACACATTCGTTCCTTCTAATGTGTGTCAGGGCGCTGATGACCTCGATGTTGAGCGCCCATAACCCCAACACACACACACACACTAAGATATCGGCAACATTCTTAATTATGGTTATAGCGATACTGTCGTTGCCTATTGCATCAGAAGAGATTCTCATTATTGCCTTTCTTGCCGTATTTGTTGTTACATGTTTTAGATGGAAGGTATCGTTGTTAGTTATCCTGATTGCGGATTCTTGTGGACGGTAATTATCAGCCGTGTGGGTATTCAGAGGTGCAGAGAAGAATTCATTTAATTCGTTAGCTGACACATGAAAAGTAGTTTCCGATTTTGCCTTTCCGACCCCCAAGCTACGGAGATTCTTCCATAGAGTCGTGGGCATCAGATCGCTGCACACAAGGGAGCGAGCGTGCCTGATTTTAGCATTGCGAATGCATTGTTTCACTCTGTTCTGTAGCTTTCTGTACTCTTCGAAACGCTCGGGTTTCGGAACTGCCTTGAAACGCCTGTGGGCAGCATCCCTATTATCCATCATTTGACGTAATTCAGCTGTCAGCCACGGAGCAGGAGATTTTCTTACACCCATTGTGCACACAGGTGCATGTTTGTCATAGAGGGCAGTGAGTTTATCACCAAGTTCATTAATTTTGCCGTCGATTGTAGGTTCTCTGATTATTTGATGCCATGAGATTTCTGAGCAATCGGCTGTTAGAGCGTCAAGGTCAATACGTTTCATGTTCCTACAAGTTATGTAACGCGATTTGATCCTTGGGGGCTGCACAGAGTAGGCCAGGAATATTACATCATGTGCTGAGAGGCCAGGGGCCGATGTTTGACCAACATCTCTTACTTTGTCAGTCTGTTTCGTTGCGATTACGTCTATAGGTGTATGACTGTGGGCCGTATGGTGTGTAGGTTGTTATGGAAGAATGTTCCTGCTATTGCAACTAAACAGTCTTCTTAGGTCTATTGCGGAGGGAATGTCTCTTAGCAGGTCTATGTTCAAGTCACCCATTACGATGACATGTTCGTATTGACGTTGAAGTGAATGTAATTCCGACTGGAAGGAACTCATTCAGCTTATTTTTGGCGGCTTGTACACGACGCCAGTCAAAAACTTCCGACTTTGTATATTTATTTCAATGAACATGAATTGAGCCTCTTTTTCTTCAGCAGGGTTTGACGTACATAAGACTTTCGCTTTGAGATCTGCTCGTATATATGCGCCGACCCCGCCACCTTGCTTTTTTTTCTGTCTGCCCTAAGAAATGTGTGCCCTGGGAGATGAATAGATGCAGAGGATATGTGTGGTTTCAACCACGTTTCGGATAAGAGTATTACGTGGTAGTTTAGTTGGTTGAAGAGGACGCTAAATTCTTCGTAATGTGCAGGTAAAGACTGGATGTTGCAGTGAGCTGCTAAAAGCTCTGACGCGTTCCGCTGAGCAGCCTGGAGTAGGGTGGCAGACTGGTTTGTCCCTTTGTTAGGCATTACCTGCCGCGAGGGGCACTGGCCGGTGCTTCCGCCAAGTGACATAACACAGGGGTGTCCGAGATTTTGCGCGCCCTGTTTGTGACTCCGCAAGTGCCGAAAGAAAGGCGACTGCAAGAGATTTCCTGAGGTTGTGGGAGTATAGAAAATGGATTAATGGTATTCGGTGCAAGGAGAATATGACCAAAATTGTGACGACTGTGTGTCACTGTGTATCCTATGTCGTAAGAGGAGAAATGTAATTAGCGTATTTGAAACAGCTTAGGGTGGAAATAAGGGAAAGGGGAGTGATTTAAGAGGCCGATGCTGCCAGCAGAGAGAAGTAAGCTTAATAATTAACAGATTATCGTAGGAAGCTTGAATTAAATTGAAATTTACTAGAGTGATACTGGTAGTGATTATCGTAGGAAGCTACAATTAGATTGAAATTTGCTAAAGTAATACTGATAGTGATTTTTGTTATGAACAATTTAAACTGAAGAGATGGGTGATTAATGAACTAAAGGAGAGACTAATAATTGCAGTAGAACTATTACAGAATGGAGGAGAATAAACTGAGAAAATGAAAAAAGTATTAGCAGTAACTAAAATTAAGTAATGGTTAGAGCTACAGATACAAAAAAATAGTAAAAAGTTAATACAGTTACAAAAACAATTAGTTGAAGGTACAAATATGGGTATAATCAAAAAGTTAATACAATTACAAGGCTATATCTGAGTATAGGGTTGTTACAATTTGCAAATGGTGTTAAATTTGCACTTTTGGCTCGAGTAGCTTCACTTAATACTATTCAGTTCTGTCATGTTTGTGACTGTCTTCTTTCGAGCTGCTGTCTTAATGATTACTCTGCCATCCTGAGTCCACACATTCTGAAGACCGAAATGGGATACGGCACTGTTTAAAATCTTTTGCCGTTCCTATGTCAGATCTTCCCTTATTGTAAGCCCTGTACTGGCTAACTTCTTCTTATGGGTAAAGATCTCTGCCCTTTTTCGGTATGAGACAAATTTAATTATTATTGGACGAGGTTTGGTAGCACCTGGTAGTTTTCGTCCCACCCGATGACTCCTGTCAATGTCTGCCTTGGTCACTTCAACGCCTAATATTTCACGGGCAACCTGTATAAGCAGGTTGTCTGTGTCTTCTTCCTTATTTTCTGCTACTCCAAACAGTCGTAGACTATTTCGCCTTTGGTACTGTTCTAGCTCGTCTGTTGCGGCAGATAGTTTCACTTCCAACTCATGTGCCTTTTTCTCGTATTCAGACGCATCCTTTTTTAGTGCTGTACTTTCGGCAGTATTGGCCTCAACAGTTTCACGCATTTTGGCCAACACTGCTGCCGTTACAGTATCTGATCTAGTGCCTGCTATCAGATCGAGATTGTTTTTATCGAGAAGCGCAGCGTTTACCTCAGAGCGGACCAGCTCCGCTGTACCGGGAGCCGCGGCCGCCCCTTCCGCCAAGAGCAGACCCGCCGCACCTGCTGCTTCCCCGCTGCTGGACGCGCTGCTGTTGACTCTTCTGTTTACCATTTTCTCGAAGATATTGGCGGAGCACAGAAAAAAATAGCGCTACTGCACAGAACACTGTTGCTTACACAATTTCCACTGGTACTAGACAACACCACCTGCGAGAACACTTTCGAATTCAACTAAATTTCGCGAGCCGAACTTAACACGTGTTACACTGCAGCCGCCATGACACGCATTCCTTATGGTATTCCATTTGTATACATGGAAAGAGTAAAGAATGAAATACAGTCAATGTCAGCTCAAGGCGTCGCTGAACTTTCCATGAGTTCTTACAACAGTACTGTTCATGTTGGTTAAAAAAAAAAAAAAAAAAAAAAGAGAGAGAGAGAGAGATCGATCAATACGTTTGATGTTAGGATTCAGTCCAATCAATACCATAATTCTTCCTGAAACAGATCGTCCTCAGACACTGCAGGAATTTTGACAGAAATTTCAAGGTGTAAAAGTGTTACCTACTTTTGGCCTCAGATCCAGTTTTTGACATGTACAACTGCACCGTGCTTATAGGAATACACAGCTATTCTTTGCTTTGGTATCTCTTACCTGTTTTGTAAATTCATTTTTGGACTTAACATTTCGTCTTCTTTGTGGGTTACATTCTGTTCTTCCCAAACATTTGAAGGGAAGAATTGTCTCCTAAGGCGGAAAAGGCACGGTTAGAACATAAGTCTTCTTAAATCATAGTAACTTTGGAAAAAACAGATCTGGGAAAATCTGAAAAAGTTGGAAACTATTGCCTAAAATGCCTGTACATACAACTAAACATCAACTCAGATTGTTTTTACAGCTCATGAACTTCTACCGTCACTCGTCACTTCATTAATTTGATAAACTTGACCACTCCTAGGCTGTATGAGTTCACTGGTAAGAATATTGTGTAGCATTTGGATGAGATAGCTCAGGACGAATTTCGAAGTTTGAAGGTGCACGTCTTGCTTCACCTATGTTATATCATCCAAATCTGTCATGTGACTTTTGTATTTTAACTGACAGCTCAAAATTTGGACTTGGCATGCACGTTTTCCAAGAATCTGAAAAAAAATGTGTAATTACTGTAAGGACTATTCCATTCGGCACTCAAATTTTATCTAAATCAGAACGTAATTACTCTGTGACCGAAATGGAGACGTTGACTTTGGTCTGGGCTCTTGATGAATTGTGCTACTTCTTGTATGGTAGACTTACCAAGGTATATAGTGATCACCGTGACCTTAAGTTTCTGACGACTACTAAGTTAAATCTTGATCGTCTTAAGTGTCGCGCTTTATCTTTGCAGGAGTTCTATTTTACCATTGTTTACATTCTGCGAACACAAAAGATAGTAGCTGACACTTTCCCTTGTTCACCTATTGGTCTGCTCACAGCAACAGAAGAAGACTATCAGCAAAATAACTTTAGAACCTGATACACACTCAGAAGGTTGCATCTGTGAATTACATTTAACTAACACTCGCTGGCATCGTTGAGGAATAAGGTAAGGCGCCTGTATGAAAGAGAATCAAAGAAAAATGGAACGATGGGACAATGTAACTGTGAGTCAACTTTATGTGCTGCAGAACAATATTCTTTTCAAATGTATTCTTCCTAATGGGCTATTATGGGTGGTATGTATTCCTGGTGACGTAGTGAATAAACTGCTGTGGTATATATACCTTAATTATGCCCAATTTTGGGCCGAAAATGTTTTTACAAATTATGTGACACATGTTGTTTCCACAGTATAGACAACAGATGGTGCCCACAAAGTGCAAAGTGCCTCAAAAGGGAAAATCTGCTGTTATATCTCACTTTCTTCCATTGTTTCCTATAATCGCTACTAAATTAAGACGACTTACAGCTGTCGATTTATTTGGATCCGTTCCCAAAAGAAACAACAGTTACCCTTTTGTTTTTGTGGCAAAAGAACTTACGTAGAAATTTGTGTCATTTACCCCACTACATACGGAAACAGTAAAATTTGTATCCGCAACATTTGTTACACACTTTTTGAAGGAAGTTGGTCGCATGGACAAAACAATATCTGACAGTTGGTCGCATACATTACGCCATACCAAAATTAAACCTGTCTTCATCTCCTCATATCATTAATCTTCAAACCCTTGTGAACGCCCAATGAAAGAGCTTGGGAAACTCCACAGATTTTATTATCACTGCAAGCTGTTTTGGAATGTATTGAATGAGTTACCTAATGAATCTACACTTTTGTCGTCTCTTCTGATGTTTAATGACTAAGCAACCACCTGACCGAGTCTGAGAAGTTGTACCATTACCCAAACAGAGATGCCTACATCATCGAGAAGTGATTGATTTAGCTTTAGCCAAAATTAAGAGAGCCACTGAGAACAGGAAGAAGTTGCAACGTTGCGTAAATGTCGAAAGGTTGTATTTGGATAAAAATGTTTTGGTGAAGTCTCACCACATTTCTTACAACAGAAAATCACTTGGTCACAAGTTCTTTCTTCTGTACAATGGACAATTTTCCACATGACGCAGTGTTTACGAAAATGCTGTGGAAATGGAAACACAGCGGCCATACAAATCACAATGTGTTCTTCATCTATCTAATGTCATGGTGTTTGATGAGTAGTGAAGGTAGATGATGCATCACGTTATGATAGGTATATCAGATGGCGACTGATGCCTCCTCAGGCTAGGTGTTACTATTCCTTACTTTAAATTATGGTGAATTCAGCTTCTTCTACTGTTTTGTTTAGTTGATAAGTGTAAATAATTATCTCCTACTATCCCAGTGTAAGAACAGTGAAGTAAGTTTTGAGATGGGCGACAATCCACTACAAGAAATTGTTTTCCTAACTGGTGATAAATGTAATTTGTTATGAACTTTTGGTAATTTGTAAATGATGTTTCAGAAGTCTACTGTACATTTTGACTTGTTTGAAAATATTTATATGAAGCTCACATTCTTTAGCTATTGACTATCTATAATACAGAGAAATTTCTTGCCAGCTTCAAATGAACATGTATATTGCACAAAACTGGGCACAGTGTTAAGAATGACAGAGAAGGCGTACAGTATGACATTTATGTAAAAAAATATTGAAACCAAAATGTAAGAAATGATGTGCTTAAGATGTAGCTGTATTTTTGTGATGGAATAAGATGCTGACATTGTGCACCAATGAAAGGGTACTTCTGCTGGACACTAATGAAGGAATATTATGTATTGATTTACATGTGTATCTAGGCGAAGAATTTTTTTACGAATAAGTATATCAACAAGCCAAAGAGGAGTAAAAGATGATGCTATTTCAGTAGTGTTGAGGTATGTGGATGGTTTTAAGGATTATCATTTCAGGTAGCAAACGAGGGGTGAAGGAAGATTTTTGTCTCAGAAATCATATTTTATGTGGTTTAACATTAACTTCACAGGTACATTGTCTAGCAGTGTAAATAAGAACCAAAATACGATTTCTGTTCAAAATTAGTTGTTGACAAATGATCTTTGAATTTTGAGAAACTTGCAGCTTGTTAATGGAAATAAAATTAACACATTACTCTTTGATTAAGAGGAATGACAATGGTTTGTAGCCATAATGATACCAGTGAATTTGACAAAACCTAAGATGATGTTACATCTACGATTTTTGCTCCAATAGCTTAAATGTCGGATGACAAATGACTGACATTAATTGTGCTCCAATAAGGTTTTCTATTTTAAGAATGTGTATGCAATAATTATCCTTCTGGTGGCCATCTTACTTATTCCTGATACAGTACGTGAGACATGTGGTAGTTACCATTCTGGTCAGATAGATAAATGTATGAAACTTGAGAAACTGGATCCAAGTCTTTTCATTTATCTGAATTACTTTACGAATGGACATATGTATTCAAGATAGACAATTTACACCAGATTAATGATTAACTGTTTACTTATTTAAGCAGTTGGTTGAAATGACATCAGAACTTCAGTGACATTCCTTATATGCAATTTATATGTAGCCCAGTTATACGATAACCATTTCTATTGTATGTATATCAGATAAGGATTTCTGAATAAGGAACATGTACAGGAAATTACCACGTTTTTCAAGAGAATTCCTTTTGGCGCTAAAATGTCTGTAACTAGTTATGTTAGTATTCATGGAATGTGCTGTGGCACTAAGTTGCGTGTCACACCATGTCTTGGCTTACAGAAGATGCACCAATGAAAGCACTGCTCATGATAGCACTTCTACAGAAATGATTCTACCTCTTCAAATTCTGGGCTGTCAATGGAGGTTGTCACAAAACACTTCATCCCCTTTGAGTTTACCTGGATAATATACTTATTTTGAACTCTGTGGATTCTCAGTGGAGAAACTGAATGTAAAGTACTATTTCCTTGTATCTGGCCTAGGAAAGTGTTCACACTACCATGTAAGTACAACTATGATATACATGTGTGTGTCAAAACAGTGACGTGACATTTTACTGTGACATTTTTTCCTCCAATTGCATGACGTTGTCCTCATACGCTTTGCGCAGAATCGGAGAGGAAAGGAACACGTAGAAAACACTGATAAGGAAAAGGGACAGAATGACAGGACATCTGTTAAGACAAGAGGGAATGACCTCCATGGTACTAGAGAGAGCTGTAAAGGGTAAAAACTGTAAAGGGAGACAGAGACTGGAATACATCCAGCAAATAATTGAGGACGTAGGCTGCAAGTGCTACTATGAGGTGAAGAGGTTAGCACAGGAAAGCAATTCGTGGCGGACCGCATTAAACAAGTCAGATGACTGATGACCAAAAAACAAAAAAAGAGGGGCGAGGGGTACACTTCTTTGCATGTGTGCAATATTACGTCTATTACAACTTGTGTACCATATTTGTATCACTTTTTACCTGTTCAATGATATTTTGTACACATTGTTCCGTGCTCACAGCAAGACCAACAAATTTAATTACTATCAAGGTCGATGTCCACTGTAAGGTACAGTGATTATCAGAGCGTACACGTGAAAATAATGTCATATCAGTTCAAATGGTTCAAATGCCTCTAAGCACTACGGGAATTAACATCTGAGGTCATCAGTCCCCTAGACTTAGAACTGCTGAAACCGAACTAACGTAAGGACATCACACACATCCATGCCCGACGCAGGATTCGAACTTGCGACCGTAGCAGCAGCGCGGTTCCAGACTGAAGCGCCTAGAACCGTACAGCCACAGCGGCAGACAATGTCGGTTCAGAGGTTTACTACCAGTAGAAGATTGCAGTAAAGTGCTGTCTTGCGAATTTTCAAGCAGTTTTATCAGAGAAATTCAGATGCGTTATTTTTTATGTTCATTTGCTGTGTAATTACTGTAACAATTCTGGTGCAGTGATAGTTTACAAGACTAAAGGAAAAGGTTAGCAATAATGAGGACTATTGTGTAAAACTAGTCATTTGTTCTGCGGTTAGATGGCATACCTTATGTTAATTTGGTTGAAAACGGATTGCTTTCTCGTATACGAATTGTTTGATATTCTGGCTATTCTCGATTTCGCATGTGAACGGATCGAAGAGGAAATGATTGTCGCGAGGACGGACTCAGCCTTACAGAAAAGTGCAAGAAACCACTGGTGAAATTGAAAACAAGGGCGGTAATATTAAAGGTGCAACCGTAATTCCAATGTTAAATGAAGAGGAGAGAGTAGATATGTGGAAAGAATACACTGGAGGCCCCTTCTTATGTGGTAGGGGATCCAGTATTAGAATCAGAGTATAAGGGAGCTTTGGACGACTGAAGACCAAATAATGCAGATGGTTCTGCCTCCAGTGTACTATTTGCACATATCTGGTCTCTCCTTTGCATTTAACATTGGAATTACCGATGCACCTTTAATGTTACCTTCCCTGTTTTTAATTTCACCAATGGTTTCTTGCCCTCTTATGTAAAGCTGAGTCCATCCTCGCAACAATTCCTTCTTCGATCCGTTCACATTTTTCAGGCACCGACTTAGTGCTTGTTTCCAATCGTATTACTTAATTCGCTGCTGAAGATGAAATAGGGCAGAACCTTCTGCATTATTTGATCTTAGGCAGTCCAAAGGCTTTTATATTCCATCGGAATTTCAAAAATCATTAGGCGGAATTGGCAACAAACTACTGTTAACGTAGGAGTGTAGAATGTATGAGACTGGCAACATACACCAGACTTTCAGAAAAACATCATCCACACTATTCCGAAGATAGCAAGAGCCAACAGCCGCGAGAATTCTCGCAGTCAGCATAGGAACCTACGCATCCATGTTGTGGCAAGAATAATATGCAGAAGAATGAAATAGAAATTTGACGATCTATAAGATGACGATTAGTCTTGCTTTAGAAACAGTAAAGCCACCTGAGAGGCAGTTCTGGCGTTGCGGTTGATAATGGAAGCCAGACTGAAGAAATATCAAGACACATTGACTGGATTTTTCGATCTGGAAAAATCGTTTGACAACGTAAAACAGTACAAGATGTTCGAAATTCTTAGAAAAATAGGAGTAAACGTTAGGGAAAGAGGGTTACAAACAGTATGTACAAGAACCAAGAGGGCACTATAAGACAGGAAAACCAAGAACGATGTCCTCTAATTAAAATGAGTCTAAGGAGAGAGTTTAGTCTTTCGTCCCCACTGTTCAGTCTATACATCGAAGAAGCAATGGTGAAAGTAAAAGAAACGTTCAAGAGTGGGATTCAAACCCGCGATCAATTTATAAATTAGTAAAATTCCGTGATGACGTTTCTGTCCTCAGTGAAAGTGAGGAAGAATTACGGGACGTGTTGAAGGAAATAAAGAGTCTCGTGAATATAGAATACGGGCTGAGAATAAATCGATGAAAGACGAAAGTAAAGAGAAGAAGCAGAAATGAGAACATCGAGAAACTTAACATCACACTTGGGAGTCACGAACTGAAGAAATCCTGCTACCTAGACAGCAAAATAAGAAACGAGAATGTTATCCATAGAATCGGCGAGAAATGGAACATATGGAAAGCACTGAAGATAAGAAGGAACGGGACGATAGGACATCTGTTAAGACATCGGGGAATAGCTTCCATGATATTAGAGGGACCTGTATGGGGTAAAAATTGTAGAGGAAGACAAAGATTGGAGGATAACTAGTGGTGGGCCACGTCAAATCAGTCCAAGACTGATAACGCAAAAGTCATAAGGGGTCTTGAACTTCTACGTGCTACATGATACATGGTACATGATACTTAGAGTTAAATTTCCTTGTTTTAATTGTACTACATGCTGAAGCTCTGCTGGGAAGTCATTCTCTACTTGGCGTAACTCTTTCAAAAATTCTTACTACGACATCAGTGACAAACGTAGTTGTCCCTATAATGCATGATGTACTGCTTCATACATTCCTCCTCCTTGAAGTCTTGCGTCATTAATGCTGTCTCCGAGTATCTGTTAAAGTCTGTAGATACACATATTTTCACCCAATACAATTAATTGTTTATGAGTCATTTCCAGTTGTTATTTGGTATTGCTACCATATTATGTACGTAATTCCTGAGTTTCTTAACTGTAACCACATATTTCTTTGCTTCGACCTATTTTGCTCCAGATTAGTTATCTGTGTGGTGTGCCACTCTGTCGTGATCTTAATGCTTACTACTGTGCCTTGTACCTGACCTGTTGTGGTGTTCACTTCATGCGCATTTTCTTCGGTTGCTGTCCCAAACACTGTTATTAACAAGTCCGCTCCTGTTTTTCTACATCCCCTCTTTCTCCTTAACAGATGACTGTGGTGTACTAAGCCTGTTATCTGCATCAGCTGTGCTCTTGTTTACTCATAAGACCGTTAATTCTTGATACTCCTCCCTAATATCAGAGTGAATTACTGTTTTTCATGCCTCCTCCTTGCTTAAGTGATGTAGCTCACAAATCTTGTTCCTAGCGTTCTACAACACAAAAATTTGTCCCTGTTTCCGGTTATGATTAGTAATTGCACATCTGATTAATTGACAACAATACTCTGAAGGTCAGTGTTTGGTTCAGGACTAAACCTTCAACCCTCTTAAGACGACGTACAGTATTGTTGTAAGGACTGCAATTATTTCTTGGGGATTTCATATCGTCATGCCACCTGAGATGATGGAACTTGCACTAATTACCTCCCTTCTTCGAAAAACGGGTGCCTACACAATAACACAACTGAGCAAATGACATCCACAAATGTTGTACCAACCTCTAACACAAAGTACAGATGTGTACGAGTCAAAACAAAGAAAAAAGTACACTGTGGAAAATACACCGAAATAATACACAACTGTAAACTATGACCTAAGTGTATAGACTTGTGATAGCATGAGTATTGGATACCTCAGTTTTCTTAATGTTCCTTAGTCGTTTGCTCTGCTGTGGCGCCAGTGACTGTTGGTGGTAAAGCATCGACTGCTCAGTCGAACGGTTTTACACTACTGGTTATTTCTATGGCTTCATGCGATCTCTTATATCTCGTTAGAAGTTTTCTTTGTTTTGCCGTTTGGTGTGTAAGGACTGGTAACCAACACCGGTCTTTCCAGAGCCTTAGTGTTAACTCATCTGACTCTTGGCCCAGCCTTGTGTATCTTTCTCACAGACTTCTTTGCTAACTCGAAATCATATCCTACCTTTGGTCAGAACTTTTCAAAGGGAGATGGCACTTTCCTTCCATAGTATTTTCTTTAGAACTGTATGCCCCAAACTGTTACCCCAAATATATTTCGACATAACGACTCATCATCTTTTCAAGTGCTCAATGCATATGATCTGTTCACCGGTTAGCTGCAGACGAAAAGGACTTATCCATAACTTCCGAATGTGAAGTATGTGGTATAACTGTTTCATCAAATCAGGGAAGAAGTTTCCATGCCGATGGGTCAGTAACATTTCTGGTACAACAAATTTAAAAATTCAATTATTAACTACTGTTGAAACAACTATAATAATCTGCTGGTCTGGTTGCTGTCATAAACCATCATATACGGTCAATAATGATTAATATATACCTGTTACCAGCTGGAGTTTTGTTAAATGGACCCAAAATATCAAGTCAAAACATCTGTAAACGTTAAGCTTTAGAGAGGAATTATTATATGGCAGAGATCGGCCCAATATGAGGAAAGTACGCAATTTCGCGCATACTGATCCACATCTTGCATTCTCATATATCACCAAAATTTTTGGCTGTTCTTGCATCTGTTGCTCTTTGAGCACCGTGATCTGACAACACGTGATCATATGCCTGTTGCATACTTCATCCTCAGCAACAGCAGTACCTTCAGCCATGGTCTGCATTTGGTTGAATTGCAGAGAAAGCCCTGTTACATTAAAAATTGTGGCTGTTACCTAATCGTCTGGCAGTCCATGTCAGCTGCCTGCGCTCTCTGATAGTCGCTTACATTTTTCCAAAGTGTTTGTAACATTGTGAACTTACAGCTCTAACTATTCGTATTTGTGCTTCTTTCCCTGTTCATGGACAACTTCATAGTCAAACTTGCTCTATTTAACAGCCTCATTTTCATTCTGCTAGAGGAATCATTCAAACGCAATAGTTATTTCTGTTCATACTGATAATATGAAAGTGAGTGATCCCATCACTATCAAAATTAACATTTCCTTCTCTGTGACAAGGTAATCCGGTTCCACTCAGTTTAGCTGTCTAAATGCATTCACCTCTGGATACTCTTTCCTATCGGTATTTTGACTTTGAACACAACCAAGTGCGCTGTCCGTAGCATTACAGGAAAGGATGAATTTCTTGTCAAAATCAGAAAACGTAGACTCAGTCTATGGTTACCACTCCGTAAATCCATTGTGGAGAAATATTTGCGTCTAGCTAAGATATCAGGCTTCTCTGTGATCTTACGTGTAGGTATCGGATAGGTGTTGGTTGTGAATCAGGCTTCAGGTACTTATAGTCGCAAAAAAAAAAAAAAAAAAAAAAAAAAAAAAAAAAAAAAAAAAAAAAAAAAATTACACCATCTGTTTGTTTCGTCGAGGCAGGACTACAGGTGCCCCCTATGGACTATCACTTGGTTCTATGATGCCTTCCTCTAGCAGCTGGTCCATGAACTCTTCTGTGACTGGTGACAAACACGTTAGTATACAATATAGCCTCCTATATACCACATCATTATTTCCTGTGAATATGCAGTTTGGACATTAGGAGTCGTGAGTAATGGACCCTGGGCATTCTACAAATCTTTATAGTGCAACACTAGTGCTTTCATAGCTCCGACCTGCAGATCACCGACTTTGTGACACAACATAGACTCATTGACAGCATGCTTACGGCTGTGGTCAGTACATAACCGGTCTATATCTTCTTCATTCCAAATAACCAACGTGGCAAAAATTAAGCCCTGTGGTATATCCGCATCCCCCATACCCAAATTATCTACGCTAAGCAAAAAAATACATTCACCATACACGTTACTTGTGCAAGCTATGCTTCTACGTACAAAACAGTGTGTCATTTCCAAAAGCTCGTTACTTTCAAGTAGCTCAACCACAAGCAACATTTACACTGACCCAAACTGATTTCCCTGCTCCTGACGATACATTTTTATGAGACCCCTTCTTCAATGTACGTGTGCACAGTGCAGTTGGCAACACTTTCTTGACTGGTGCACCTCGTGCCATCTTCTCGCTTCTGGCGATATCACACAGTGGAAACAAGGTATGCTGTACGCTGTGCAAGTTCGATTTTAGCACGATACTCAGTTAGGAAGTAGAGCTCGAGAATTGCAAAAGACCCCTTACGATCCTGTGGCAACAACTCCACGTGCTCGGAAAAGACTTAGCCGCAATACTAAACTTGAACAGTCGTGTCACCAGCGAACTTACAGCGTATCATTATCGCCAACTCCACGTAATATGTAAAGTGGAGAGTCTAGTCTCTTTCTAGTCAACAGATCTAATATGACGCCCAATACATGCAGCCCTGTATTTATGAAAAGACTATGTTCCTTGGCACCAGCGAAATTCTAAGAGCACCATTCCGACTCTGCTTATAAAGATCCGGTAGTGCACTTCATTGGGAGCGCTTTTCAACAGCTGATACATTCCTGTTCTCGTTTAACGAACACTTTTGTCGATATCGATTTCCCTTTTTCTTACTCCTGCACTCACATGTTTTGTGACCTACTTGTACACTCTCATTGCACTTAGTCTGAAGACAATATCGTCTGCAATGGCCCTCACGTGCACATCTGTGACATTTTACTACAGAAGCGAAGAGACGATGATCACTATGAACCCTAACTGCTACATCTGTTTCTTCCAACTTTATGCGATCCTAATAGCTGCGGACAAATCATAAGGATTGTCTACCCTAATCCTACGTGAAATTTCAATGTGAACACCACGAAAAAATATGTCAACCCTAATCTCGTTTTCTCGGCGCAGTGCTGTGTAGACATCATCATTCTACGTTAACTCGTGTGTTTGGACATTGATCTTTCAGATGCTATCTGAGAATGATTCGAAAAAATACTATGTTTCTGATCTAACGAACTCTGGGTCTTCCAATTTCTCTTTATGATAGCACTGCCGTAACCCCTCAGCTAACTGTTCAACATTTGCTTGTCATACGTGGTCACACGGCAAGTGACATACGCCTTAGCCCATCAGCCACTGTTTGGCCACATTAAGGCAAGTTTCGTTAGATCATCCACCAAGCTAAAACATCATTGAGAAACACAGTTATATCCACCGTTTCCCTGCCAGAAAACGGCGTTGGGAGATTTGCTCTGGCAGAATAAGTAGAAGGAGAGGGTACACTCAGTATAATCTTAACTTCACAACAAGCTGCTCTAATACTTATTGCTTCTCAGCATGCAGCCCCTGTGCCTTGACTGCTCTGGTGATTTGCTACTTCTCCAGTTTTCTATTCGAACGCTGCTTGTAAGTTAACAATCTGCTGTGTCAGAGCATCAGCTGAATTTCCCAATAAGAGTGGTATGTGCTTGTACAGGCATCTTGAGTATTCTACAACGTCCCAAACAATGAAGGAATATCAGTAGAATAGAAAGTGGACGCCAGGCTCACACTACAGAGTATACGCAACACAAAAAGTTACTCTAGTTCTTACAAAGTATCATAGCCCATCTACAGTCTCGTGCCAACTGACGCCAACATCGACAACTGAGGCATATGCCTGGCACACCCTTCATACACGGCAACTCATGCCCAGGAAGATTGCAAAATGCACACCTGACAGGTATCAAATACAACTCTTCACAGTTATGCTTAAACTCAGGTCAAGACGTTCGCAAAACGGTACAAGAGTTACCCTCAGATTAACACGAACAGCCCTACGATCACTCATGGCCAATGAATTAAATAATGAAAAAGGCCAGTTACAATGTAAACGAAATGTTTAAAGGCCAATAAATTATATAATGAAAAAGGCCAATTGCAATGTAAACAAAATGCTTCATACTCACCAACTTGCATTTTCTGTAGCATTGACTGCAAGATGAGTGATGCTATTGTGGGGATGAAGGCAGTGTCAGAAACTAGCGTCATTCATAATGGCGTCAACATCAGTACCATTTCTAACTTTAGTAGCACCAGTGACCGCTCGGGCTCTGGTTTTAATAGACAACGCAGAGCCAATACGTGTGAACAGCAGCAGAGATCAGATGATCAAATCAGCACACAGATCCCCTCCCTGACGCAGCTCCTGACACAAGGGAGTAGAAATCAGTTCAGCACACAGAAACGCTTCCAGACTTAGAGTTTCAACTAAATCCAACACCTGCATAGCTTAGCCTATCAGGAAGCTGCTGTTTAACACTGCTTATCAACTGACCGCCACCACCTCGAAACGTATTAATGTCGGTATAGCACATGACTTAAACTTCAAAAAGTTATCGTAGAAGTAAGGACTGTCAGCCGGGCTATAACTCTTCAGTACACGGATGTAGAGTGAGATCAGCTGTCTAGCAAGCTAAATCACATTGTGGACTGTATGACAGCCGACTGAAAATCATTCCATCGAGACACTGACGTCTTCAGCAGCATTTGCAACAACGCATAGATCATCAACATTTTTTGAAATGCTGCTACTTGGATTGCCATGAACAGACTCAATTTACAGTGTATTAAGGCACTCTTTAATAATGTTGTCACGTAATTATGGTATGGAATGCAAAGTTCAGAAGGAGGAGGAGGAGTGGTGGTGGAGGAAGGGGGGTGGGAGTTGGGGGGGGGGGGGGAGTTGTGTAGGAATGTGTCTATGTGTTTTATACCTAAGTCTGCTTGGTATTATTCCTATAAACATAAATTCCATACAAGGTCAGTTTACAGATTCCTTAGTTAAGTCTGTTAGTGCTTCAATTAGTTTGAAAGCAATACACGCTACATTTAAACCAAAAAAGAATATTTATTTGATGTAATACGGAGTGATGTATGGGGATATCTAGAAAAAAAAAGAACGACAATGTTTTAACAATAGTGATTTATTTTCCACAGTTAAGAAAGTAAAAAAAAGATTATTAACAATTTTTAAAAGTTGCCTAAAATATGTATTAATAAATAAGGATTTTACAAGTAGCAGTATGTTTTATTCCAAGGCACAAACGAATATTTCCGAAGAGACTACTAGAGAAGAAACCTTAGCAGTTCACACATACACAATGTCACAGAAACTTTACGGTCCAGATGTTGCTATGTCGAGTACGTTGTCATGTGAAACGGAGCTTAACAGTTCAGCTGTTGCATTGTCAATGACGGAGGCAGATTTAACAGTTCCGAATCCGTGATACATGCTTCAGCAAGGCTGTAAGATAGTACCCTATGTTACATCAAAATTCTAACAAATTGCCCCATTTTACAGAAAAAAGTTGTAACAAAGTGCCACTAGTTACGGTAAACAAGTAGCACAATTTCACATTTCACAGCAAAATTATAAAAAAAAAACAGTGTTACAGTAGAACCGTAAGAAAATGCTCATGTTCGTGCACATATTTTAACAAGTTGTCTCTTAGTATAAATAAGTGTATACACTCGACTACTTCAGGCCTCCACTGCATAAAAAATGCTAAAGCGTAAGACTGCACCTAGAAAGACTGCACCTACTGTCTAAATTGTGGTCATATGGAAGAGAGCACATTTTATTTGAGGTGAAACTGAACAGTTCAACTGTTAAAATTCATGCATTTTTCAGTTGTTTTTGGACTTAGCATTTCATTATTAGAAGATATGAAATGTGTTCACAATGTGGCACGATACTTACGCCAACGTGTAAGAACTACCCTCATCATCAATTACATTACTCCCATTTGTAAGGAAAGTCACACTCAACATGCAGAACTACTCCTATTATGGCTAAAACTGCACTCCACATGGCAGCTTACAATCATCAGAAGATCGAGGATAGTACAATGAATTCTTCCTCATTTCCAGAGGTATATGGCTTCACATAATTTATGCGTCGTCTAACAACACACTATATCAGGCAACACTAGTAAGGCAAGTGGAAATGTGAAGGAACTAAATATTTAAATTAATGTCTGAGATTAACAAGATAATTTAGCATGTTTCGGGGTATTTCATTTCAGCTACTTTGTATTTCGTTACTAATCTACCTTTATAATGTCAAGAAGTCTCGAAAATGCTATTCCACTTCAATTATAAAGTGTTTATGTGTTTCAAACCTGCTTAAAACGTTAAGCGATGCTTATTGTGCACTATTATCTTCTAACAGTTCGCTATCGGTTACACTTACAGAAACCAAGCGTTATCAATGTATGTCTCACTGACCAACGCAATGGAAGCGAGCCCCTTGATCGCAATAGACGCGTGCAGGGCAGCAGCAGTTGATGTCTCAACTTATCAGGAGAACAGAACACCAGCTCTATCCCTACAGCTGTCATGAAAGTGTCTATATGTGTGCATAGCGATGACTGAGACGCGTATCAAGACACATAATAAAATCGGTATTACGTGACAGAGAATTGTTGTATTTCATCACCCATTCGCTTCCAGTGCTACAACGGACTTTTCCAGGATTCCGGAAGTTTTTGCCTTCAAACGTTTACACAATTCCCCAAAATTTCGGATGCAGAATAGGCGTTCAGTAGTGTCCCAGAGGTGTTCAGATCAAATGAATTTGGTGGTTAAGACGTGAACATTAGTGATCCTGAAACCACATCAGGAAGTTTTGAGTCTTATATGAAGATGAGGGGAGATATGATACAGCGAGAAGAATTTGACAAAGCACTGATAAACCTAAGTCGAAGCAAGGTCACCAAAGTGGACGACATTCCCTTAGAATTATTGACGTTTTTGAGAGAGACAGTCATAACAAAAGTGTACCACCTGGTATGCAATGTGTGTTAAACAGACGAAATACACACAGAATTCACGAAAAGTGTAAGAATTCCTTTCCAAAGAAAGCAGGTGCTTACATGTGTGAATTTTAACTAGCTCTCTGTCTAATACAATATGGTTGCAAAAGACTAAAACGAACTATTTAGAGAAGAATGGAGAAACTAGTAGGAGGTGTCCTAAGGGAAGACAGGATTGGATTATGAGGAGTAGAAAACTGTGAGGCAATACTGATTAACTGAATATTATCCATAGAAGTGGGAGCAATTCACTGATGATAAAGATAACTCTTACACATAGGGGAAAGTTTTGTACCTGGAGGATAGTGTACTCAGGAATACACGATGTTGCCTAGTCAGTGTAACCAAATTAGTTACTGGTTCCAGAATTACATGACATTACAGACCCCCCACAGACAGTTTCTAGTTTCTGTTGTTATTATTGTGAGATTTGGGGTTGTGTTTTCTAAAGTGTTTGTAAGTATCACGAGTTTTACTTATTTAAGTACTTTACAAAATATGAGCGATATTTGTAAAATATTGTTAACTATTAATTTACAGAGTTGTATGGGGAGTAAAATTCTGAACATTTGTAAAACTAGTTGCATAACATGTGTATGGCAAAGAGAAACTTTCTCAGTTGTGCACCACATTCTACCTGGAAACGGAAGGTCTTCACCATGGACATGTGATACCACCAAATGAACTGTTTCATTAATGTGTTAACAACTTTCTCCATTTTGAAAATCAGTGTTTGTGTTAGTTGCCAACTGCTTCTATTTCAAGGAACTTTTTAATTGTAACTGGTGTTGGATAATAATTCTTCTTAATTTGATTTCACTAACCTATTATTCCTGTGTAATAGTGTAATAATGTTATACACAGGCTATTAAATACAGTATCATCAGGATTTTCTCAATTGCAACATTTTTAAGTATGAAGAGAATATTTGTTCCTAGCCCAGATTAGGGTGAATTATTTGTTGCAGGAATTTTAATGAAAACTTTACTAAACAGTTAATTTTAATAAAAATTACAAGTAAAAATAATTTTACATTTCTTATTTGCGTGAGTTTTGAAGAATAGCCCATACTTCTGGAAGGACTTCAGCTGCATACATATGTACTTAATGCTGTTTCACTATTTAATCGTCAGCTCAGCACTCTCATACTATTTTGTGTGGAACATTGTGAAACGAGGAACATGAAGTGGTACAGTACATATAATACACTTTTAAAGTTTTTCTGACATTAGTGACAGTGAAGTTATTTCGTGTTATTCAAAACAGGAGCTAGCGGAAAATCTGCAACGTAATGTTGCAGTTTGCCATACCTGGAATCCATTTTTGCGGTTTGGGATGTCCTTCCTCTTTGGATAGAACTACGGCAGTTTGATTCCAGAACTGCAATGACGATTCTTCGACGAAATGCCACGTGCTCCAGTTTACCACCATCCTGCCTGCAGAGCTGCCATGCGTTGCCCTAGTGTACAAAACGTGCAGTGATGGGGACCAACCATTTCTTACTCCTGCCACAAAGAGTGATAGAGTAGAATATTTTGTCCAGTGCTATAAATTCCATCCACATGCTTGTAGTAGTGGTAAAGGTCTCTTGGTTTATTGAATTGCTATTCGTCTTTCCTGCTGATGTCAACATTGCATTACTGGATGGGTTGGAGTTATAGCATCAAAGTTGGTTGCCGTTGTCACCAAGTTGTTGTCAGTCAGTAAAGCCACTAACATTGCTTGAACTACCAAATTTGAAGTTTAATGTTTCTATGTTTTCTTCCAGTTCATTTCTCTTCTATAGCTTACAAACCTTACCAATTATGTTACCTCTTATTGTGGTAGTGAGCTGAATATTTCCTAGATGCACACAGTGCATTTCAAAGGAAATTTTAAGAGTTCGTTAGGTGCGTTCGAAAAGACACCCAATGAATGCAATCAAGAGAGTGACAGAGGCTACGGAGGGAATTGCTTGATACAGTTAATTTTTCCTTACGCTAAGGACAAAATGAGCATCTGATCATCGGTGGTCTGGCTGCTCGCATTTTCAAAGGTCAAAATAAAAATGGAGCTAAACAGATATCTGTTTCTCAACTTTGATCAGTTTTAGAATTTCGTTTAAGAGAAGTAGAGAGGGGCCATTGGTCCTGGAAAAATAGTTCTTAAGTGGAAAGTGAACCGCCCAAACTCTCTTATTAGGTGAAATTATTCTCTCTCTCTTTCTCTCTCTCTCTCTCTCTCTCTCTCTCTCTCTCTCTCTCTCTCTCTCGCCTTCTATGTGTGTGTGTGTGTGTGTGTGTGTGTGTGTGTGTGTGTGTATATGACATATTGCATGTACGTTTGATTCTTCAACTACCTGCTCGTTATTGTGGCTCTTCAGCTGCTCTTCCAGTTTGTGAACCTGCCCTTGACTACAGCTGCTTTTACCCCTTTAGAGATTTATCCTTCCTACAGACATCAAGAAAAAGGCAACAAGTGTCTCCCCGCAAATATTCAGACTCTTTTTGTCACAGTGTTCCACGAAACTTCAACGACGCAGTAGTATCGAAAATACTGAAGCTAGTCCTACATAAATGATACAAATAGACAAAAATGCCAATCATGTCTTGATGTAAAGTTTTTGAAAGATGTAATTCCTTTCGGGACTTTGGGTTCCAACAGCGACGTTTGAGTGAGAGCACCTTCTTTGAAATGTTCATGGGTAAGGTTGATGGTAAAGAATAGATATGGTTGTCAGACAGTTCGAAGCCATATTTAAGAATCTGGGCATCGAATATCAACACATTCTCATGTTGTAACCAGGTGGTATTTATCTTGAAAGTAAGCATATGTGGTTGGAATATAGGTTTTATTATTTTATATTTTTGGCAAAATATAAATTAATAATGACTGTTTTACAAGCAAGATTGTTTATTTCTTCAGGATATTTATCGCTGGTTGCTGTACCATACCATCATGTACGGGAGAAACTTCTAAATGGTACTTATTACACATGTCGTTTAATAAACGAAGATTAGGTTTTAACGTTCCGTCGAGGTCATTAAAGACGGAGTAGAAGGTCGTATTGTTGTCAAAGATGGGGAAGGAAATCGACCGTGTCCCGTTGAAAGGAACCATACAAGTATTTGCCAAGAATCCTTAGGAAAATTACCTGGGTGGGCAAACAGAGATTTGAGTCGCTGCCCTCCTGAATGGGAGCCTGGTGTGCTAACCACTGCACCATCAAGTTTGGTGTTTGATAAAGGAAATATACACCTACATAGCTACTCCGCAAGCCACCGTACGGTGTGTGGCGGACGGAAAAACGATTGTGCGCGTACCTCTCCTTTGAGCCCTAACATCTCGTATCTTATCTCCGTGGGCCTTACGCGCTATATACTGTTTGTTGGCGGCAGCAGAATCGTTCGACAGTCAGATTCAAATGCCGGTTCTCTAAATTTTATCAACCGTGTTTCTGGAAAAGAATGTCGCCTTCCCTCCAGGGATTCTCATTTGAGCTCCCGTAGCATCTCCATAACACTAATGGTACGTGTTGTTCAAATTTACCGGTAACAAATCTAGCAGCCCGCCTCTGAATTGCTTCGATGTCTTCCTTCAGTTCAATCTGGTACGGATCCCAAATACTCTAGCAGTACTCAAGAATAGGTCGCACCAGCATACCATATGCGGTCTCCTCTGCGGGTGAACCACTCTTTCCCAAGATTCTCTCGGTAAACCGAAGTCGACCATTCGCGTTTCCTACTACAGTTCTCGCATGCTCGTTCCATCTCACACCGCTTCGCAACGCTACGCCAAGATATTTAAACAACTGGACTATGTAAAGCAGGACACTAGTAATATCGTATCCGAACATTACAGGTTTTTTCTTCTTATTCATCAGCATTAATGTAAACATTTCCACATTTTGGGCTAGTTGACATTCATCAAACAAACTGGAAATTTTGTGTCTAAGTAATCTTATGTCCACTTACAGTCACTCAACTTCAATACCTTACCGTACACCACGGCCTCATCAGCAAACAACGGCGGATTTCTGCATACCCTCTCCGCCAAATCATCTAGGTATATAATGGACAAGAGCGGTCTTGTCAAACTTCCCTGTGGCACTCCTGGCGATACCCTTGTCTTTGATGAACACCCGCCGTCGAGGACCACATACTGGGTTCTATTACTTAAGAAGTCTTTGAGCCACTGACATTTCAGTTAACTTACTGATTCGTGACATAACCTTTTTAGTCTCAGGTAAGATTATTATATTCGAACTGAGAATATGTTCAAGGAATCTGCCGCAAACATAAGTTGGTCTATAAATTTGCGGGTTCACTCTTTTATCGTCCATACATGCTGGTGTCATATCATGGTATTAAGAGATAGCTTTACTGGCAGCGACTCGCATTTCTGCAGTGTGCGATTGACCCTATAGTTCCTGTACAATTTGGTTTACTAGCACACGTGTCTCTTTGTACAAAGTAATTTAATGCTTGAACACACCCCTTCTCCTTTGCTCTTGCTGCGCAAAGTATTTCTCCAGCGAAGTATTCATTAAATTAACGCAAAGGCTAGCCTCACCTCAGTTGTATGTGCTAATCCACCGGGTCAGTTTGTTTGCAAGTGAATTAATGTTTCCAACAATCAGTAGCATTTTTTCCTCCTCCGCAATGGGACAGGTTTTGTAAATTGTACTTCAACCCAACGTCAACGTACGATTCCTTCCAGTAACAACACTAACACTCTTATTATTGTATGGAAGGCCAAAATTCATCGATTAAGAAATACTCACGTTAAGAGGGGACGTTTGTGACAAGTATGCGCTGTTTAAAAGAAGTGCCAAATTCACAATTTTGCAGTTACAGCAATGGAACTTGGTATCATGCTTCACGTGAAATTAAATCATTTACTGTTAAGTTCCTTGGCTTATAAATACTTAAGATTTTTATGGAATTTAAAAAAAAATCCTAAAAAATAATATCTGTACATTTCTTCCCAGAAACTACTGAAAAGATTTCTACACGTTTTCTCTGTTATCTCCTTGCATATGGTAAGCTTCTCTTAGGACATTTTTTAATATATCGAGTACGAGAATTTAAAAAAAATTAATTGTAGTTCTGTAAGTATATTATGAGTTTCAAGAAATGCTTCAAATTGCTCTGAGCACTATGGGACTTAACATTCTGAGGCCATCAGTCCTCTAGAACTTAGAACTACTTAAACCTAACTAACCTAAGAACATCACACATATCCATGGTCGAGGCAGGATTCGAACCTGCGACCGTAGCGGTCGCGCAGTTCCAGACTGTAGCGCCTAGAACCGCTCGCCACACTCGCCAACTTATCAGTTTCACGGAAAATTCCAACCACTTTGCCCCTTATGTCAGCTTATATTCAGAATTTCAAAATTTACTCTTGAGACAATACTTATTAGGTTCATAGAAATAAATGACGATATTTCGTAATTGCAGCCTTCATAGATTCTGATAAAAAGGTACAGATGCTTAAGAAACATAATTTTTAGAGGAGGCAATTCAAAGTTCAAACTAATGTTTTCTCTTGTGACTTCTTTAGAAAGCCCCAGATTTGTATCCAGGGCTATCTTTCCCTTCCAGGCTTCTCTTCTGGTTTCTCGTATTCTCGTTCTCTGCTTTTTTTCCTTTACCATGTCTTCAACTGACTTTTCAGCTGCAGAGAGTCGCCGTAAATATATTTTTGTCAACATACCTTGATTGTTATTTCATACCTTAAATCCCTGTTTCTGTAATACTTTCATCTTCATCTTCTCATCATTAAACAGAAGAACTGGATTATAAGTTTCAATTCTGACAACTGTAGCAGTTGAAAATATGGTTTCATGGCACGGTTTCCAAACGAGTGATTTAGAGACTCATTTCGATTGCGGGTTTTTGCTGTGGCGAAGCCTCTCCTAGTTAACGTAGTCGTTGCTATCCCTCTGAGCCTGTAGACATTTACACCAGGAAATGTGGCGCAGGTGGTGAACAGCATGTTCACCTGTATTTTTCAGGCACTTCGGATGCGATTTCATCATTGTAACCTTGAGAACTTTTTGTTCATAAGTTCTACTAATAAATATAAAACAAAATGAAAATTGATATTTTCGGTCAACTTCATAAGCGTTCTCCCTTAAAGACAGATGCAATGTCGAGAGACAGTTAAATCGTGGACACATGAATACCATCTGCGCTACGTTATCCTTAGTGAGCAATATTCTTTGTTAAAAATCTGTAAAGACTGTGAGTATCAAATAAAAAGTCATCTTATGGCGCAATATTTTGTTATGGGTTCCGATATTAGTTGAAACTACAGCGGGGTATGACGCCTGCCTGAGGCCGCTGTCGGCATTCCCCGACATTCCGGCAGTTCGGATAACTACAGCCTGGAGCGAAGGATCTCCTGAACGTATTTATCGAGTAGTTTCCCAGCACTCGATGGTTTGGCCTCCTCTTCCGGAATGCTCAGATGCTCAGCATCGCACTGGCAGAAACGTAAAGACCCTCGTGCGAACGCGGAAATGGCAGATATTGAGATAACCGATCGAGGAATTGAAAAGCAGCTACATTCGCTTAGTAGTGGAAAGGCTTCAGCATCAGATGAGATATCTATAAGATTCCATTAAGATTATGCGAAAGAACTTGTTCCCCTTCTAGCAGTAATTTGTCGGAGATCGCTTGAGCAACGAGAAGTACCTAACGACTGGAAAAAAAGCACAGGTCATTCCCGTTTTTAAGAAATCCCGCAAGACAGATCCAGACAATTATAGACTTATATCGTTGACGCCAATCTATTGTAGAATAATGGAATATGTTTTATGCTCAAGAACTACGATGTGCTTGGAAAATGGACATCTCCTCTATAAAAATCAATATGGATTCCGTAAACAGAGAATCGGTGAAACTCAGCTCGCTCTGTTGCTCCACAAGATCCACAGCACATTGGAAAACGGCGCGTCAGGTTGATCCCGTGTTCCTTGATCTCAATAAGGTTTTAAACGCTGGGGTGCTGGTAAAACCCCACCTACCTAGAAGTGAGATTTCCTGCGTTGGGTGGTGAACATCATGATGTCATATGAGGAGGAGAAAAAACGTCTTAGAAGGCTGTTGGAGGAAGTTTTTAATGAAGATGAAGATTGTGAGATTACAGAGTTTGAAGATTCAAATGACAATAAGGAAGAATAGTGTGAAGAAAGCGATCATGAAACTGCAAGTGATCAATCTGATGACAGTGCTAGTGAGGATACGGATTCCTCCTTTCCAACAACATTGGAGAGGTTTATGTTTGGCAAGAATAAAGTAAGTAATAGATGACTACTGGTACCAAACTAATTGCTAAAGACTGCAAGACTGTTGTAGAGTGCTTTGATGTGTTCATAAATGAGCAAAAATAATTCGCTAAATAGTAGATTGCCCCAACTTTTGTACTGAACACACTGAGGCCTTCCACAAGAACAAAAATGGATGACAAACTGCCTATTTGCTTCTGTCATGGGTTCTTCGACCGACGTTCGTCTGATGATTTCACTGACGTTTCGCCAGCACGAGTGGCTGGCATTGTCAAAGCTTCACCCTCCATTGCCGGTGGTGAACTGAAGCCTAGCTCACGGTGGCAGACTATATGTACCTGGCGTGCCAACGTCCGAGGGCTTCTCCGCGGTCATTTCCGGTGCGGTTTTCCTCTTGCTACCTGCGATGGTCGTTCACTGCAGTACGGGAAGCCAGGATCCGTTTACCTTAAGGCTTTCTTCTTTCTTGTTGGAACTATTCCCGTGTTTGTGTATTTCTACAGCTTCTCTGAACGAGGGGATGTGATAGTGCTTCTCTACAGCCAGGACTTCATGTCGGTGAATTTTATTATATGGTCGGTATCACTCAACGCGTGCTCTGCCACGGCCGATTTCTCCACCTGCCCCAACTTGCAATGTCGCTTATGTTCTTTGATCCTGGTGTTGATTGACCGTCCAGTCATTCCGACATATACTTCTCCGCGTGTGCATTGTATGCGGTATATTCCCGACATTGCAAGTGGGTCCCTTTTGTATGCGTACCGAAAACTAAGCGCAGATCAGACGCAGCGCATCACACGGAATACGAATTGGTTAATCAAGGCGTCTTCTCTGCCGACGGAGATACAGAGAAACGTGAGCAACACGGAGGCCCTAACACCTCTGCTGTATGGATTACCTAAGAGGCATAGTACTAACGTTTCACTAAGACCGACTGTTAGCGCTCCTGGCTCATCGACTGGCAAACCACTTGGCCTCTCTGCTCCAGCCACACCTGGGGAAGACCGACACATACATAAATGACTCAGGACATTTCATTGAGTGGCCGAAGAAGCGAAAATTTGCACCAAATGACATCCTGTTGAGCTTTGATATTGTTTCTTTGTTTACGAAAATGCCACTCAGTGACGCTCTGGAGCACATCGGTTCCATTTTCAAGCAAGACATCAGAAAGCTCTTCCATGCATGTCTCACCACGAGCTATTTCACGTGGAATGGCAATTTCTGCGAACAGCTGGAAGACGTTACCATGGGTAGTCCTCTTAGTCCAGTGGTGGCCAACTGCTTCATGGAACATTCCGAAGCACAGGCACTGGACTCTGCGACTTGTAAACCGAAAGTGTGGTAGAGATACGTCGATGATACTTTCATTGTATTGAGCCATGAAAAAGAGCTCGATGACTTCCTAAGACACTTCAACAGCCTCTACGCCAACATAAAATATGCCAAGGAAGTAGAAAAGGAAAAAAAAAAACCTACCATTTGTAGGTGTGCTGGTCACAAGGGACGGCGAAAACCTGGGACATAGCGTGTACCGAAAACCGACACACACGGACCGATACCTGCACAAACAATCAAACCACCACCCTAGCCAGAAAAGAGTCATGATTCATACCCTCGTAAGCGAGCAGGATGAATATGTGAGCCGCAGCACCTCAAAGTCGAAGTGCAACACCTGGAAAGTATTCTGGGGAGCAATTGGTACTCCACAAATTACATTAGAAGTATAACAGAGCCAAACACTCGGCGAAGTAAGATATCAGAAAAGAAATGTGGGTACGGCCTTTCTGCCATACATCCCCAGAGAGACGGACAGAATCTTCCGTATATTGCACAAACAGGGCATAAAAACAATTTTCAAACCGACAAGGAAGATCAAAGAATGTCTTAGATCGGCAAAGGATAAAAGGGACCCACTTGCAATGTCGGGGACACATGCAGAAAAGTTTATGTGTGACTGACTGGACGATCAGTCAACACCAGGATCAAAGAACATAAGCGACAGTGCAGGTTGGGGCAGGTGGAGAAATCTACCGTGCTGAGTGAGACCGACCATGTAATAAAACTCACCGACATGAAGTCCTGGCTGTAGAGAAGCACTATCACACCCGCTCGTTCAGAGAAGCTGTAGAAATACACAAACTTGGTGGCGAAAGATTAGTGAAATCTTCAGACGAACGTCGGCCGATGAACCCGAGACAGAAGCAAATAGGCAGTTTCTCAAAAAATGGTTCAAATGGCTCTGAGCACTATGGGACTCAACTGCTGAGGTCATTAGTCCCCTAGAACTTAGAACTAGTTAAACCTAACTAACCTAAGGACATCACAAACATCCATGCCCGAGGCAGGATTCGAACCTGCGACCGTAGCGGTCTTGCGGTTCCAGACTGCAGCGCCTTTAACCGCACGGCCACTTCGGCCGGCTGCAGTTTCTCAACAAGTGACCACGAAAGCCTTAAAATTTCGTACAAAAGTAGATGCCGGAAAACAGACGTAACAGAAATACGATCTTTCATTAGACTACTTATAATTGCTGGTCTTCATAGAGTAGCTAAAACGAATTTACAAGTTCTGGTTTCTTTACAGGGACCACGAGTAAAAATATTTCTCAGTACTATGTCACTGGACAGATTTTTGTTACTTATGAGGTGTTTGAGAATTGATAATATTCATGAGAGGGGGCGAACGTAAGGCATTGGATAAAATGGCTGCAATACGGGAAGTAATCACCGTGTTCAACGAAAACTGTAGAAATGCGTACAGCCTTCGTAATTATACCACAATTGGTGAACATCTGGTTCCCTTCAGAGGTAAATGTCCCTTTTTGGTGTATATTCCTAGCAAACCTGCTAAATATCGAATGAAAATACAGACATTATGTGATGAAAGGACATGGTATACGTCTCAAATGGAAGGGTATGCACGAAAGCAGTCTGAAGGGCCTTTCCAAGTTTGTAATTGAGGCAACGACGTCGTTTTACTTAATGAGGGGATTCAAGGAACTGGACGAAATATAACAACAGATAACTGGTGCACTACTATCTTGCTTGCTGAAGGATTACTGAAAAAGTGGCTAACACTTGTTGGCACAATGAGGAAAATAAGCCTCAGTTTCCTACTGAATTGACTGTCACAAAAAGGGAGAGAAACTGCAAGTACAATTTCTGCTTACAAAGGGCACATCACTTGCCTTACATATGTACCTGGAATGGTAAAAATGCTATACTGCTGTCAGCAATGCATCCAGATTCCAAAGAGACAGAAAGAAACTTGAGATCATTACCTTCTACAACCTTACAAAAGGCGGAGTTGACGCAGCTGACAAGTAATGTGCAACATAAACCGTAACAAGAAGAACAAAACGATGGGCATTAGCGGTGCTCTATCGGATGATAGATATTGCTTGCATTAATGCTCAAGCCATAATGGAGAGCAACATCCCCAGTTTTGCTGTGGAAAGAAGGCAATTTATAAGACAGGTGGAGCAGGATCTTGTGCATCCTCAGGTTTTAAAAAGATCTTCAAACTCGACTTTACCAAGATCCATCCTGCTGAAGGCAGCTAAGATCTCAAATACGGAAGAGTTTATTCCAGCAGTTCAAAGTAATAAATGAACATCAGGAAGATGCACAGAGTGTTCAAGAAATCCTGACAAAAAAAGCAAGTTCTTCTGTTGCATGTGTAATCAATTTATATGTTTTAAATCATATGAAAAACATCTGCAGTAAATGTATCAATTCAGAATCTTCTTCTAGTGATGATGATAATGTTCAATGTTGAAATGTTATTTTTCTATAGAATTTTGACATGAATGATTGTTTTAAGTTATATAAGTATGTCTGTTGCTTTGTCTGTTAACATCTCTCTATAATTTTAAAATGGTTAAAGCTTGTCTTATCTGATTAATTTAAAAAATAGTATGTATACGAACATTTGAAACCATTTCACACATGTTATTGATTTATCAGATATGGATAATTATTCGAGTGACTTAGTGATTAAAATTGTACTTAAATGAATTAATAAATGGCTAAATGCAACGTGTGTTGTATAATAAACAATGTAGGAAAAAAAATCTAAACCTCAGTATCGTGTTTATGTACGGCGCTGTGATCCCCCCACATCCGTAGTTATGTTATGAATGCTAACGTCCCCAGTTAAAGGCTAAGGCTGTTCGCAGATGATGCAGTTGTTAATACCAAAGCAGCAACGTCAGAATATAGTAAGAATTTGCAGAATGACCTGCAGAGAATTGATGAATAGTGCAAACTCTGGCACTTGACCCTGAACGTAAATAAATGTAACATATTGCGCATACACAGGAAAAAAAAACCACTGCTGTACTGCTACACTATTGATAAAAAAAAAAAAAAAAAAGAAAACAGCTGGAGACAGCGTCTGCCGAAAAATATCCAGGCGTAACTACGCAGAGCGATCTGATGTGGAATTATTGTATAAAATAGATAGTGGGAAAAGCAGCACAAGACTCAGATCCATCGGAGGAATTTTAAGGAAATATAACTTATAAACGAAAGAAGTGGCTTATAAGGCGCTTGTTCGTCCGATTCTTGAGTATTGTTCATGTATCTGGGATCCCTATCAGGTAGGAACGATAGAGGAGACAGGAAAGATCCAATGAAGAGCGGCGCGCTTCGTCACGGGATCGTTTAGCTGGCGAGAGAGCGTTATGGAAATGCTAATCAAAATCCACTGGCAGACGTTACAAGACAGACGTTGTGCGTTACGGAGAGATTTACTATTGAAATTTCGGGGCAGAACTTTTCAGGAGGAGTCAGACAAATATTAATTCCCCCCACACACATCTCACGTATTGACCACGAGGAGAAAATTCGAAAAATTAGAGCCAATACAGAGGCATACCGACAATCATTCTTCCCACTCAGTATTCGCGAGTGGAACAGGGTTGGAGGAATCAGATAGTGGTACCGAAAGTACCCTCCGCCTTACACCATTAGGTGGCTCGCGGAGTATGATGTAGATGTAGATAATGCTCTCTCCTATTTTCATAACCTTATCCCTTCTACATTACAAGTTATTCGAAAACCGTCACAAAATTTCCTCTTGCCAATAAAACTAGAAAACATCATCATACAAAAAAATAATGCACTCAGTATTTAGACTAAAACAAATAATGAAAAGATGAATACACCACAAACACAGATTAATCAGTTGCTAAGAATATAACAGTGTCCATAAGATAATCTAAGCTTACGGAAATCAAGACGGTGGAATCAAATTTCACGAATAACTTGTACTATAAAGATAGGAATGTGTGGAATCGTTTCATATGAAGGAATTATTGTAAATATTAAAACATGCCTTAGTTAAATCTCATTCTACACTCCGGGAAATTTGTCGGGTTCATTTCTTATGTTTATACGCAATGAGTATTCGGAAAATAAGGTCCGATCAATCGCGAAAAACCACAGTGAAAATCAAAAACACACCTTCTAGAACTTCTCCATATAGTCAGCGCTCCAACTTAGACATTTGTCTTTGCGATGTGCCACCTTTACAATACCCTCGTTGTAAAAGGCAGCCACCTGTGGTTCCCACCTCTTTCCTACGCTAGTATGCAATTCGTTGTCTGTGAATGATGATGAATAATATTTGCATAACCACTATTCTGAGTTGTATGAATGAACAAAAACAGCTAGTATAGACCTTAGTATTACTGACTACAGTGGTTCAATGAACACCATGAAATAAAATAAGTAAATAAAAGCTGCCACCGAAGGTGTTTCTTCTGACTGGTTTGATTTCCCCCCTATGCCAGGCTTTTCATTTCCAAGTAGCAATTGCAGCCTACTTCCTGAAACACATGCGGTGTTATCCTGTCCGTTCTTCTTGTCAGTGTTTTCGATATGTTCCTGTCCTCGCCGATAATGCGGAGAACCATCTCATTCATTACTCATTACCATCTCAGTCAATCTAATTTTCAACGTTCTTCTCCAGTGCCACAACTCAGGCTTCTGTACCCTTCTATTCCGGTTATTCCACAGACCATGCATCACTTCCATACAATGCTATGCTCCAAAAGTAGATTGTCAGGAAATTCTTCCTCAAATTAAGAACCTTGTTGGATATTAGCAGACTTCTCTTCGTCAGGAAAATCCTTCTTGCTAGTACTAGTCTGCTTTTTATGTTGTCTTTGTTCTGTTGGTCACTGATTATTTTGCTTCCTAGGTAGCAGATCTCGTTAACTTCAACTAGTTACTGATCCAGAATTCTGATTTCCTCTCCTATGCCAAACTTTTAATCTCCGAGTAGGGACTGCAACGTACGTCCTCAGACACATGGCCTATCATCCTGTCCCACTGTTCTCGTTTCTGATTCCTTTCATTACTTTGGTGTTCTTTAATTTACTCTCAGTCCATAATCTGTACTCATCAGACTCTTCATTTCATTGAACACATCCTGTAATTCTCCTTCATTTTCACTGATGACAGCAATGCCATCAGCGAATCTTATCATTGATTTCCTTTCTCCCTGAATTTTAATCCCATACCTGAAACTTTCTATTATTTTCGTCATTGCTTCTTCAATGTAAAGATTGAACAGCACCATTTTTTATTCCAGCACTTCATTCTTGGTCTTCCAGTCTTATTGTTTCCTCTTGGTTCTTGTACGTATTATATATTACACGCCTGTTTCTATAGCTTACCCCTATTTTCATCAAAATTTCGAACATCTTCCACAACTTTACACTGTCGAACGCTTCTTCCAGGTTGATAAACGGTGCATGTTACACAATTCATGTACTCTTTCAGTTGGACACCTCTTAGAAATCTTTGGTGGTCTTAACCTTTCACAGTAATCCTACTGGTGGTAGCGAACCTTAGGTTTACGTGGAATCTGAACTCTGGATCTTTCCTGGTGAACCTTCACATCATTGAGAGGTGAAGACCAGATCAAAAGTAGACCGAAAAAAATCAGTATTTAGATCGAGATCCTCACCCACAACTCTCGTTTCATTGTGTCTGTATGCACGCCCAGGCGCACGTAATTATACGCAAGTGAAATATAATAGAAGATAACAGATACAAAATGAAGAGCTCCTCAGCACCACCATTTGTTTGTGTCTAATGTGACTTCCTAAACTCTGCCAAACGCAGTAAATGTCCTTTCCACTTGTAAGGAAGTAATTGTGGCAGTACCGTTATGGATGATCGACGTAAAGCTTTGTAAGGGTGATAAGCTGTTTAGTCACGCTTCCCCTCTGTCAGTAATCTTTATTCTTCTCCTGGTGTTTCCAGTTCATTCTGCTTTCAACACTTCTTACGAATGAAAAACATCTGGTTCTGTACAAAACGTGGGCAGTAGTTAATTAAGGTAGCATAAATATCACCAGAGACTGGGACATTCAGTAAATATTCGGTACGTACTTGAATATCTATATCAAGTAGACAGACTCTAAAAATTATTCTGTTATTTTTCGGAGTCTTTTATCTCACTCCAGGTTTGTGTAATGACTCCTCAGTTCCTTTCGATGTCGTAAATACATGAAAAATAATCTCATAGAACATTTTACTTCCGAATTATTTCTTTCCTTGTTCAGAAACTTTTTTTCATACCAACGGTTTTTCTTAAAATAATTTGATCATATTTGTCCCGAGACATTTTTTGGCACGACGTCTCTTTCTGTCCTGTTGTCATAACATTCAATGTTTCCGATCACGAACTATTATCCTTCGCGAGCGATGGAATTGTCTCTCAAATATTCTGCCGTCATTTTTTAATTAACTTGTCAGGTGAATAAGACATTGCAGGTGTATTACTTTGTCGGTAAAAACCCTGTAAAAAGTTCTAACGGATGGGAAACAGAATCGCTAACATCGTCGTACGCGAAAACATGGATGGATTTTGGAAATGTCGGTTTAAATAACTGAAACGATACACATTACGACAGATATCTAATAAGATCAAATTTCGTCCTCATCGCTCTCTCCCCCCCCCCCCTCTCCCCCCCACCAACTCTCTAAGAATTAGCTAGACAAAGTAAACAAGGAAAGGACCAGACTGAGCTAAACGTAAAGTTTGTTATGTTGTGTCAGTAAAGAAATAATAATAATGTATGATGTGTGAGTTGAACTAGTTCAGCAAATATAGTGACTCTTAGTAGTAAAATTGAAAGTAGACACTAAGTTAAAATCAGTCAAGATAATGAAACAAAAATTGAGATTAACTAATATGAAGGCATTATGTGTGAACACCAAGAGAATAACGAAATGTTAGATATGTAAGTACACTGTCACTAATGTCACTAAAATCCTAGGCTCTAGATTCACATACAAGAAAGGTGAAAAGAAAAGACGATAGATAATGAAAATGATGATTCCCTGAACTGTTTCTTATTTCAAGCCATTTTTTCTATCTTTTGATTTTCGCTTATTATTAGGAGAAAGAAAACTGGCGCTCTACAGATTGGAGCGTGAAATGTCAGATGCCTTAATCGGGTAGGTAGGTTATAAAATTTAAAAAGGGAAATGGATAGGTTAAAGTCAGATATAGAGGGAATTAGTGAAGTTTGGTGGCAGGAGGGACAAGACTTCTGATCAGGTGAATACAGGGTTATAAATCCAAAACCAAATAGGGGTTATACAGGAGTAGGTTTAGTACTGAATTAAAAAATAGGAGCGCAG
Organism: Schistocerca americana; assembly: GCF_021461395.2. Taxonomy (NCBI): domain Eukaryota; kingdom Metazoa; phylum Arthropoda; class Insecta; order Orthoptera; family Acrididae; genus Schistocerca; species Schistocerca americana. The sequence continues at coordinate 989,783,955 of NC_060119.1, forward strand.
GGAAGCTATTACGAACAGCACAGTGAAATCATTATTGTAGCCAAGATAGACACGAAGCCCACGCCTACCACAGTAGTACAAGTTTATATGCCAACTAGCTCCGCAGACGACGAAGAGATTGAAGAAATGTGTGATAAGACAAAAGAAATTAATCAGAAAGTGAATGAAGACGAAAATTTAATAATCATGGGGGACTGGAAATCGATTGTAGGAAAAGGAAGAGAAGGAAAAGTTGTAGGTGGATATGGAATGAGGGTAAGGAGTGAAAGAGGAAGCCGCTTGGTAGAATTTTGCACAGAGCATAAGTTAATCACAGCTAACACTTAGTTTAAAATTCTTGAAAGAAGATTGTATACGTAGAAGAGGCCTGGAGTCACTGTAAGGTTTCAGATAGGCTGCATAATGGTATGACAGAGATTTAGGAACCAGGTTTAAAATTGTAAGACATTTCGATGGGACATGTGGAGACTGGCCACAATCTATTTTTTGTGAACTGTAGATTAAAACTGAAGAAACTCCGAAATGGTAGGAACTTAAAGAGATGGGAACTGGATAAATTGAAAGAACCAGAAGCTGTGAAGAGTTTCAGACAGAGCATTACGGAACGATTTACAAAAGCTGTGGAAAGAAATACAGTAGAATAAGAATGGTTAGCAGAGGAGCAATTAGGTAGAAAGACGAAAGCTAGTAGAAATCCTTGGGTAACAGAAGAGATATTGAAACTAATAGATGTAAGGAGGAGATATAAAAATACAGTAAATGAAATAGGAATTTCATGAAATAGGAATTTAACGTCTCAAAAATGAGATCGACAGGCACTGGAAAATGGATTAGCAAGGATGACTAGAGGACAAATGTAAGGATGTAGAGGCATATATCACTAGGGGTAAGATAGATACTGCCTACAGGAAAATTAAAGAGACCTTTGGAGAAAAGAGAACCACTTGTATGAATATCAAGAGCTCAGATGGAAAACCAGTTCTAAGCAAAGAAGGGACGGCAGAAAGGTGGAAGGAGTATATAGAGGGTCTATACAAGGGCGCTGTATTTGAGGGCAATATTATGGTGATGAAAGAAGACGTAAATGAAGATGATATAGGAGATATGATACTGTGTGGAGAGTTTGATGAGCACTGAAAGACCTAAGTCGAAAAAACGCCCCGGGAGTTGATAACATTCTATTACAACTACTGACAGCCTTGGAAGAGCCAACCCTGACAAAACTCTTCCATCTGGTGAGCAAGATATATGAGACAGACGAAATACCCTCAGACTTCAAAAAGAATTTAATAATTCAAATTCCAAACAAAGCTGGTGATGACAGGTGTGAAAATTACCCAACTATCAATTTAATAAGTCACGGTTGCAGAATACTAACACGAACTCGTGAAAGACGAATGGAAAAACTGGTGGAAGCCGCCCTTGGGGAGGTCAGTATGGATTTCGTAGAAATATTGGAACACGTGAGGCAATACTGACCCTACGGCTTACCTTAGAACACAGATTAAGGAAAGGTAAACCCACGTTTCTAGCATCTGTAGACTGGAATACCCTCTTTCAAACTTTGAAGGTTGCAGGGGTCAAATTCAGGGAGCGACAGGTTATTTAGCACTGACACAGAAACCAGATTTGCAGACATAAGAGTCGAGAGGCATGGAAGAGAAACAGTGGTTGGGAACGGAATGAGAGAGGGTTGTAGACCAACCCCGGTTTATTCAAACTGTTTATTGAGCAAACAGCAAAGAAAAAAAGAAAAAATTGGAGTAGGAATTAAAATCAATGTAGAAGAAATAAAACCTTTGAGGTTTTCCGATGACATTGTAGTTGTGTCAGAGACAGCGAAGGATCTGGAAAAGTTGTTGTACCTAATGGACTGTCTTGAAAGGATGATGTAAGGTAAACATCATCAAAAGCGAAACGAGGATAATGGAATGCAGTCGAATAAAATCAGGCGATGCTGAGGGAATTGGATTGGGAAATGAGACACTTAAAGTAGTAAATGAGTTTTACTATTGGAGGAGCAAAATAATTGATGATGGTCGAAGTAGAGACGATATAAAATGTAGACCAGCTATGGAAAGGAAAGCGTTTCTGAAGAAGAGAACTCTGTTAACATCGAGTATCGATTTAAGAGTCAGAAACTCTTTTCTCAAAGTATTTGTATGGATTGTAGCCATGTATATAAGTGAAACATGGACGATAAATAGTTTAGACAAGAAGAAAATACAAGTTTTCGAAATGTTGTGTTACCGAGGAATGCTGAAGATTATATGGCTAGATCACGTAACTAACGATGAGGTACTGAATAGATTTGGGGAGAAAAGGAATCGTGGCACAGCTTGAACTCTAGAAGGGATCGGTTGGTAGGACATGTTCTGAGGAATCAAGGGATCACCAGTTTAGTATTGGAGGGCAGCGTGGAGGATTAAAATCGTGGAGGGTGACCAAAAGATGAATACACGATTCAGAAGAATGTAAGTTGAAGTAGTTACTTGGATAAATGCAAGCGTAGGCTTCCGCGGCCGTTGTCTTCTTCAATAAAATTCTTCAGGGTATCAGACCGCATCATCATGCTCGGTTCTACCAAGGATGCAGTTGACAAACTACACACAGCTGGCGTGTATGAAATTGGTTGTGCGTGTGGATTAGTCTACATAGGTGAGACGGGACGTCCGATTAGCACAAGGCTCTCGGAACATGAAAGATATATCCGCCTGAAACAACACACTAAGTCAGCAGTGGTGGAACACCGAGACGAGTGCGGGAAACCAATATTTTTTCAAGGAGCCCGCGTCCTGGCGAAACAGCCTCTCACTTTCAAAAGAAAGATTAGAGAGGCGATAGAAATAGCCAAAAGACCCGCCAACATGAATAGAGAGGACGGGTACAAGCTTCCGAGGTCTTGGCTGCCAGCAATAGCAGGGCTACGGAGCGGCGGCAGAGCCGTGGCGGCCCATGCAGACACGCGGAGAGCCGCAGTAGTGGTCGCGAGCACACAAAGCAATGGCACGCCGCAGCCGGCTTCTGGACAGCATGGAAACAGTGTGACGTCACAGCCATCACCTGTTCGCTATTCGTCCGTCTCCTCCAATGGGGTGGATTAATGTACAGACCAATAGAAAACAGCTATTTCAGCCAATGACAGATAATAAAGGAAACACCAATAAAGCATACCTTTCACCCCTCCTCCTCCTCCTTTTACAGCCAATCAAGTAACGACACGGTTTTCTCGTGCAGCTATTTAAGGAACCAAGTGTGTTCATTTAGCAGTTAACGTAAGGCCCTGATAAAGGCTAGCTGCAACGCTGGCCGAAACGTTGGCGCATTTTAAATTATGACGATGCGGTCTGATACCCTGAAGAATTTTATTGAAGGTAGTTACTTGGAGATGAAGAAGCTTGCGCAGGATAGCGTATCACGGAGGGCTGCATCAAGCCAGTTCCTGGACTGAAAACCACAACAATAACAACAAATTTCAATCTCTTCATCAAATACGAAGTTAACAACTGCATATATAGCTTTATTGTTAATTTTCACAACTTTTTTGTTACTCTGTAGATGTGCATAGTCGTAAACTACAAGTGTAGATTTTTGCATCCTGCATAATTTCACTGAAATGAATTTCATTTAGCTCTACAGTTTTAAATATCACTGAATTTAGCCAAAATTTTTAGATCGTTGCCTGACACTTTCTTTAAAGTGTAAAAAAATGTATTGTTATTGAAATTTACCTACAAAGTGTATGTCAGATTGTTATCCCCATATCAAATATACAGCAAATATCACGAGCTGACCTTTGTCTCATGCAGCTGAGGCTACCTTCCTCTTTCTCTCACTGGTTCGCTGCCTTATATCATACTAAAAAAACTTTGAGTTCTCTTCTCAGCCAAGGAAAATGGAAACCGAACTGTTTTCTGCTTTGCCGCAAAAATATTGTCGTGCCGCAGCATTCCGTAATTTGGCACTAACAGCAAAAAGGTTTTTATGTAGAATAATTGCATTATATAGCAATTCCTGACGCATATGCAGGCATCACTTAAAATCGGTAACCTATTTGTTATAAGAAATTGAGCATTCAAAATTTACAGGCTCGGTAGTAGTTTGAAAAACTCGTGATAACCTCACAATATAACTCTATTCCGAAAATGTCGTCATCAGGATACCGAAAACCTTTAAATATGTAAGTTTCTGATATATGCTTACAACTCTATTTCCTTAACCGTAATCGATAAATGCTGCTTATTGTAAACCATAATGCTCAACAGGTACCATTATAAGCAAATAAATTTGTATGTAGCAATTATGTTTCTGTTGTTGTTGATGATTTCATGATGTATCATTATAACGTCAGCTTTTACGTTTGCAGCTGGTTTGTTTTGTGAATTATAAGCACAAACTACGATTATGTTAATCAAAATATCCACGGGTGTACTGCTGGTCTACAGTGTCCAACGGGCGATCATGCATGTCGCCATCATCAGGTGAACTGGCGGGCTGAGCTCCTGTAAACGTGCTGGTACGGAGATCCGTACGCTATGGCTGCTCAGGGGGAACTTTCCATACACACTGGTCAACACTTCCGTTGTCGATAGCTGCTGTTCAGCTCTGATCTGTTCTTCCTAAGACTGGCTCTTTCTGGAATAAAATGAAACGTCTGTGTTCACAAAATAAACTTTCTTAGGTGTAATGAGAGACGTTGATATAGTCCTGTTTGTACTTTGGTCAACTATAACAGAGCCAATTGTTTTGATCACGGCTGTTACTCAGCAACCGTATACCAGTTTCAACTTAGGATTATACAGGCAACCGGTTTGCACATAACTGGGAGGTACATTGACGTAGGTTTCGACACCTACTAGGGGTGTCTTCATCAGAATGAAATTTTGCTAAATCGTAAAATTACGTTTCTAAGAAACAATGGTCAGAATTTAGAACATCTATGCTCAGGTCATGTGCACATGTTACTGAACGTGTCTGATAGGTGGCGCAACCCTTTTTGTTTTGGTGGCAGCAATGTAAACTACTGGGCCGATCGGTCTAATGTTGCTCAAAGCTGCACTCACGTGGTAAAGATAGAACGTTTTATTTCACTTTTGACTTGAGCACAGCTGCTCTAAATTGTGACCATTGCTTCTCAGCAATGTAGTATTACTATTTAGGAAAGATTCATTCCGATGAGGACAAACTCAGTAGGTGTCGAAAACTACATCAGTTTATCTACCTGTTACGTGCAACCGTTTGGCTGTATAATCATACGTTGGCATTTTAGAACTGCAAGAATTACAAGTTAGAAAACAAATATTTTCGCCAACGTGAGTAGGGTCTTAAATTTTTTTCTCTTCGTCGCATTATCATGAAAATGTTAGATCATTGTAATGAGAATATTATATTTCATTGCGTAATTAGCAACAATGAAGGTAGTTTTAATGAAGTTTTAGAACTGTTGCTTTCTCGGAGAAGACCAAGAATTATCTCATATCTTATGTACGAATAATCGGTTATTTCAGAAACTGTGTGATCAGCTCGATTGAGCAAGATATGACGACACTATCAATTCTGCAACAGACCAGAGTGGGCTATACTGGGCAACTTGACTTATTCATTCGGTAAAACCAGATTAACGTGCTCCTTAATATCCGTTTACAACCCTTTCGCAAAAGGCATCCGCTACGAGTAAATCTTCATCCCATTAGATATCTGAGCAAACGAACAGACCCAGTTGGTGGCGAGTGGACTGGGAAAGAGAGGCTCAGAGAAACCGGCTTAATGAGTTTTTCTGCCAACAAGCAATCTGGAAATATTTATCTTGAAAATTAGCGGTATTTGCCTCTCCAACTAAGTAGAGAGACTTTTTACCGATAAAAGGTGGTGTAAGGCATTTCTTAGGAGTTTTAAACATGTTTCAGTAACTCGCGTCTTTAAAGGTAAACGGAATTATTTACTTACGTTTCAAACTGTGCGTCAGATTTCTGGTTGTATTTTTTCCTTAAAACGTCTCAAAGTTAAAATAAATTTAATTTTCCGCAGCTAGACTTCTGTGAAGTCAATGAATTGAACCTCTCATTGATTCCCACTGCAGATTTTCTTCGATTACTAATTCTATTTTTTAATCGTTTGGTGCATTATTAATATTCACTATAGGCCTAAAACTGTAATAAGTTTGATAATATTTAACAGGGTACAGAGCTTAGACTAGTTACAGAATATAGGTAAGTACCGTTCCATCTACAAGTTTCACATACGCTGATCAGCTGGAACATTATGACAACCGACCTACTATTGATATAAACCCTTTCACGAGGTAGCAGCATCATCTGGCGCGGAACGACTGCTAGTCAGACACATGCTGGGTGCATGTAATATCAGTGAACGTGCTGTCCGCGCGTAGAAAGGGGAAGGTGCTCACCGAATGCACGTTGAGTTGAGCCGGAAGTTCGGCAACAGCATTTCGGAAACTGCACGACTTTTTGGGTGTTCGAGGAGTGCTGTGGGGAGTATCTTCAACACGTGGCAAAACCAAGGTGAAACCACGTCCAAACTTCGTGGTGTTGGGCGCCGACCCGTCATTACAGATGTCGGACGTCGTGGGCTGGGCAGACTGGTGAAACAGGACAGGCGGCGAACTGTGTCCCCACTAACATCAAACTTTAATGTTGGGCAAAGCGTGTCTGGACACAACAGAGCACCGAACACTCCAAACCACGGACCCACGCATGTGTCAATGTTAACACCACGACATCGGCAACTACGACTGAAATGGCCACATGACCGTCGGGACTACGCATTGGCGCAGTGGTAGAACGTTGCGCGGTTGATGAATCTCGATACCTTCTTAGTCATACTGGCGGGAGCTCTCGAATCCGTCGACTTCCAGGGCTACAGCGCCTCAATACCTGTACTGTAGGTCGCAGACAAGCTGGCTGGGGCTCCATTATGCTCTTTCACGTAGACATCCATGAGTTGAGTGGAACTCGTGCAAGACACCATGACGGCCAGCGCGTGGCATATACTGGTTGCAGACCACATACACCCCTACATGACCATCAAGTTTCCCGACGGCAGCGACATTTTTCAGAAAGATAATGCTCCACACCACAAGGTCAGGAGTGTGATGTAACAGTTCGAGGAACACACTGGCAAGTTCCAATTGATGTGCTGGTTCCCCATATCGCCATACCAGAACCTGATCGAACATATCTGGGATGAGATTGAACGTGGCGTCAGAACTCATCAGCCCCCGCCCCCTCCCAGTAATCTATGGGAATAAGGTGACTTGTGAGTGCAGATCTGATGCTAACTCCCTACAGCGACCTACCAAGACCTCGTTGCTTCCACGTAATGACGCGTCGCCGTTGTTACACACGCCAAAGATGGACATACCGGCTATTAGGAAGATGATATTAACGTTCTGGTTGATCGGTGTATGATTGTATTATGAAAACATTAAGACCCAAAGAATAGGAAAATAACTCAAATGTACGACTTCGCGCAGTGAGCAGAGCTGTGAAAATGGGAAAAGCACAAGAAGGCAGAAAAACGATGAGAAATGCTTAGAGAACTGTGGCCAGAGTGATAGTGAACACATTTACGTAAAATAAGAAACTCATTAGAAAGACACTAAACGTCATCTATTGCTAACTGACATGAGAAGTGCAGATCGTTTTCACGAGTAATATGGAACGCTACATCACTCCAGTGCAACATTAAGTACATCTTCTCTAATACGACCTACACCGATTTGAATAAGACCTTCTGTAACGCATTACTTACAAATTATCTTAACACCATGAGCTGCCTAACTTTGACAGCTCATGTATCTGTAAGGAATCATTAATCTGTCTTAAACTAGACCAACATTCGCAATGGGCTTATGAAAAAATAATAAACGTAGTGAATATCCTTTGTAGTTGCTGAGGTGTAAAAATCACATTTATTTTTTTAAATTACATTTTTCTTTCTTTTAAACATTCAGAACAGCAGTTCCGAAGTAAATGATATTGTTGTTTTGTAGGTGCGACTACATTATATTACACGATAAATGTGATTTTGTTTCTTTTTCAGTGACGCACCTTTTGCTACTGATGGCGTGCAACGAAAATAAATGTGGTATTTTGATGAGAACTAGGTCCATCCAGAGCCTTAGTAGAATTTTTGAATGAAGCCATTCCGCTTCAAGCTGTTAAAATATTATTTATTGTGACTGCAGTTTCGACACATCTTCATCGTCGAACATGCTCAAATCCGTCAGTCACATAGTAAAATACACTATGGCTAAAAAAAATTAAAAAATTAGGAAGCATTTAAATCTGAAAATTCAACGCTACTCATGTGGGATATTAAGAACGCATTTTTCCTACCAGTAGGTCATAGATGAGTCACTCTTCCTCTAGAGCAAAACAAAACTGACAAAGAACTAGTGATTTTCAAACATGTGACACTAAACAAAGATTTCACTGCGCAAATTATTGGGGAAATTTTTACTGCAGAGTTATTCAGATGTAACACTGCCTAAGAGATCACATTGCAGAAAGAGGTCGAAGTTAAAACTAAATGCTGGTACTTAGCTTATAGCGAATGGAATGAAGAACCATGTTTTAAGTATCTTTGTCAAACGTTCCCACACCTTTCAGAAGCTAAACTAAAAGAAGGCGTCTTTGTCGGACCTGACATTAGAAAATTGATGTCTGATATTAACTTTGAATCCACAATGACCTTAAATGAGAAAGGAGCATGGGAATCATTCAAACAATTGGTTGAAAAGTTCTTGTGACATGAAGAAGACCCAGAATATGTTTCTATTATAGCTACAGTGTTAAGGAAGTTTAAAACTTCAGGATGTTTAATGAGCCTGAAAGTTCATTTTTTGAACAGTAACCTTGATTACTTCCCGCACAATATTGGAGATGTTAGTGACGAGCAAGGAGAGTGCTTTCACCAGGACATTAGAGTGATGGAAAAACGCTACCAATGCTGCTGGAACACCAACATGACGGGGGACTACTATTGGTCACTTCACCGAGTAGTTCAGCAAGCGACTCATCGCAGTAAAAGCTACACAAGAAGCTTCAAAGAAAAACTAGAAGGAAAACACAAACCAATTCCAGCTGACAAGTGAAACCTCTATTAACACATATCATTGATTTAAGTAGCTTACTGTAAATACAAACCATGCGATCTGTAAGCTCTGACAAGGCCAGAGCAGCAGTGCATTACCCTGTTTGTTTCATGCAGCTATGTTGATTGCAGCTGGCGAGAAGTGTGCAGCAGTGGCGAGACGTGGAAGCGGCAGATCTGAATCGACCGCAGCCGCGAAGTAAATGCAAAATTCTCAAAGTCTAGCGACCAGGCAGATGGATCGAAATTCACTCACTATCAGAGCTCTGAAACCGAAGTAGATTTCGCTGTGTGACACACCCATTTGCTGGTGGTACCAAGGACCAATTTGGCTCACTTATACAACAGAGTGCATAAGGGTACTAAGGTAGAGACTGGTATACCAAAAACGAAAAAGTGTGCCCTCAGCAAAATAATGGTCTGAGACGTTTAAAGTCACACTATCGGACAGTAAGAACTTCACCACAGGCAATCCATTTTAACTACCTGCAAGCGAAGTCAGTCTAAGGACAAGTCCCAAGCACCAACCACACATGCTAGAGCTTCGACCAGACGATGCTTCCAGACCGAAGTACAGAACCCGAGTGCTTCGCACCTCTCCAGATAAAAAAAAAATCTGTTTTCCCACAAAGTGCATGAACGACACAATCTTCGACCCATCTTGAGCCAATCACAGGGCTTTAGGGGCGCTAAATCTCCACTCCTACACAACAGAACAAACTCATGTCGAATCTGCGCAGAAACCTGCATCTCTGTAAAAAATAAACCCCCAATTACTGGCTTTTTAAGTTTTTGCAGAGGGGGAAGATGGCTTTCTCTGAAGTCATGTCGCTTCCCACGGCAACAAGCAAACAGATACAGTCTTAAAGATCTTTTTAAAGATCTTTATGAAAATCGCCTGTGCCTTGGACCATGTTAGTCCTAGCTGAGATCTAATAAAGATTCTATCTCTGAAGTTTTCTCAGACACTAGAGTTTCTTGTACAACCAAGGCGTCCAAAGGAAGTGGGTCACAGTCCTATTGGCAGTTTTGGCGAACACTAAAACTTGTCACTTTTTATTACATGTGGCTCTGCACGCAATATCCCGTTTACGACTCCACTGTGTATTCACATCCCTTCAGTCCATTACCCCCAGCCTAGCCTTCCACTGGCATCACAACAGGTAGCTCAGCACTGTTCTGCTGGACACCTGTCTCGACCAGGGGCTGCTCTGTCTGCCCTGTATGGCTGTGGGCCTGTCTGGCAAGATTTACTGAGGAGTAGGCTCACCAACAATTGCTTTCAACTTCCAACGTGCTGTTTCTGTGAGTTAAGAACTATAAAAATTCCTCATGCTTTTAGCACCCAACCAGTCTCCATCAACGTCTGCTCAGGCCATTAACTTTCTAGAGTCTCGCTCAAGGTGTGTAAAGTTGTAACAAAATCTTTAATAATATAATGTATGTAAAAAATAGGTGAGAGAGTAACTAGTTCTCTCTCATTGGAACTTGACTTCATGGGTTTTCAATCCCTAATATAAATAAAAAATTTTGAACAGATCGCATTCCTTCTATTTCCCAATGTTAATAAATCCGGCAACTAATTGATGCCTGTGTTGTTGTCCAGGTAGATGGCGGTTTCATGTAAACTGCAGATAACATTGTTGTGTCAGCAGTTCCGCGTGATGTCCTCATCCTGATGGCTTGGTGTTGCAGTACGGCCTGGCGATGGAGGGAGATTCATCAGTGGGAGGAAAAGCTTAGCTCTTGGTGTTGATGTGATGAAGAGGACTCACAATGAATGTGCTGCCGATGGCGACAATCCGATGCGATTACTGAGTGGTTTTAACTGATTCAAAATCTAGAAGAGTGGCTTACAGTAATTCAGTTACTGTGACTTGTGAGACTCCAACCCTTACTGTGACATTTAGGACTCCCATTTCATATACTGCTTTAAGGTGTTTTCTGAGACTAATTAAGTCACTTTTATTTTACCATTTGACGTGTTGGCTAAAATTAAATGCACTTGCACTAAAGGTTTTGGGTGTTATATACCTTTTATTTACATTTTCAACTTTACTTGCTACTTCTGTTTCTAATCAACACTACTTGCGTCACTCATCTACTTTCTCCATACACCTGTCCATAATTCTAATGGTAATTTGCTCTCTCATCTGGTTCCCACTATTAATCTTTACTTTCGTTTTTCTGTGGACCTCTCTTACAATCGGACAACGAAGTTAAGTACTATCTGGCTTGGTTACCTCTTGGATTGGTCACCATCTGGGTCTGCCGAGTGCTGTTGGCAAGCGGCTTGCACTTAGCCCTTGTGAGGCCAATTGAGGAGCTACCTGATTGAGAAGTAGCACTGGTTACGAAAACTGACAAGGGACAGCAGTCTACTAGCCACACGTGACTCTGTATCCACATCCAGTGACGTACAAGTGCTGAGGACGACATGGCAGCCGGTCGGTCCCATTGGACCTTCAAGGCCTGTTGAGATGGTGTTATGTTATGGATTTCTCTTATCTGTCATTCGTGTTCATTAGACTATTCATTTCAATCAACAGACGCTGGAATTCATTCTTAATTTCACTGACGACACCAATGTCATCCATAAATCTTACTATAGATACCTTTCACCTGAATTCTTACCCCACTTCTGAAACTTTCTTTTATTTCCGCCCTTGCTTCTCTGATGCATAGAGTTTAAATAGCAGGGACAAAATGTACATCCCTGTGTTATACCCTTCCTGATTGGAAGTCTCAGTCTTCCAGTCTCATTTTTTTCCCTCTTGTTTCTTGTGCATATTATATACCATCCAACTTTCCGTATTGCTGGTACATATTTTCTTGAGAATTTCAAATATCTTGCGCCATTTTACATAGTCAAATGCTTTTTCTACCTCAACAGTTCCAATGAACCTGTATTGATTTTTCTTCAGTCTTGCTTTCATCATCAACAACAACACAATAACATCAGAATTGCCTCTCTGGTGCCGTTATCTTTCCTAAGATCAAAAGTAACACCATCTATTTGCTCCTCAAATTTCTTGTCCATCTATCTGTTTACTATTCTTGACAGCAACATGGATGTATGAGCTGCAAAGCTTAAGAATGGAATTCCCATTTCACTCTTAATATTGACGCCCTTGCTTTTAATTTCAGTGAGGACAGTTTTGATTTTTCTATATGTTGAAACAGTCCTCTTGACCAGCATATGTTTTTATATTCTTCGCATTTTTTCTTGGTTACAGTTCGCGTTAACTGCCTTCTACTTTCTCTTCATTCGTAAGTGACTTATATTTTTATACTGCTGTTTTTTCGTGAATATTTTCATGAATCAGTTGTGGTATTTTTTCTGTTACCCAAGGTTTCTTCACAGTACCCTTACTAGATATGTCCAGTCAACTTCATCTGAAATGCCTACTGGGGTATTCACTAACCTAATCTCTGGAGCTGCAGAGTAAACGTACATCGTCGTTCCTCAATATTTTAGTACTTTTCACAGTTTCTTCCAGAAAGTTCTCATAAAATTAAGTTTGCTATTCATTGTTACTAAACTATGATCTGAGTCTGCATTTCCTCATGGGTACGCCTTACATTTGAATATCGGATTTCAAAATACTGCCTCCCCATGATGTCATCCAGCTGGAATCATCCTGCGTCTATAGGTCTCTTCCGCATACTCGTGTACCTTCCCCTCTTGTGATTTTGAGCAGTTTGTTCACTATTAGATACTAAATATTTTTGCAGAACTCAGTTTGTGTCTCTCCTGCCTCACTCCTACTATTGATCCCACAGTTTACTGGGTCTCTGTCATCTGTTCCTTCCCTGCCACAGAGTTACAGTCACCCAAGATCATTACATTATCATCTTCCTTTACATACTGAATCACAGGTTCAATATTTTCATATACTTTCTGTACGTCTTCATAGAATGCTTATGACGTCGACATGTTTACCTGAAGGATTGATTTTTAACATTTCGTGCTCTGACAAGTAGAACGTTATTCTTTCTTTCGTTTTCAATATTCTTCTGAAGGCCACCTCTCGTCAGTGATTCTTCTTCAGTAACTGGCAAACATTTCCCTGAAGTAAAGTGAAAAAGCAGGATACTCGTCTTAGACGTATGTAACGGGAAGCTGACGTCCAATCCCTGCGAAGAAGAAAATTTATCAAATTTCCCAGAAAGGCCGGCTTTTAAGTCAAATGAGTAGAAGAATCGTTTACAGAAACAGACGTGTTAGGGAATCCAGATTATTTCCACTAACGAGGAAAGTAATTCACTATCATGAAAGTATCGTCACCCCTAGTGAAATTGGAGTCCTATGACAAGCACACGATGAGATGTAGGGGTTGTTGTCACGTTCATTGGGCACTGAGATTGGAGGATCCTGTTCTGTTAGGTACTTTTATTCGTATGGATGTATAAAAATTGAATTTTACCAGGATATATAGGTCTGGAAGTCGGTTATGACTAATCTGAAAAGTGGAATTAAAAAAATAAAGGTTTTTGCAAGCTGTGTTAGAGCTGTCAGGCCTTCTGTTACATCTAACCAGGCATTCTACGTTAAATTCACTACGGGAAGCATGATACAAATTACGCTGAATATAGAATTCAACTCTTACATCTGTACCGAGCGAGGTGGTTAGCACACTGGACCTGCATTCAGGTGGACGACGGTTCAATCTCGCATCCAGCCATCCTGATTTTGGTTTTCCGTGATTTCCCTAAATGCCGGGGAGGTTCCTTCCACAGGGCACGGCCGACCTCATTCCCCATCCTTCCCTAATCCGACGAGACCGATGACCTAACTGTTTGGTCTCTTCTCCCAAATCAATCCAATCTTAGATCTGTGATATAAATGGTAGAAAAAGTGGTAGCTATAACAGAACAAACATAGTTCTTATTCGACGATGAGGCGTAGAGCAATGTATGAAACTTACGGGCAGGTAGATTTAAGCTATTGACTCTAGCAGCAATGGACACGAGAGAAGATTGGAAGAGGGAGAGAAAGAGGATCCTGGTAAAACTAAGTCTTAAATTGTTTTTTTATTAAGCAATGACCAACAGAATTTTCGCTGAGAATGACAACTCAGATTTGACCGATTCATTTATTACCCACAATATATAAGCCCTACACAATCTGAACTGCTATACATTGACAACATGATTTCCAATAATTAACACAAAAGAATGGCCCTGAGTTGCAAGAAATCCTAACGATAATACAAATCCAAAAAATATGAAATTAAAGAAGTGTGAAACTACCTCCAGCTCTGTTAATTGCCTAAACTCATTTCAATCATGAATAGCGATAATCGAAACTCCATTCTTAATCGTAAGTCACTTACCTAACATAAAATATTCATAACACGAACCACAGCAATTACAGCTAGTAGCAACAATAGCCAGCTATATAAAAGGATTCTAACTACTATAGACTAACTACTAGGAGGCGTATGGTTAGCAAAAGAAAGATTTTGTTGAAGAGCAAACAGTGTATTTAGAAAATCTTACCTTATTCATGTGACATTCAGTTCCAAAAATTATATAGTTGTCAATAATTCCACTAACCCAAACATTATCAACCATACATCCATTATCATACCTTTCCTTGCATCTTTTCTTATAAGAAATTTCATATCACTTTACATTACGTGTCCCACCACCACGAAGTCTCCACTAGAAAAAAAAACAAATAAAAAAAAACATGTCCATACACTTCTCTATCCACTCGCTAACTGTTAGTCTGTCCAACCACAGAAGCTCTCGCCGAGGACGCAGAGCACTGTCAGCGATATTAACACAGTCCGTAGCGCTGCCAACATACAAACAGGCTACTTAAACTTGTAATGGAAAAAAGGTGGAAAATCTGCGGCGTGTCTAACTGAGGAATGAAAAGAGCTAGAAGCGTAACTGGAAGAAGATGAAAGCATTTACTTTACTGTTTTGTACAAGCAACGTCGCCATACACGTAATTTTTTTTGTTTCTTTGGTGGGGGGGGGTTACTCATTTGTCGTTGCATCAATAAACTGTTTTCAGTATGGTATTTGTGTACTTTTCCAGCAATTTTTTTATGTTAACAATAACATCGAGTCAGTTGTCAATATACCAATATACTCACATGTAAAATTTTACAGTTACACATACGACTTTTGTAACTGGAAACATTCTGTATTATAGCCTATAATATTTTGTACAAACAATGGGAATAGGATAAAAAAGTATTTTACACGATGCAGATAGAAAATCACAAAAAGGATTTTGACGGAGTTACTTAAACAGACGGTTATTCTATTTCTTACAGAAGATTCACATTATAAAGAAGTTGTGAGAGATAAAGAGGGCGCAGAGAATAGAAGGAAGTTCTTCAGAAGACGTAAATGAATTCGTCGTTCGAATGAGTGTAGAATATAAGTGCAGTGTTGTGCTGAAATCACAAGGTGACGCAACAGTTTTTCCGTAACATTGATGCTGCTCCAATTTTTTATATGCCGCAGAGGCACTCGTAGTATTCATTCGGGGTGGTCGGGCGGGGGTGGGGGGGGGGGGGGAGTTGAAGAAGGGGGGAGAGGCGGGTGGAATGGAACAAGTGAAAGACATTTGGCATTTTACCACTACGTGCCGTGACATTACACAGTAGGTAAAGGAATAAGCTGCACTGAAGTGATCAAACGGAAACAGTAATTTCAGGAGGGCTGCAGCCTAGAGGAACTTGCGCCACGTGAAGCGCGGCCCTGAGTTTGGTTTCCTCCAGAAGGGCGCAGCTGAGCCGGCGACGCGGCAGCCGCCGATGGAAGGGCTCCGCTTTCTCGTTCGTTCCCGACTCGTGCCCATCTACTGTTTCACGATGGGCGCCACTCGATACTTCTCTCCATGTGATGTTCGTTCCTCTGCAACAGGTCCATTGTGCAGAGGAAGTGTCGGCTAGCCAGTCCCACAATAAAAATTTTCGTGTGTCTAAACTATCTAATCTCTTCTATTTCATCATACATTACTGCAGTTTCTTAAGAGTTTGCAGATCTAGTTGGCCTATAAACATTTATCACTGTGATAAGTGTCTACCTAGGTTACGACAATGTGTTCATAATGCTTTTGCGACGGGACGGTAAATAGTAAAAAGTGCGGTTGCAGAGTTCACACGAATGTGCATTACAAAGGTTCGTTAGAAATGTTAATGCAAATTTTGGCTCTCACGTAAGTCTCAGGGGATGATTTCCACACTTGGTTCTCTAGTACACTGTTCCACACCCGCGCATTAGGTTTTGAATTAATATTCATGAATACAGTTTAGGCTAGGGAACAAAATTAGGCGATTATTATAACAAAATCAGTTTTTCACGACACAGTTCAATCACTGTTTATTGGCGTTGTCCTTTTCTTTCACACAACGAAATTTGCACTGGTGAGACGGTTTACAGTTTTACTTTAATAATAATTTGACTACGAGCCCCCAATAGCTGTGATGTAGGCTGCTATAAACGACAATTACTCACTCAATTCGAACAGAACCACAGTCCACTTTGCTCTAGCAGTTTTGGCGCGAAATCACAGATGGCAACACGTTCACTTACGCCGATGTATACCTCGTAATTCGTACCCACACAAATAATCATAGCACTTCCAGTTCACCAAATACATGCATGCACACTTGCACTATTAAACAATACTCTATGTCGAAATAAATTGGCGCAAAAAATTCTTACTCAAACGACCACATAGGCCACCCAAAGTGGGACTTGCTCGCCACCCACCCTCCAAAACGACTGACCCCTGGCCAAGATGGCCGCTCGCTTATATAGCCTTGGACGTCTAGACCCCATTGTTATGCAAGTACCAATCTCACCAGTTAACGTTACAAATTTTGATACTTACATCCCTCGAAAGAAATAAGCACACAATCGGAACCGCGCTAAAAAGTGCATCTCATACAATATGTTTCATTAATTTCTAGGATTATGGTATCGCCCGTAAATCAAGTCTGAGTTTTTGCAAAGTTTTACCACTTAGCGCAAATTTGTTTGTTTACATCTATGCTGCAAAGTTTTAACACAGAACTGCTTGTACCACCGTATTTAGGCGTAATCTATAGCGACTCAAAATCTTCATATTTATAGTAATTAATTAATTATGGCCGATAAATGTTAATAATAATTTGCAAACAATGAAAACTATTGCAAGTTAAGTGTATAGTATAACTTAACTAGTTAAAAATACGTGTGATGCCATCCAAAATATTATATAGTGCCGTTCTTTATGTCATGAATGTTCTATTGAATTTTATAAACAATTTTCCCTCAAACTTTGTTTATTGTCATTTACGGGCTTAATTATTGCTGAATCTTCACATATCACGACGGCACTCGATCCTCTACGACGAAACGTTTTTAATGAGTGCTCGCTCATCCCTGTAAGTTGTTATTTACTATTTTTACTAATCTTTCAGTATTCTTAATATTAACCGATTTTGAGGTTACTATAACTTTTGCGTCTCGTGACTTGAAATAAAGAGCGATCTTTCAAAAGGTGCATATTGCTGACCACAATCCACTGCCGCATCGCTCTTCACCGTAAGTTACATAGTTTTCGCGTAATGCGCGAAAAACCAAACAATGCCCCAAGCTGCGGGCCACGTGGCCGCCCGGCGGCGGATACCATCCCACCGATCGCTGCAAATCTCGCGCGCTCTCTCTCCACAAAGCAGTCCTTGCATACTAGAAATTCATGTAGTCACACTGCCCATAGAAACTTACCCGCATTCCTGTTTACTAATCATTTATTAAAGGTACTCACGCATTACCCGCATTTAATATGGTATTTTATAACCTTGCACTCACCTGACAATAAGTGCTGTTCATCTTACCACCGCACTTCACTAATTACCGCTATATATAACTACAAACTGTTATTTCTCTTAATAAAATCTTCAGTCTCCATTCCACGCTACGACCCGGAGATGATTTTTTTCTGATAACCAACTCAGTCCGAGTTGCACCCGTCCGGTGGTCGCAAGGTGTTGGCACTCCAGGACATCTGATCCAAGAGGAACCCTCAATACATAATTTTATCTTACAATAGAGCTGCATACACCCGGGAAATCTAACGCCTGTACTTTCCCTTTGCTTTCACCTGTAAACGGTAACATCACAGCAAGGCCATGTTGACTAGAGCTACAAGGCAAGATGAGTCAATAATCGAAGTGAAAAGCCCGCTGTCCATCTTCGAGAACGACATGTGAGTGGCCTCTCCATAAATACCCCTCTGTTGTGGCTGTACCTACTATACAGATATCTCTAACCGTGAAGCATGAAAGTCACCATACCTTAACAGAATCCACGGTTAACATTTATGTACTGGAGCAAGACCTGTTGAACATTTAATCATTAGTTGCAAACAGTAGCGGTGCCATGGTGGGTCAGAGAGGGCCTCCACCTACCCTAAGGTTTCTTGGTCTACCCTCTGGCCCACCCAAATAAGATGGGCAAATTTCAGAATCAACACCTGAAGTAAAACTTTATTTTAGGAAATTGGAATATCTCTGCAATGAAAGTAACTCGGCACTACAAACCAAATTTGGCACTGTGTGACGTTTATTGTAATGAATTTATTCAGAGAATTGTGTTCTCTCCATAGTTACAGCCTTAGCTATTTGTTGATGCCTAGGGCCATAAAGTAACATATCGAACTATACTGGGTATTTCAGAAGTGATGGTCAATATTGACGGAAGTGGTAGGAATGATCATTCGAGACAAAAAAGCCAAGTAAACGTGAGCTCTAAAACAAATGCCCTAAGAGCTCTGAGCAATTCTTGGTCTTCAATACTGTGAAACAAATATCTTCTACTGCAAACTCTTTGCTTGCTGTTTTCTAATGTGGTATTTTTTTTAATGTCCAGTTAACATGATCTCTAAAATGCATACCTTAAGAGCTATGCGCACTTGTTCGTCTTCGCTACTTTTAAACACAGCTCTTCTAACGAACAAGTGCTCATGTCCATACTATCACATCACAAAATAAGGAAAGCCAGAGCTTGCAGTAGAAGAGATTAGTTTCACAGTTTGGAAGATCAAGATTTGCTCATGGATTTTAAGGTATGCATTTAGAGCCCTTGTTTACTTGACTTTTCGTTTCGAATGATCACTCCTGTCATATCCCAGAATATTAACCATCACTTCTGAAATACCCTGTATTTTGTACGTCATATTTATCATGGTGAACTGGAGGTTAGACCCACCCTTTGCCCACGTTTTTTATAATCCGTCCCACCCTTGGTCCATCCATGTGACACGTACTAGAGCTACAACCGGCTGTAACTATGTCCGTTGTAGCTCATTATGTAAACTACTATGACACCTTTTTTCTTTCATTCTCCATGTAGTGTAATTTAGTTGTGAGACTTTGCATTTTTTTGATAGCTCCTGAACGAAGAAATCTCGACATGAGCACAAGAATCTGAATGCTTGGCTTTTGATTTGACTAAATACCACATCATCCATATGAACATATTGCTAATTTTTGTGGGAGAATTTGTGTTACTTCTTTCAAAGTTTTATAACTAACGCAAAAGTTTTCTTTTGGTCTTGATCATTAGTTTTGGTTCTGATATATGTTTGAACAAAACCAATAATTTGGAAACATAAAAAATACTGTGTTCTTAGAGTATTTAAACTAAACTGAACTTACCATCTTTCACTTACTAATTACCTCTTCAGTGTTGTGGATAGTATCGGTTCTTCAACAAACAGTAGTGGTTTTTAAAATGTAGAAAAAGCTAAATAACATGTATGCATATTGTGGAGATAGTATACAGTCGAGGAGTTCCTTGAAAAGTTAAGTTGATTCTTCTTTTATTTCTTTACAATATGCTAAACAACATGTAAGCATATTGTGGGGACAGTATACTGTCGAGGAGTTCCTTGAAAAGTTAAGCTGATTCTTCTTTTATTGTTGATTGCGTTTACTTAAACTTATGGATTGACTTTTTCGGGTTTATAAACATTTTATAAATTTAATAGTTATGGGTGACTGGAATTCGACACTAGGAAAAGGGAGAGAAGGAAACATAGTAGGTGAATACGTATTGGGGCTAAGAAATGAAAGAGGATGCCGTCTGTTAGAATTTTGCACAGAGCATAACTTAATCATAGCTAACACTCGGTTCAAGAATCATAAAAGAAGGTTGTATACATGGAAGAATTCTGGAGATACTAAACGATATCAGTTAGATTATGTAATGGTAAGACAGAGATTTAGGAACCAGGTTTTAAAATGTAGGACATTTCCAGGGGCAGATGTGGGCTCTGACCACAATCCATTGAAAAAAGGCGGGAATTTAAGGAGATGGGACCAGGATAAACTGACTAAACCAGAGGTTGTACAGAGTTTCAGGGAGAGCATAAGGGAACGATTGACAGGAATAGGGGAAAGAAATACAGTAGAAGACGAATGGGTATCTCTGAGGGATGAAGTAATGAAGACAGCAGAGGATCAATTAGGTAAAAAGACAAGGGCTAGTATAAATCCTTGGGTAACAGAAGAAATATTGAATTTAATTGATGAAAGGAGAAAATACAAAAATGCAGTAAATGAAGCAGGCAAAAAGGAATACAAACGTCTCAAAAATGAGATCGACAGGAAGTTCAAAATGGCTAAGCAGGCATGGCTAGAGGACAAATGTAAGGATGTGGAGGCTTATCTCACTAGGGGTAAGATAGATACAGCCTACAGGAAAATTAAAGAGACCTTTGGAGAAAAGAGAGCCACTTGTATGACTATCAAGAGCTCAGACGGAAACCCAGTTCTAAGCAAAGAGGGAAAAGCAGAAAGGTGGAAGGAGTGTATAGAGGGTCTATACAAGGGCGATGTACTTGAGGACAATATTATGAAAATGGAAGAGGATGTAGATGAAGATGAAATGGGAGATGTGATACTGCGTGAAGAGTTTGACACAGCACTGAAAGACCTGAGTCGAAACAAGGCCCCGGGAGTAGACAACATTCCATTAGAACTACTGACGGCCTTGGGAGAGCCAGTCCTGACAAAACTCTACCATCTGGTGAGTAAGATGTACGAGACAGGCGAAATATCCTCAGAATTCAAGAAGAATATAATATAATTCCAATCCCAAAGAAAGCAGGTGTTGACAGATGAGAAAATTACCGGACTATCAGTTTAATAAGTCACAGCTGCAAAATACTAACAAGAATTATTTACAGACAAATGGAAAAACTGGTAGAAGCCGACCTCGGGGACGATCAGTTTGGATTCTGTAGAAATGTTGGAACACATGAGGCAATACTGACCTTACGACTTATCTTAGAAGAAAGATTAAGGAAAGGCAAACCTACATTTCTAGTATTTGTGGACTTAGAGACAGCTTTTGACAGTGTTGACTGGAATACTCTCTTTCAAATTCTAAAGGTGGCAGGGGTAAAATACAGGGAGCGAAAGGCTATTTACAATTTGTACAGAAACCAGATGGCAGTTATAAGAGTCGAGAGGCATGAAAGGGAAGCAGTGGCTGGGAAGGGAGTGACGCAGTCTGTGTATTGAGCAAGCAGTAAAGGAAACAAAAGAAAAATTCGGAGTAGTTATTAAAATCCAGGGAGAAGAAATAAAAAACTTTGAGGTTCGCCGATGACATTGTAATTCTGTCAGAGACATCAAAGGACTTGGAAGAGCAGTTGAATGGAATGGACAGTGTCTTGAAAGGAGGATATAAGATGAACATCAACAAAAGCAAAACAAGGATAATGGAATGTAGTCGAATTAAGTCGGGTGATGCTGAGGGAATTAGATTAGGAAATGAGACACTTAAAGTAGTAAAGGAGTTTTGCTATTTGGGGAGCAAAATAACAGATGATGGTCGAAGTAGAGAGGATATAAAATGTAGACTGGCAATGGCAAGGAAAGTCTTTCTGAAGAAGAGAAATTCGTTAACATCGAGTATAGATTTAAGTGTCAGGAAGTCGTTTCTGAAAGTATTTGTATGGAGTGTAGCCATGTATGGAAGTGAAACATGGACAATAAGTAGTTTGGACAAGAAGAGAATAGAAGCTTTCGAAATGTGGTGCTACAGAAGAATGTTGAAGATCAGATGGGTAGATCACATAACTAATGAGGAGGTATTGAATAGGATTGGGGAGAAGAGAAGTTTGTGGCACAACTTGACTAGAAACAGGGATCGGTTGGTAGGACATGTCCTGAAGCATCAAGGGACACAAATTTAGCATTGGAGGGCAGCGTGGGTAAAAATCGTAGAGGGAGACCAAGAGATTAATACACTAAGCAGATTCAGAAGGATGTAGGTTGCAGTAGGTACTGGGAGATGAAGGAGCTTGCACAAGATAGATTAGCATGGAGAGCTGCATCAAACCAGTGTCAAGACTGAAGACCACAACAACAACAACAAACATTTTATTATAATCTGTTATTACTTTTACGGTGTAATGTCATGTACTGACACGATCCATGGCTTTGGACGTTTCCTCTTCAATTTGGTCCTACAGAACTTGACGTGTAAAAATAAAATACAAATGCACGATTTCAACAAGTAAAATGACTCACTATTGACTCTCATTTAATATTTTAAGGTACAAAATGCAACAAAACATCTTGCCTACGTAATTATTTTAAGCTTTTTCCAAAACTTAGATGCTCATACTTACTTCAGTCATAGCCTTTCTTATTCTACCTATTTTTGTAGCAAAATATTACTTTTAATTTTAGATTATTAGTTCAGTTGTGAATCAAATACTGAATTATTCAAAATGACAGTCACAATCGCAATTATTTATTTTGCAATCAACTGCTTTCAACCCACGATGGGGTCATCTTCAGGGCAATTTACACTGTAAAGTTATATTATTAGTAGGTAATCACATATGTAATCTACAAACAATTAGTGAAAGTTACATAAATAAACAGATTTTTATACCCATTTGGTCGCTCGCTGGAATCGTCACCCTGCCTGTGCACAGTTGGTAACTATGCATGGTTGGTTTTTTTTCTTTATTGTTATTTTTAAACCTGTTACAGGCAGGTCATCAGCAGCATACTACGCCGCTCTTTGGCCACAGAGAAACGCAAAAGATACAAATGTAGACAATTATAGAAAAAAATAAGGTGGACATATAAACTGAGACATACACTTTTAAAATACATAGAGCCGTTCACGGGAGTAGAGTCCACGATAAAATTCGTTCAGACACTTGGACACACACAGAGACGAAGATTGTCACATGGGAGGAGCACAAAACGAATAACACTGAAACACTTGTTCACGAAAGACAGCACACACAGAAACACGAGGCGTTGATCTCCGGTGAGCGAATGTTCACTAATCGTGTACGATTCCGGGGACCTGCCAAGAGCGGAGGAGGGGGGGTGGGAGAGGGAGAGGGGAGAGCAGAGATGCCACGGGCAGGGGAGATAGGGGGGAGGTAGGAAGGGGGAGGGGAAGCCCAGGGGAAGAGGGATGGAGAAAGGAGGGATGGGGGAAAAGGAGAGAGAAGGGAGGAAGGGTGCCCAGAGGAAAAGACACACGGAGGGGAGGATCAAAGTTGATAGGAGGGGTAGATGGAGGGGAGGAGGACATCATCATGGAGGGGGAGCTGGTGGAAGCCACCTTGGGAGAGGGTAAGGAGGGTGGAGAGATGGAGACCTGGTGACACATGGGAATACAGGCACAGCAGTAGGCGTGGGTGGGAGTGGATGGGTGAGACAAGCGGGTGAGGAGGATCGAGTTTATGGGAGGTGTGCAGGATCTGTATCCTTTCAAGGAAAAGGAGTAGGTGGGGGAACGGAATGAGGTCATACAGGATCTGCGTGCGGGAAGGGAGAGAGCATGGCGAGGCAGAGAGCATGGCGTTCAGGAATCTGAAGGGATTTATAAAAGTAGGGGGGCGGAGATCCAGGCCAGATGGGCATAACAAAGGATAGGGCGGATGATGGATTTATAGGTGTGGAGAACGGTGGAGGGGTGCAGACCCCACGTAAGGCCAGAAAGGAGCTTGAGGAGATGGAGTCGGGAGCTTGGATTGTCCGGAGATTGGGGGGTCCAGGAGAGGCGACGGTCAAGGGTGATGCCAAGGTACTTAAGGGTGGCGGTGAGGGCGATAGGATGGCCATAGATGGTTAGCTAGAAATCAAGGAGGCGGAAGGAAGGGGTGGTTTTGCCTACAATGATCGCCTGGGTTTTGGAGGGATTGACCTTTAGCAACCACTGGTTGCACCAAGCAGTGAACTGGTCAAGATGGGATTGGAGAAGGTGTTGGGAACGCGGCAGGGTGGGGGCAAGGGCAAGGAAGGCGGTGTCATCGGCAAACTGGAGAAGGCGGGGGGGGGGGGGGGGGGTGACGGCGACGGCAGAAGAGGGGAAAGGACAGAACCTTGGGGCACTCCGACGGAGGGGAAGAAGGTGTAGGGATCCGTGTTGTGGATGGTGACGTAGGAAGGACGGTGTGAGAGAAAGGAGCTGATCAGATGGACGTAGTTAATGGGAAGGGCGAAGGTTTGGAGCTTGAGGAGGAGACCGGAATATGCATGGTTGGTTCTCTGCATGACCTTAAATAACGGCCAACAACACGTGGGCAGGAGGTAATGCCCTCCACATTGACCAACGGTAGTTAAACGCTTAATCAAGAAATCTTAAATATTAAAGTTTGTTGTAGTTGTAATATAAAACATATTAAACAATAAATAATAATTACAACTAATTAAATCTCGAGAAATTCACAATTATTTAAAATTCCGGTAACTGTT
The DNA here is from genome assembly GCF_021461395.2 of Schistocerca americana. NCBI lineage: Eukaryota > Metazoa > Arthropoda > Insecta > Orthoptera > Acrididae > Schistocerca > Schistocerca americana. Next base: position 989,808,818 of record NC_060119.1, read on the forward strand.
GTCCCATTCATTTTTCACATCATTTGTGGATAGAGTAGAGCCCTCTGTCTTTTGTGGTAGGGACGCCGTTGACATGGCTGATAGTATATATCAAGCGCCCCCTAGCCTGTGTGGTAGGAACGCTATCGTCATGGTAGCCGCTTCGAATAAGTTGTCTGCTGTAATATCATCTTTGCGCTGCAGTCGTTGTTATGGTAACGGCATGCTGTGCAAAGATACATCTACATCTACATCTATACTCCGCGAGCCACCTTATGGTGTGTGGCGGAGGGTACTTATTGTACCACTATCTGATCCCCCCTTCCCTGTTCCATTCACGAATTGTGCGTGGGAAGAACGACTGCTTGTAAGTCTCCGTATTTGCTCTAATTTCTCGGATCTTTTCGTTGTGATCATTACGCGAGATATATGTGGGCGGTAGTAATATGTTGCCCATCTCTTCCCGGAATGTGCTCTCTCGTAATTTCGATAATAAACCTCTCCGTATTGCGTAACGCCTTTCTTGAAGTGTCCGCCACTGGAGCTTGTTCAGCATCTCCGTAACGCTCTCGCGCTGACTAAATGTCCCCATGACGAATCGCGCTGCTTTTCGCTGGATCATGTCTATCTCTTCTATTAATCCAACCTGGTAAGGGTCCCATACTGATGAGCAATACTCAAGAATCGGACGAACAAGCGTTTTGTAAGCTACTTCTTTCGTCGATGAGTCACATTTTCTTAGAATTCTTCCTATGAATGTCAACCTGGCGCCTGCTTTTCCCACTATTTGTTTTATGTGATCATTTCACTTCAGATCGCTCCGGATAGTAACTCCTAAGTATTTTACGGTCGTTACCGCTTCCAATGATTTACCACCTATGGCATAATCGTACTGGAATGGATTTCTGCCCCTATGTATGCGCATTATATTACATTTATCTACGTTTAGGGAAAGCTGCCAGCTGTCGCACCATGCATTAATCCTCTGCAGGTCCTCCTGGAGTACGTACGAGTCTTCTGATGTTGCTACTTTCTTGTAGACAACCGTGTCATCTGCAAATAGCCTCACGGAGCTACCGATGTTGTCAACTAAGTCATTTATGTGTATTGTAAACAATAAAGGTCCTATCACGCTTCCCTGCGGTACTCCCGAAATTACCTCTACATCTGCAGATTTTGAACCGTTAAGAATGACATGTTGTGTTCTTTCTTCCAGGAAATCCTGAATCCAATCACAAACCTGGTCCGATATTCCGTAAGCTCGTATTTTTTTCACTAAACGTAAGTGCGGAACCGTATCAAATGCCTTCCTGAAGTCCAGGAATACGGCATCAATCTGCTCGCCAGTGTCTACGGCACTGTGAATTTCTTGGGCAAATAGGGCGAGCTGAGTTTCACATGATCTCTGTTTGCGGAATCCATGTTGGTTATGATGAAGGAGATTTGTATTATCTAAGAACGTCATAATACGAGAACACAAAACATGTTCCATTATTCTACAACAGATTGACGTAAGCGAAATAGGCCTATAATTATTCGCATCTGATTTATGACCCTTCTTGAAAATGGGAACGACCTGCGCTTTCTTCCAGTCGCTAGGTACTTTACGTTCTTCCAGCGATCTACGATAAATTGCTGATAGAAAGGGGGCAAGTTCTTTAGCATAATCACTGTAGAATCTTAAGGGTATCTCGTCTGGTCCGGATGCTTTTCCGCTACTAAGTGATAGCAGTTGTTTTTCAATTCCGATATCGTTTATTTCAATATTTTCCATTTTGGCGTCCGTGCGACGGCTGAAGTCAGGGACCGTGTTACGATTTTCCGCAGTGAAACAGTTTCGGAACACTGAATTCAGTATTTCTGCCTTTCTTCGGTCGTCCTCTGTTTCGGTGCCATCGTGGTCAACGAGTGACTGAATAGGGGATTTAGATCCGCTTACCGATTTTACATATGACCAAAACTTTTTAGGGTTCTTGTTTAGATTGTTTGCCAATGTTTTATGTTCGAATTCGTTGAATGCTTCTCTCATTGCTCTCTTTACGCTCTTTTTCGCTTCGTTCAGCTTTTCCTTATCAGCTATGATTCGACTACTCTTAAACCTATGCTGAAGCTTTCTTTGTTTCCGTAGTACCTTTCGTACATGATTGTAATACCACGGTGGATCTTTCCCCTCGCTTTGGACCTTAGTCGGTACGAACTTATCTAAGGCGTACTGGACGATGTTTCTGAATTTTTTCCATTTTTGTTCCACATCCTCTTCCTCAGAAATGAACGTTTGATGGTGGTCACTCAGATATTCTGCGATTTGCTGCAGCAGAAGACCATATGGATTGACAACAACATGGCCGAAAAATCGTTATGGTACGCCGTTACCATGACAACGACCGCTGCACAAAGATGATATTACAGCAGACAACTTATTCGAAGCGACTACCATGACGACAGCGTCCCAAGCACACGGGCTAGGGGGCGCTTGATATATACTGTCGCCCATGGCAACGGCGTCCGTACCACATAACATAGAGGGCTCTATTCTGCCCACAAATGATGTGAAAAATGAATGGGACAACAGTTACCTGAATTTTAAATAATTGTGAATTTCTCGAGATCATTATTTATTATGTTTTATATTGCAACTGGAACAAACTAAAATTTACGATTTCTTGCTTTAGCATGTAACTACCGTTGGTCGTAGTGGAGGGCGTTACCGCCTGCCCATGTGTTGTTGGCCGTTATTTAAGGTCATGGAGAGAACCAACCATGCATAGTTACCAACCGTGTGCAGGCAGGGTGACGACTCCAGCGAGCTACCAATTGGGTATACAAATCTCTTTATTTATGTAACTTTGACAAATTGTTTGTAGATTACGTACGTGATTACCTACTAATATTATAACTTTAGAGTGTAAATTGCCCTGAAGATGACCCCATCGCGGGTTGAAGCCAGTTGGCGGCAAAATAAATAATTGCGACTGTGACTGTCATTTTGAATAATTGATTGTAAGTAAATTAATCGCTGTTATCTCCACACAACTATGCTGTCAAAAAAAAAAAAATCCATATTGCTTGCAACAGAGTGTAACATAGCATTTAACACTGCTTTTTAAGTTAATGATAACGCATTCAATCTAAAAAGGTGCCTATTAGGTTGAAAATTATTGTCCCACATGAGTGGATACATGAAACTTGTAAAAAAAAAAAAAAAAAAAAAAAAAAAGAACCATGATTTAAATGCGGTCAAATTCGATTGAGAATAGTGAGTAAAACTATAGTAATTTAGTAATTTAATTAATGACACGATTTGGCCTGAATACCGGGGTATATTTTTTAAATACTGTTTGAAGTTTGACTGTTGATAGAGTACATAACAATATGTATCTTTCGCTTTTGCAACAAAACGTTTTACTTTAAACCAGATTTCAGCTTTTAGTATTAGGCTTTCGTATTTTTCAGCTTTCGTATTCTTTTCGTGTCGATTCGCTCCTGTGTAGAAGCATAAAATAAGTTTCCAGTTAACTGTATGTCACAGCAGCCGTTTTGCTGCAAATGGCGTTTCTCGCTGTACACTGCACGTGCCCTTGCTGCAGGATAATATTGAAAGTGAAGTAGCGACGAAGAATGGCTGTAAGTATCAGTTAAAATTGTTCACCAATATCGTATTATGTCATCGCAGAAATGGACTCGGCAGAGAAAATATAAATGCAAACTACTTGAAAGAACATTCGTGGATACTCAATTTGATGCTAGTCCTCAGTTGTCTCATTCAAAGTCTACTAATTAGCCTTTCATTCAGATTGAAAGAAATCACATGGACGAGAAACAAATTCTTTTCGTAGGTAGAGTCGTAAAGAGGGGAGAGCAGTTTCCTAAAGTTTAGCTAACTGAGATCGCCTAACGTGCAGTTGTAGATGAGGAACTGTATGTGTCAGCAAGAAGTGCAGCAGGAGCAGAACAGGGAGGGAGACAAATTCTGAGGCGCGGGAAGCGGTCCGCGTAGCCAGGGCGCACACCTGTTCGCGCCGCACCGCCTTTTGTTTCCGGCCGTGGCGCCCGGTACAAAGAGCACAATGGCCGCCGTTGTCGCTTTGTGCAGCCCGCCCGAATGGATTACTCGACACCGAGTCCTGACTATAGTCAGCCGGGGTCTCGTCTGCCCGAGTGTGCTGCGGCGACTCCCTAATAATGAAATTAGCACACCTTCAGTCTCCCTGTCCGCATAGCACAGCCGCCTGCCTCTCTCTGCTGTCTAGTGCGGGTCGTTGTGACGGACAACTAAAGGTTGCACCGGAAGCTCGCATACTGCCACAGGCTGAGTAAGTGAGCATCGCATGTCACAGTATTTGTATCTTGTATTTGTGATGCTGAAGGTAGTGCTCAGTCTTCGCTGAGGTCATTATAAGGATGGCTGCTACTTAACACAGGGTTCGAGTGACTTACGGGGACACGTGTATGATCGCCCATCATTTTATACACAGAGAAGAAGAGATCACTTACTATGTACCTACATATATAGATTTTGACGTTGTACCTACACCAGAATATTATATGGTGTGAAGATGGCAGCAGCCAAAACAGGTACTAGTGAATTGTAAAACTTGTGTAATCAAGACGGACCCTTTCAAATAAAGTTCTACAACGTGACCACGGACTCATTTACAGGCTTTATGTCTTCGATTGATAAGGGTCCGGTGTGTGAAAACTATTTTGATACAAGCGGTACCTGCGGTCTTACATCACGGCTTGAAACCTTTGCTTTTTATGTAGGCAACAATTGAAATCATTCGCCATTTATTGGCTGTCTTGTGCATTACAGTGTCAGGATGTGAGTACCGGTGCCTCACTGTTCTCTAGGGAGTACACTGAAGGCAGTTGTGATGTGTGGACGTTGTATTCAACAGCAAAAAGTATGGACTTCCTATCGCATCACTGCAGATGCCAATGCGTCTCTGGTATCATCCATAGGTTGTGGACACGCTCCAGGGAGGCGAGCTGGACAAGGTCGCCGACGCGTTACAGTCCCATATGAAGACCGATATCTGGCCATCTCTGGTTGCGGCGTCGAACGGATACGCCAAAGCGCGGCAAGACGATCTTAGAGGGGTCGTGGGAACTGCTATGTCCGATCAGACTGTAACGAACGGGTTACGAAAAAGGCCCCTACGATCCAGATGTCCTATTCGAGTACCCGGCTTGACACGACAACATCTTGCAGCTCGCCTTCAGTTCTGCCATTCCCATTTCAAGTAACAACTTCGTAACTGGCGAAACTTGTTATTCACAGATGAATCCAGAGGTGAGGGCCGCGTTCACGTGCGGAGACTCGTGGTGATCCGTACCCGTCAGTGTTGTTCTGTGATGTTGTGTGGAAGCTTCAGTGTTGACAGCCACGCAGATCTTGTGGTCAATGGTCGCCTTATCGCCAGGCATTACATCGAACGCATCTAAATTCCTTCTAATGCCAGGAACTATGTGGCGAGCATCAGCAGGGATGACTTGCAAAGCATGAAAATTGACGAATTGTAGTGACCGGCGGTGAATCTGGAACTAAGCTGCATCGTGGATATGTGGAACATGCTTGACAGACGTATTCATGGTCATCCTGTTCCACCACAGACTCTACAAAAACTGTCACGGATTCTCATTGAAGAACGGGAACGGATACCACAAGGTAAACTTATACGGAGCTTGCCGCATCGGTGTCAGAAAGTGATAAACGCTCACAGATGGCATTCACGTTACTGAAACTCTCAAAGTCCAATGAAAATCACCCCAGAGGTCGGGCGAATGATTGTTTCCACTTTGTTTATGACACTTGTCAGAAATTTCAGTTTTCTTTACGTAAACGATTGATGATATAGTAATGTTTGTTGCATGCTTGCTTTGAGAAGGTACAATTTGGTAATGATATATTTTGGTAACATATCCAGTCCTCAGTTATACGTAATTGTAGTACGGCAGACGGCCAAAATGAGGTACTACTAATTCTTTTGAGCTGAGAATCTGGTCGACATTGAGAACTTGACACTGTGGTAGAAAAGGAATCTTCATATATTCGCCTCTTTACTCTGGCCAGATGAAATCAGCATCCTCATCATGGAATTTGTACATACAGATAATATTGCATTTCATATTATAGTGAGCCAGAACTATCCCACAAAATTTTGCAGGTTGTTCAGAGTTATTTTCTGTTTTGATTGAATGGATCCGTGGCCACCGGAGGCACATTACAGTGTGTTAATATAATTACGATTGATTCAGCTCCTTCATAAGAACTGCGCACAACAGTGAAAAAGCCAGTGATACACATTCATCAAAAGTTAGTAACACTAAAGGATCCGCCTATGCGTCAGTACGAAGCATCTGGTCATTTGTTGGCGCCGATGTGCAGGTGCTACTCTGCTGTAATGTTGCTGCCACCGCCGGAATAGCTCAGCATCGTTGTATCGTTCTTCTGTGTTATTCTCTTGTGCCGCAGAATAATTTCAGTCTACGTGCCTAAATTTATCAAAGTTTTACCCAGCGAGCTCAGAGCTGAGGAGGCCTCCTCGGTTTTGGTGTGCCAGTCGGAATGTCAATAAGGCGAAGAAGATAGGGCAACAGGTGAGCACTGTCACAAAACCTCCGAGACAGTAAAAAATATGCAAAAATATCGAATTGCCCTATAACAGCGCAGTATGAAGTAACACTCATTAAAATCAAGCCGCAGAACGTCACTGCAACTGTCAAACATTGGAGCAAAACTGAGCTCTGCGAGCAGGAATAATTATTGAACCATCACATGAGGAAAGAAGCGCTGACAAGACCAATAAACGTTGGATAATTCTGTAACGCAACCAGAGCCAACGCCTCGTATTCACAGGATTGGCTATTTAAGTAATTAGCCTTTCGGACCACAAAGACTCTTCCAGTCGTGCCGCCATTCTCTCCGTGTCGCTAGAACCAGAGAGAATGATGGCCTATTCAGTTTCAGTGAAGCCACAAGATGATCGATGATGTTCTACCTGCTACCCGCTTGCTGACTTCAACACCGAAACGCAATCAACCCAGCCCCCAGGCCAATCCGTAAACATTTGCTGCGGGTTTGGTCGCTCCATGAAAGATAAGCCTGGTCTTCACGACAACCGACGTCCTGAACCACACAGTCAGCTGTCCTCATCCAAGCACACGACGGCTTGTCTGGAAGAGTGCTTAAATGAATGGTCCACACTTCACTGCAGAAAAATTCAGGGCAAGTGCCTCTTGCAGGTCTTCATACTGAAGCCTTCTTCATGGAACGCTTTCTTGCCCGGCCACCGTCCTATGCACTGAGACACTTTATAAAACTGTAGACTCATCATAGGAAATAAATGTTATCACCGACACCGCTCTGTCACTAACGCCTCTGGATGTACGTTGCATCATCCTCCTCCACTCCACACAAAGCAACCTCAACTCCCTGAGTCGCCACAGTTCATTGAACTCACACAATAGTTGTACGTCGGTCAATTCTTTACCAGTAAACCTGTTCATACTGCTACATACGTACATCTAACACTGTTGGGAAAACAGCCTCAGGACAGGACCGAGCAGCACTGGATGCAGACTTGAGGACCAAGAGTCAGGTCGGTCCCATTGTTGTCGACAGCAGGTACCGTGAGTGAATGGAAGAAATTTGTTTCCAAATAAGGCACACAGAACCTACCGCTACATTGGAGGCAAGTAAACATTCAGAGGTGAACTTTGGTCCTCTGTTATTGACATGTCCTTAACCTATTGTTCTGCCAAGAGGATGATAATCCCCTGGGGATAATCCATCCTTTTGATTGACAGCTCCTTAACCTTTAGTTTAGTTAAGTGGTTTTTCAAGGAACACCCACCCAGTACCTCTGGGAACTCCCCTCACCGAAACAAGCAGACGTCTGATATTGATTTGATTGATTAATTAATTAAATCGATCAATTAATTAACACCTCTCCCTCTGGGAAGCCCCCAGCTCTCCCCCACATCTCCTCAAATGAAAATTGGCGTGAAAAAGACTCAGTTTATTGGCCATTTCATGGGAAACCGACTGCAGTATGTGGGAATATAGATGGGATATTGATTAAAAAATTTAGACAATCTGCAGAATATTATTTATTTAAACAATTTTTATGATACAAGATGGTGTTTGGAGTACAGTTTACTTATTTAGTTAAAGAATTTGTCAGGAAATTGATTGCAATGCAGAGAATACTCTTTATTTAAACAGTTTACTGGATACAAGGTGATCTATGGAATATAGCTTATTGAAATAATTTGCCAGGAAATCGATTGCAGTATGGAATATTTAAACAAATGTGAAACACTTTAATTCTAATTACGAATGGAAATGCTGAGTAGGCTTGGTTCATATTTGCTGCTGGCTCTTATTTCTCATTTTTCTCACTTCTCGAATCACAATGGTGTCTAACCATAGATGGGAAAATCAGAAAAACTACATATCTAAAAGTAGATGACAGTTTCCAAACCCACCAACACTTACTGCAGATGGACAAATAACTAGAATCTCAGTGGTAAACTATACTGCATAGATCGAGAAACATACAGCTATCATACTGCACTGAGAGTTGAACTTTCCAAAAGCTTGCTACCAATCATGAATGGATAATATGCAGTACAGTAGCTACCATTTACAGTCTCCCAACTGTGTGTCTATGGTCAGGGTACTGCCACAAAGGTCAAAACCGCCCAATGTCCTAATTACAGATCACATTGCTAAATGCCACTGACTACAGACCACATAGCAGCCTCCTTCAAACTCTCATCCACCAAACAAAGCATCAAATAATAGCATTCTGTTGATCAGGAAATTCAAGACTTCTTTCCTGTCTCTCCTTCTCAAGAGGACACTTCCTGTTTGTTTCTGAGAACCAACATACGAAAACATTCCTACAGAGGATTCATCACTCCTCAGAATAAAATGTATGTTTTGGCTAATACTGGAGACAAAGGGAGAGCTGACGCAATTTCGATGTCAAAAATAGAGTGAAATAAGACATTTGCCTACCTACCAAATTAACTATTGAACAATTTGCAGGAGTCAAATAGATTGCTTGAAACGCTCTCCTCCATCTTATGATGACCTTTATTTTCGATCAAACATATTTTCAATATTTTAGTATCACACAGAAATATTGTGCAAGTCAAGTAATGAAATGTCAACCACAAATAGATTGTAGTGCTAAATATATCTGAGGTCTTGTACACACCACTACTCGAGAGCACGAACAACGTCCTCCAACACAAAAGTTATACTGAACATACCTGGTGTAAAAATAAACCTTCTAATCACAAAACCTAGCACTCACGAGGCACACACACTTGCTACCAATCATGAATGGATGATATGCAGTACAGTAGCTACCATTTACAGTCTCCCAACTGTGTGTCTATGGTCAGGGTACTGCCACAAAGGTCAAAACCGCCCAATGTCCTAATTACAGATCACATTGCTAAATGCCACTGACCACAGTAGGGTGACACCTGTCCACACCAGCTGGGAGAGAGACCCACACCAGTGCAGGCCATGCCTACCTCTACTAAACACATGTTTGCATGCAATGGAACTATGAGAAACAATAAATTGATCAATCAGGGATTTGATGTTGCGACAGGGTTTTTAAAAGTACTGTAGAATTTCTAAACGGGTTCTCTCCACTACATTCTGAAGGAGGGAGGAAGTTTCTACTGCATGACAGAGTAGATACAATGGCGAATACCACTGCAAGACAGAGTCCACTGCGATGTACTGAGAAGCACCAAACATAACACACTTAAAGTGCAATCTATTTCTTAGTAATTAGTCATGGCTAGATGTCAAAGATCAAGGATTCCTAAGTTGACTGGTTCCTCCACTACTAGGAAGGATATACTGAGTGATCGGATGGAGAGAACATCAACAAATACTACTACAAGATAGAGTCCACTGTGATGTACTGAGAAGCACTAGACACAACACACTTAAACGATAATCCAATCCACAGCAGGGTAGATGTCAGACATCACAGTAACGCTTATGCATACTAATCACTCATGTTGTGAGGTCCACATGCAGCATGCCAAGCCCCTCATATGCTGCCAGCACCAATGATTAGAGGGTGGTGAAAACTGTCACCATGATTGCGGTCACAGTCGTAAATGTTCATATATGACACAGTGTGCCAACCCTGGCCATCGACAGGATCTGGGGATGATTAGAGCGGGAGAATACAGATGTTATCAATATGTCCCACACGTACTACCATAATTTTGAATCTTCCCTCAACATCAAAGACTTCTGCTTCTGTCGTGCCCAACCAGCACACTGGTCTTTCCACCAGCCCTTGCTATTATGGGCAAGATGAGATACGTCGGTGCATGTTTTGAGCCTAATCGCTCTCTACAGGCTGAGCTAATCCGTTACTTCCAGTTGCTGACTCCTTGTGACCACTCTTCCCGCTGGCCACAGTGCTCTGTGAAAAAAGCAGCTGCAGCTTAGATGTATATAGTAGTTCTAACCAATTCCAGCCCAGTGTAGACCCCCAGTTTGACAAAGCTCATTACCCAACGCGAGACAGCGATGTTGTTGACCAAGCTATAGATTTCTGCTTACACACAAGTTACTCTTGAACATAGAAATCAAGTTAGACATACTTTTTCTCTTCGCTGGAGTATCATTGCTTCTTGTGAAAATCATGCAACGGTATGGCACAGGCTATATTTCTCTAAGTATTCTCTCATCATGTAGGAAAAAATATTTTGCTATCTGTTACATCATGCATCACTGGACTAATATTGAACAAATTTTTTGCCTTATGATGGAATGCCATTATCTACCTCTGTCACAGGACAGACAAATATTGTGTTGTATTGCATAAGTTGTTTAAATAAGCAATATTCCACACATTGTCTAAATTGTTTAATCAATATTCCATACACTGCAATCGATTTCCAGCCAAATGGAGAATCAACTGAGTCTTTTTCCAGCCAATTTCCATGAGAAGGATATGTGAGGAAGGGCTTGGGGTTTCACAGAGGGGGAAGGGTTATTTAACTGATTGATTTAATTAATTAGTCAATCTAATTACCAGCAAATGTGTGCCTGTTTCAATGAGGGGAGTTCCCAACTGGATGAGTGAGGAGGTAGGGAGGAGAGGAAGAGGGCTAGGATGATAGGTGGTGTTTCTTGATACACCATTTAACCAAACTAGTCAGTCAAAAGGATGGATTATCCCCTGAGTGTCATAATCCTCTTAGCAGAACAATAGGTTAAGGATCAGTGAATCAAAAGAGATCAGTAGGTTTGGCCCTGAATGTATACTTGCCCCTAATGTAGGCAACCCACATGTGTGATAGAACACTCCTTGCCCCACTATTTATGAGGCAATGGAAACAACTGCATTGTTCCCTTCCTTTCGCATTGGTCACACATCTTCGAGGGTTCTGGGTGTTTAATTTCGAGTTTGGCGTCGTTAATTGAGGGGGTGGCTAAACGATCTCCTTGTCACCACACTTTTACCCCCATATATGTGTACCCGAACAGTTTGCATGAACTATCATCTGCGTGGAAGTGTGTGAATATTTTTCAATATTTGTGAATCGTGTAGTTGAAGCATTCATCTAGTGTGATGTGTAAAGTCGCCTAAAAACGGTATCGAGGCTGTTCAGCACACAGGCCCTTGTCATCAGTCTCCCTGCCCCAAATTCTGGAAGTGGCATGGAAATATGTGCAACTATTTTTTCTAGTTATTAAATCAACAATGCACCTTGCCGCCGATGGGGAGGCTTGGATACTTCAGCGATACAGAGAGCCATACTGTAGGTACAACCACAACTGGGTGGTATCTGTTGAAAGCCCAAACAAATATGTGGTTCCAGAAGATGAGCAGTAGTCTTTCAATTTTTTGCAGGGGCAACAATCTGTATGATTCACTATTCTGAACCTATAACATCAACCTAAGAGGCATTGCTGTGCTGGTCCTGCAAACAACTGAAAGCAAGGGGAAACTACAGCTGTAGTTTTTCCCAAGGATTTGCACCTCTACTGTATGGTTAAGAGATAATGGCGTCACCTTGGTTAAAATATTCCAGAGGTAAAATAGTTTCCCATTCAGATCGCTGAGCGGAGACAACTCAAGATTAAGAAGGGTGTAAAACAGGAACGTGGTCTTTGGCCCTTGTAGTTCAATCTATATGTCCCTGAAGCAAGTCGGATGTAAAATAAAGGGTGAAGGATGGAATTAAAATTCATGACGAAAAGGTATCAATGATAGGATTCACTGATGACATTGCTATCCTCAGGAAAAGTGAAGAAGAATCACAGGATCTGCTGAATGGAGAGAAAATCTAATGTGTACAGAACTTGGACAGAGAGTAAATCGAAGAAAGACGAAAGTAATGAGACGTATCAGAAGTGAGAGGAACGAAGAACATGAGATCGTAATTGGTGATTTCGAAGTATTTGAAGCTACGGAATTCTGCTATCTATGCAGAAAAATAACCCATGACGGACGACGAAAGGAGGACATAAAAAGCAGACTGTCATTGACAAAAAAGGCACTTATCTCCAACAGAAGTCTACTACCGTCATAGAAATGTGTTAATTTGAGTAAGAAATATGTGATACCGAATGTTTGGAGAAAGTGCTGTATGGCAGTGAAACATGGACTGTGAGAAAACCGGACAAGAAGAGAATCAAATCATCTGAGATACGGTTCTGCAGAAGAATGCTGATAATTCAGTGGGCTGATAAGGTAAGGAAAAAGCAGGTTCTCCAGAGAACTGGTGAGGAAAAGAGTAACTGGAAAACACTCACAAGAAAAGGGGACAGGATTATAGGACATGTATTAAGACATAACGGAATAACTTCATGGCACTAGAGGGAGCTGCAGAGGGTAAAAAATTGTAGAGGAAGACAGAGATTGGAATTTATCGAGAAAATACATGTATGAAAACGTTTTGCATGACCCCTGTTCCCAGAACTCCTGAAGATAGACCTTGACTGTGGATAGTGTATCACAGACACAGTCCCTTCGACTTTTCCGAGATGTCACTAAATCGGCCCAAAGATGTAAACAACCATGCATGAGCAGTGTCTATTACGCAGAGGGGGTCCGACAGCAGGTAAGTTCCAGTCATTCCACCAGGAAGTAGGTACACAGTTCGTGTTGTCTGTAGTTCAACCATACCTAGACGGTCAATGCTGCGCTTCGATCGCGTCCGCGTTGTTTCTTTGTGCCACGAAGGGCTTTCAACAACGGATGCGTCCAGGCGTCTCGGAATGAGCCAAAGCGATGTTGTTCGGTCATGGAGGAGATACAGAGAGACAAGAACTGTCGATTACATTTCTCAGGCCGCCCAAGGTCTACTACTGTGTTGTACGACAGCTTCCTACGAATTATGGCTCGGAGGAACACTGACAGCAACGCCACCATGTTGAATAATGCTTTTCGTGCAGCCACAGGACGCCGTGTTACGACTCAAACTGTGCGCAATATACTGAATGATGCGCAACTCCCGTCGTCCATGGAGAGGTCCAACTTTGCAACCACGACACCATGCAACGCAGTACAGATGGGCCCAACAACATGCCGAATTGACCGCTCAGGATTGGCATCACGTTCTCTTCACCGGTATGTGTCGCATATGCCTTCAAGCAGACAATCGTCAGAGACGTGTTTGGAGGGAACCCGGTCAGACTAAACACCTTAGACACACTGTCCAGCGAGTGCAGCAAAGTGGAGGTTACTGGCTGTTTTGGGGTCGCATTATGTGGGGTCGTCGTACGCCACTGGTGGTCATGGAAGGCGCCGGAGCGGCTGTACGATACGTGAATACCATCCTCCGCCCGGTAGTGCAACCATATCGGCAGCATATTGGCGGGGACTTCGTCATGGATGACTATTCGCGCCCCCATCGTGGACATCTTGTGAATGACTTCCTTCAGGATAACAACAGCGCACGACTAGAGGGGCCAGTATGTTCTACAGGCATGAACCCTACAGAACATGCCTGGGACGGATTGAAAAGGGCTGTTTACGGACGACGTGACCTACCAAACACTGTGAGGTATGTACGCCGAATCTCCATTGAGGAGTGGGACAATCTGGACCAACAGTGCCTTGCTGAACATGTAGATAGTATACCACGACGAATACAGGCATGCAGAAATGCAAGAGGACGTGTTAATGAGTATTACAGGTACCGATGTGTACAGCAATCTTTACTACCACCTCTGAAGATCTCGCTATATGGTGGTACAACATGCAGTGAGCGGTTTTCATGTGCAGTAAAAATGTCAGAAATGATTGATCTCTATTACAGCTTTCTGCGCAGGTTCCGGAACTCTCGGAACAGAGGTGGCGCAAAACTTGTTTTTTTATGTGTATATTTGAGGTCGTTGGTTGCAGGTGGTACTCTGAGACTAAATTATTGGCACAGGAGAGGCATTCGACATGGGCCGCTTCGAACCTGTCAGAAAACTGATTGTTAACTCAAACTAAAAAAAAAAAAGGTAACGATAGGATGTTTGCTGTATGTTGAAGGGGAACGAACTCAGCATGGAAAAACATGAGAGGTACAAAACACTGTCTGGTCAGTTGTTCTTGAGAGTCACCAGAGTCAGGGCTGACGTGGAGGCAGGTGTAACAATATGGTGCGGTTTGATTGTCTCGCAACTGAAATGATCGAACAGCAGTCATTATGGGATGTTTGGAACCGCTAGCAGTTTCATACATTCGCAGAAGTCAACAATTTCTATTATTCCTACAGAAAATAGCGAAGATTTAAAATGGGTTGTAGGCTGAATACTGAGAGTACTAAATTCACAGTTCATGATGTAAGTCGCGCTGCTTGTAGAGACAGTCGTTTGACATACTAGTAGAATAAATAGAGCGATCACTGGCCAGGAATAAGGCAGAGTTCGTACTAATTCGTCCTTTGAAGGAAACCCCGAAGAAGTTACAGACGTATTTTGAAAAGCGTATGCTACTTGAGTCATCTGTGTTCATGGCTGGACAAGTTGTTAATGTCTGTAACGACATTGAAGCTGAGGATACTCTTATAATGGGTCCAAATGTATAGAATATGTAATAGACTTAGCGGATAGCAGGTAGGCAGTCGTGATCAACTGTCTGGGCTCGTAGCATCCTTAGCAAACCTACGTGTTGCACACCACATTTCCTAGCTGGCTATGCAACGAACTACATGATGTTCACAATAATCACTTTTGGAAACATCTTTAGTGTTGTAATTACTCGCGAAACTAGTTGTCCTCCACCTGTACTAATTAAATCAAATGAAAAACACGTCTGGAAGAATCCGGCAATATTAGTTTGAAAAAAGGGTAAACCTTTTTAAGGAAAGGGTTCAATCCGCCAGACCCAAGCGATCTGTATTGGCACTGACACATGTGGGATTCAGATGAACGTAGGCCAAACAGACTGTCTGGATTGTCCGTGAGACAATCTGGAGACACAGCCGCATTTCTACCAAGCAGGGATTCAACGGATTTACTCGTGTATGGCATCATAGTGGCGGTTGCAAATTATTACGGTCATTGTAACACTCTAATAAAGTTTAAAGAATTTAAGTTTGCCACTCTTGATCCTTTGGCGGAGTAAATTACCGTCCCTCTTCACCACACAGTACGTTAATTTTACTAAACAACAAGCTAATGGGATAATACAGTCTGACTAAATGCAACCGCACAATTCCAATGTACTTTACGCTAAGTTTGCTGTTACGTTTTCTGGAGTAGGAGTATTTGTTTTATCATATACACTAAACTTGGAAGAAAAATCTCTCAGTTCTGTTGCTCTAGCCTTGAACACTATACCAGCACTATTCAAATCTCAGGGGTACTTTAAAATAAGTAATACGTTTTTAGTTTAATTACACAGTTCCTGTACTCCAGCTCAGATAATTATTTACCCGTGATCATATTCTATAATGATAAATATTTATCGTATTATTAAATCTTTCACAAATGGCACACAGAAAGTACGATATCGGTGCCTGTAATATTTTCAAAATAAGTACCTAATACTACACATTTATCAGGAAGCTGGGGGAAAAATGCTCCATATTTTTATTTGAAAGTAAGGATATTCTCAAGAAGAATTACGTACAGTTACCTACCTTCACGCTTTTATATATTTTAGAAAATTACGGGCGTTTATGGTCCTCCGTTTCAAGCGCGATATCTCTCGTTAACTAAATTCAGCTATCGATCAGTCAGCGATACAGCATCAGCTCTCTCTCAGTAATACGTTACTCAGAAGCAAAGCCAAATAGCCTCTTGTGTTTTCATTTTATATATGTCTACGAATTTCTGTCTTATGGTTTTGAAACTAAATTCGTTACAGTTACACCAAAGATAACTGAAAATCTCCGCTTATTTGCGCATATCAGTATCTTCAATATGCGACTGCCTTGATATCTAGTTTTTTGCTTATTTGAAGATCGTCGCTAAAAGTTAGATAAATCGTGAATACTAATGTACTATATTTTTCATTATTTTTGTTTCTTATTTCTTTTTTCCTTTTTATTTTAGTTCAGTTTTTCACTGTGGTTGCTGCTGTTATTTAGTTATATTTACTTGAGAGATGTATTGACAAGTCGGGACTCTGTTTCCTTCTGTTTTCAGAAGTTCGACAAAATGTTCAAATGTGTGTGAAATCTTATGGGACTTAACTGCTAAGGTCATCAGTCCCTAAGCTTACACACTGCTTAACCTAAATCTTCCTAAGGACAAACACACACACCCATGCCAGAGGGATGACTCGAACCTCCGCCGGGACCAGCCGCACAGTCCATGACTGCAGCGCCCCGACCACTCGGCTAATCCCGCGCGGCGAAGTTCGAAATCAAATGCAGTTTATTTCAAAGATTAAAGGCATAGAGATAGTACGTCACTGCGTTAGAGTGGCCGAACCCAAACTTGTTAATAAAAAATGAAAATAAACCCTAATCTGAAACAGCCATTTGAGTCCTAAATGAAACAGGAGTAATCAAAGAAGAGCGTCATCATGCCTTGGCATCTACTATGCAATACTCTTCCCAGTATAATTCGTTGATATGGACACTCACCGCAGATATTCTGTGAGTAATTACGTAATGGGTCCTGATTTTGAGGGTTTCTTTAGGTACAATATTACTCAAGTAACGAGTCTCGGTCTAGTTTGCTATTGGCCTAATAATGTGGCATTACAAAGCCAAAAACTTACGGAACAACTTGTGTTGTCCCTGGCTACCAAATTTAGCACAATGAATCGCCTTTAGATCTCACGGCCACCATGTATCACAGCAAATTCAGCACAGTGAGTCGTCTTTCGATATCACAGCTACTATATAGCACAATGCCCAAAAAGTGAAGCATTTCTTCGTACCACTGTGTTTACAATAGGACACTAGCTTAAAAAGTGGAACAGAATCGGAAACCGAATCGACTCCAAATTATTAATATTCATGCTTTTAACACCTCTACAGGCAGATTGAGATAATGTCACTTTTTCTAACTATATTTATGAGTTAATTTAAAAAACTAGGACCCAGCAGATACCCAAAGTTGCACAATGTCTAATTTGAACTCGCTTCCATTATAATGACCTTCCCCACACAGGTATACGTACGGAACCATGGGAAGACTTCCCTAAGCTCCTGATTTATGGTTACCGAACCTGAATATCACGAGTAAATCATCGCCTAGGTTGAGGTTCCCCTGGCAGTCCCTTTATAAACCGACTCGTAGAGAGCGAACTGTACTCAACAGAAATCTGCATACTTGTCTCTGTCTAGAACTGTGCTACTCTTTCAGCACGTGAAAGGACTGAAACCATGAACACGAATAAACAAATAGCGTAAGGCCAATTTTAACTAAGCAAATTCAGCCGCCGCGATGTGGAATAGCAACCTGCTCCGGCTCCTTACACTGCATCTTTGGCGTTCACAGCGTGGTTTCGCGAGAAATTCCTCGCTTTCCCTCGAATCTTTCTTTCTCAGCAATAATATTAACATGGTAACGGCCTTGCCTCCGTGGATACACCGGTTCCCGTGAGATCACCGAAGTTAAGCGCTGTCGGGTGTGGCCGGCACTTGGATGGGTGACCATCCAGCTCCCATGCGCTGTTGCCATTTTTCGGGGTGCACTCAGCCTCGTGAGGCCAATTGAGGAGCTACTCGACCGAATAGTAGCGGCCCCGGTCAAACAAAACCATCATAACGACTGGTAGAGCGGTGTGCTGACCACACGCCCCTCCTATCTGCATCCTCAACTAAGGATGACACGGCGGGCGGATGGTCCCGATGGGCCACTTGTTGTCTGAAGACGGAGTGCAATAATATAAACACAACACATATAAAATAATCAATCACTGGGATATCATATTCACTCCTTCCCACTTTACACATGACTGTAATTCAATCCATAATGAAGTGAGGTGACACATAACCGTAAAGTAACATGCAATATTATTTTCGCATGTTACACCATCTGTCGTCATTCGTCCACTTGTGACGGATGTCACTGATGGAAATATCTCAATATTTCACGAGCATTGCCACAAGATACCCGTACCACGCAGTGGTATCAACCTACTCTGTCTGAAGTGTTGTAGGGTAACCATTTTTTATAACATTTTCAGGTAAGTATAATGCATTTAGTGATGTATTCCGTGAAAAACTTTGACATTTGAATATAAACAAGTTTAATGAAATACGCGTCTGAATTAGAATGTGAATCTGTCTTTGAACGGACATGTGCAACAGTTGGTTCTCTTCAAACAAAACGTAGTAATCTTTTGTCATGGCTCATTTTTACTTACGCGACTGCACGTACAGTAATCGTTGTGTGTATTGGCAGCGAGGAGGTACTACATAGGATGTGTAATGACTGAAGTTTATTCGAAAAAGATTCACTGTAGATTGTATCATGCTACCGAGATAACGAACATACTCTACAACTTGGGAAATACGGAGGGGGTGGGGGACTGATGACCTTCGCTGTTTAGTCCCCCTTAAACATCCAACAACCACCACCACCACCACCACCACGGAGGGGGGGGGGGGAGGAGACCAAAACTGAAAGAATATTTATTCTCAAGTTTCAACACTCGTTAACGCGAAACTTTCATGATGCGTAAGGCAACGGCCTTGCCCAGTGGACACAGCGGTTCCTGCGAGATCACGTAAGTTAAGTAAGTTGTTAGCCGTGGCCGGCACTTGGATGGGTAACCATCCAGCCGCCATGCGCTGTTGCTTTTTTTCGGGTTGTACTCAGCCTCGTGATGCCAATTGAGGAGCTACTCGACCGAATAGTAGCGGCTTCGGTCAAGAATACCATCATAACGACCGGGAGAGCAGTGCGCTGACGCCACGCCCCTCTTATCTGCATGCTCCTCGGAGGATGACACGGCGGTCGGATGGTCCCGGTAGGCACTCGTAGACTGAAGACGGAGTGTTTTTTTTTTTCATAACCTGTAAGTGATCAATTTGCTACTCTCATTGTTCTTCATGTGCAGCAAAGTTACAATTCGTCTCGTAATATCCCGGCAGATGTGGTGATTGTCTACTGAAGTTTAATCGTTTGTAGAAAAATTTACACACACGTTAAGTACCTAAATTTAGCCACACACAGGTGTGCAAAATGCACGAATACCACTAGGTAAGCAGGTGGCGAAACTTCCATCGTTGGTTGACATTGGCATACTTCGTGCATGAAGCCGCAGTCTGTGCTACAAAGGTTCCAAACACGCAAGAGGATGCGGAGAGCCGGCGTTTATCGGCTCATAAACCAGAAACCACCGTTCGGAGTCGGCAACTTGAGAACGACTACTCCTCCTCTAGCGGATCCACCTGTTGCTAGGCGTCTCACGTATCATTCGCGCTCGAGGTAAGGGGAAGCTAGAGATCTCTCACACTACGACCAGTATTTCCACAACTGCCTCAAAAGAAGTAGCGGAACACATAGTTAGCGTACAAGGCCATGATGTGATACTCCAGGACAGACGGAGCACGTCCACGCGAGGGCTAGTCACGAAGCTTCAATTACCTGAATACAATGTTTGATGTGAATTAATATCGTTGACTAACAAGCCTAAACATTAAATTTGAGTATTATCTACTCAGCACCAAATAAGATCACATCACTCCAGTATGACCATTATTGTTGGTGCCACGAAACTATTGCAAAAATTCACAGTGCCATTTGAAGCTTTTGAAACGGCTGCTACTGCTTCACTCACATATTTACTAATATTGAATCAGCAACACGAACAGTTTGCTGCCTTCATCGGGTACATTATAGTTACGTCTGCATTATATTAACCTGAAGAATGGTTAGCTTTATCTCCTGTGTGTGCCTGTGAGCGTATATTTCGAAGTAGAATCGTTTAAATATGTATTTTAGAGCGTCAATTAAGTGATCTGATGTTTAGATTACTTCATTAGTGCATTTACTTTTTTTTCTCTAGTTTATCTGTCTGGCACACACAACACAGTACCAACACCGCACACCCTAATACTTTCACATACACGTATTTACATCAGTCCGAAGAGTCTTAACTATTAAGAAAAACTATTTTTAACAGCTAAGGCAGTAACATACAGTGAAGATAAAACCTCTTGTACTTACATATTTATGTTCATGGCACAAAACAGATATTACGAAAATTTGATAAAGACAATTTTTTATTCTTAAGACAATATTTTAAATAAACTAAGCGTTCAACATTGGTGAAATTTTTTATGGAATTAATAGAATTCATATTGTTGGATTCAAATTTATCATTTAGTAACATGTCACCATGTAAAAACGTGCCGGGCCGAGACTCGAACCCGAATTCGAGTCTCGGTCCGGTACACTGTTTTAATCTGCCAGGAAGTTTCATATCAGCGCACACTCCGCTGCAGAGTGAAAATTTGGTTGTGGATGTCACCATGTAGTGTGCCAAGAATGAAAATTTATGATTACACTTTAATTCCATTTGGCCTCTGGCCTTCCTTCTTCATTTCATGCAATAACACATAACAAGTCGTCATACGAGTCTGTCAGGGAATAGATGGTCAGTTTCCCATTTATCATTGGCTGTTGCTAATTTATTATAACTGTTTATGTGGTAGGGATTTACATATTAATTGTGTATTTTCTAGAAGTCGCTCCCAGTTTGGCCTACGTGCCTGTACTACATACTATATTATAAATGCCTGATTATGTGTGTTTATATTTCTGAGTGTTAATGTTGTGTCTCAGTATCTGTGGCTGTTTCTTATGTGTTGTGCTATTTTGTAGGAGAGTTTGCCTGTGAATTAGGTGCAAGATGTGGGTTCCTTTTTCGTGTTCTGTGTAGCAACTGGTTTATTATTGTATTTTATTTTATGTGTGACGTTTTCAATAAGTTCTATAAATGTGTCATCATTCCCCCTTTCTTGCAGTTATTTGCTGATTGTGCTGAGTTTATCGAGTTTAGCATATTTTTGCAATAGCATATTAGTAGTTCTGTTAATTAGTGCTCTTTATGCAGCATGTTCATGTGTCATGGAGTGGGTAGATAGCTGTGTATGCTGATGTTCACTGTTGTCATTGTTTTTACTATTGCATTTCTGTGGAGTTTGACAGTGTGTAAATAATTCTTTACTGATTTTAAAATCTAGGATTATATTCAACTGGAAACTTTATATTTCTGTCATGATTACTGAGGGTATTGAGTATGTAGTTATCATCATGTGTGTCACCATCTTCTAGGAGCAATATACTACGAACATAATATTTACACTAAATAAATTTGCCCTTAGAGCTTGATTTTATTCCAACAGTTTTTCTCGAAGTGATTAATATATACTAGTAGATAGTGATACAAATGATTATAATAGTATGCTCAAAACACACAATAAACATTACAGAAATATGAAGTTCGTTTTGTTATATGAAAACAATATTAGAATCAACTTCCTACACCTTAGCATCAGCAGGGAAAATAATATACACATCTTCAAATTCCACAGAAACAGAACAACAAAAGACATTAGCATACACAGCTCATGTTATTGGCCCATGATACACAAACATGGTGTATAAAGAGCAATATTTAAGGGTATTCAGCATGCTAATGCATAAATATGTGAAGCTTGATAAGCTCAGTACAATCAGCAAATAGCTGCAGCAAGTGTCTGTCACGACATAGTTTTTTGATATGTACTCCTATCTTGGCAATTACCACTGCTAAACTTGAACTCTCTGTGAGACATTCATGTTGCATGTAAATTTTATTATTGAACGTAAATTAGTTCTAGCTTAGTACTAGTTCAAGAAAGTCTAGAAATTCAATAATATTGCACAGTGAGATCTTTTGTTCAAGAGATTTTAAATGATGACTTTGAGTGATTCTGAGAAGGGTATGTTTGTGTATATGTTTGTAATGAAAAGGCACTAGTTGTGCTGAATGGGGGATGCTTCTCCTATTCGCTGCTGATTGTTTCTAACTCAATAGTTTTCAGTGTGAGTATAGACCTTGATTATTATTTGGCGAAGTGGTGAAGTTCGTCCGTAATTTTGTAACCTGGGCTGTTTGTTGAGTTCACAGTCGAACAAACTGGACGATTTCCTTTGTGTATTTTGGTTGCGATCTAACCTCTGGTGCCCATGGACTCGTAACAAAGCTACACCTATTTTCTCAGTCAGTTAAAAGAAATGTGTGCGTGTTTTAGCAGTGATTTGAGTTTCATGTGAAATGCATTTTTGCAGTCTTTATTTTGTTTCAGTAATGCCATTATCAATGAATAATCTCCATGTTATCCTTATGTTTTCTTCTTCTTCAATTATACACAAAGCATTTCCTTTATTCACCATGCTGGTTATGGCTTCAAGGTTACTTGGCTTTTTATTTGTACCTTTGACTATTTTCCGGTCGAACGGGTTTACATTTAGGCCCATAGCGTCACTGGAACATACCGTAAACGCAACTAATAACACTTTAGATTAATATAAAGTGTATATAACTGCAGTTCTGATGTTGGCAGAAAGCTGGTAAAATGCGTTACGCTAATCTGCTACTAGAAGAAGGGTGACTGAAGCAGTAGAAACTATTTCATAAGTTTACAATACAGTAAAAAGTCTTCAAAACTCTACAACAAGGATAAATTAAAGTTTAACACATTGAAACTGTCGAATGAAACCACTACTCTGTTAGTAACTGCAGTTAGTGACCTATTAAACTCACTGAGAAACTGCTACCCTCAACTGAAGCGTGGTTTTTATAAAGAAGGACCTTAACATCATTCTTATAGTGTCAGCCAAGTATTACGTCAGAAACAGAAAATGTCTTTCATCAACTTGTCATTTATACTTTCTCAAATGGCACTGAAATCAAATTTTCGGCTTGACTCAGTGTACCAAAAGCTATTTCGGGGAACCTCACAGATCTGACAGGATTTGTTCTGTTGCAAATCATGTTTCCTATATACTGATCGAATCGTGTAGAAACAGAAATGGAAACGTACAAATCCACAATCACTACACCAGTTCAGAATAAAAACTGAACTCAAAGTGGTTGATACGTGTATCACATGACTGTATTTAATTAGTGGATTACAGTCTGATTTTCACCAAGACAAAGTATTTCGTACGTGATCGCTGCATATTTATCAGTGTATTTATTAGTATTATTTAAAACACTGTCTTTTAGATGAAATACGTTTCCTGGATGAAAGTGTTTTGACTGGTTTCTCAAATACATCAGAACAGTTACCAAATTAAATGTCTAACAGTAAATTGTGCAGAGTTCTCGTATCAGGTTTTATGGCTCAATTCAGGAAAGCTGTAAGAGATGGTTCTAACTTCCATTAAATGTCGGTAATGTTGGGAATCATTTCTAACCAGGAAACGAAGTCCAGAACCTAGGATGATATTATGAAAGCTGATAAAGGATAAAGAAGCAAATTACATGTAAAGGTGTGTGTAATTCCAAGAAATTGGACCCAAAAGGGTATTATGCTACGTCAGAATCAACTTTTAATACCCAGTAGTTTAGGTAATTAGAAACAAAAGGCCTACCGCTTGAAGCTATTGATTACATTGAGATCGATTGCTTCTAGCTAATGATAAGCTGATAAAAACGCTGAACTCTACAGAAAACACACTGATCATCCGGCCTTACTGGAGGGGCTACACAGCGCTGCTTCCCACGCAGGTGCCACGTCTTAATCGCTTACTTCGGCCTTAAGAAGGCGTACAATATTTTTCCCAGACTGTTTCGCTGGTACTAATATCTTTGTCTTCCTACAGACCTTCCTTCACTGTAGTTATATTTCTTTCGGAATTGGCAACGTGTTATCAGAATGTTTCAGACAAGAAAACTATCTTCCCCGAACAGAACCAGATTCGTATAGCTCTCAATAAAATTACATCCGTTACAACGATCCCCGTTATATCTGTACGACTAATTACTTCCTCTGTCGTCTTATAACAAGCAAATTTCAATCACTAAATACATATAAAAGGCTTTAAAAATAGGCTGGTAGCTGGTTTTCAACATTCGGCTGAGAAACATATTTCTGTTCTTTAAGTATGTCAATTTTTTGTTCTCTATCGTGGAATAAAGAAAATATTTTAATGAATCTTGATTATTAATAAAATTTTTACTAGCGGAAAAAACATCTAGGTTATGTGATAACTAGTTTCGATCATTGCCGGTCATCTTCAGATCAAAGCACGTACAGCAGTGTCTACGATAAGTGGACACTTCGTCGATTGGATGTTAGCTCAAGGAAATGCCAGCTTCGAACTAATAATTGTAACATAGCAAATCGCAAATACAGACAAGCACAGTTGTCATGCACACAAAACAACGTAAGCAACAGACGTGTTGTCTGGTGGCAGCGAGAGTCAAGCTTTCATTAGGAAGTCGTGTGACCACTTTGTATACACGAACATTGTGCGTTTCTGTTCTTAAGATTTACTCATGTTACAAGTGTAAGTTGGAAACTGACATTCCTTCGCGTTGTTAGTCAGTTTACAATGTGTCTTCTTACACACTGCTACGAACAAATGCGAATCAAGACAGGCAGAAGTTAGTAGGGATTCAAGCGTCTGTAAAAATATCTAGGTGTGAAACATACAACTATTACAGTTACACCTTAGCAAAAGTTCTTGTCGAGAACCCGAGAACATTCTGGTCCTACGTAAAATCGCTAATCCGGTCTAGTGTTTCTAAGCAGTCACTTGTGACCGTTCTGTGGGGCAGTAGAAGACAAAACAAGTGCCGAAGTTTATATCTCGCCTTTAAGAAATTACTCACGAAGGAGAATCGTGCAAACATATCGGAGATTGATCATCGATCAAATGATGAGATGAGATGAGGTGGATGAGTTAGCAATAGGCGTCTTTGGCTCAGAGAAGCAGCTGAAAGAGTTGAAAGCAAAGAAGTTGCCAGGTCCGGATGGGATCCCAGTTCGGTTCTACAAATAGTACTCAACGGAACTGGCCTTTACTTAGCTTGCATTTATTGTGAATTTCTCGCCAAACGTGAGGTCCCGATCGACTAGAAAAATCCACAGGTGACTCCTGTATATAAGAACGTAGGAGAACGGATTCGCCAAATTACAGGCCAATGTCCGTAACATCGGTTTGTTGCAAAATTTCTGTTCGAATGTAACGTCTCCTTGAGACGGAAAAGCTTATGTCCCCGAATCAGCACGGTTTTAGGAAGCATCGCTAGTGCGAAATTCAGATTTCCCTTTTCTCCCATGATTCCATGGGGACTATGGGTGAAGGGCAACAGGCAGATTCCATGTTCCCCGATTTCAGAAAACCGTTTGAAACAGTTTTCCACTACAGACTGTTAACTAAGGTGAGAAAATACGGAATAGACTCCAGTACTTGTAAGTGGCTCGAAGACATCTTAAGTAACAGAACCCAGTTCCGTGTCCCTGACGTTAAGTGTTCATCAGGGACAAGAGTAACGCTGGAAGTGCCGCAGGGTAGTGTGACAGGATGGCCATTATTTTCTATAAGAATTAATAAGCCTCCCAGGGTGAGCAGCAATCTGCGGCTGTTTGCTGATGATGCTGTGCTGTTCGACAAAGTGCCATTGTTGAGTGACTGTATGAAGGTACAAGATGATTTAGACTAAATTTCTAGTTGATCTGATGAATTCCAGCTAACTTTAAATATAAAAAAGTACGTTAATGCAGATGATTAGGAGAACACAAATCCATAACATTCGAAAACAGCATTAGTAGTACGCTGCTTGACACAGTCGCATCGATTAAATATATAGGCGTAACGTTTTAAAGCAATACTAAATAAAACGAGCATATAAGGGCGTAGTAGGGACGGCGAATGGTCGACAGCGGCTCATTGGGAGAATTTTACGAAAGTGTGGTTCATCAGGAAGGGATGCCGCATGTAGAACACCATTGTGACCCTTTCTTCGGCACTGCTTGATTATTTGAGATCCGCGCCATATCGAATTGAAGGAAGTCATACAGTTAATTCAGAGGTGGTGAGCTAGATTTGTTACCGGCACGTGTGAGGTTGAGTAAACTGACAATGCCAGGTAACTATAAAGCATTTATAACTTTAGGATAATAGTGCAATGAGCCTTACTTTGGATTATAACTGACCTCTCTGCCATTTCCTCAGGACAAGTCACACGTAGCAAAACTGGGGAAGGACACGGCATTCTGTTTCATATCAGGGCACATCACTAGCAACGGCATGTTATGAAAACAAATAAACAATTTTAAATTGAAAATTGCTAAAGCCGTGTTTAACAGAGAGCTCAAAATCGAACCTATTGTATCTAGGAACTCAGTTAGTACGAGTATTAAGGCTCAGCTGATAAAGTCATCGATGAACCCTGCTGCTGCAGAGAAGAAGAGAAAGGTAGATAAGCATATTTTTTTAAAAGCTTATCGATGAGCTTAAAAATTCCCCTGTTGATGAGGTGATTTGAAAATTTTCCCAGATAAAAATTTAAAATGATGCGAATTTTAATTTAACTTTTTTTGTATTTAGCATATAATAATTTTAAGTAGCAAATTGCTTTCGATAGGCAGGCTTATCAGAAAGCATTTTTGTCGGTTTCCTGCTACAGATATTCAAAATTATTACCACCATGTAATGAACACAGAAGTGCCCCATCAACATGAATATTCGAAAACATAAGATGTGTCTGCAGCGGGGAGGCACAGTATACTCACCGAATCCAGAGACCCATTTCGTCACTTGTTCTGTAAAGCTGTTAAGACAACCATCAAACAACATAAAATTAACAGTTTAAATGATGTTAGAAGTTAATATGGCCAGCAAAGAAAACTGATCACGACACACTATGAGAATATAAGAAAATGCATTCTTTCATCAAAAGTGAAAAACAAGAAATATCATTTAAGGTCGTTAGATATTTACTGTTAAAATGGGGTGTTTAGGTTAGTAAGTATAAACAAATATAAGCTTTCACAAACAAAACTTCAAATTCAGAGATTGATTAACTTTAATATTCCTTTTTCTTTCCTCAGTACGTCAGCAACGGAAAGGTTTCTTAACTACACAGTACAAATGCAAAATTTTATATTCCTTTTAAATACAAAATGCTTAGTTTGAGAGTTCCACTGAACGATATTAATTCGGTTTCATCTTCTAATATGAATTTCCTAATTTCGCTTCACTTCCTCCACTCTCCTGAAGGCTTTAACAGAGTCCATACTTAGAGGTTTCAGTGAAACTCATGCGTTATTGGAAACTACGGTTTTGTTAGGACATTAAGGTCTTAAATGACACTTTCCCTCATGGGATTAGAAACAATGTAATGAAGCAGAGACTATCAGTTTCAGTTTTTTCTACAGCCTCTACAGTACCAATGTTCACTAGGAGTACAAGGTTCAGTGCTAAGTGAGACCAGTTGAACTCCTACGCCCTGGAAGTGTATGCGGATTTGGAAGCTTTGTGAGAAGAGATCGGGGGGGAATTCTTGCCGGATCTCAAGTCTCATCGAGGATCGAACTTCACTAGGTTCTCATTTAGCACGTTTCGATTTCTTCAGCTGCTAATTTACCAGTTTTGGCCACTCTCACTGCAGTGGTAATTTATAAATTTTCTAGGCGAGTCGTGGGCTTACTCACAATCTAGATCTGAGTAATACAGTCAAAGATACAGGGTTCGATGGGAAGGAAAAAGAACCGAGACATATCATAAGCGAGATATGTTACTGCGATTATTCGAGAGTTTTAAGACTCTGTTTCTGAAGTAAATGTGGTAGTTCATTATTCACTATAGTTTTCAAGATTTTATTGCATCACTGATTGCAATTCATAACAAACACTTGTCCCCTCAGACAATGCTATTGTCAGGAAGCGTAGACGCTACGAAAAGCGATTAGACAATTATTAGATCTGCAAATTTCTCAAATTCAAGGCTCTATATTTCTGCTCATTTTCCACTCTCACTGTTATGCAAGATAGTCCCACTTTACGTTTAATATGTAACTACGTACTAAAGAAATAAAATGATGTTTACACGAGTAGTAATTTAATTTTAATTCTGATCTGCTGAAGAGTTGATGACAAATGCCTAAGGGATGCGGATTTAAGTCAGTGAGTGCAAAAAATTGTAGAAAATCGCTGTTAGTTAGCTTTTCTACTTTATTTTCTACCTTTTATCATTTCGGATGCATTCGCAACCATTACGGAAGATGCGCATTTAGATTTGCATTCCGCAAAACGCTAGGTGACCTCGGTGTTTTTTCTCAGTGCTCGTACTCCCTTCTTTAACCGCGGCTAGAGAAATATTCGCAGAAATCATCGCTAACGCAGTTTTCCCGTTATACAAATGAAGCTACAACACACCATCAGAGCAGAAACTGGATGTTGTGCTAGATTTTTACATTATCAAACATCACAGTATTTACAGTAAAATTCATTTCATGATCATGCAGGCCTACCCATGTGAAATTCGTTAACGCTCTCCATTTACGCTACATTATAAAATGTAAATGAATTAAATATTTCATTCACACAGGTTGTGGCAAATGAGTGCTGCTATTTTTAAATTTTTTTGTATACACCATTTTCGTAAGGCCTATGGCAAATAATTAGAGATTTTAACACTACAAAACTTGTCGTTTATGATTGCGTAGTTACATATTGGATTCACTTAATTTTTTTGACTACAGTGGTCGTTCTGTTGTCCAATCTAAGCTGCTCGTAAAAGGTTTTGCACAACCTATATATCTGGTTTCGTGTGTGAGGTTACATTCGAAGATGGTAGAACATGAAACAGTAAACTCTGTAAAGCCATAAAAATACTTTAATGAGAAATATGTAGAATGCAATCTTCATACAAATACTAACAAGAAAGAATATAAAATTGTTCAGTGATACACATCTGTTGATGATATAACCTCTACGGTAGATGAACCAACAGAGAAAATAAACTTAATGCAGCCATAAATACTGCGCATAAAATATCAGGCTTGTCATGGGATAAGGGAAAAAAATCATGCACATTTCATGGAAGTATCAATAGACAGAGAAAAAAATAAACACGAATTTGACATTTACAGAAAGCTAATAGCAATAAGCATGGTTATACAATGCCATATCAAACCACTCACAAAACGGAAATTTAGCAGCACTCCAATACAGACTGAATAAAATCCCACATGAGAAGATCAGAAAAAGAAAACTGCTCATAGCTAAAAAATGCTATAAGACCCATATAATACAAAGAATCAAAGAACACTATTGAGAAATTAAAATAAGCAGAAGATACAAGCACCAAAAAATTCCACAAACAAGCACAGACACTTCACTACAGACATTCACACATAATAGGAATGTTCATGATATGGCCAGCAACAAGAAGTGGTCCATTTCAACATACATACACAAATAAACATACAGAACTGCAAGTACACCGAAGAGACAGAGATGACAAGTAATACACAGAGTAAGAAAAACATTCCAGTGGCATTTATACTTACTACTATAAAAGCAGATAAATTCCAAGGAGCTGATATATACTAGTTAGAATGTCAAGACTGCACGTGGGAATGTTGACAAGAAATTTCAGAGCTAGATACAAGCAACACAAAAGATTCTTGAACTATGAAAATAACCATTCTACCTTTATTTAACACATAATAAAACGTGGGAATGAACCATATACTAAGGAATAGAAAATGAAACTTATTGAAATGAGCCATTAAAACAGAAAACTCCTTAAAGCTACAGGAAAACCATGACATATAAAGTACCCTTGGAGTGAACATGAAAGTAATAAATGAGCAGCAAATCAATGTAAGTAAAAACTCAGTACTCATGTTAGCCACAAGAACAATAACAAACCGACGTGGAGAATATAAGCAGACTAAATGACAATTTCGTCTCCCACCAAAGACACGTAAAACAAAAAATTACTTCACAGAGCACGACACACCAAACACAATAACACCTCGTACACATAACAAACAAGCGAATATCGGACTACATACAGACACCGCAACACAAAAAAAAAACTACCGAAAAACACACTGCAACAGTTAACAACGCTACATAAACGCAAAACATCACTGTAAATGAAGAATGAAAACTACTTCAGCTGTATTATTACACATCTGCTGTGTTACGACTTGTTTAATTGTTGAAAATATTCAGATTTAGGAGTTGTGCTAAAGTCAACTCGGAAACCTGAATATGTCCGACGAACAAAACCGGTCGTAGCACAATGAACGTGTAATAATACTTCTGAGGTGGTCTTCATTATTAACATTAGTGTCAGCTGTAGTGCTCATCGTGATCAAGATTAAACACAAACAATACACAGTTAAAGTGAAGTGCTCGACTAAAACGTGTCGAAAATCAGGTACTTGTTGCAGACCACGAAATGGCAAATAGAACCAAACAGTAACTTAACCTTACGAAACTTGCGTTCCAAGTAGTCGTCTCTTACTGAACAGTAATTAATTAAAAAATAACTGTAATATAGTATCTTATCGGGAATCATTCTATAATGCAGCTAATTTATATGTATAAAACAACCATGTATTACAAGCCCCCTGCCCTCGACGTTTGATAGTTGAAAATAAGCAAACTCTTTCTGTAACAAACAAATTAGTTGCGTAGCTGGACCATATCTCCAAGTCTATTAATGCGTTATTCATTTCCACATTATACTATACCTTCCTCGTACCTGTAGTTTCAGTTTTTCTTTGATTTTTATTCCTGTTCCATTATTCATACTGCCGTGTTTCTCATGTGCAAAATATTTCCACTCCTTTATTCTCTTCACTCCGTGTTGCGAATTCTGAGAATTCTCGAAAAAACATTACGTCAGACCCATATTTTATCCCTTAGAAGATTAATGACTGCCTATGCGGAAAAGCGTTTCTTGGGTCACCTCAGGAAGAATGTATAACAGACTAGACGTGATATTTCTCCGTCAGTACATCGTAAAAACCCTGCCCACATATCACCACACGGCTTCTAAAGATACAGAGAAGTTACGGCAGATATAGTTTCCAGTTAGCCTATAAAGTGGGAGGCACCTTGACAGCCATTTTTAACGATTAAAGCATGATCATGGTTAAATTTCGGAGCAATTATTAAAACTTGAAACGTAAGGCATTCTGGTCAATAAAACGGACTTCCTGAAGTACACGGTGATAGAATCACATATTCACAAGAGTCACCAAATGAATTTCGACAAACGGAGAATAGCGGCAGCACCAATTTTGTTGTCTACAGATGCTGGAATTCGGAATACCTCAGTTCTGTTTTGTTACATTCCTCTAGCTGTTTGATATGGATTTTAGCACTACAGTTCAGTACAGAGCGAATTGATATTTTTCTTGGATTGAATATTTGTGATACGTAACTTAACATGCATTCAGAAATTTCTTGGTAAATGATTGCGATAGAACAAAACAGCGCATTCTGCAGAAACCACAGAATTGCAGTACAATGAAGCTACCATTTGCCGCTGATGCAGCCACTGTGTGATCATTCATCCCTCCCAGATCTACGACAGTGAACACGTTAATACACTGCGGGTAAAAAAAAAAAATCTATATCTACAAAAACGACGTCGATTTTGAACCGATGGCGTCGTGTGCCGGCAACGGATAGCGTAGTGGCACAGCTGCCAGAGTGCCATCGGTGTCTATCCTTTAATAGGGAATGGTCACAGCCAGAACGTTCACTGTGGTGCAAACGTGTGACGCAAGCAGTCAACCATGCCACAGAGACGCACTCGTGCTTCTTACAGCCAAGTGAGCGAGTTTGAAAGGGGTCAAATTGTGGCCATCCGAGTGGCGGGATGGTCCTTTCGGGGAATTGCTACACACGTTGGACGTGCTGTGTCTATTGTGCAGTGGTACTGGTATCGTGGACACGGGAACTTTCTGACACCCGTAGCCAAACTTCTGGACGTCCACGCAGCACAGACGACCGCCAGGATCGCCGTTTTTTAAGAGCAGAAGTGGAAGATTGTTCAGCTGTCACAACACAGAGGTCTTGTGAGCCCAGACGTGTGAAGACGAGCTGTCTCGAACTGGCTATTAGCAGTGGGACTACAGGCAAACCACTAGCCCGTCTTCCACTCATGCCACAGAATTCACGTGCACGGCTCGATGCTTGGAGTCAGAGCATCACCTGCAATGTGGGCTGTCGTGCCGTGGTCTTCAGTGATGAAAGTAAATTTTGCCTGGATGTAAGTTATGGTAGTTTGCGTGTACAACGTGGACTTGGTGAGCGCTATTTCGCAGCATGCATTCGTCCAAGACACAAGCTGGACCACAGGCCTTATGGCCAGGAGTGCGATAAGCTTTTGGAGGTTCTGAGGGGGACGTTAACCAGCGCTCGGTGTCTGCATATTGTTGTTAGAGCCGTTCTTTCGCCATTCATTCTACAGGTTGATGCGTTACCCCAACAGGATAATGCTCGCCCACAATACTATGAGAGACGTCCATCAACTTCCCTTCCCAGTACAATCTTCAGGCTTGTTGGATATGATCGAACGAAAAGTGACATGTGCGTCTCGTGCTAACAGACCTATGTGAACATATCTCAGGACAGTATTCGTCACGTGCGCAGTCTACTGGATGTCGGAATCAGTGCTTGCATTGCCGCTTGTATATGCTACACCACGTACTAATACACTACTGGCCTTTAAAATTGCTATACCAAGAAGAAATGCAGATGATAAACGGGTATTCATTGGACAAATATACTAGAACTGACATGTGACTACATTTTCACGCAATTTGGGTGCATAGAGCCCGAGAAATCAGTACCCAGAACAACCACATCTGGCCGTAATAACGGCCTTGATACGCCTGGGCATTGAGTCACACAGAGCTTGGATGACGTGTACAAGTGCAGCTGCCCATACAGCTTCAACACGATACCAAAGTTCATCAAGAGTAGTGACTGGCGTATTGTGACGAGCCAGTTGTTCAGCCACCATAGACCACGCGTTTTCACTTAGTGAGAGATCTGGAGAATGTGCTGGCCAGGGCAGAAATCGAACATTTTCTGTATCCAGAAAGGCCCGTACAGGATTTGCAACATGCGGTCGTGCATTATCCTGCTGAAATGTAGGGTTTCGCAGGGATCGAATGAAGGATAGAGCCACGGGTCGTAACACATCTGAAATGTAACGTCCACTGTTCAAAGTGCCGTCAATGCGAAGAAGAGGTGACCGAGGCGTGCAACCAATGGCACCCCATACCATCACGCCGGGTGATACGCCAGTATGGCGATGACGAATACACGCTTCCAATGTGCGTTCACCGCGATGTTGCCAAACACGGATGCGACCATCATCATGCTGAAAACAGAACATGAATTCATCCGAAAAAATGACGTTTTGCCATTCGAGCACCCAGGTTCGTCGTTGAGTACACCATCGCAGGCGCTCCTGTCTGTGATGTAGCGTCAAGGGTAGCCGCAGCCATAGTTTCCGAGCTGATAGTCCATGCTGCTTCAAACGTCGTCGAACTGTTCGTGCAGAAGGTTGTTGTCATGCAAACGTCCCCATCTGTTGACTCAGGCATCGAGACGTGGCTGCAAGATCCGTTACAGTCATGCGGATAAGATGCCTGTCATCTCGACTGCTAGTGATACGAGGCCGTTGGGATCCAGCACGGCGATCCGTATTAGCCTGCAGAACCCACGGGTTCCATATTCTGCTAACAGTCATTGGATCTCGACCAACGCGAACAGCAATGTCGCGATACGATAAACCGCAATCGCGATAGGCTACAATCCGACCTTTATCAAAGTTGGAAACGTGATGGTACGCATTTCTCCTCCTTGCGCGAGGCATCACCACAACGTTTCACTAGGCAACGCCGGTCAACTGCTGTCTGTGTATGAGAAATCGCTTGGAAACTTTCCTCATGTCACCACGTTGTAGGCGTCCCCATCGCCGCCAACCTTGTGTGAATGCTCTGAAATGCTAATCCTTTGCATATCACAGCATCGTCTTCCTGTCGGTTAAATTTCGCGTTTGTAGCACGCCATCTTCGTGGTGTAGCAGTTTTAATGTCCGGTAGTGTATGAATATTTCAGCATGTGTCGATACCTAGTACCTCACAACCGCTTGTGCTGTCGACCTGTAAATGAGATCAGTTTACAAATTTCGTACGCAATGTTGCAACATAAATCTTGAATGAACTAGAAACCTTTAAAAGTGTGCACAAATATTTTTTTCGGCAGTGTATATTATAGTGACAGGGACCTGATTTTAGTCTCTACAGACTGAGCACTGCTGAAAAATTCTCTTCCAAAAATCTTTAGCAACTCCCCTAAAAAAATCACATAGTGGTAATCTGCTGGGCTAATACACGTTAGACAGAGTTAGCTCATTTCAGTTTAAATAAAAAGGAAGAAACTTGCGTACCACACGTCGTACAAATAACTCTGGGTGCAGTATTATATGATGTATCGTACAACGTAGAGCAGTGTAACTGAGGAGGTACTTTTTGAGCTTGACCATAGGCATTTTAACGTTTGATATCATAATGAATGCGAGCATTTAAGATTATATCGTAAGTAGCACCTTTGAGTAAAACCTGAAGTGAAATTTGAGGTACAGTGTGCCAGATAAACACGTGTGAGACTAGTTCTGGTCTACGAGTATCTTCCTGCCACAGTTGTGCAAGGACGCTATGTGAGTGTTTTAAGAATTTGGTGTTGAACTTACGGCCTACAATATAGGAAGATACCAACTCACACATGCTAAGTTCGGAAGAGTGCAGTAGTACGGACAGTGACGTAGCCAGATAATGATCTCAATGTCGGTTCCACTACACTCCCTGTAAAGGAAACGTTGTCGCTAGCAGAAGTTGGTGTACGGATTCAGGCGGTGCTATATGTTAGAAAAATGAAAATCTTTGATTTTTTGTTGTTAAGGTTTTTTTCCTCTAAGTATGACATAGCAATGTTAGCTAAATTACGTACTGGATGACAAAATATTATGCTAGGTGTTCACAACTGTGAAGCTAAATTCCTTACTATTATAAGGTTCCTTAATGGTGAGATGGTTCATGAGCATGTCTAGGGGTTGATAAAAATACAAATAAATTAAATACAATTCGGGCCAGAGTGACGGTGTGCCGTCGTAAACTTCTCCCTTCCTCAGAACTACGTCTCGTAGTTCTGATCTGGGAAATTACTTGCGTGCAATTACTAGTGTGAGTGTAAGTGGTTTATATTCACGAAATGTCGGTTTATTTATTTGCTTAGCCTGTCAATAAAATGCGTACATTTTTACGTAACTATGTCGTGTGACGTATCAAATTAACCGGAACTGTTTCAGAAATTCAATGTAAGGTGTGTTATTTGTTTGACACCTCACACCAGTTTAAACCAGTTCTTGTGTCGAAACTCATTCTGCATGCGGAAATATCACAGCAGTGATTACAAGCACCTATTGATCAGTAGTTGGTAGTATACCACACAAAAGCAATTCTGTAATGAGCATCATGAAGAGTAACACAGAGTGCAAATATGCAGTGTTTAAAGCCGACAAATAAATATCGTGAAGCAATAAATCTGCATAAATTAAGTATAATTCACATGATAAACAGTTTTTGGATTAAATGTTATCCCAATTCAATCCTGTCGCACTACTGGTGTGAATAAATTGTTCTGGTGAATAGTATTATATATATATATATATATATATATATATATATATATATATATATATATATATATATCGTAGTCTGACTTCGATTCACTCACTTAAATTCGTTTCGTTTTTGACGTTGCCATCCACGTAAGTGAATTAAATCACGCCAGAATTATAACGCAAGTATGTTTTATGGGCTGTATGGTAACGCAATTTCAGATCAAAACTATTTTGGCATATACAGTGCAGCTGACGAAATAGAGCCAGTGCTTCCGATCTCAGTAGAAAGTAGTAGGAGGACGTTCTCTGTCTAAATCAACACTTACTGAACCTGTGGGTTGAAAGATGTATCGTCAAATAACGAGACTTGATTTCCTTTATGCAGAGTGAAACAATCAGAACAAAATTCTAAAGGTTTTTTATGTAGCCTTCATCCACTGACTCTGCTAATTACGTTACCTTGCTACAGGTAGAGTTTTAAAGAAATTATTAAGGGTACCCTCATGGGGCACTGTTACTTAAATATTAGCAGATATCCGCGGATAACTGACTGTCAGCTCATAACTTGAGTATCATTAGGCACTGCTGACTCAGGGCTTTGTCTCGGGTGAACCATTAAGGAGTAATCATGCGAGACGCAGAGTTCTAGTTGAACTTAACTACTCCACTACTCCTTTCGTGGTCCGAAAATTTACTGTGTTACTTTTTCAATATGACAACTCTTGTCTCTCCACTCACAGCTTTCTCTCTTAAGTAGCACTCTTGATTTCAGTGTGTAGGATCATACGTAGGGTGGGGAGAGGAGGGGGCCGGGGGTGAGTCAATAAACAAGTCGCAAACTGGGATAGAGAGATCAGAGCCGCCTGTACCAGCATGAAATTTATTTTCCTTTTTAACATACTCCAATTGTAAACTTCCTTATCCCATTGTTCGATAAGGCCTTAAAAGCCAGCAGCATAGAATTTTTGTGGCAGCGTTCGCACCTAACGAGTGATCTCTCAGATTATAAGAAGTTTATTCGGTTTCTTAAATTACTGCAACACACAAGAACGTTGCGTCCTGGAGTTAGCGAAATATCCTTAGACGTGGAAACAATGTGCCATCACTGGATAACAAAGCAGCCGGACGCTCCTTGTGTGTGACATTTTCTTGTCCTTTATTGAATTCCTGTATCAAACAAAACACAAATGTCCATCTACGGGACGAATTTCACTATGGACTTGTTGTGCGGACAGTCTCTTGGCTCACAAAAACTTCATTGTTCTCGTCGTGTGTACTCTCGAAAAACACCTGCCTTTTTGGTTAGCTGCAGATCATTAACCATTGATCGTGGAATATTGTGTATCGTCTAACTTCCACGCGATATGTGCTACCATACGTATCGGCGCGAAATGTAAAACGATAGGCGGTACTCTGCCATTTGCAACTCATTTACTGAGAAACCCTCGTACTTTTTACATAAAATGTTCCCTCCTATCTTCTCTAGTATCTTGTCTTCGGAGATGCTTTTTAACAGAATACTATGTATAATTATGCGCTGGCCTATGACGTTCGCAATTTCTTTCTATTTTCTAGTTCTTGGAGAACCATCTTATTTTCGGCCACTCCAGCTATTGCTCGTAATTATCCTCCAGAATCCGTATCCACAGCTTCGAGGTGAGCATTCTCCTTTTTTGTAAGTCTGTCATCCAAACATCAGGACATGTCACATGAAAAGTATTTTTAAATGTCTTCATAGTGGGACTCTTGTGTGCTTCTTCAGCAGAAGGTTCTTCATATTTTAAAAGGTGCTCTGGTCCATTGGTATTGTTCTCTTGGTTTCCTTCGGACATCTATTGTTTTCCTCCAGAAATTCGGCTACTTCGTCGAGCTGCCTGTTGGCTTCTGTCTCGGATTCTTCGGTCGACGTTTGATTGATGATTTTTCTGACGTTTCGCCAGCACAAGTGGCTGATATTGTCCAAGCTACACGCGCAATTGCTGGTGGTGGACTGGAGTCGAGCTCGCGGCCGCACTTTGTATGAACCTGGCTCGCCAAAGTCCAAGGGCTCTTCCGTGGTCATTTACGGAGTGGTTCTTCCCTTGCTACCTGCAACATTCGTTCGCGGCAGCACGGAAATCCACTATCAGTTCAGCTTGATGCTTTCTTCTTTCTTGTTGAATCTGTTGTCATGGTTGTGTAGTTCTGTAACTTCCCTGAACAAATGGGTGTAATAGCTATTCTCTACAGCAAGAACTTACATGACGCGAATTTTACTGTCTTACCCAAACAGCGCTTGATCCACCGCGGTCCAATTCTCCACCAGCCCCAACGGGCGATGTCGCTTATATTCGGTGATCCTGGTGCTGATTGATCGTCAAGTCATTCGAACATTGACTTCTACAGATGTATGTGATATGCAGTATCTTACAGACATTGCAATGTCGTCGCTCCTGCACCACTTGTGGAAGTTTGGATCGTTGCGTTGCACGGATAGCCAAAGCTGTTGTGGCGGACGATTGCATATAGCTGGAAGTCTGGGTTCGAGTCCCTGTCTGGCACAAATTTTCATGGCCATTCCATTACAAATTGTATGGTTGTCCTTATTCACAACTCCGAATACATTTCATGTAAGATTTGATTAGGGTCAAACTGGGCGCATAAGTATCTACGTGACTACAGCTGCCTTTGGTCTGATAGTGCTTGGAACTAATAGCAACGGCCATTTCTTGTAGCAGATACTCGAGACAGATGACTATTCCTTTCCCTTCTACGCTCTATTTCGTGGCTTTTTCAGAGATTTTCTCCTATTTTGGGGTTCTTGGAGTAGTAATTTAAAAAGACACATGGCCTGATAAATATTGGTAAGAAATTAAGTCGATTAAGCATATTTTATAGTGTTATTGTATGGTGAGCATAATGTAAATGCTAACTTTGCAATGCCAAAGGAGGAAATAATCTATGGTCGACTGTGTAATGCATTCTTTTTTCTCTTTCTTTTTCATTTGTATTTTTGCCGTTTAGAAATTGTTGGGAATGGGTAGGTTAATAAGGTAAGTAAATCAATAAAGGATAATAACAAGATTGGCAAATATACGTCTAAATCGACTTGAATTAGCAAAGAACATAAAATTTAACCTGGTCGCTTTAAAACGGCTCTACCACTCAACCTGTCGCGTTTCCTCAATTTCCTTCTGACAGCTATATGGGTGGGTCTTGGCATATGAACATCCCAAGGACATGTAGTCGTGGAACCAAAGAATTCTAACGAATGCCATATTTACGCAACTACATCATTTCTTCCGAAGATTCGGCGCAAAACCGATTTGAGTTATATTTGAACAAATTCTTTTTCGGGAATTAATTTTTATACATATCACGCATACGATAGCGTTGCCTGAAAAATTGGTGTTGAAAAGAAATCGTGAGATATGCAATTAATCGTTATTGCATTCACTCGGATGCGCATTTCTCGCTTGATTTTCAGTAGTAGATTCCAATTTAGAAACTTCAAAATAAAAGTTTAAATGGGGGGAAAGTAAACGTCATCAGGTTGTCACGCAAATATGCAGTCTGGCGGAAGCATTTCTAATACACAAGTACTTTTACCCTTGTCATCTATAAAGACGCTATTGTATATGGTGGTATTAGTTTGTTCACCGTAGGCGATATCAGCCCAAACTTGTTATCAGGAACTTATAATTTGAAAGTGTTCTCAAGCTACGTTTTGTAAACGTGAATTTTGAACTTCAGGTACTTAGAGACAATGACGTAAACTCTGTTTAAAGAATTGCTTAAACAAGTGACCTTTTCTATACCTCGAGAAGAAAATAACTCATTAGTTACTTATAGGTATAGGAAATTTTTAGATAACAATTTTCCAGACGCTGTGATGGAAGACTGTACCGTGTATGCATGCGTTATTTTATGTGTACTACCAGTTGCAACTACGGTTCGCTTTTCTCCCTGGCGTGATAAAGTGCGTCGAATGCTCTTCTTCGCTGCAGCCGCACTCGGAATTGTTTTCATACAACGAAGCCTTAGAGCTAAATTCCTTACTAATTCATGTTGTTTCAGAAATTTGTTAGCTTACCCAGATTATTATTCGTTATTGATTTACTTACTTTATTAACCCTTCTATTCCTACCAGTTTTGATGCAGAGAAATGCAGAAAAAAAGAGGAAACTGCAGTATGTATCTGGGAGTCAAGCACAGATTCTCTGCGTTCCACCTAAAGGCATTGATCGCTACGCCAGCAAAGATTTCATTGAACAGCGTTTATCTTATGGGTACATAAGCGACAGTTGAAAAAGTTTCTCCCTCGATTTCTAGGAAAATTCGCATTTGTAAATCTCATATATGGTGATGGAAAATCCGTTATAGTTCTCTACTGATCTCGTCAATTCTGAGTCGATTGCGTGTCATTAATATGAGGGTAGTTTTTCTTAAAAACGGTGCGGTATTGAGAGGAAATATCTTAGTCTTTCATTTTAGGTTGTACACAAACGATCCGCCAAACATAAGCTCAGTCGATTGGTCGCGTCACAGGTTTTCTCCCTGTTAGTCACACACTAGCATACACTATGTTCCTTCATGATAATGGCATTCCTATAGTTTTGTTAATTGTTTTTATATTCTAGAAAGATAGAGGTCAGATTTCTCTATGCATCCATGTTATTTTTGGCTATAGATATCGGGAGTACATGTAGTTCTGGTTTTCCGACTTCATTCTTACATCCTTCCCTTTAAACAGCTTGCACCATCGCACCTGAACCCGCCAGGTTAGCTGAGAGCGCTAATGCGTTGCTTCCTGGACTCAGGTAGGTGGGCCAGCCCGGCCGATTAACGACGAGGGCCAGTGTATTGGACAGCGTGGATGTGGATTTTAGGCGGTTTTCCACATCCCAATAGGTAAATAGCGGGCTGGTCCCAAAGTCCCACCTCAGTTACACGACTCACAAACATTTGAAAATGTTCACACTATTTCATGGCTTAGACTAGATGCAGACAGATGTGGTACACTAATACTGTCCTGGGGGGGGGGGGGGGGGATACAGGGTGGTGACTGGAAGCGCATCCAGCCACCTTCTGCCACTACCATCGCCAAATCTACAGCAACAAGGCCAACCCCACATTGAAGTGAGACAAAGGCCCAAAGGAAATATGATGCACTACCACAGCTGCAGTCCCTTACTGCACTGTTTATTTTCATTTTGGGGGGAGGTGGGGCGACAAAAGGAGTAGTTAGTATACGGCCCTGTTCTTACATTTTATGCTGTGGAAATATACTAAAAAATCACAGGGAACGCCATGTGTTCCTGCAAAGTATGAGGCATACAAGTCCAGTCATGACCTCTGAATGCTTGCTTCATATGTCTAAGTCACTCAAGAGGGAAAACAGAGTTCCCAGCCCTCTAAAATGGGGGCTCACCATCTAAGACCATCAAGCTTAATAGTAAAAATCAGCTCTCCAGGGTCGCTGGAGGTTGGCATGGGCTGACAACACAATCCGTAAAAATTAAATGTTAAGAAATCTAATAAAGAAATGGCCGGCGTGACCTGTTGACGACGAACTGTCATAAATTTACAGGACTTGAAGCTGGAACCATGGAATGTTTTGTCTATCAAGCTGGAGCTTTCAAAAAATTTGTTTATTAGCACGGTGAGTAGCGTTATGATATTACAGTTATTCAAGAGGAAGGTTGTTAGGCCAAGGAATGATAGGGTAGTTGGATCACAAGATACTTTTTATAGCAGCCAAATGAAGGTTCACAGTAATGGTTTTATTGTAAACAAGAGGAAGAAAGAACTTAGTATGAATTTTTGACCAGACCACACAGATTGTGCAAACCAGAGTCAGAGGGAAATTCTTCAACTATAGCCCCATATGTTCTCATGCCATAAATGAAGGGAGTAGTGAAGAAGCGAATGATGCTATTTATATTAAAGGAATACAACGAATTTACGAGAGCAGATTGTAAGATCATGTGAACGCTAAAATAGGAAAAGATCATTGCACAGGAAAATCATAATTATATGGTAACTCAAATGACAATGGGATCTGACTTGCACACTTTGCTACCTTGAGAATTAAAATAGTCAACTTTTAACCAGAAAGGCATATATAAAATGACGTGGATCCCCAGATGAAAATACTTTTCATTAAAGTGACTGTCTTGTAGTAGATTGGTGACATCTGCCCAACCTAATGGGTGTTAGGAGCTGTAGACTTCTGATCATTGCCTTGAAATGGCAACAATGAGAAGTCGCTTATCTAATGCCGTACGTGAATCGCATGCAAAAAATTCCATATTGATAAGCTGGTCAAAGGTTTTTCTTACCAACTCCAGGAAGAAATACCACACTCTCTTGACAGTGACAGATTGAAGGAAATATGAACGAACATTGATACAGCGGCTGATGACGAAGGTCAGGGACGAGTATGTCAACCAACACACAATGGCTAGTTTGATGAAGAGCGTACACACGTAACAGCGATTAAAAATGAGTCCCACAAGAGAGTGAAAAAGGTAACAATGCCCATTATTGAACAGCAAGGAGTGAAGATCAGAGGGTGCACAAAAAGAGAGAGTATGAAAGGAAAAAAAATTGTAAGAAATTCGATTGCTGATAGGAGAGAATGAGGCGAGAGGTTTTCATCAAAAGGTAAGTGAGAGCCGATAAGATCTCAGTTCTACTTCGAATTTATGTAAAAGTGCAGTTGGATCACTTCTGAGTAGTGATGAAACAGTATGTAGAAGATGGACGCAACGCTTTGCTAAACAACTGAATGAGGTAAATAAGTTATATTAAACTGCCACCAGTCACCTTTTTGAATAATTATGTTTTATTCCATGAACCGGTTTTCGAACCTTTTCAGGTTCATTTTCAGATCGTTTCAAGAAAATAAATCATTCAAGTGATCTGATGTCTTATTCCTGTTTGTATATTACCGTAAAATACAGGCAGTTTATAGCAAATATTTTAATCATGATTTGCAATAACATCAATGCCCAGGAATCAATAAAACAGAGTTATTACATTTGCAATGAGATACAGCTGTTTGTATGACTAGGACCTTTATATTTAAATTTAAATTTTGAAATAATCACCCTTCTAATGAATTGTTCACTAATTTCTGTTGTTACATTATCGTGATCTAGGATATTAGTAAGAGTAGATTCTGTTTACTGTTTAGCTAAAGGTATGTGTTTAAAAGTTATAGTGTTTGTAATGGACAAAATGTTTCAATTTCTTCGAGAAGGTCAAGTATCGTGCCTTTATTGGCAAAATTGAGTATTTGGAGATTTTGTTCTATGTTGTTTTGCAGAATGATTTTGTTGGGCAGTATGTGAAGTAAAGCTGGATTTATTCAGGATGTTAACAGGGAGTGTATGTATGTGTTCTTTAAATCTTGCTGTGAAGCTTCTACCAGTTTGTCCATTGTACAAGCTTGGACATGAGTTGCAAATGACCTTGCATACACCTCACTATAGGACATAATGTGACATAAACAAGAAACATTCAACCAGAATGCCCTCATCAGAGCAGACAAGGGCAGCACAGCTGTTGTCATATACAAATCCGGTTATATTACCAAAATTCATTAATTCTTATGACAGAATAACATACAAGAAATAGAATATGACAGTAGTCCCTAATTCAAAGATAAAATTAGAAAGATGATTAAAAACTGCAACTTCTTGTTGACACCAACAGAAGCAAAGCACTGTATAGCGATGAACCGATCAGCACCAAAATTGATATTACAGCCTAATAACCACAAATCAGAATGTGCAATACGTCCCATTGTGAAATCCATCAGTAGTCCAAACTATAAAATCACCAAGAAACTTAATGATATTATCCGTAAGGCATATGTACTTTAAAATAACATCTCCATCAAAAACAGTTATGACCTCATCAATAACATAAAAGATATCTCCACCCCAGCCACAGTTAAATTTGCATCTCTTGACATAGTCAACCTATATACAAACATACCTGTCAAGGAAACAATTATTTAATAAGAAATAACTTACCCAAACGTGGAACAATGGGCAGAGCTGAAATCTACGAACTCGTAGAGATCCTGGAGCTTATATTATCACACAACTACTTTCTGTTCAACAAGTTTTACATTCAGGAAGATGGATTGGCAATGGGTAGTCGTCTTGCAGGCTTTCTAGGAGATATATATATTAATAATATTGATAAAAACTATTTTAGAGCCCAAACCCAAATAAATGATAAGCTGCTTTACTACAAATACTATGTTGACACTCTCATTCTGTTCAATGGAACAACAGAAGGAACAGATATTCTAGCCAAAGAACTTAATTAAATATATAACAAAACTTAAATCACACTAGAACACGAAACACCAGAAGGCATTAACTATTTTGATTTAACACTCACTAATCAAACTCAAAAGCTTAAATTTCAAACTTTCAGAAAGCAA
The DNA here is from genome assembly GCF_021461395.2 of Schistocerca americana. Lineage (NCBI taxonomy): Eukaryota > Metazoa > Arthropoda > Insecta > Orthoptera > Acrididae > Schistocerca > Schistocerca americana. The sequence goes on from NC_060119.1 coordinate 989,853,361, forward strand.
ACAGTCACCAGTGTTTCCATACAGAAATCCTCTTGCCATCCTGACCAATATAAAATAGCATTCTTCAGAACAATGGTTAATTGCATGCTTAAAAACCCAATGAGTACAACCCTTCAATAATAGATAAACTAATCCGTACAGCAAAATTAAGTCAACCAACTGCTGAACAACCACCTACAAACAAGAAGACCACATTTATAAGCCTAACTTTCCTAGGGAAGATTTCTCAACAAATTGCCAACCTCTTCAAGGCACAGAACATAAAAAGAAGCTTCTTCACCAACAACAAAATACAAAATAAAATCATGCACATAACCAAAACCACTATACAACAGTATCAAAAGTAAGGTGTATACAAGCTCATTTGCAGTTCATGACCAAGCTTCTACATTGAACAAACTGGTAGAAGTTTCACAAGAAGATTTAAGGAACACATAGATGCACTCTGTCTTAACAGCCTGAATAAATCTGGCTTCTCCTCATATCTTGCCCAACACAATCATTTTGCAAAAAACATAGAACAAAATCTGCAAATACTCTGTTTTGCCAACAAATGCAAGATACTTGACCTTGAATAAATTTAAATAATTATCTACACAAATACATCTGACTTCCTACTTAGTGACCAAATCGAACTGAGAAACAAATTTTTCCTTCAGAACTTTGAAAATCTACTAGTTCAAAACAAGTGATCTCTCAACCAACCCTACACCGCCTCCTCATCACCTTCTCCTTGACACTCTCCCCCTCCCCCCCCCCCCAATCCCTCTCCTTACATCCTAACCACACTGGTGTCAATGCAATATCCTACCACAGAATAAAACCTGTACTATATTCCAAAATGGTAAAGCCCTCTACTGTAAACATAAATCAGTACTTTTCTACATATTTCTTCTAGCTGAAACAAACAGAAGCTGCCTTTACCAATATTCCATTTCACTTTAATGTAAGAGCAAAGACAAGTTATCAGGTCGCTTGAACATTTGTTCTTGGTTTTTAAATGTAAAGTGTATGGTCATACAAACAGCTTTAGTCCATTACAAACTTTAGACCTTTTATACATATACCTTTAGCTAAAAGATAAACAGAATCTACTCTTACTAATATCCCAGATCATGTTAACATCAGCAGTTTATTTGAAGGGTGATTGTTTAAATATAAAGGTCCTAGCCATACAAAAACCTTTATCTAATTGTATATGCAATAACTCTATATAATTGACTCCTGAACATTCATGTTCATGTCAATCATGATTAAAATATTTGCTATGAACTGCCTGTATTATACGTTTGTATACAAATAGAAATGGGACATTAGATCACTTGAATGATGTAACTTCTAGTTACCATCTGAAGATGAACCTGAACAGATTCGAAACCCAGTTCATGGAATAAAAGATAATGGTTCAAAAAGTTACTGGTTGCAGTTATATCCATAATGGATAGCCATAAACTGAATGAGGCCTTAGCTGTAGACCAAGAAATCGTATTCTTTGTAAACTAATACTATTATTGAAACCCTCTGGAGCCAAGTTAAAATACAGGATATGCTATCATGTGCTGCCACCACAAAAATAGACTAAGGCGGGAGAAGTATTATCGTGACTTCTATTTAACATAGCCTTGCAGAAGATTATTAGAGATATGGGCATCAACACAAGGGTGACTGCTCTGTAGAAATCAGTTCAGATACAAGGAATTTGCAGATGATAATGATATAATTCCAAGAACGACAAGAGCAATGAACGAAGTCTTTACAAGTCTAGGAAGAGCTGCTAGGAAAATTAACCTATAGATGGATGAAGGGAGTAGTAAGTAAATACCCGTATTTAATAAGGGTTATGCGAATGATACCTCATAAATAGAAATTTGTTGGAGTGAAGTTGATGCCGTGAGTAGTTTCAGTTCCCTTGGACCAGATATAAACTGAAAGAAGCTCTGAAATGCAAACACGAATATTGTCCACAAGCAAGTGGTACTACGGCCTCAGAAATCCTTTAAGACTAAGCTACTGTTCAGTAAAACTAAAATTAGGGTGTACAAAGTTTTAGTGAGGTCAGTGCTAATATACGGTACTGAAATATGGAATTAACGACATTGCACGAAAAGAAGTGTGGCATATTTGAAAGAAAGATCTTGAGACAAACTCTTGGGCCTGTGGAAGACAATGGCGTCTGGAGGAGCAGAATCAACTACGAATTGTACAACTTACGTAACGAACGAGATATTGTTTGCGCAGAACGTGTACTGGTAGCTAACATCAGATTGATTAAGAAGTTAAGAAGTTTTTCAGCACAGTGTCTGAAGAAACTAGGGGTTTAGAAGACCAAAGTTGTGGGTGGAAGGTGTACGAAAGGTAGTAAAGAAACTGGAGTTCAGATTTGGAGCGGTTCTGCTCTAAACAGGGAAGAGTGCAATAATCTTCCACATAAAGCCAATGCCCACAAAGGTCTGACGTGCCAATGACGGGATAATGATGTATGTTTCTATGATTTTATCTGCCTTCTTTCAGTTGCATCCTGGTTTACTTTACCCCTCAGCCTAGACTCTCCTTCTACATATTTTTCTGTCCTCTATTGGTCTACTTGCTTCCGTATCTACAAAGGTTTCATTGTACTTGTCATCTGTTTACAGCACATCTATAACTCTGCTATCAAATATTATATGCGTGTTATCTTTATTCCGATGTATTCACAATACTCTTTAAGGTTAAAATTTGTTCTTCCTAGTTACATTCTCAGTAATCTTCTCCCACCATATTCATGGTTCTGCACCTCTTCTCGTTCTGTACTCCGTGTCACCATCCTGGTATTTGTCGTGCTTCTTCACTCAGTATTAGCTACAAAATGAATCTTTGTGCCTGGTGCCTCCATTTGAACTTGACGTCACCTGGTTTGCAGTTCAATAACTGTTATCTTTCCCATTTACAGTGGGTTGCTTTCTTCTACCCAGTTCATGCATCATTATCACTCACTCAAATTCTACACATTCACTATTTCTTGCAATTTCGGTAGCCACTAACATTTATTTTCTTTTCAAAACTTATGTAGCTTCCGCTCTCTCTCCGAATGGGGAAAAGCTTAAACTCATTTCAAACAACTCTCATCTACACATCTCCTTGTGAAAAATTATGTTTACCGTCCTGCCGCCATTCTATAAATACCTCTTACCAAAGTGGACCTGCTTTTTATCGTTACAAAAAATACCAACGTTTCCCATTTCTGATCTTATCACCACGGGACACTCTACACAGGTTCATTACCGTCGTGGGTTCTTGCCTTCAGCGACACGATGAATGCTGCGCCCTCTAGTTAATACCAGTACCTGTGAATGTATACATTTGTATATAGGGGCGAAATAACGAGTTACAGGATACAGAATAAAAATGTGCTGTACTGTTCAAAATGCGATAGACATAAACAAAAGTAATAATGATGAAATTGTGTTATGCAAATGGAAGATGGCTGAAACGAATATAGGCCTAAACAAAGATGTATAAAAGTGGTTGGTTGTTTTATTTCTTCAAATAATTTTTTGCCTTCCGTTCCCCGCATTCTATCAAACTCTTTTTCCCACTTTCCTTAACTAATTTTTGTCATTCGTATTTTAAGTTACTCAGTTGTGTTCCTAAACTTGGATCCTTCATGAGAATTTGGATAATTTTGGTCATTTCCGCTTTCCCATCTATTTGCATGACTCACTGCTTAGGACGAATTACAATCGTCTATGGTAATCAGTCTTTCCACGTGCCTGGAAACTTTCTTTGCTTGTTAAGAGTACATAAGAAATGATTTTCTGGTACTTGAATTTTATTATGTCGTGATTTGCTGTGTACACTCAAACATTTGGGGTTCTGTAAAACTCCCCTTACAAACTTCTAGGGTAACTCATGTCCGAAAACGTAAAGTTTCCGTCTTACAACCATTTGAAAACATGTTGGTAGTGCGACCACATTTGAAAGTAATGTATTAGGTGTGACACACTACATCACTTGTTTTATAAATCCACTAATAATAACCAAACAAACAAAAAGGAACTTAATCACTTTTCACAAACCCTGTTGTTTGCAGTTGAACGTTTTTGTCCTCTTCAAAGAAGAGTTAGCACTTTCATCCACTACAAGTAGGGCCCAATGGGGTGACTATCAAGTTCGGTGCACACATTGTAACTACGAATGATGTTGTGGTACACACGCTCAACCACACCTGGTATCTCCGCAATCTGTCCTGAAGTGACCATAACTCGTGCTACAGGATCTTCTTCTGTCTCTACGTGGAAGCCATGCGATTGGACCACTTCGGTCCATCCATTAGTGTCCGATTAGTTGGTCAAGATTATTCCGAACATGACGTGAAAAGCGGGCGGATGCGCTGTTGTGCTGAAACAAAATGCCTTGCTCAATGACACAACATCCAGCAACACGTGCAATAATTGTTGTACGAATGTCAAATAGGAAGTTGAACTGTCCAAACACATTATTATCCAGAATACCCGTCCACACATGGATACCAAATCTGTGTTTTAACATAGGTATCATGTTGCTTTCCGTATGCCCTCATATGGCAGCTTCAAGAAAGGAGAACACAGTCCACAGTAAATTTACATTCATCTGTGGACAGAATACGCCATGGAAATATTAAGGGCTCGTTGATGGAGCGGCGCAAAAACTGCGTACAGAACTCAACGCGTGGTGCCAAATCGGTTTGCATTACTGCTGTAGCATTTATAAGTGGTGTGGATGTACTTAAAACTCATGCAGAACGTATCAGATGTCGCTGGAAGCAACATCAATTGCACGCGCAGTTGCTCGTATACTCTTTGACGGGTTCTCTTCAACGCAATGCAGTAGAGCCTCTTCCAGTGTGGGTGTGCGGCGTTTCCTAGGAGCACCAAAGACACACCTGCTGACGGTGAAGGTACCCCTTTCTCGAAGCCGTTGCGTGATTGTGGCGAGAAGGGTACGTGATGGAGTCGGACATTGTGGATAATGATCATCATAAAGGCGATGGAATAGCTCTTCCTTTACCCTGAACTTCGCCATACGAAAAGATCCTGTCAGAGTATTCTGCAAACGTGTACTCAACAATGTTACTCTAACACTCACAAACACGTGAATGAGGCTGGAAATAGGTCAGAGCGATAGGTCAGACGTCAAATGAGATCAGCCGATCCAACGTCAGCACCCCCTACTGTGTCTACCCTGTTGCATACGTACCTAACAAAAATCCTTTCAAACGGTTGTAGCTCCGGAAGATACCCTTCCGGTTATGGATTCCAATCCAAAATACTATCTATCACTGGCATTGATTACATCTGCGTGGATACGCTGTCTTCGGCTATGTTTAAGCATCCAACGGAAGTTCTTGCAATCAAGGACGCCCTTAAATATGTGGCAAATCAGTTCGACGACATCCTTGTTGTCAGGGATCCAATGCGCCTTCTGGAAAACCTTGTGAAACAGCGAAGGAACTCTAAACCAGCCGCCATGGGCTTGACGAATTTACTCTGCCACTGTGGACTCCTACAGAAATGTATCCATTGGTACATCATATGACGAATTGGTGGTCCACCTGGAGAAATGCTGTATGACTGGTGGCCAGCTGTATTATGTGTCCGTACCGCATTCGGATTTCGTTGTCGTTGTGAAGAAGCAAGTCTTCCAAGAGTGGTGACAGATGTGACAGACATCACATTTCGGAAGGAGGACATTATGGTGTAATAGAGCCGAGAACTACAAAAAACATTGATTTCCCAGCTATCTTAACGACACACAGCTAACATAATGCCCATACGACTGGGCCACCCTGTTAACCTGCACAGCTTCATAGGAGGAAAATTCAGCTACTTTCGCACTGCGAAGAACGTCGCAATGAGGTCCCAGACTTCATCCATGTGATACTAGGGTGCTTGCGGTAAGACAGACAACGGTGCAAGCTTCCAACGGAGTTCATAAAGGAAGGAATTCCCCGACTTACGTCTGTGAGAGACCCTTTCCACAGCTCGCTGCAGAGGATAGGTCAGTATTGCTGTGTTTATGCAAGAATTGGATATAACTTACAGTTTCAAATCAGTCACAATGATAGAGGAATTTTCACACCAAAGGGATCCTCATGCTCAGCAGGTGGTCTGATGAATTCTTTTTCCGTCATTTCGATTCCAGAATGAGAAGATGTGATACATTGTATGTGTCGAACAAACGCTGGCCAGCAAGAGATAGAGATGTTGTTGGTGCGTCGGCGCAGTGTTCAAGGAAACTAATATTTTATAGATGCTCAGAAGCGATATATGCGGAGGACTATCCACAGCTCCTGAACACCGTTACTACTTTCTGCTACCGTGATATTCTCATCCATTTCAATCGTACAGTGGGAGTTTACATACTATCAGTGTAATTATTAAGCTTGTGTCGAGTATATGTTGCTGAGCATGAACTCTTCAACAACGCTGCAGTGAGAAGTGGCCAACCTGTGACACAAGATAAGAATAATATCCAGAAAAATGTTACCCTAAAGTGCTTTTTTTACAGATTTATTGCCAGTATCCCCAGGAAGTTCGCTCCCCTGGAAACAAAGGCAGATAATTTTCGCAATATCATGAGTCATGTATTCTGTTTACTACCGTATCAGTAAAAAATGGTTCAAATGGCTCTGAGCACTATGGGACTTCTGAGGTCATCAGTCCCCTAGAACTTAGAACTATTTAAACCTAACTAACTTAAGGACATGACAAACATCCATGCCCGAGGCAGGTTTCGAACCTGCGGTCGGAGCGGTCGCGCGGTTCCAGACTATAGCGCCTAGAATCGCTCGGCCACCCCGGCCAGCCATTATCAGTAATATTGTATTAACTTAAACATTTTAAATGATGTTAAACTGTTATTAATTGAAATCACAATGAAATTTTAGTGATTTTGTAAGTATTTATGAATTGGTGGAAGGCTGCATCAAGCCAGTCAGAAGACTGATGACTCAAAAAAAGTATTTAAAACCTAAAATTAACGAAATAAGTTTTATACATGTAATTCTGTGTCTCATATTCTCTTTTGTCCCTGAGCTTCGCCTTGTCACACTAATGTCCATTTCCTTCGTTATCTGTTATGAAATGTCTCGTACAGCAATCATCCATTACTCCTATATGTATATATTTCTGAAATATGAGAAAGGTTTCAGGAGCATTATTGTTTCCATTTCTTTCCTACGTAGTCTTCAATTTATATCTATAATCTTGAAATGAGATTACACAGGGTGTAAATTTTGTTGACAATCCAGAATAACTCGTGAAATATACTTCAGACGAAAAAAATCTGTAGAATCCAAAGTTGATTATTTTCGAGGGGGACATCTGCTGGTGCTAAAATTAGCCCACCAACCCAGCCCACTGAGGGTGGAGCGGGAGTCAGCTTTAAAATTTCAAATGGGAACCTCCATCGTTTTATTGCAGAATCAGATTCTACACAAAAATCTACGTACATTTTGTTGTAAACATTTGCTTTGATTCTTGGTAGTTGGAGCTGTAATTGAAGAAAATCCATGTTCTCATTTTTGCGTGGAAAGTGGTTGCGGATAAATAAAAAATACTTATTTACTCCGTAAATTTTGATTCGATAAAACTAAAAATCTCCCTCTCTCCCCATAGAGTGGGGTTTGTGAGAGTGGAACTAGAGTTTTACAAATGTTGACCCAAATATTAATTTTTTCCGCAGAATCGGATAAGTTTTGTCAACAGTTATAAAACTCTAATTGCTCCCACTATGGAGAGAGGGAGAATTTTAGATTTACCGAATCAAAATTCTAGAACTAAATAAGTATTTTTTATTTATCCGTAACCATTTTCCACGAAAAATGAGAACATGGATATTCTTGAATTACAGCGGCAACTACCAAAAACTAAAACAAATATTTAAGACAAAATGTATGTAGTTTTTTCTGCATAATCTGGTTCTGCAATAAAAAATGGTGGTTTCTGTTTGAAATTGTAAAGTTGCCTCCCGCCCCACCCCCAGGGGGCTGGGGTGGAAGGCTAATTTTATCGCCAGCACATGGCCCCCCTCGAAAATAATCAAATTTGGATTCTACACATTTTTTCACGTGAGGCTTATTTTTGAAGTTATTTTGGTTTGTTAACTTAAAATTTACACCCTGTATACTGAGCTTGAGATACATTTCTCCCATGGAATGTGTCGCACGTTGCACCTCTGCCTGATCAGTCATCGGAATGGCAGGCGGAGCAAGTGACGCGTGTTGGCTTCGGATCGGCGCTGGCGCCCATTGCCAGGCAGCTCGCTGAAAGAGTCCCGGGGGCAGCGCAGCCCTCCGCTTCCTGCACAGTGGCGGCGGCGGCGGCGGCGGCGGCGGGGGTGGCAGTGGCAATGGGTACCTCCGCCGAGGAACGCTGCGCTCAAAATCGATACGGCCCACCGCCCAGCAGCCGCTGCCGCCTCCTCCAGCAGCGATGAGAACCACTTCCACTAACGAGCTCCCAGATCACTGTTTCTGAATTTATACCCACGGCTATGACAAGTACCCGCTGTGAGGAAAGACAGCAGCTGGGGTGATCTCTTGAGACGCAGTTTACCTAGCTTTCGTGGCAAGCCCTTGAAACTTGTAGTTTCTAGTGGAAGGAAACACCACATTTTTGCGTAACACAATTCTTTTGACTAAACAATGACCTGGAAGTTCTGATTCTCCAGATTCCACATCCGTGTCAATGACACATCCAAATCAGTCAAATTGGGCAACATTCGAGCATCGACCGTAAGACAACCGCGTGCGTTTAACGGTTGTTCGTTTCATTCTGCTGTACTCCATGAGTGACGTCAAATGTAAAATTTGAGCAATAATAACATTTACATTTCCGTAGTAAAGAGCAAAAAGTGTTTTTGGTAATTTCATTGCTAGTTTAAGTCACATTTAGCAAGTCATCCTTTTACTCTCACATCATCAACGGAATCGACTAAGTAAGCCTAGGCTACGAACACTCACGAGTAACTGAATTAGAGTTAGACACTGTGTTGGGAAAGATAACATCTCTGTCACGGCAGCAAATTAATTAATTCGTCCTCTCATATTACCGAGAAGACGTCAGCACCTTTACTGCTTCGGTGTTACTGTGGAACGTATAACGGACAAGAAGCTCCTTTCCAGAGCATTTTATTGAGAAAAACTGTCGACCTCGCCGCAGGCAACATTTCGTCTCCAACGATGCGCAAGCGCTAGGTTTCCCATGTAACATTAACACCTGGATGCGGGTGAAACATTGTCGCTGCAGTCCGTCTTAATGAAAGGAAATACCTCTTACTCTAGAGAATTGGAACAGCAGATAAATAGGTCCCAGTGTAGCAAATCACTCGCCGATTAAATGCTTCACGACCTCAAAGTGTGTGACTTGCTGTATTATTTGTTCGTAAAGAACCGCTCCACGCTTACCGCTGCTCAGTGCATGTCACAGGTCGAAGGTCATAAAGGGAGGAAAATCTGTGTTAAACATTTGAAACATGGGAAGAAGATTCGTTGATACTTGACGATCACTGAATAATTTGAAAACAACGTAAAGACATGTATCTCCTTTGTTAAAAGGAAAAATGATTACTTGTGATGAGACTGACTCCAGTCACTTGCGTGAAATCGACTGTCCTTGACGATAGAGGGTTTTGGAGATCAACATACAGTTTTCCAGGTCACATGTCTTTGGGATATGTATATATGACAAGTAACTGTTCCATCTTTCACGCATTTTGATTTACAGGTGCAACAGTAACAGTTATTCACCATTGGTGTTACCAATTAACAAACGCGTAAAAAGTTGACAAATAACCGTAAAAGTTTCTTTCTTAGTGACAGTTGTAAATTAACGGCGTTACACTTAGCCACGTTACAATTCCGGTTTAATGGCTGCGGCATCTGTAGCATGCCATGTTTACTCCATAATTATTCCCGCCGGCCTGGGTGGCCGAGCGGTTCTAGGCGCTACAGTCTGGAACCGCGCGACCGCTACGGTCGTAGGTTAGAATCCTGCCTCGGGCATGGATGTGTGTGATGTCCTTAGGTCAGTTAGGTTCAAGTAGTTCTAAGTTATAGGGGCTGATGACCTCAGAAGTTAAGTTCCATAAAGATCAGAGCCATTTCAACCAATTGAATTAATTCTACACTACAGTAATCGATGAACGATACAAAAACCTACTGACTGATCACATGGAAACGATTGTTCGTCTACGAACATGGGCGTTGAAATGCATACCTTAAGGGCTGTGAGCACTAGTTCATCTTCGTTACTTCGAGGTGCACGTCTTATTCCGACAATTCTTTGGTTTCTGCGAGTTCAGAAGTGGCGGCGTGAACGAAAATAAGAAAAAATTGTTCAATAAACCTGGACTCTAAAGTAATCGATGAATCTTTGGAACTATGGGTATCTGTTCATCTTCGCTGCTGTGAAATACATACCTTCTACCGAACAAGTGCTCATAGCTATTAAGATCCGCATCTTAGAGCTCGTGTTTTCTTTGTTTTCTTACATACTACCAGTTCTGAAATTTAATTGGTAGAGAGTGAGGAGAGAGAGAGTATGAATGTTTGTTAGAAAAATCTATTCATAGCTTGAGGAAAGTTTTACTTTTGACACTCAACCGAAAAAGTAAGGTCACTGCCCATATAATGCTGTCTTTTCTGTTGCAATAAACTCTTTTACGGCGTTTAGTAATCAAACACGCTGTACAAACATAACAAGGTATCCGCAAACAAAGAAGACGTTAAAAAGAATTCTCTTTATCAGTAAGATTAAGAAACACTGGTCGAAAACAACGAGCATGTGATCTCCGTCATAAAGACAATATTCCACTAATCTCGATGTCAGTATGGCTAGAGGAATAGTTTGTGTAGTCCAACAAATCGTTCCTGTTTCATGACGTTGTTCATACACAGGATACTACTGAATAAGATGAGTGCGATCAATTTAAGGTACAGGTTGTGGCTCAGCAGTCATAGATGAGGTCGGCTGTCTTACTCTTTCCACGTTTTTCTGCAGGCTATGCCATCATTATAGCGCACACCTATTTTCCTCAGAATTTCTGACATATTGCACCACTTTACTTTGTAAAACGGTATTTCATGGTCCACGATCCTAAGAACATGTCTTTATTTTCCTTAAATTTTGCTTCCATTATCATGTTCAATGTGTGAACTGCCTCTTTAGTGCTTTTACATTTCCTAAAGCCAAACAAATAGTTGTTTAACAGATCGGTAAATTTGTTTCTCTTTCTTGTGCATATTATTATTATTGCTGGAAAGTTTGATTCATGAGACATTAAGCTATGTAGGTTAGTTTTGACACTTACCTGCCGTTGCTATAATCGCAATTCTGCAGATGACATTATTTCGTATGTCTTGGTACATCTCCAGTAGCATGGATTCTACAAAGAAACTTGAATAATTTGGTAGACAATTCGCTCAGTGAGAAACTCCGAAGAAATGTGGTCTACTCCTGCCTTCTTATTTAATCTCTAGTCTTACAAAGCTCGGTTTAACTCTAACACTGGATCCCATTAGTCTTCCATACCACAACCCAGTTCTTCTCGCGTCACGCTGTAGAAATTTCCTCGGACTCGTAGATGCCTTCAGTGTATCCTTTCCACCTATCCATTGTTTCCTCTTCGTTTAACAGTGGAGTTCCTCTTGCATTCTTAATAATGATGTTTTGTTTTTAATGTCACGGAATTTCTTTCGATTTTTATAGGCTGAATGTGTCCTTTCGAAGACCATTTTTTTTCTATCTCCTCCTGTCTTTCTAGCATCAATTTCGCTTTAGCTTCACTGCGATTCCTATGTATTTCATTTCTAAATGTCTTCTGTTGCTGTACATCTGCCTTATCCTGAGTATTTTTGTGCTTATTTTTTCGGCTTCTCTATTGCCTCTGCTTACCCACATTTCTCTCTCCAGCATAAGTGACTGCACCTTTTAGAGATGTCATTTTCTCTTCAACTAAAGCTACTAGTTTGGTATCCAGCATATACAGCCATAGGGAATTACAGATGCACATCATCATCCCTCAACTGATCTGCATCATAATAATTTTCATATAACTTATTCCAGATGATTTTCATAACCCTATCTATTAATCTTCATCCATATCTGAACCTGGGTGCGCTACACTACTCATCGGCTGATATGGAAATCACTACCTCAACGTGATGTAATCCAGCTCAGATCTTTCCATGACGCCACCCTTTCTAAGTAAACCTTCCCTTTTGTGAATGTGAACAGTGTATTCTCCGTTGCTATTTGAAATTTATTTCATATCTCAATTGCTCTCTGTCTTCTCTCATTCGTCTTACCGACCACTTTACATACCGTACTACCCTTGGTTGTCCTTATACAACTTCTTTACCTCTATATCTTTTGCTTGTGACGTCGGTATGTATACCTGATTTATTGTTATTGCTGTAGGTTTGGTATAGATTCCGACGAAAATAATCCTATCAATGAACTGTTCACAGTAACTCATTCTCTGCCTACCTTGCCATTGATAAGGAATCCCACTCCCGTTACACCGTTTTGTGTTGCTGTTTTGTGTTACACTGTTTTGTCTTAGCAGAAATCCTATTCTTCTTTCCATTTCACTTCACTGACCGCTACTCCGTCTAAAGCAAGTCTCCGCATTTCCGTTTTCATAGCTTACAAGGTCCCTACCACGTCCAAACTTCTGACATTCTGCACTCCGAAGCGTAGAATGTGATCCTCCCGTTGGTTATTCGAAGTAACTGATTCCTGGAGTGGTAGTCAATATTTCTTATTTTCCACTCCTTATCACACGTTTCGATTTGTATCATCTTCAAATCTTAATGGATACTTAATATCAGAAGATACTGCGAAGCGAAAGGGGTCTTAAGGAATAAAAATTAAAGATATATTGACCAATAAATTTATTTGATCATAAAATCGTTGCACACACCTTGAATGACTTCATGTCTAAAGCAGTGTTACTTATTCAAACTCTTCCTCGGAAGTCCTCTCCCAGAGAACCGAATGGGGGCTAATTAGTAATGTTTTGCCAATACAGAGATCATATAATTTTTTTCAGTTATGGGCCACACTTGCTGTGGATACACATATTTTTAACTGTGGTTTACATTGTCTTCTACATCCTCATGCCTTTGACCATTGTTTATTCCCAGACCTTTTAGAGGCAGCTTCCCCGATCACACTCCAAAAGGCATGAAAGTGTCCCCAAACACTGTCCGTTCCTTCGATCTCATAGTTAAGGCAGTTGGAAAGATAAGGAAGACTCCTTAAATTGGAAGTTTCCTGCGCCATTGCTAATTATTTTAATTCAGAATTTAAGCAGAGGCTGAATCGAATCAAGGACCCAGAAAAATTTTGTTACTAATCAAAAGACACTACTCGTGCACCACGTGCGTCCTAGCAACCATATGGCCTGCAATGATGCACTGACGAAAGCGAATTTGACGAAGGCGCCTGGCGCCTGACAACGAGCATCACGGAAACTATGAAGCTTGTCGGCCTTTCGCGTGTTGCTATCGTGAGCATCAATGAAATTTCATTGAAGGATAGTAATACTCAGAGCAGGTGACGCGCTTTTGGAACTTCGTGGCTCATCACACCTCATTACAGAACGTGGAGATCTGAGGGTGGCCAGCTCTGTAAGACAGGTTATGCGACGATCTGTGGCAGATTCGATGGCAGTGCAATGCCGCTGCACACACAAGTGTTGCGGAGCACATCGTTCAGCGCACATCACTGACGTGGATTTTCGCTGTTGACTATCCGTACGAGTTTCCGTGTTGAACGAATGACACCTTCAGTTCCAACTGCAACACCCTTGTCGTAATTGAAATAGGGCCTTGGATAGATTGGAAACCTGGCCATCATATGAAGCACGTTTCATGCGGTGCCAGTGGATGTTCGTGGCCGGATATTTCGTCAACCGGGCGGACAGCTGCTGCAAGCTTTGTGACAGCTTAGAACTATGTGAACATCTGTTCACACTTCTATCTCCCACTACGTTGATGGCATCTTCGAGCAGGATAACTGACGATGACAAGAGAACAAAATTGTGCCGCAATGGTTTGAGGAGCATGAGAGAGAAGTCATGTTAATGTCGTGGCCACCATATTCACCTACCTAATCTGTCCACGATGTAACACATCTCTGACGCTATGGGGCACCAGATCGACGTCCACAAACCACCTGCCCGTAAAACACAAGAATTACATGATCATTAAGTGCACATTCGGCCAAGGGCTTGTAGAGTACACTTCAAGCAGAAGCGGTGGTGTATAGCGTTCCAAAGTTACACTAAACCGCTATTAATCAGGTGGTTATAATGTCTTGCTCATAAGTGTATGTTAATAAGGCAAAGCAGCCAGTATGTGTGGAAATTTCGGCGTTCACCTGCAAGTAACCAGTAATGGTAGGCACTAGATAGTGAAAAATGAGCAAAAAGTTGACTGCCTTAGATACATTGTATGCAGGTGTTCCTAGCGAAATTAGATTCCCTGACGAGGTACCCATTGATTGCGAGGCCGCAACAGATCAGTGATGTTTATGGCATTCGACGCCCCACATATTGTCTACCGTGCGGCAACAACATTGGTAGCAGATGGCAACTGGGCGGGACTCGAGGTCACAGTATATGACTGCGGAACGCCGTTGAACTGCTTAGTCGACGAGTAACTCACAAAATGCTGCACTGCTAGCAATGTTGATTCAAAGCGCAGAAATGACAACGATAACCAAGCAAACATTTTATTACATCTGTAACAACAGTCGGCAGAAAGTAATCAGAGGAACTTCGCAGAGGGAGAAAGAAGAGGAAAATGAAATACACTATGTGATCAAAAGGACACGGACACCCCTAAAAACATACGGTTTTCATATTAGGTGCATTGTGGTGCCACTTACTGTCTGGTACTCCATATCAGTGACCTCAGTAATTATCAGACATCGTGAGAGAGAAGAATGGGGCGCTCCGCGGAGTTCACGAACTTCGAAAGTGGTTAGGTAATTGGGTGCCACTTGTGTCATACGTCCGTGCGCGAGATTTCCACTTTCCTAAACATCCCTAGGTCCACTGTTTCCGATGTGATAGTGAAGTGGAAACGTGAAGGGACACGTACAGCACAATAG
The DNA here is from genome assembly GCF_021461395.2 of Schistocerca americana. NCBI lineage: Eukaryota > Metazoa > Arthropoda > Insecta > Orthoptera > Acrididae > Schistocerca > Schistocerca americana. The sequence continues at coordinate 989,868,498 of NC_060119.1, forward strand.
CGTAGAGGACGACCTAGTTTGTTGACTGACAGAGACCGCCGACAGTTGAAGAGGGTCGTAATGTGTAATAGGCAGACATCTATCCAGACCATCACATTGGAATTCCAAAGTACATCAGGATCCACTGCAAGTATTATCACAGTTAGGCTGGAGGTCAGAAAACTTGAATTTCATGGTCGAGCGGCTGCTCATAAGCCACACATCACGCCGGTAACTGCCAAACGACGCCTTGCTTCGTGTAAGAACCGTGGAAAAACGCTTTGTGGAGTAACGAATCACGATACATTAGGCGGCGATTCGATAGCAGGGTGTGGGTGTGGCGAATGCCCTGTGAACGTCGTCTGCCAGCGTGTGTAGTGCAAATAGTAAAATTCCGAGGCAGTGGTGTTATTGTGAGGTCGTGTTTTTTATGGAGGGGCCTTGTATCCCTTGTTTTTTGCGTGGCACTATCACATCACGGCCCTACATTGATGTTTTAAGCACCTTCTTGCATTCTACTGTTGAAGAGAAATAAGGAAATGGCGATTGCATCTTTCAACATGATCGATCACCTGTTCATAATGCACGGCCTGTGGCTGAGTTGTTACACGACAAGAACATCCCTGTAATAGACTATCCTGCACAGAATCCTGATCTGATTCCTATAGAACCTCTTTGGGATGTTTAGGAACGCCGACTTCGTGCCAGGCCTCACCGACCGACATCGATACCTCTCCTCAGAGCAGCACTCCGTGAACATGGGCTGCCATTCCCCAAGAAATCTTCCAGCACCTGACTGAACGTATGCCTGCTGGAGTGGAAGCTGTCATCAAGGCCGAGGGTGGGCCACCATCATACTGAATTCCGGTATTACCGATGGAGGGCGCCACGAACTTGTAAGTCATTTTCAGCCAGGAGTCCGGATACTTTTGATCACATAGTGTATTAGCCTTTGTGCTAGATGAGTCAGTGGAATGAGGATGCGTCGTATATGCTCAGCTGTACATGAGGAGTACAATGAAGACGGTAAGTGCTTAACAAGTGAAAATGATATAGAAGCAGGTGTCGAGCCATGTAGCTCATTATCTTTGTCGGACAGGGAGCCACAAATCCCGTCTGCAGTGAAACGTCGTAAAAGACGATATTTACCCAAGGAGCGGTTACTAAACATAAGTACGTACATGGAAAATCATCTGTAGCGTAGTAAAAACAAAAGAAAGAAATATATATGAGCAGATTTCGAATACGCCGAGCGTTGTAGCTCAGTGATTAGTACACTGTACTCGCATTCGGGTGGACGATGGTTTAAAGCCGCGTCCGGCCTTCTTAATTTGGACTCTCCGTGATTTCTCTAAATCGCTTAAGGCAAATTCCGCGATGGTTCGTTCGGAAGGGCAAGGACGCTTTCCTTCTTGTACTCCGCCTCTAATGACCTCGTTGTCGACGGGACATTAAACACCAATCACCTCCCCACCTCCTTCGGCAGCAATATGACCGTGTAGTGTATAACAAAGACTACGGATCTTCAAGGGAGGTAATGCCTTGTTACAAAACCTGGTGCTCGCGCGTTTCAAGGAAGCTCTATAAAATTTTTAGGATATGCATGACAGTTACCTAGGACGCTATGGATATCAAATTGCGCACGACATGCACTGAAGTGCCAAGGAAACACGTATAGGCGTATATATCCAAATACAGAGATACATATACAGTCAGAATACGGCACTGCGGTCGACAACGCCTATATAACACAACAAGTGACTGGCGCAGTTGTTAGATTTGTTACTGCTGCTACAATGGCAGGGTATTAAGATTTAAATGAGATTGAACGTGGTGTTATGGTTGGCACACGTGTGATGGGGGACAGCATCTTCGAGGTAGCGATGAAGCGGGAATTTTCCAGTCCGACGATTTCACGAATGTGCCGTGAATATCACGAATCTTGTAAAAAATCAAATCTCCATCACTGCGGCCGGAAAAAGATCCTCGAACCAACGACGTCTGAAGAGAAAAGTTCAGCGTGACAGAAGTGCAACACTTCCGCATATTGCTGCAGATCTCTGTTCTGAGCCATAACAAATGTCATCGTGAGACCCATTCAACGCATCATCATCGATATGGGTTTTCGGAGCCGAAGGCCCACTCGTCTACCCCTGATGACTGCACGACGCAAAACTTTGTGCCTCGCCTGGGTCTATCAGCATTAACACTGGACTGTCTTGATTACTGGAAACATGTTACGTGGTGGGACGGGTCTCGTTTCAAATTGTATCGAGCGGATAGACGTGTACGAGTATGGAGACAACCTCACGAATCCATGGATCCTGCATGTCAGCAGGGGACTGTTCGAGTTGGTGGAGGCTCTGTAATAGTGAAATGCGTGTGCATTTGGTGTGATATGGTACCCATGATACGTCTAGGCACGATTCTGAGAGGTGACAGGTACCTAAGCAACTTTTCTGATCACCTGCATCAATTTATGTCCATTGTGAATTCCGACGGTCTTGAGCAATTCCAGCAGGGCAATGCGACACCCCACACATCCGTAATTGCTACAGAGTGGCTACAGGAACACACTTCTGAGTTTAAACATTTTCGCTGGTCACCAAATTTGACAGACATAAACGTTATTGCCCATATCTGGCATGTCTTGCAACATTCTGTTCAGAAGAGATCTCCACCCCTCATACTCATACGGATTTATGGACAGCCCTGCAGGATTCATGGTGTCAATTCTCTCCAGCACTACTTCAGACATTAGTCGAGTCACTGCCACATCGTGTTGTGGCACTACTGCCTGCTCGCGAGGGCCCTACACGGTACTAGGCAGGCGTACCAGTTTCTTGCAGTGTAGATTCCGGTGATTTCAAGGGAAGCAGTTGATGGCTAGATAACTTCAGAGAGTGCTTCAAACAAATCGTCAACTTAAGAATGCCCAGTAAGCTGCGGAATCGGCTCGAAAATTTATGGATGAGATAAACAAGCTTATCGTATCGTTCAGTATGAAATTTGTTTTCAACTCCGACCAATCGATATATGAAGAGGAAATGTACATGGGACAAACCTGGAAATTAGAAGTACCGAGAGAGTTGCATCAAGATCGATTAACTTCAATGCCTTAACCTATTCGTATACAATTATGCCGTCTATCAATCTGGATGGTAAACTGGCTGAAAAGTTATTTATTGCGCTTCGAGAAGTTGGTGGTGCTTTGCCCCGTACGATTCTTTCTCTTATGCGTGATCCTGTTCAAAGGTGGGTGAAGTCTTATGGGACTTAACTGCTAAGAGCATCAGTCCCTAAGCTTACACACTACTTAACCCAAATTATCTGAAGGACAAACACACACACACACAGACATGCCCGAGGGAGGACTCGAACCTCCGCCGGGACTAGCCACACAGTTCATGACAGCAGCGCCTCAGACCGCTCGGCTAATCCAGCGCGGCATGCGTGATCTTGCAAGGTCAACAGGCAATATTTACTTCACAGCAAACAGGAGTGAGAAAAGGGCGTACGAGAACTATAACTATCGTATAAGCGTTTCTTTTTGTCAATAGCCGATCAGAATGACTTGCTTTTACTTGATTTCTGGTCGGTGTATAAAAATCATACTCCACTAGAGCAAACTGTCACTCCTGCAAAGTTGTGACATTACAATTGATATCACCTAGAACCGCCGGACAAATTCAGCCTCTACCTTTAAAGCATATTATCGAACTATCTGTGGCGTGCCATATTTCATTCGGCGTTCATAATGCACGTTAACGGCTTTTTTTAACGTTTCATGAATGTCGACGATGTCCATTTTCTCAAGTTCATTGCACACATCCCATAGCAGCTTGATCTCTGCAGTTTCTGATGCACGTGGTGATTTATTGGCAGCTAATATTTTTCCTATCGTAATTTTTAATACAATACTTTCAAATGAGCGTTACTAAAGACTGAACTTATGACCGCGTACACATGTGCATCCTTGTGAGGAAATCCTAACGGTAATCAACAGTTGGAAGCACAAGCGTTTCATTTTAAGGTACGATGTGGAAAAATGCTGATAACTTCTAGCAAACTGGAGCCGTATCCTCAGCCAAGTTTACGTTATCATCGATTGTGAATGGTAGTTGAAAATTTTATACAACTAGTGTTTTTCAGGCACTTGGTTTGAAGTAAGCATTTCTGAAGTTAATTTTTTAGGACATATCCGGCCATACTGTAGAAAACAATGAACAGCCTTGGAATTTCTGTTGGCAGTTAATGTAACGGACACAAGTTTCAGTATCAGTATCACTTTTTCGTTTTTAATTGTGTTAGCTCTGATGTGTAATTCACACAAGAACTCTCACGCTCAATGTCGTTCGAGGTGTTCCATACTGATATAAACGCAATGATGTACGCCGCCGGCTGCATACTCTCTTTCACATCTCCTACCTAAAGGCCTCCGTCGTTTTCTTTGTGCACAGTAATAAATGTAACAAAATGTCATTCATTGTTTCCTTGAAAATATATTACTCTGTAATCTGATTTGTCCATTGTAAATGGACTTTTGGAAGCCTGTGACGATCATAACATGATTTTGTTTACAAATATCTTTTCTGATTCCAGTCACGGTTTTTTGTTCATATCTTACACGATGTGTTTCGGGAAATGATTCCCATTTTCAGGTGTGTTTTCACGTTGTACTATGCCATTTTTACGTTATATTATCGATGTGTTAGGCTCTACTTTTTTATTGCCTTTACTGCAATATATAAGGAACGCCCAATTTTTATATGTAGTTCGTGGCAAAATTTGGAAGAACTTTACCTAATTTTCTGCATTTGTGCAGAGACTCACACCTTTTAAACATCACATACAACTTTTCGTACACAATACGCACAGAGAATAACTTACGTAAACAAATAGTTACAAAGATGTTTCTTGATGTAGTTGACAGGGGCCTTCCATAGATTATGATAGGCTTTTGTATATAAAGTATATAAAGTATATAAAGTATATAAAGTATATATCTTTGGTGTGACGTCATAAGCGCGTGACTGCGTGTGAGATCGCTCTCTAAGTTTTCATCTATTTTTAGTTTTCAGATATATATTTTAACTGTTTTTGTGATAATATTTACTATATAAGTGACTTATTAGTGGTTTCTTCATTCACCTCTGCATTTCGTGTGTTGTGGCCTGATATTTGTGAGTGTTTCGTATCGAGCAACTTAACCTCTTACCCGTGTTTACATTCCGCGCTGACCAGTTGCAGCTGTAGCGGCGCATCGAAAGCTAAGTACTAATTAATTGTTTGTGTATAGTATTTTATTTAGGAACTTTAGTGGTCTTCAACCGGTGTTCTTGGTGTTTTCCGGTGAAATAACTTCAGAAGAAATTTTTGCGAACTGCTTTCAGTTTCGTTACTGTCATTAGACGTTTGATTTTCTTTCTGTGTTAGTATTTTGTTATATTCTCATTTGTTGTTGATTAATACTTTCAATAATAGTAGTTACTTCCCTTGTAGAGCAAGTTTGTGATAATTGTAGTCAGTTTTTAACATCTTCTTATTGTAGTAGCGGAACTTAGATAAAGTTGTTTTCTTGTTTCAATAATTGTAAAATTTTACCATGAGTGAGAAGTGTGGGCTTTGCCGTAGGTTCGTGAGTAGTGGATTGCGGTGTGAGACTTGTTCGAAGTATTTTCACTGGGGGGAATGCAGTGGGGAAGCCAGTGGGCATTCTGGTGAGACCCTCTCCTGGAACTGCAGGTTATGTAGCAAGAGTAAGTTGATAGAGGAGCAGGAGCGTAAGATCTGTGCCCTTCAGGTGCAGTTGAAAAACGCACAGGAGGAGCTAGATAGGATGAGGAGGGAGAAGGGGGTTGGGGAATGGGAGCTGGCTGTTGGCAAGAGATCTGCTAGGAGAAGGAGATTTTCAGATAGCTTTACTATTGGTGTTTGTAATAGATATGACCAACTGTCAGAGTCTAGTGGAGAGGAATCTCTAGTAGCTGTAGATGTAGGAAGTATGCAGCAGACCTCAGCAGTTACGGTGGCTAGGACAGTTGCAAAGTCTAAGAGAAAGAAGAAGGTTCTGCTGTTAGGTAGTTCTCATGGTAGAGGTGTAGGCCAGCAGTTGCAGGAAGTTTTGGGGAGTGAGTACCAGGTCACCAGCATTGTGAAGCCTAATGCAGGATTGGCTCAGGTGACTTTTAACATAGGGGGGTTATGTAGGGATTTTACTAAAGAGGATCAGGTAGTGATTGTGGGTGGGGCTGGTAATAGTATTGATAGGGATGGGAAGTATGACATAGATGGTGACCTGGAAAAGATAGCCACTCAGACTGGCAACACGAATGTGCATTTCGTGGAACTGTTTCAGCGTCACGATCGGCCTCATCTTAATATAGCCGTCAGGCATAATAACATGAGACTTGGGGGTGCGCTGATGACAGAAGGCATGAGTCACATTTCAGTGGTGTCGGTGGAGTCTATCAGTAGGACGGGTTTCACTAGACATGGCCTGCACCTCAACAGGTATGGGAAGGGGAGGTTGGCAAAACTTATAGGTGACAGCATAGGTGGGGGTGGTGGGATCACTCATGGGAAAATTCCGGTAGTTGTGGGTGTTAGAGCTGTACCTTTTTTAGATTGAAGTCAGCTGATAGGTATTCCTGCTTAAGGGAAGTCTCTCTAACAAAGAAACCACTTTCTACAAAGCTTGGGTATCCGATTAATGAGGGAATTAGTATATTTCATCAAAATATACAAGGTATTCGAGATAAAGTTAGTGAACTGCTTATAGATGTTGACTCTGAAATTATTGGTATATCTGAACACTTCTTAAATAAGGAGATAATTCAGAGGCTTCCTTTACCAGGATACAGGTTGGCTGGCAGCTTTTCTAGGAGCTCTTTGCGGTGTGGGGGAGTAGCCATGTATGTGAAAAACGGTATCCCATTTGAGTCAATTGATGTTTCAAAGTACTGCACTGAAAAGGTGTTTGAATGTTGTGCAGGTGTGGTTAAATTTAGTGGAGCTAAACTTCTTACTGTTGTTATTTATAGATCCCCAGACTCCGATTTCACAACATTTTTGCTAAAGCTAGAGAAGGTTCTTGGTTCACTTTATAGGAAATACAAAAAGTTAGTTATATGTGGTGACTTCAATATTAATTGTATAAGTGATTGTGCAAGGAAAAGGATGCTGGTAGACCTCCTTAATTCATATAATCTTATGCAAACCGTATTCTTTCCAACGAGAGTGCAAGGGAACAGTAGAACAACCATAGACAATATTTTTGTTCATTCGTCATTATTAGAAGGGCATTCTGTTAGCAAAAAGGTGAATGGCCTTTCAGATCATGATGCACAAATTTTAAGTCTAAAAGATTTTTGTGCTTCAACACATGTTAAATATAGTTACCAACTTTTTAGGAAAGCTGATCCAGTTGCTGTACAGACTTTTGTAAACCTTATCAAGGAACAAGATTGGCAAGATGTTTATAGTGCTGATACAGTAGACGATAAATATAATGCTTTCCTCAAGACTTTTCTCGTGCTCTTTGAAAGTTGCTTTCCGTTAGAACGTTTAAAACAGGGTACTAGCACAAACAGGCAGCCTGGGTGGCTGACTAAAGGGATAAGAATATCTTGTAGAACAAAGTGGCAATTATATCAAAACGTTAGAAACAGTCAAAATCTAAATGCAGCAGCCCATTACAAACAGTATTGTAAGGTGCTTAAAAAAGTTATTAGGAAGGCAAAACGTATGTGGTATGCAGATAGAATAGCTAAGTCTCAGGATAAAATTAAAACCATATGGTCAGTCGTAAAGGAAGTGGCTGGTCTGCAGAGACAGGTCGAGGATATAGAATCAGTGCGTAGTGGGGATGTCCGTGTTGCTGATAAGTCGCATATATGTACAGTACTTAATAATCACTTTCTGAATATAGCAGGTGAACTAAATAGAAACCTAGTCCCAACAGGGAATCATATAGCGCTCTTAGAAAAAAGTGTTCCGAGACTGTTACCTGAAATGCTCCTCCATGATACTGACAAGAGGGAGATTGAGTTAATAATTAAATCACTAAAGACCAAGAACTCTCATGGATATGACGGGGTATCTAGCAGAATACTGAAGTATTGTTCCACGTATATTAGCTCAGTACTTAGCCATATCTGTAACTTTTCCTTTAGCAGTGGTCGGTTTCCTGACCGATTAAAGTACTCGGTAGTGAAGCCACTTTATAAAAAGGGAGACAGGGATAATGTTGACAATTATAGACCTATTTCTATGCCATCGGTGTTTGCTAAAGTTATCGAGAGGCTTGTATATACAAGGTTACTGCAGCATTTAAATTCACATAATTTGCTGTCAAATGTACAGTTTGGTTTTAGAAATGGCTTAACAACTGAAAATGCTATATTCTCTTTTCTCTGTGAGGTTTTGGACGGATTAAATAAAAGGTTGAGAACGTTAGGTGTTTTCTTTGATTTAACGAAGGCTTTTGACTGTGTTGACCACAAAATATTACTGCAGAAGTTGGAACATTATGGAGTAAGGGGAGTAGCTTACAATTGGTTCGCCTCCTACTTTAAGAACAGAAAGCAGAAGGTAATCCTCCGCAATATTGAGAGTGGTAATGATGTTCAGTCCCAATGGGGCACTGTTAAATGGGGCGTTCCCCAAGGGTCGGTGCTGGGGCCACTGCTGTTCCTTATTTATGTAAATGATATGCCTTCTAGTATTACTGGTGATTCAAAAATATTTCTGTTTGCTGATGACACCACCTTGGTAGTGAAGGATCTTGTGTGTAATATTGAAACATTATCAAATAATGTAGTTCATGAAGTAAGTTCGTGGCTTGTGGAAAATAATTTGATGCTAAATCACAGTAAGACTCAGTTTTTACAGTTTCTAACCCACAATTCAACAAGAACTGACATTTTAATCAGACAGAATGGGCATGTTATAAGCGAGACGGAACAGTTCAAGTTCCTAGGCGTACGGATAGATAGTAAGCTGTTGTGGAAAGCCCATGTTCAGGATCTTGTTCAGAAACTAAATGCCGCTTTATTTACCATTAGAACAGTATCTGAAATAAGTGACATTTCAACACGAAAAGTAGTATACTTCGCATATTTTCATACGCTTATGTCATATGGTATTATTTTTTGGGGTAATTCTTCTGATTCAAAAAGGGTATTTTTGTCTCAAAAACGGGCTGTTCGAGCTATGTATGGTGTAAGTTCGAAAACCTCTTGTCGACCCCTATTCAATAGTCTGGGAATTTTGACATTGCCCTCACAGTATGTATTTTCTTTAATGTCGTTTGTTGTTAGCAATATTAGCTTATTCCCAAGAGTTAGCAGCTTTCACTCAGTTAATACTAGGCAGAAATCAAATCTGCATGTGGAATGCACTTCCTTGACTCTTGTGCAGAAAGGAGTGCAGTATTCTGCTGCATCCATTTTCAATAAGCTACCACAAGAACTCAAAAATCTTAGCAGTAGCCCAAACACTTTTAAGTCTAAACTGAAGAGTTTCCTCATGGCTCACTCCTTCTATTCTGTCGAGGAGCTCCTGGAAGAGAGAAAAAATTAAGCAAATTCCAGTGTTACATTCTTGATTTTCTTTATTTAAACTAACGACTTGTTTCATTTTATGTGTTTCTACAATCGTGTTATAATTTCATGTATTGACTCGTTCCATGACCATGGAGACTTCTCCTAAATGTGGTCCCACGGAACAATAAATAAATAAATAAAATAAATAAAAAAATCTTACCAGTATGGATTATAATTTGCTTAGATCTATTTTACAATTGTACCTATTTCTACGTGTTACAATTTTTATTTAAGTATATTGCCGAAGCATCTGAAGATATTCACCGATTCATTTTCAAGTTTTTCGTTTAACTTTTTGTCTTTATATTTTCTGTAATATGAATGTATCTCTTAAAATGTTAGTACGAAATTTATACAGATTTTTTTTTACTTGAGCAAAGTTTGCGTAATCATAAGCTTCTGATCTTCCTGAATGCGTTACCAGGAAAGTCAAATTTTAGCTCGAAGAATTTGTTGATACAATTTAAAGGGTTAGTTCAAAAAAATTTAAATTTTCTTCTTTCTGTTTTCTTAAAATTATGATTCAGTCTATTTTTCTCAACTGAGTTAGTGTTGATTAAATGCCCAAACACGAAACTTTCAGTATATGTTCCGACGTGATCAATACTTTTCAAACTACACTGGTCGCTAGTAATTTCCAAAGGAGCTTCAAATATATATTACTCAAAGGATTTTCACTGTTACTCAAAAATCAGTAAAATTGAAAACTATTTATATTGCCTGTTGGTAGGATTACATCACTACTCAAGATACGTAGGCGACACACATATAAATTAACACAGATTTTGGTAATAACACGTTGATATAACATACAATGATCATTACAAGTTCAAAACCTCTTGTGAGCTAATACACCATACATAGATTAGTTTCAAACAACCGCTTAATGAGAATGCAGAATGGTGATCTGACAATTACGTCACGTTTTTCTCACCGCCGCGAACCGTCGGCGCCCTTTTGTTTAGTGATCCGCACTGCCAATTGCTGCGTCGGTAGAATACCGTTGGACCACATTGGAAGCATCATCCCCGTTTTAGTACTCACATCAAATGCAAAATACGTAATTAAATAACTCACGTTTCTTACCTACCTGATGTCGCTCAAGCAAAGATGTTGCCCACTAAAATCTGAGAACCAACATGTTACATTTCTTACATGTCGAAGATATGATTATGAGTACCACTCTACAGATATAGCCGCTGATCAGACTAAATAAGAAAAATATGGATTTATTTTAGGGCATCAATCTTATGACTGGTTTAATCCGGCCCTCCACGGATTGCTTTTAGCCACTGTTTGCATTTCAGAATAGCACTTGCACCAAACGTCCTCCATTATCTCTTAGGATACATTCTAATCTTTGTCTTCCCGTACAGTGTTTACCCTCTATAACTCGGTCTAATATCACGGAAGTTATTCCCTGATCTCTTAAAACGCCCTATGAGCATATCTGTACATATTGTCAGCGTTTCCTATGTTTTCTTTCATTGCATATTCTATTCTGCAGCGCGGGATTAGCCTAGCGGTCTAGGCGCTGCAGTCATGGACTGTGCGGCTGGTCCCGGCGGAGGTTCGAGTCCTCCCTCGGGCATGGGTGTGTGTGTTTGTCCTTAGGATACTTTAGGTTAAGTAGTGTGCAAGCTTAGGGACTGATGACCTTAGCAGGTAAGTCCCACGAGATTTCACACACATCGTATATTCTGAGCGCGGAACTTGCTTATTCCTTACCTCACCAGTCGACCTAATTTTCAACTTCTTGTATCGCACTACATCTCAAATGATCGATTCTCTCCCGGTGTACCCGTTGCCCATGGTTCACCACCTAGCAATGATGTACTCCAGACGTACTGTCTTAGAAATTTCTTCCCCAAGTGAAAGTTGATGTTAAGTAGATTCGTGATGGCCAGGAATGCTTTTTTGCCAGTCCTAGTCCGTCTGTTACATCGTCCTTGTTCCGTCCGTAATGTGTTGTTTTGCATCGAAGGTAGCGGATTTCCTCAATTTCGTCTGCTTCGTGGATCCCAGTTTTGATCACTTTGTCGATAATCTTATTTCTGCTACTCCTCACAACTTTGCTCTTTCTTCGTTTTACCCTCAGTCCATATTCACATTCACTAGGTGGTCTGGTGTTTCATCTTCACTTTGACTGATAATAGTAATGTCATCAACGAATCTTGTCTTTAATATCATTTCAAACTGAATTTCAATCTAACTCTTGAATCTTTCATTTCTTTCCGTCGTGCTCCTTCGACAGGCTGTTTTTCCCTGTCTCGCACTTTTAATCCAAGTACTTAATTCGTGATCGTCCATCAAAGTTGATTTTTTTATTTTTTATTTTTAGAATTTTGTAATCTCGCACCATTTTGCACTGTCTAAGGCCATTTGCTAGTTCGAAAAATCCCAATGTATGTGTCTAGATTTATCTTAAGTCTTGCTACCATTAGCTAGCGCAACGTCTAAACTGCCTCTCTGTTGTATTTACCTTTCACAAAGTCAAACTATTCTTGTAACAGATCTTCAATATTCTTTCTAATTTTTCTGTGTATTACTCTCGTAATGAACTTTGGTGTATCAGTTATTAAGCTGATCGTATGAGAGTCTCCGTCTTATGGACTCTGCTACTTTGGGACTGTGTGGAATACATTATTATTAAAATCTGATGGTGCGTCTACAGTCTCATAAATTCTAGACAGGAACTTGAGTAGATACTTCATTGGTGCTTCCTCCAGTGTTTTCTGAAATTCTATAGAACTATTGTCCATGCTGTCCGTCTTATTTGTGTTCCAAACTATGTCTTTAATATAAACTCCTACTTGTTCTTCCATCACCTCATGAGACAGTTCCTCTCCATCACAGAGGCCTTCAACATATTCTTTCCATTTTTCTACATGCTGAATCAGTCCTTCCTAATATCTTTTCTTTTTTGATTTCCTCAAATTCTTCCTGCAGCCTTTTTGCCTTAGCCGCCATCCATTTCCTACTTATTTCATTGCCAGGTGACTTATATCCCTGCGCTCCTGTCTTTCCATGAGCGTTTCTCTACTTTCGTCCTTTCTCTGTGAAGTATCTCCCCTGATACCCAAGGTTTCTTCGCAGTTACTTTCACAGGTTCGTCTGTTCAACTTACCCCTCTTAGAGACATCCAGTCCTCTTCAACCGTGCTGGCTGCTGTGGTATGCATTATCTCAGTATCTACTGCCGTAGAGAATTTCAGGCATATACGCGTATTAACCTACCATCCTTCCTCAGTAGCCGCGCGGGATTAGCCGAGCGGTCTATGGCGCTGCAGTCATGGACTGTGCGACTGGTTCCTGTGGAGATTCGAGTCCTCCCTCAGGCATGGCTGTGTGTGTTTGACCTTAGGATAATTTAGGTTAAGTAGTGTGTAAGCTTAGAGACTGATGACCTTAGCAGTTAAGTCCTATAAGATTTCACACACATTACATTACCTTCCTCAGTAGTTTAGTAGTTTCGTATCCACTGCTTTGCACGTTGAATCTCCGGAGCTATTCTCTAGAAATGCGGTCTAAGCATCATAAACTGGTGTCCAAACTTAATGCAACAAACCACTATTTTCCCGTCCTGTGTTTAATTCACAATATAACCATATAACCGTACAAACTGTCAATAGATTCGTACGTTTGTATTCTGCGTGGAATATGGCATTCCGGCCAATGGACAACCACGCCAATGATGACGTCAGGGTACCTCTAAAACTGTGTAGTGTTTGCCGAGTAGTCCCACATACACAGTAGCCATGTACACAGTCACAAACGGTGCAATATGGCACAGAGAAAACGCCTAACAGACTCTGCGGTGGAGGGCCACCGGAAGAAGGACAGTCGTAAACTGATGTGGCTCGATGGCTTAATGTGAATAGTTCTGTTGTTTCTTAGCTGTGGGGGCAGTTTATAGAGACCGAAACTGTATCCCAAAGACGTGGATAGGGCCCACCACATGTGACGTCAGAGAGGGAGGACCTGTTATGGCTGTATGGGCACGACGGTAACGCCTTAGTACTGCGCGGCGACTGGCACCTGACCTCGCAGCATGTACTGGACGTGTTGTATCGAGACAAATAGCGTACAGAAGACTCGGGCAGGTTGGCCTTTATTGTTGAAGACCTGCAATTTTTTTTTTTTTTTTTTTTTTTTTTTTTTTTTTTTTTTTTTTAGGGCGCAAAACTGCCCTAGAGTGGGCCAATGTTCTTCTCACAGGCGAGTTCCGATTTGATCTGGAGAGTGATTCTCGACGGATTCTCATCTGAAGTGGACGTGGAACACGATTTTAGGATCTGTGGCGTCAGGATCACCTTCGAGTTGACACGACTCGGTGGTGATGGTTGTCCCAGTCGTTATGACGTGGACCGACGTCTGCCGTTCCCGTTGACGACAACTAGTAGAAAAACACAAACTCCTCGCGTGGTTTGGTCATATTTTAGATACCGTCTTTCGTGATTAATGTCACTATTTCGATAGAGCTCCGCATCAGAATGTGTCAGCCGCCCTTGTTTCTTCACTGATAAACACGGCAATTGCACCACTCGATGACGTGATGACTCCTTTGGCCTAATGATGACCACTACTTCTCCTTTGTTGTGAGTCCGAAACAGACTTTTCAGCTTGAGAAAACTGGCATACTGCAGTTCTTCTTTTTATTATGCCCAGTTACATAATGGATGTTGAATATTAATAATATAAAGTTGTGAATCTCCAACCCATCACCCAAGTCGTGGCCACATTGTGGAATTGCGAGGATGTTAAGTTGATAAATTGTTATGCCGTCGTCAAGACGACACTACGTCGCGTGTTCTATAACTACGTGACATAATTCCAGAGATAACATATACTTATGCAATGATCAGTATGTGTCATAATCTTGGGACAAATCGATGACTGTTCTCTGTTAAATAACCATGAATTCATTCTTCGGTTCATAATATTCTAAAGGTCAATTAATTTTCACTAACTCTCATGATAATGTCTATTCAATTATGTAGGCGACACGAAGAATTAAAGTTGGAATTCGATTCAATTGTTCCTTGTAATTAATTGTCCCTACGCTGAGCACACACACCGATTTCTCACTTAGGGAATTGCTTTCGTTTGCACCGGTAATCCTGTCGTTGACGACAACTTTTGACAACTCGGCGCAATTGTACGTTCTTCGTGTTTGCGTTTGTCTGTTACCTATTCCAGACTAATATTTGTTTTTTCTGTCGGCGATCTTTCTTTTTCAATGTCCTTGAATGTTCGTGGTTATTCAGTATCACGAAGACTAAGTCCCATCACAAGTCTCACACGATTTAATTTCGTCACGAATCTCCGTGTCCCGTTACCTTGCTAACGGTAAAGATGACTTGACTTTAGTATGACTTCTGAATAAAACTTCAGGCTATATCGCAAAACTTTCAAACTTCCGATTAACTTAAAACAATCTAGTAGCGCTAACATGCATGCTACTATCGCAATAGTACTAGAGAGCGACTAGATAGCAACTGAACATTTCCATTTCCGAGTTACATGATTGTCACATCGAACTTCCTTCTCGATGCGTCTACAACTCTCTTCTATGTTAATGTTATCTTTGGCCAATTTACTATATGGGCCTTAACCTTAAAAAAAAAAAAAAAAAAAAAAAAAAAGGTTCAAATGGCTCTCAGCACTATAGGACTTAACATCTGAGGTCATCAGTCCCCTAGAATTTAGAACTAATCAAACCTAACTAACCTAAGGACATCACACACATCCATGCCAAAGGCAGGATTCGAACCTGCGACCGTAGCGGTCGCGCGGTTCCAGACTGAAGCGCCTAAAACCGCTCGGCCACATTGGCCGGCCCTTAACCTTCGTTATTATTAATTTTTCAATTATTTCTTTGATGTTTTTGTTGTGTATCGTACCAGATTCTTTCATTCAGTCTCTATTTCATCAAAAATATTATTATTCACATGAAATTCCTGTTGATCAAATTATCACAAGCGTAAATTTTGTCGTCAGTAGTTGCCGTCTGCAGTCAGGATGACTGATTTTCCTATTTCTTTTACAACAATGGGTTGTTTACTAGGGTTTCTGTAATTGGGGTGTTACAGATCCGAACACTGTGGAAACAGGCCAATACCGACGAGGATCAGTAATGGTGTGGGCAGGGATTATGTTGACCAGCCGACCTCCATGAAACTGTATGAGTGAATTGGCAAGGCTTAACTGCTGTCAGGTATCGTGAAGAGATCTTGAGAACTCATGTGCAGTTGTTGCGAGGAGCTGTGGTCCTAGACTTCGTACTGATGGACAATAATGCTCGTCCCCATGGAACACAGGTGTTTGATGTTTCCAAGGAAACGAAAGATTTGGCACGCGCGTAGTGGCCTGATCGCTCTCCCGATTTTAATCCTATAGAGCATGTCTGGGCTGCAGTAGGGAAACGTGCTACCCCGCATCAGCATCCACCAACCACTCCACGAGGCATAGGAGCAGCTTTTCGGGAAAAAAGGGCGTAACTGTCTCAACATGAGACTGATAACATCATTTGCAGACTGCCCCGTACTTGTCAGGCTTATATTCCTGCCAGAGGTAGTCACACCACATACTGAGCACATTAAGCAGTTTTCAGAATGTGTGTGTAAATGCGACAAGCTGGAAGAAACGGAGAACATGATTGTCTGCTGCTATGCATGTTGCACGTGTTTTCGTTCTGTATTCTTTACATTGTTTCTACTTTAGTATGACCTGTGTATACAGTTTTGTGGCTAAACAAAAGTAACCTTGCAAAATATCCGTTTCTTGCTTTAATTTTGGACATCGTTGTAGTTTATATATATATATATATATATATATATATATATATATATATATATATATATATCGTCTATTCATGAAGTAATCCAGCTAGAATCTTCCCGCGTCCCAGGACATACGCAAGTATACTTCTTCTTCTTACGATTTTTGAGCAGTGGAATCAGCGAATCATGAAAAGTTGCCAGGAAAAAGAGAACAATCATGAAAGTATAAATATTAGTTGTAAGCCTTGTAACTTAGGTAGAGACGTACAGTGCAAGCTGCTTCTGTGAGAGGCCGCACGCATTCGAAAACCGAAGATTTCAGACTTATTGATTGCGAGCTGGAGGTAAAAAGCGGCGCAATCATTTATCTTCTACAAACAAAAATGCTCAACCGCCTTACATAGATTCCCTCAACCGCACAGAGGATTAAAGTTCTGCAGAGCTCGAGAATTTCAGCGAACGACAGCAGGCTCGGATGAACGCGCCTACAGCAGTTACTATTTGAGGGAATACCAGACTCAGTTAACTTTTTGCGCTAAGAAGGACTTGCAAAGCTTGTCAATATGTACCCCTGGACTAGTGTTAATGTTTCCCATCGTGAATTTGTTTGTATGTACCTATGTCTGTGCGCCACTTTCACTGTGACGAGTACTTAACGTTTCTTTTAGAAAAATAGATTCTGGTACTCTATCGTTCGTTGTCAGTAGTACCATATGTTACTGTCTCCTGACAAAGTTATAGGTCGAGGTTGCCATTTGTTTTAGTAAGCCTCATCTATATTTTTGTAAACCAGTGTCTGTGCTCTGCTGCATGTTCGTTGCTAACATGTAAAGAAGCAATGAAAAGCATACCAGTACGCCCGTACAGTGTCTCATTTCACTTCATGACTACACCTACCTCAGTTAGCCTGACATCTAACTGTTTCTGTACTGTCTCCAACCGCAGAGACATAAAATATCTCAGCTTTACCCCTCCGCTGTTTCACTCCTGTACGCACCCGCTTGCATAGTAGGAATCGGATGACCAGCAATACCGCGTCGCCCCCCGGTCTGAGCGTGACCTTTTGAAGTAAATATGTCGTGACCCACGTCGAATTAAGACAAAAGTTATTCACTATTAGTTCCTGAATTTTATTGCAAAACTAAATTAGTATATCTCCTGCCTCATTTCGTTCCTGCCACTGAGCGCCAATTCTCCGTAACTTTGTCTGTCTGCTAGTACAATGCCTCAATACAACATGATTATTAGAGTTTCATATCCCTTTACATACTGTATTACTCGTATACGCCCTTGGAGTTTGGAAAGATTGAAGGACGAAGGCAGAAAATGAATGAAGAATGAGTAAGATTGTATGTATGAATAAGATAATACCAGGAAAAAATGCCGGAAAATTTCATGCCCCCAGTATTGGTAGTCATCTATTCACACGTTACCTTCAGATATTTTTTATTTAACAGAATCTTGTCTCTCAGGTGATATACTGCACAGCTGGGTTTGTGTTAAGAATGTAACATTTTCTAGAGCTGTAGGCCCATGTCATTGGTACGACAGATGTATGATAGATATTCTAGGAACGCTAATTTCTTCGAATTTGAGTGATTCACAAATCCGATTGGCTTCTATATTGAGCTCCGTATCCATGATCACTGCGACCTCTGTCCTGGGTTCACAATATAACTTGAGGGTCGCAGCTCTCGTTAATTACGTTTCGCGACGCAGAACTGATTCGCAGCCTCAATACCGCCGCTACTGTAAAGCACTGAATATGAAGAGGGCCACTACCAATATGGAATTATTGGCTTGTGGTGTGTGCAGATAACAACCCAGGTGCAAGAAATACTGCCGCTGCCAGACGAGAATAATGGATTTCGATTCGCGTCGTGATGGAGACGCCCACAATACCACCGTGCCCACCCCACAACTCTCGTTATAGCAGTGGCCGCAATGCAGGTTTATTCCAGTTTGTTTACCCCAGTGGACGGCAGTTTTACAAATGACGAGCGAAACAGGTGAGTAGGCGACTCAAGTCTGAACTTCATCCTTGTTCAACACATTTATACCAACACTTACGGTGTAACAATAAGCTGTAAGTAGAATTTTCAACTGAGCACTAACAACGTTTCAAAGAATTTGTGAAACACGAAGGAAATATAATTGATTAGGTTTTCAGCAATAGTAGTACATAACAAACGCACACAGCACAGACAGTAGGAGACAAATGAGAATGTAATTAATGACTTCAAAAAGTTAGTTGTGCAGATTAATAGTTCACGCAGGCTTCCCGTGTAAAAACCATGTAGAGCGTTGCAAGAGTTCAATCACCAAACTGTGTCAAGTATGAAGTGGTTGAGAACAGAAATAATCAACAGCATTAGAGAAACACGTTTGAATTAACCAATTTAGGAAGCTATCAGAGATATCAAGACATTCTGTTCCTCATAATATAGTAAAAAGAGTGTCACCGTTTATGTCATCTTATATTTTATTCAGCAAAAGGCTTCCACCCTTTTCTACGTCATCTTGATTCAGGAATTACTAAAAAGGGAAGAAAATAGTGTACAGTAGCACAAAGATAGTTATGTAGTGCCTTAAAAACACATACAGTGGCAGATTAAGAAATTAAAATAGAATAATATGACGCAAAAGACTCCGAAGTATTGCGGATTGCGCATTACCAGTCGTCAAAAATTCATTTTAAACAACTGAATTTATGTAAAGTAACATACAAGGAGACTTATGCACGACTGACCTGTACCAAATGCAGAACGTTGAGATGGACATACAAGACTAATATGTGTCTCTTACTGTGACTTGGTTTATCCTAGTTAGTATTTATATGCTTGAGGATAAACTGGTACGTCCTAGTCTGGACTAGTTTTGCCCGGTCGGAACGCATGTCGCTGCCTGTACGAACGGGCTCACCCCTCGAGCCTCCGCTGTCCGCTCGCAGTGTTCTTTATATTGAACAGTATTTTGCATCGACGAGTGCGCGTGTTAAGTTGCTGGTTGGGTTTAATAGACTTTATTAATATCCTAGTATAATTATTGTGAGGCGTTCCATGATGGATGAGCCTTCGTGTTGTAGGTAAGCCAATCAAAAGCCGTGGAGAGAAAAGTTATTGGAGGAGATTTTGCAGAGTGAAAACAAAAAGTAGACGAATATGCGGATTTGGTCACTCAAGTAGAAGACGCGGAAAAGTTGAAAAAAATAACACCATTACAAAGAAGAAGACTGAAACGATTTGAAACTATTTGCTATTTTGAAAATTGTTGCTGTGAAAACACTCATGAAGTAAATATTAAATACTTTGTTCCAGCTGATGAACTTTATGATGTGATTGACGCAGCTCATGTAGCTGCGGATCATGGTGGTCGCGATAGGATGTTAGCCGAGACATCAAAAAAATATGCCAATATCAAAAAGGCAATTTTTTTATCAGTGTGTGATATTTGTCAACAAAAGAAGTCAAAAAAGAAAAGAGGGCTTGTTCCAAAGCAGACACCAAGTCTATTTGATTGATTTCCAAACACAACCAGACAGGAATTTAAAATTCATTCTAGTTTACCAAGACCATCTCACCAAATTTTGTTCTACTTCGTGCGTTAACATCAAAGAGGGATGAAGAAGTGGCTTATCATTTGAATTATATATTCCTAACAGTAGGGGTGACGTGCATTCTTCAATTTGTTAATGGCAGAGAATTTGTCAATAATGTTATAAGTGATCTCGCAGAGCTTTAGTCAGAATTGAAAATTGTGCGGGGAAAACCAAGGCAAAGCCAAAGACAGGGTTCTGTCTAATGTGCCATCCAAGACATTGGAAATGTGGTAAGGTCTTCGTTAAAGGACAACAATTCGACGAAGTGGTCGGACGGATTAAGGTACGTCCAATTCATGAAAATCGAGCTCACCACTCTGGCATAAAACAATAACCTTACAAAGCATTATTCGGAATCGAACCTAGAATAGGACTTTCCACTTCCTTGTTGCCTCAAGAAATTGTAAATGATATTCTGGATGAAGATGACCTAAAGAAAGCAATCGAAGATGACAGCAGTACTGAACAGTACGAACACAGAGATGATGATAACGTTGTGAAAATTGACACAATCTACATTCAAAATGCTAGAAAAACAGCGACAGAAAATTAAAAAGGAAAACAAGCTGAAACAATGAAAGCTTCCTCTGACAAATCCCATCCATCAGGTTATATTTAGGACAACTTAATCATACCTATTCCAGATGCAGGTAAAGGCAGAGGTAATTGGAGTAATACTTCAAAAGACTGATGAGGGCCTCTTCAAAGTTAGCACCTAACATGGCGTACATCAAAAATGTTATTGCAGGATTAAATTTCCATATTTGTGTAATAAAGCATTAAAAATATTTGTTTTAACTTCTTTTTTATTTTTATGAACTGATTTCGACGTCTGCATTCAGAAGGTTTTAGATGTGGGAGATATTAACCAGGATATTAAAATATCTTTAAGGACTACAGCCACAAAATGTTCTGTCGGATCAGGGCAAGGCTTCGTGAAGTGCAGTTGCATGAAAAACAGATGCAATTGTAAGAAAAACCAAGTGCTCTGCAATTCTAAGTGCCAACAAATTAAACCTTGCTAAAATAAGTAAATAATCAAATTGCACATAAGGTGATTTCTGTGGATAGATATATGTAAGTTGATCTAGTGATAGATGTGAATTTACTGATTAGTTAATAAATAACTTTAATGAATCATATTGACTATTTTATTACTATTCCTATGTTCAGTTTACTTTGAAAAGCTTATAGAAGATATAAACTATATGAAATTAGTTGAGACTAGGACGTACCAGTTTATCCTAAGGCAAATAAATTATAACTAGGATAAAGTCATTTGACATTGGCTAAACTGTTTTAACCTATCGGTAACAGGATGAACCAGTTTGACCTAGGAGAAACTAGTTCATCCTAAAATCGGCTTTGGCCGGTAACATATACACTATATGATCAAAAGTATCAGCACACCCCTATTTTAAAGCAGACTTTGTCACCAAAGGTGAACCCATCGGTATGGAAAGAGGCGGAGAATAATGTTGTCTAAAGAAAGTGCTACGTGGACTTCCAGATCTTGGTATGTCAGACATTATTATAAGTGGCACAGGTACCGTGGCACTTCCGTCCAACCGTTTCTGCACCGTGACCAGAGATCTCACACTAGTGGTTTACGAAAATCGTTCACCAGTAGGGGATGAGTTGTCACCGAAAGTCAGGTAGTGCCCTTGCCGCGAGCCTTCGTTGCACTGCGGTTTCGTATACTACTTGAGTTCTCTACACTGTAACGGAAATAATTACTTCAAAAAAGAAGTGATGTCTTTCCTAGGCTGCTTATCGCTCCTGGGTGCACAGAAAATGTGATGAATTGTACTGCGTGAATTCCGGACAGTGTAAGTGCTGAGGCCATTTAAAAGTTGCAAATGGCAGACTCATGGCTGTACAGCAAGCTTCTCGTCCATCTGACGAAACGAATTATGTAGAGCAAGAAAATCAACAAGCCTCTCTCTAGTTCGAAGATTCAAATGTGCGAAGACATTTTGAAATTAACTGAATAGTTTTTTGAAAGTTGGCGGGTGATTTCCTAACAAAAGAATCGTGGTTTTTCGTTGTGGTGAACGGTTGTAAATACTGATATGAAATCAGTAGAAATGCTACCAGCAGCCTAGCTCGCACAATGACTGTGCAAAGGGAGTTAAAAGAATTGGGTGCAGTAGTCGAGCACCTCCTTACATGCCACATATTCCTTTACTCCCGTGATGAGCCAAATGCTCCATCTTTGGGACGAGTTAGATCGTCGACTTCGCTCAATAAATCAGCGCCCAACATCAACACCGTCTCGGGTTTCGGCTTTCAGGGAAGAATAGGCTGCCATTCCTCCAGCGACATTCAGACAACTAAGTGTCCATTGGTGATGCCATATTGTCCGTAATTACTTTACAATTCCAGAAGGTATTTTCGTTCTGTCTTTGCAACAACAGGAAATAGCGTCGTTTTGTTTTCACCAGACGCGTTGCGCTTTTTTGAGGTAAAACATTATGAGTGGTCTTTATTAAAGATATTTACAACATGATTTGTTTTTAAGATCTAAAAAAGTTCTTTAAAAATACATGGCTTTTACTTACGGTGGTTTCCGCTTGGTTTGTCGCCTACGTTGGGAAACGTCGTCTGCTAGGACATCTTTGGTATTTTTCTTCGTTAGGCACTGATACGTGTAATCAAATGTTTGGTTCCTCTGCAGAACTACACATTTCCTATGTCAACAAATTCACACAGAAAATAGGTAACACATTCAAAAAACGAAGCATAAACATGACTTGCAAAACAAACAACTCAGTGCAAAAGCACACCCCAAAATTGAAATCAAAAGCAGATACTAAGAGTCTGGTTGCAAAGATTGTGAAAAAACAGTCACTGGAGTGTCTGTCATGACGTTCGACACAAGATATGATGAACACGTCATAGCATTTAAATACGATACAAAACATTCAACATTTGCAGGTCATCTAAAATAAGACCAAGCAATATTGAAAAGGAAATGAACATCATTAGAATCAGTAGACAGCCACCTACTAGCTTTCCAAGAAATTTCCACATACACAGAGCATGAACACAAAATAAACACATGCTCAGTGACCAAATAAATATTGGAAACCAGACATTATATAAAATAAGTGAAGGAATTACATGAAAAATAAAAGAGCTTTTTCCATCCTTCACCCTCTCGCACTCAACCCCTCGCCCCCTTGCAATTTCATTTTATTTCTTGCTTCTCATCTTCTTCTCCAACCCAGACTTATGTCCACTCAGCATGGCTTCTCCCTCCCACACAAAAAAGAAAGAGAAGAGGTCAAAGGCAAACTAGTGGCAATATTATATTGGCAGCGCTTCAAAACACAAACCGCAATACATATCTAGAAGTATAAAAAGAAACAGAAAACAGTGATGTGCGAAAAAGTGTGGTGCGCAAAACGTAAGAAATGCTTAGTTCTGCAGGGTAACTACAATTATCAGTGTCTAACGAACAAAGACACCAAATATTTGCTAGCAGACGGCATTTCCCGATGTAGGCGAGAAACCAATCGGAAATCACCGTAAGCAAAAAGCAACACGTTAACCAATTTTTTTGGATGTTAAAAACAAGTGAAATTGGAAATTTCGTTAATCACGGGCCACTGTTGATGCTTTACCTCAATAAAGCGAAACGCTTCTGCTGAAAAAAACACGCTATTCCTCGTAGCTGCGACGTCAGAATGAAAATACCGTCAGGAATCCAGACATTTCACTGAAAGTGTCCACAGCTGTGCTCAAGTCGTCACAAGGCGAAGGTTATACACATGCCATATTAATGTCCACTAATAAGTGTTAGGATACCTTTGATGAGATAGTGCATGACCGATTTTCAGCGGGAGTATTTATGTGTTCAGTTATCGCAAGTGTGTTAGAGACATATAACATAAAAACTTACGTTTGTGGTTCAAGGCAGCTATGTCATAATACTTAGGAAATCAAGATGATAAAGTGTCTTTTTGTCTAGTAACTCTTAATTGGCATGTATGCTATGTACGATATTATAACATTTCTCATATTATAATAATTCTCACAATTAAAAGCTGAGAGCGTTGTCAGCTTTGTTAATCGTCAGATGCTCCATGATGCTCCACATACAAAGAAACCTGCAACAAATTTAAACAAAGTTTCTACAACAGCTGATAATGTATACAAACATGTTCTTCATTTAATATATTACAGCTGGAGAACCACTTGGAAAAAATATTTCGTGGAGTTATACAGTCACATTACGGCCACGAGCCACATAATATGTGCCCTTTTGGCTTTGTATTAGTTCTTAAGTACATTAAAATACAAGAGCAGGAAGGCCTCACCCGGTGTGTTTGTCTAGCAAATCCGCAAATCAGATATACTGCGACCTGATGCTATGGTATTGTGCAATCCTATTCCAGAGATTTTACTACAGCAAGCAGACCGCGCAGCCCCTAACGTGACCGTACTTGTCTTAGTCGAGAGTTTGGTATTTCTCATTCACTGACGCGAAACAAAATCGAGAGAAGTGAGTCCAGGCCCCTCACTCAGTCCGGTCTCTTTGGCGCAGCTCTGCCGTACATGTTGCTTCACTCAGGCCTCGGCGGCTGTGGTTACCACAGGCGCCGTTTTCCCACGCATTGTAGCTACAAGCCTTTGATTTTCGTGCTGCGTGTATTTGCTTCACTGCACCGGATGACAAGGACGTCTCGGCAAATAACGTATACGTTTCTTTCGGTGCTCATGTCCCTGTGTGCTTCGAAGCAGCAACTGTAAACTCGTGAACGTCGGAATCGTAATGTAGCAGCAGAATGCATACAAAGGCGTTCACTCTTTTATCTTCGCAGCGTGCAGTCGCAGACCTACGAAATCCGTGGTGACCTTCATAGTAATGAACTTCCGTTCTCAAGTGTTTTTTGGCGACAAAAGGAATGCAGATTGAACTAAGACGGAAATACATTTGTGGAAGTGTTACCTTCCTACCGTCCCCCGGTTCCCTCCACACCCGCTTCCACCGTTCCACGTTCCCCTTTCTTAGTTATCTTTTGTTCTAGTTTCTGTATTTCTTTCTCTCCCTACTCCTTCAAAGGCACACACACACAAACACACACACACACACACACACACACACACACACACACACACACACACACAGAGTAGTGAAAACTGAATAAACCACGGAATAATGTAGATACAGAGGTACAAACTGACACATGCTTGGAATGACATTAGAACCAAAAAAAATACAAAAGTTCAAAAAACGTCCGATAGATGGCGCTTAATCCGATCAGAATAGCAATAATTAGCATAACAAAGTAAGACAAAGCAAAGATGATGTTCTTTACAGGAAATCCTCAATATGTCCACCATCATTTCTTAACAATAACTGTAGTCGAGGAGTAATGCTGCGAAGAGCACTGTAAAGCATGTCCAGAGTTATGGTGAGGCAGTGGCGTCGGATGTTGTCTTTCAGCATCCCTTGAGATGTCGGTCGATCACGATACACTTGCGACTTCAGGTAATCCCAAAGCCAACAATCGCACGGACTGAGGTCTGGGGACCTGGGAGGCCAAGCATGACGAAAGTGGCGGCTGAGCACACGATCATCACCAAACGACGCACAAGAGATCTTTCACGCGTCTAGCAATATGGGGTGGAGCGCCATGCTGCATAAACATCGCACATTCCAGCAGGTGTTTATCAGCCAGGCTGGGGATGATGCGATTCTGTAATATACCGGCGTACCTCTCACCCGTAACGGTAGCAGCTTTGCTGCCCATCGCCATCTGTAGGACATTTTGTGAACTTTGTTTTTTTTGGTTCTAGTAAAACCCCATGTCATTCCAAGCATGTGCGTCAATTTTTACCTCTCTATCTACATTATTCCGTGGTTTACTAAGTTTTTAAATTTATACTGACTTTTTGATCATCCGATGTATTATTTGTCTAGACGTATAAACGTGCTTGACATAGAGACCAGGTGTGACAGCAGTCGACACAGGATAAAGAGTGGTACCATCACAGAGACTAGTACCCAAGCAAGGAACTGTCTCTCCGGACTGGAACATGGCGTTGTAGAATGTACAGAATGTCATTCAGGTAGGCCTCAGATGCTCAAAAGGTTCAGGAGTCATGAAAGAACTACACAGTAGGATAAGTGATTTCTCAGCAGAATGCACGATGGTTGGTCTGAAAGAAAAACATTAGACATAAAAATCTAAAATTGCCGTTATTGACATCAAGTAAAGGGATATAAATTTAACACGTTTTTTGTGTTTATCCTATAGATCCGTTAGATTTTCTGCCAAGGGACTTTTCTTAAGGACTATTTTGTCTTATTTTGTTCACTATTTATCGACACGCTTTAACCACACAGTTTCAGTGATTGCCGTACATCACAACGCAGTCGTTATCATCCCAGTTCGCCACAAATGTTCATAACACGCACTACGCATTAGTGCCCATGTCATTCATTCTCTACACGTTCATTGGGACTTCATATCATTCGAAATTCTGCAACGGCGGTACTTGCGCAGTAGAGAGGTCGACAATCAAGTATATGGTACGTAGTCAGGATTGTCCCCGGGCGTGCCCACGCGACGCAGCAGTCAGTTGAGCGCAGCCTCAGGGTATGTGTGTAACGTGTTCCCGCGTGAGAAATGGAAACATGATACCGCTATGAAGGGCCCAAGGTTGTCCACCATCTCACACTATAGACGGAAAATATTCAACTGCTCGCAGGATATAGTCCAGGTAAACAAATCATTTGTTAAGAAACTTCCTGGCAGACCAAAACTGTGCGCCCGACCGAGACTCGAACTCGGGACCTTTGCCTTTCGCGGGCAAGTGCTCTACCAACTGAGCTACCGAAGCACGACTCACGCCCGGTACCCACAGCTTTACTTCTGCCAGTACCTCGTCTCCTACCTTCCAAACTTTACAGAAGCTCTCCTGCGAAACTTGCAGAACTAGCACTCCTGAAAGAAAGGATATTGCGGAGACATGGCTTAGCCACAGCCTGGGGGATGTTTCCAGAATGAGATTTTCACTCTGCAGCGGAGTGTGCGCTGATATGAAACTTCCTGGCAGACCAAAACTGTGCGCCCGACCGAGACTCGAACTCGGGACCTTTGCCTTTCGCGGGCAAGTGCTCTACCAACTGAGCTACCGAAGCACGACTCACGCCCGGTACCCACAGCTTTACTTCTGCCAGTACCTCGTCTCCTACCTTCCAAACTTTACAGAAGCTCTCCTGCGAAACTTGCAGAACTAGCACTCCTGAAAGAAAGGATATTGCGGAGACATGGCTTAGCCACAGCCTGGGGGATGTTTCCAGAATGAGATTTTCACTCTGCAGCGGAGTGTGCGCTGATATGAAACTTCCTGGCAGACCAAAACTGTGCGCCCGACCGAGACTCGAACTCGGGACCTTTGCCTTTCGCGGGCAAGTGCTCTACCAACTGAGCTACCGAAGCACGACTCACGCCCGGTACCCACAGCTTTACTTCTGCCAGTACCCCGCCTCCTACCTTCCAAACTTTACAGAAGCTCTCCTGCGAAACTTGCAGAACTAGCACTCCTGAAAGAAAGGATATTGCGAAGACATGGCTTAGCCACAGCCTGGGGGATGTTTCCAGAATGAGATTTTCACTCTGCAGCGGAGTGTGCGCTGATATGAAACTTCCTGGCAGACCAAAACTGTGCGCCCGACCGAGACTAGAACTCGGGACCTTTGCCTTTCGCGGGCAAGTGCTCTACCAACTGAGCTACCGAAGCACGACTCACGCCCGGTACCCACAGCTTTACTTCTGCCAGTACCTCGTCTCCTACCTTCCAAACTTTACAGAAGCTCTCCTGCGAAACTTGCAGAACTAGCACTCCTGAAAGAAAGGATACTGCGGAGACATGGCTTAGCCACAGCCTGGGGGATGTTTCCAGAATGAGATTTTCACTCTGCAGCGGAGTGTGCGCTGATATGAAACTTCCTGGCAGACCAAAACCGTGCGCCCGACCGAGACTCGAACTCGGGACCTTTGCCTTTCGCGGGCAAGTGCTCTACCAACTGAGCTACCGAAGCACGACTCACGCCCGGTACCCACAGCTTTACTTCTGCCAGTACCTCGTCTCCTACCTTCCAAACTTTACAGAAGCTCTCCTGCGAACCTTGCAGAACTAGCACTCCTGAAAGAAAGGATATTGCGGAGACATGGCTTAGCCACAGCCTGGAGGATGTTTCCAGAATGAGATTTTCACTCTGCAGCGGAGTGTGCGCTGATATGAAACTTCCTGGCAGACCAAAACTGTGCGCCCGATCGAGACTCGAACTCGGGACCTTTGCCTTTCGCGGGCAAGTGCTCTACCAACTGAGCTACCGAAGCACGACTCACGCCCGGTACCCACAGCTTTACTTCTGCCAGTACCTCGTCTCCTACCTTCCAAACTTTACAGAAGCTCTCCTGCGAAACTTGCAGAACTAGCAATCCTGAAAGAAAGGATATTGCGGAGACATGGCTTAGCCACAGCCTGGGGGATGTTTCCAGAATGAGATTTTCACTCAGCAGCGGAGTGTGCGCTGATATGAAACTTCCTGGCAGACCAAAACTGTGCGCCCGACTGAGAATCGAACTCGGGACCTTTGCCTTTCGCGGGCAAGTGTTCTACCAACTGAGCTACCGAAGCACGATTCACGCCCGGTACCCACAGCTTTACTTCTGCCAGTACCTCGTCTCCTACCTTCCAAACTTTACAGAAGCTCTCCTGCGAAACTTGCAGAACTAGCACTCTTGAAAGAAAGGATATTGCGGAGACATAGGTTAGCCACAGCCTGGGGGATGTTTCCAGAATGAGATTTTCACTCTGCAGCGGAGTGTGCGCTGATATGAAACTTCCTGGCAGACCAAAACTGTGCGCCCGACCGAGACTCGAACTCGGGACCTTTGCCTTTCGCGGGCAAGTGCTCTACCAACTGAGCTACCGAAGCACGACTCACGCCCGGTACCCACAGCTTTACTTCTGCCAGTACCTCGTCTCCTACCTTCCAAACTTTACAGAAGCTCTCCTGCGAAACTTGCAGAACTAGCACTCCTGAAAGAAAGGATATTGCGGAGACATGGCTTAGCCACAGCCTGGGGGATGTTTCCAGAATGAGATTTTCACTCTGCAGCGGAGTGTGCGCTGATATGAAACTTCCTGGCAGACCAAAACTGTGCGCCCAACCGAGACTCGAACTCGGGACCTTTGCCTTTCGCGGGCAAGTGCTCTACCAACTGAGCTACCGAAGCACGACTCACGCCCGGTACCCACAGCTTTACTTCTGCCAGTACCTCGTCTCCTACCTTCCAAACTTTACAGAAGCTCTCCTGCGAAACTTGCAGAACTAGCACTCCTGAAAGAAAGGATATTGCGGAGACATGGCTTAGCCACAGCCTGGGGGATGTTTCCAGAATGAGATTTTCACTCTGCAGCGGAGTGTGCGCTGATATGAAACTTCCTGGCAGACCAAAACTGTGCGCCCGACCGAGACTCGAACTCGGGACCTTTGCCTTTCGCGGGCAAGTGCTCTACCAACTGAGCTACCGAAGCACGACTCACGCCCCGTACCCACAGCTTTACTTCTGCCAGTACCTCGCCTCCTACCTTCCAAACTTTACAGAAGCTCTCCTGCGAAACTTGCAGAACTAGCACTCCTGAAAGAAAGGATATTGCGAAGACATGGCTTAGCCACAGCCTGGGGGATGTTTCCAGAATGAGATTTTCACTCTGCAGCGGAGTGTGCGCTGATATGAAACTTCCTGGCAGACCAAAACTGTGCGCCCGACCGAGACTAGAACTCGGGACCTTTGCCTTTCGCGGGCAAGTGCTCTACCAACTGAGCTACCGAAGCACGACTCACGCCCGGTACCCACAGCTTTACTTCTGCCAGTACCTCGTCTCCTACCTTCCAAACTTTACAGAAGCTCTCCTGCGAAACTTGCAGAACTAGCACTCCTGAAAGAAAGGATATTGCGGAGACATGGCTTAGCCACAGCCTGGGGGATGTTTCCAGAATGAGATTTTCACTCTGCAGCGGAGTGTGCGCTGATATGAAACTTCCTGGCAGCCCAAAACCGTGCGCCCGACCGAGACTCGAACTCGGGACCTTTGCCTTTCGCGGGCAAGTGCTCTACCAACTGAGCTACCGAAGCACGACTCACGCCCGGTACCCACAGCTTTACTTCTGCCAGTACCTCGTCTCCTACCTTCCAAACTTTACAGAAGCTCTCCTGCGAACCTTGCAGAACTAGCACTCCTGAAAGAAAGGATATTGCGGAGACATGGCTTAGCCACAGCCTGGAGGATGTTTCCAGAATGAGATTTTCACTCTGCAGCGGAGTGTGCGCTGATATGAAACTTCCTGGCAGACCAAAACTGTGCGCCCGATCGAGACTCGAACTCGGGACCTTTGCCTTTCGCGGGCAAGTGCTCTACCAACTGAGCTACCGAAGCACGACTCACGCCCGGTACCCACAGCTTTACTTCTGCCAGTACCTCGTCTCCTACCTTCCAAACTTTACAGAAGCTCTCCTGCGAAACTTGCAGAACTAGCAATCCTGAAAGAAAGGATATTGCGGAGACATGGCTTAGCCACAGCCTGGGGGATGTTTCCAGAATGAGATTTTCACTCAGCAGCGGAGTGTGCGCTGATATGAAACTTCCTGGCAGACCAAAACTGTGCGCCCGACCGAGACTCTAACTCGGGACCTTTGCCTTTCGCGGGCAAGTGCTCTACCAACTGAGCTACCGAAGCACGACTCACGCCCGGTACCCACAGCTTTACTTCTGCCAGTACCTCGTCTCCTACCTTCCAAACTTTACAGAAGCTCTCCTGCGAAACTTGCAGAACTAGCACTCCTGAAAGAAAGGATATTGCGGAGACATGGCTTAGCCACAGCCTGGGGGATGTTTCCAGAATGAGATTTTCACTCTGCAGCGGAGTGTGCGCTGATATGAAACTTCCTGGCAGACCAAAACTGTGCGCCCGACCGAGACTCGAACTCGGGACCTTTGCCTTTCGCGGGCAAGTGCTCTACCAACTGAGCTACCGAAGCACGACTCACGCCCGGTACCCACAGCTTTACCTCTGCCAGTACCTCGTCTCCTACCTTCCAAACTTTACAGTAGTTCTCCTGCGAAACTTGCAGAACTAGCAATCCTGAAAGAAAGGATATTGCGGAGACATGGCTTAGCCACAGCCTGGGGGATGTTTCCAGAATGAGATTTTCACTCAGCAGCGGAGTGTGCGCTGATATGAAACTTCCTGGCAGACCAAAACTGTGCGCCCGACCGAGACTCGAACTCGGGACCTTTGCCTTTCGCGGGCAAGTGTTCTACCAACTGAGCTACCGAAGCACGACTCACGCCCGGTACCCACAGCTTTACTTCTGCCAGTACCACGTCTCCTACCTTCCAAACTTTACAGAAGCTCTCCTGCGAAACTTGCAGAACTAGCACTCCTGAAAGAAAGGATATTGCGGAGACATGGCTTAGCCACAGCCTGGGGGATGTTTCCAGAATGAGATTTTCACTCTGCAGCGGAGTGTGCGCTGATATGAAACTTCCTGGCAGACCAAAACTGTGCGCTCGACCGAGACTCGAACTCGGGACCTTTGCCTTTCGCGGGCAAGTGCTCTACCAACTGAGCTACCGAAGCACGTCTCACGCCCCGTACCCACAGCTTTACTTCTGCCAGTACCTCGTCTCCTACCTTCCAAACTTTACAGAAGCTCTCCTGCGAAACTTGCAGAACTAGCACTCCTGAAAGAAAGGATATTGCGGAGACATGGCTTAGCCACAGCCTGGGGGATGTTTCCAGAATGAGATTTTCACTCTGCAGCGGAGTGTGCGCTGATATGAAACTTCCTGGCAGAGCAAAACTGTGCGCCCGACCGAGACTCGAACTCGGGACCTTTGCCTTTCGCGGGCAAGTGCTCTACCAACTGAGCTACCGAAGCACGACTCACGCCCGGTACCCACAGCTTTACTTCTGCCAGTACCTCGTCTCCTACCTTCCAAACTTTACAGGAGCTCTCCTGCGAAACTTGCAGAACTAGCACTCCTGAAAGAAAGGATATTGCGGAGACATGGCTTAGCCACAGCCTGGGGGATGTTTCCAGAATGAGATTTTCACTCTGCAGCGGAGTGTGCGCTGATATGAAACTTCCTGGCAGACCAAAACTGCGCGCCCGACCGAGACTCGAACTCGGGACCTTTGCCTTTCGCGGGCAAGTGCTCTACCAACTGATCTACCGAAGCACGACTCACGCCCGGTACCCACAGCTTTACTTCTGCCAGTACCTCGTCTCCTACCTTCCAAACTTTACAGAAGCTCTCCTGCGAAACTTGCAGAACTAGCACTCCTGAAAGAAAGGATATTGCGGAGACATGGCTTAGCCACAGCCTGGGGGATGGCAGAAGTAAAGCTATGGGTACCGAGCGTAAGTCGTGCTTCGGTAGCTCTGTTGGTAGAGCACTTGCCCGCGAAAGGCAAAGGTCCCGAGTTCGAGTCTCGGTCGGGCGCACAGTTTTGGTCTGCCAGGAAGTTTCATATCAGCGCACACTCCGCTGCAGAGTGAAAATCTCATTCTGGAAACATCCCCTAGGCTGTGGCTAAGCCATGTCTCCGCAATATCCTTTCTTTCAGGAGTGCTAGTTCTGCAAGTTTCGCAGGAGATCTTCCGTAAAATTTGGAAGGTAGGAGACGAGGTACTGGCAGAAGTAAAGCTGTGGGTACCGGGCGTGAGTCGTGCTTCGGTAGCTCAGTTGGTAGAGCACTTGCCCGCGAAAGGCAAAGGTTCCCGAGTTCGAGCCTCGGTCGGGCGCACAGTTTTGGTCTTCCAGGAAGTTTCATATCAGCGCACACTCCGCTGCAGAGTGAAAATCTCATTCTGGAAACATCCCCCAGGCTGTGGCTAAGCCATGTCTCCGCAATATCCTTTCTTTCAGGAGTGCTAGTTCTGCAAGTTTCGCAGGAGGGCTTCTGTAAAGTTTGGAAGGTAGGAGACGAGGTACTGGCAGAAGTAAAGCTGTGGGTACCGGGCGTGAGTCGTGCTTCGGTAGCTCAGTTGGTAGAGCACTTGCCCGCGAAAGGCAAAGGTCCCGAGTTCGAGTCTCGGTCGGGCGCACAGTTTTGGTCTGCCAGGAAGTTTCATATAAGCGCACACTCCGCTGCAGAGTGAAAATCTCATTCTGGAAACATCCCCCAGGCTGTGGCTAAGCCATGTCTCTGCAATATCCTGTCTTTCAGGAGTGCTAGTTCTGCAAGTTTCGCAGGAGAGCTTCTGTAAAGTTTGGAAGGTAGGAGACGAGGTACTGGCAGATGTAAAGCTGTGGGTACCGGGCGTGAGTCGTGCTTCGGTAGAT
The DNA here is from genome assembly GCF_021461395.2 of Schistocerca americana. Taxonomy (NCBI): domain Eukaryota; kingdom Metazoa; phylum Arthropoda; class Insecta; order Orthoptera; family Acrididae; genus Schistocerca; species Schistocerca americana. The sequence continues at coordinate 989,901,838 of NC_060119.1, forward strand.
CAGTTGGTAGAGCACTTGCCCGCGAAAGGCAAAGGTCCCGAGTTCGAGTCTCGGTCGGGCGCACAGTTTTGGTCTGCCAGGAAGTTTCATATCAGCACACACTCCGCTGCAGAGTGAAAATCTCATTCTGGAAATCATTTGTTCTTTCTTTTAAGTGTTGGCGAAATATTCCGTTCACAGTGTGGGGTGGCGGGTGGAATTTATTATTGTTTAATGTTCCTATTATTTATGCTGTTGTTTTGCCGTTCTCAACACTGGCTCTCTAACTACAATATTGGCAACCAGAAAGTGAGTAGCAAAACGTGAAGCCTGTAATTAGAATTCCTAGTGGCCACTTGATGTCAGATCCCTTAATCGGACAGGTAGGTTAGAAAATTTAAAAAGGGAAATGGATAGGTTGAAGTTAGATATAGTGGGAATTAGTGAAGTTCGGTGGCAGGAGGAACAAGACTTCTGGTCAGGTGACTACAGGGTTATAAACACAAAATCAAATAGGGGTAATGCAGGAGTAGGTTTAATAATGAATAGGAAAATAGGAATGCGGGTAAGCTACTACAAACAGCATAGTGAACGCATTATTGTGGCCAAGATAGATACGAAGCCCACGCCTACTACAGTAGTACAAGTTTATATGCCAACTAGCTCTGCAGATGACGAAGAAATTGAAGAAATGTGTGATGAAATAAAAGAAATTATTCAGATTGTGAAGGGAGACGAAAATTTAATAGTCATGGGTGACTGGAATTCGAGTGTAGGAAAAGGGAGAGAAGGAAACGTAGTAGGTGAATATGGATTGGGGGACAGAAATGAAAGAGGAAGCCGCCTGGTCGAATTTTGCACAGAGCACAACATAATCATAACTAACACTTGGTTTAAGAATCATGAAAGAAGGTTGTATACATGGAAAAACCCTGGAGATACTTAAAGGTATCAGATAGATTATATAATGGTAAGACAGAGATTTAGGAACCAGGTTTTAAATTGTAAGACATTTCCAGGGGCAGATGTGGACTCTGACCACAATCTATTGGTTATGACCTGTAGATTAAAACTGAAGAAACGGCAAATAGGTGGGAATTTAAGGAGATGGGACCTGGATAAACTAAAAGAACCAGAGGTTGTTCAGAGATTCAGGGAGAGCATAAGGGAGCAATTGACAGGAATGGGGGAAATAAATACAGTAGAAGAAGAATGGGTAGCTTTGAGGGATGAAGTAGTGAAGGCAGCAGAGGATCAAGTAGGTAAAAAGACTAGGGCTAGTAGAAATCCTTGGGTAACAGAAGAAATATTGAATTTAATTGATGAAAGGAGAAAATATAAAAATGCAGTAAGTGAAACAGGCAGAAAGGAATACAAACGTCTCAAAAATGAGATCGACAGGAAGTGCAAAATGGCTAAGCAGGGATGGCTAGAGGACAAATGTAAGGATGTAGAGGCCTATCTCACTAGGGGTAAGATAGATACCGCTTACAGGAAAATTAAAGAGACCTTTGGAGATAAGAGAACGACTTGTATGAATATCAAGAGCTCAGATGGAAACCCAGTTCTAAGCAAAGAAGGGAAAGCAGAAAGGTGGAAGGAGTATATAGAGGGTCTATACAAGGGCGATGTACTTGAGGACAATATTATGGAAATGGAAGAGGATGTAGATGAAGATGAAATGGGAGATATGATACTGCGTGAAGAGTTTGACAGAGCACTGAAAGACCTGAGTCGAAACAAGGCCCCCGGAGTAGACAATATTCCATTGGAACTACTGACGGCCGTGGGAGAGCCAGTCCTGACAAAACTCTACCATCTGGTGAGCAAGATGTATGAAATAGGCGAAATACCCTCAGACTTCAAGAAGAATATAATAATTCCAATCCCAAAGAAAGCAGGTGTTGACAGATGTGAAAATTACCGAACTATCAGCTTAATAAGTCACAGCTGCAAAATACTAACACGAATTCTTTACAGACGAATGGAAAAACTAGTAGAAGCCAACCTCGGGGAAGATCAGTTTGGAATCCGTAGAAATGTTGGAACACGTGAGGCAATACTAACCTTACGACTTATCTTAGAAGAAAGATTAAGAAAAGGCAAACCTACGTTTCTAGCATTTGTAGACTTAAAGAAAGCTTTTGACAACGTTAACTGGAATACTCTCTTTCAAATTCTGAAGGTGGCAGGGGTAAAATACAGGGAGCGAAAGGCTATTTACAATTTGTACAGAAACCAGATGGCAGTTATAAGAGTCGAGGGACATGAAAGGGAAGCAGTGGTTGGGAAGGGAGTGAGACAGGGTTGAAGCCTCTCCCTGATGTTGTTCAATCTGTATATTCAGCAAGCAGTAAAGGAAACAAAAGAAGAATTCGGAGTAGGTATTAAAATTCATGGAGAAGAAATAAAAACGTTGAGGTTCGCCGATGACATTGTAATTCTGTCAGAGACAGCAAAGGACTTGGAAGAGCAGTTGAATGGAATGGGCAGTGTCTTGAAAGGAGGATATAAGATGAACATCAACAAAAGCAAAACAAGGATAATGGAATGTAGTCTAATCAAGTCGGGTGATGCTGAGGGAATTAGATTAGGAAATGAGGCACCTAAAGTAGTAAAGGAGTTTTGCTATTTGGGGAGCAAAATAACTGATGATGGTCGAAGTAGAGAGGATATAAAATGTAGTCTGGCAATGCAAGGAAAGCGTTTCTGAAGAAGAGAAATTTGTTAACATCGAGTATAGATTTAAGTGTCAGGAAGTCATTTCTGAAAGTATTCGTATGGAGTGTAGCCATGTATGGAAGTGAAACATGGACGATAAATAGTTTGGACAAGAAGAGAATAGAAGCTTTCGAAATGTGGCGCTACAGAGGAATGCTGAAGATTAGATGGGTAGATCACATAACTAATGAGGAAGTATTGAATAGGATTGGGGAGAAGAGAAGTTTGTGGCACAACTTGACCAGAAGAAGGGATCGGTTGGTAGGACATGTTTTGAGGCATCAAGGGATCACCAATTTAGTATTGGAGGGCAGTGTGGAGGGTAAAAATCGTAGAGGGAGACCAAGAGATGAATACACTAAGCAGATTCAGAAGGATGTAGGTTGCAGTAGGTACTGGGAGATGAAAAAGCTTGCACAGGATAGAGTAGCATGGAGAGCTGCATCAAACCAGTCTCAGGACTGAAGACCACAACAACAACAACAACAACAACAACAGTGGCCACTTCATCTGAGAAATACACTTATAGTTACAGCTTAAAGCTCTGAGGAATTAGGAAATTGTCTGGAATTCATAATCAAAAACGATCGTAAAAAACGTTCTCTATATTCTGAAAGTCATAGATGAAAAAAAAAAAAAGAATCCACACAATCTGACTAACAGAGCAGTTCAGAGTCTAATGCGCTGATGCAACTATAAACTATAAACTATAAATGTTTAAGTGAATGCTCGCCATAATTTGATGATGAGGTTCATCAAACGCCACGCTAAATAATTGTGGAATGTCTGTCCCACGGCGGCATGTGAAAATACGACATACGCAAACTGAAGATAGATAATTAAAGTCATCCGAGAATTAACACTTCACTTGAAAGTGATTTCATGGTTACGCATATCCCGAGTAACTTATTACGGCATCCAAGGCTGTTTATAGCAATGATACCGACGCGACGCGACTCCCGACACAGATGGTGTGCTATTCAGCGTCTGGAGAGAACTGGGGCCTTTTCCTCGCGCAGCGTTCTTATATATAAAGCCGCGGTGCCGACGGCTAAGGGAACGCCTGATCAAATCGGCGCTCCCAACTAGCCGCTGGGCTAGTAACGCACCACTTTAAGTTACCGAATAAATCATAGCTTCTGTTGCTGATGGCCGATGAAGCTCTCAATTTAAATGTGCATTCAGCACACAGGTAAGTAATCATAATGAAAGTTTGACGTGGCTAAGTTAAATGTTTTCGGCGAGAGAATTAATTTAATTACACTACACGCAGTGGACGAGCTCTGAACTTGCCCTTTGGAGGTACGCTACCGCTATAGTTTTATAGTCATTCAGTTGAAATTTCTCACATCTTTATGATTATAGCGCATCTCCCTTCTACTTAAATTTAAACATCCTAGCCTTATTTATTAGCCTACTTAATCTATCTTGCTTCCTTAATTTTTAAGACAAAAATCAGAGAATCGTGAATTTCCACTAAAATTTTAATTTGTGAAATCCAAAGTACTGTTTCTGTTAGATTATTATGAAAAGGAATCTAAATATAAAATTTTAGGACGGCCGAAGTGGCCGTGCGGTTAAAGGTGCTGCAGTCTGGAACCGCGAGACCGCTACGGTCGCAGGTTCGAATCCTGCCTCGGGCATGGATGTTTGTGATGTCCTTAGGTTAGTTAGGTTTAACTAGTTCTAAATTCTAGGGGACTAATGACCTCAGCAGTTGAGTCCCATAGTGCTCAGAGCCATTTGAACCATTTTATAAAATTTTAAGTCTCTAGCTCTTTTCTGTTGCGCCAATGATTGTTACATAAAAACATCCAAATTTCGAAAATATTTAAAATTATTGAACTGACATTCAACACATATTGATTTAGTATTACTCCTGACATTCTAGAACCGTTTCAGGTTATATACTTGTTTTTTAAAGTATTGCGCAACATTTATGACGTCAGAGCTAGTTACAGCGGACTAGGCTGGGGCACAATTTAAAGACTGATAAGAATTTATTACGGGGTGAGTAGGCTGCTTCTCTACATCACCCTCAACTTAAATTTTTTTGTTTTTGAATGTTAATGAATGAAAAAAAAATTAATTACAAAAAGGGAAGCAGGAGTACAGCTTAACACTCTATGAAAAATTCAAATTGAAATGTAGACATATAGAAATATTAGAAGAAAACTGATTACCTACTTCAATTACTTAAATTACTGGCATGGTCACTGCCTCTTAAGCAATATTATCCCTCAAAATTTAACCAAAATCAATGAAACATTTTGGCATACATATATCCTTAGACAAACAAACACATAAAAATATGTAAAATTATGACAATCTTAAATCCATTAAATACATTTTTACATACATAAATTCAAAGAAAATAACACAGTTATTCATGATACATAAACAGATGATTATATCTTAGCAGTCTTTTCTAAACCTGACGTTCATTCTAAATTACATGGGGAAAGGGGAGGGGTCACTGTGAGTTGTGTCCAAGTCACTCCACGCTTTCTCGCAGCTACCAGCCTGCAATTATCTGGTTTGTCCTGTAGAACAAACAAAAAGAGTGCCTCAGACTCTGTTCACTTATTATCTAAGGGTGGATCACCATGAAATGGGGATATATACATTTTATCCTTCAATATTTTGTTGGAACAAAGTTAACAGAACTTTTTCAATTTTACTCTCACGGTTACTTAACTGTCAAAATCGATAAACAAATGGCTCAAAACGCCTTTAGTCACGTACTAGAGAAAATTTATGCTCAAGGCATACAATCATAAATTCTATTTAAATTCAATTTATTATTTCTGGGCCGGAACACTGAACCAATGCTCGGTACATTCCTGACAAATCTGTATTTTATATACTTAACTGACTCATCTTCGATTACCTTATTCTTAGATATAGTATGAGTATATTTGATTAGTAGTTGTCTTCTCAGCTTCTTTGTACATGTGAGTAACTTGTGGTAATAGTACAGTTCTGAGTGTTCAAAACACACTACGTTTAGTTTACTACTAACTCCACTTTTTGGTCCTCTGCTGCTGTGTCAGTTCCACGTCTGCAATTATGTACTTACTTCGTCGAAGTGTATTTATGCTGAGCTATAAATAGTGTTTTGCGTCTGCCATTATGTTACTCAATTATGTTGCTAGTGCATGTACTTATTTAACACTCACTCTATTAACATTTAAAGCATAGGATAGCACAATTATTTCATATCGAAAGTGTATTGCAGCTGATCAGTTTGCTCACGTGGCAATTCATTTCCACTCGATCGGACGCTGAAACCACAGGTAGTCTCTCTCGACCTACCACTAAAATGCATCAAGTAATTATGGACGAGGGTAATGCTAAATTCCTTAAACCTATAGGACACCATGAGCTGCTCTGTCTCATCTAACATAAGGGTACCTATGGTCGCATTCACGCCTCCAACTCATAACCTCAATACGTGTAGGTGTGTCCTGTCACACACTACACCAAAATAATGGCCAGCTCCAACCTTATCAATACTTCAAGGACGTGTCCTTCACGTCTCAACCACAAACACTGTTCAATTCTATTACACTGCCATTCCTTGCTACACAAGGTGAGTTCATTCTTACAACTTATCTGCATAATTTTCATAACACTAAGCAATCTCTCTTACTATTTATTAGTTAGCTCTAATGCATACAATAGGTTTCACTGCCACTTCAGATCCTGCTTGAACACATCTTTTTAAAATATTATTGTGGGACCATTTCCAATAAAACAACAACTTTGTACTTATAATATTACCAGGGTTCTATACATACTTGTTACTCAAATACATTGTATCTTAATTACGTCATACTTCTCTGTTGTTTATGTCACTGTTAGGTTTGTCACATTAGGTTTTTTTTTCACTAATCGGTGGATAGAATTTCCGATAATCATGACGGAAAATTTTTGTATTGCAGAGAAGGAGTCGAAACTTTGGTGGATAGGAAAGATGAAGGTTGAGTGAGACCTGAAATGGAAAGAAGATCTCACACAGCTGGGACTACACCTCTGCCACACTGTTTAGAGGTTACAGAACAACCTCCTCCCTACAGAGTTCATTTGTTTATTATTGGCTTGATAGTCGTACCGGAAGATTCTAGTATTTGAGAGTAAGAGCCGAAATTTTGGTGGATAGGAAAGATGAAGAATGAGTGAGACCTGAAAAGGAAAGAAGATCACACACAGCTGGGACCGCACAGCTGCCACACTGTGTAGAGGTTACAGAACAGCCTCCTCCCTACAGCATTCCTTCACTGCCTATGAACTTCTTTAGGTCGATCACGTTCCTGAGACCTAATAGCTTTTTACTTTTAGGGTACTCTAGCCTATATGCATTGGCATGTGGTTTTCCTATGATCCTAAAAGGTCCTTGGTATACGAACATGAATTTCTTTGCTTCTGCATTTATTTTCTTTGATTTTTCCTTGGTTTTGACAAGGACTAACTGACCTATTTCAAAATTGGTGGGTACAGCTTTTGCGTCATGACGCTTCTTTCTTTCCAATGCTCTTTTTCTTATATTTGCCCTAGCGTTTAACTTCTTCTCGTCTGTGGATATTTGCGTTTCAATAGGGAATTCTACCATATCTGCAATCACATTGTGCGGTTCTTGGCCAAACATCAATTCGCAAGGCGCAAAACCAGTTGCATCATGTCTTAAGTTGTTAATTACATTCTCAAAATACTTCATGTGCTCTGCCCAACATGAGTGTTTCCGAGCACAATAAGTTCTGCAAAGCCTATTCAATTCTCTCATAATACGTTCACTCATATTTCCTTAGGGGAAATACGCAGATATTTTCAGATGTTTCACTCCGGCCTTATCTAGACACTCCTTAAATCTATCAGAAGTAAATTGAGGCCCATTGTCTGACAGCAAATTCTTCGGAACGCCAACGTTCACGAAGAAATCTTTTTCCAACTTACGTACCAACGTTTTTGCATTTGCTCTTTTAATTGGGTATAGCTTAACATATTTACTGAATCCATACACAACAACAAAAACATGGGTGCACCCACCTCTCGAAGCAGGAAGAGGGCCAAAACAAACACAAGCCAGTAATTCTAGGGTTTCAGTTGGCACTACTGAATGCATATCCCCTTATATTCTGGAGTTAGCAGCACGGACTTTCTGGCACACTACACAAGATGCTAGACGCTTGGCAACACGGCAGTACATGTTGTCAAACACAACCTTCTCTCTTAATTTTGCCATGCATTTCTTTGCAACGTAGTGCCCATACCTCAGGTGTACATAGTCGATTAGTAAGTCTACATGTTGTGAGGGAAAGCACAGCTTCCACTCAGAAACACCTACCTTTTTCCTCCTAAACAGAATACCTTTATGCAGACAATAGTATTGCGAAACCTTAGGATAGTTCACATTTCCTAAATAGCTCTTCACTAATTTCAGCTGGTCATCTGCATTCTGCTCACGTCTCAAGTTCTTAATCACTCTCTTTAATGCACTTTCTTCCTTCACTTCGTGCAATGCAAACATTCGTACTTCACTTAGGTCTGTTGCTGTAATTCCTGCGTCATCACAGAGCTCCGCACTTCTAGATAACCCATCAGCTACCAGATTGTCTTTCCCTTGAGTATATTTAACCTCAAGGTCAAATAGCTGGAGATACAATGACCATCTTACCAAACGAGCATTCCTCAACCTACAGGTCTTTAAAAAGGTCAACGCCTTATGGTCACTGTAAACAATTATCTTGTGACCCAATAGATACTGCTCAAACTTCTGTACCCCAAATACAATTGCCAATGCTTCCAGTTCTGCGATGCCATAATTTCTCTCTGCTGCCTCTAAAGATCGACTTGCGAAAGCTATACTTTTGTGCACTTCTTGTTTGTTCTCTTTTTCTACATGGAATATCTCCACAGCTATACCACAGCCACTAGCATCAACAGACATACAGAATGGTTTTTCAAAATCATGATTATGTAAAATAGGACTATTAATTAAAGATTATTTAAGCACCTCAAACGCCTGTTGACATTCTGCTGTCCAAACCCAAGGGGTATTCTTTTTCAGCAGGAGGTGAAGACAGGGCGCATTAAAAGCCTGATCACTAACAAAACGCCTATAGAAGCCGAAAAGATCGAACATCGATCTCAACTGCTTCTTGTTTCTGGGAGCCTCAAATTTTCCAATGACTGGGTCAGGCAGAATACCTTTTCCACTTATCATATACCCCAAGAAACCTATTTCCTCTTTAACGCACTCTGTCTTTTCAATCTTTAGTTTCATACCACCTCTCTCAATAGCCTCTAACCCTTCCTCTAATAAAGCTATGTGTTCTTCCCAGGTAGGAGTTGCTATTAACAGATCATCTACGTAGACTATTATTTTATTACTTAATGCTGGTCCTAAAACATGGCACATCACACGTGCGAAGGCACAAACAGAGATATTAAGTCAGAAAGGTACCACACGATACTGGTAACAAACTCCTTCGTAGAAGAAAGCTGTGTACTTGCTTTAACTTTCCGCCAGTGGCAAATTCCAATATCCACACGTGATGTCCATAGAAGTTAAGAATTTTACTCACCGAAACTTTTGCATTAACTCGTCCTTGTTCTGCGGTCTATCACTTTCCCTAAACACTATTTCATTCAACCAACGAGCGTCCAAGACCAATCTGACACTCCCGTCTCTTTTTGGTACAACAACAAGAGGATTATCGTACTCACTGACCGCTTTTTCAATCACACCCCACTCTAGCATTCTATGTATCTCCTTTCGAACCGCCTCCTTCCTAGCTACATGTATTTGGTATGGCTTCCTGAAAAACACTTGGCCAGGTTTCACCTTTAATTGACATTCATAACCTTTGACCACACCAGGTCTATTTGAAAATATCTTATGATGCCTTTATAAAACCTGTCTCAGTTCTTCCTTCTGATTAGCTGAAATTTTATCGATTTCCTGCAATTTAGTTTCTATTTTGTCCAAAATAATTGCTTCTTCTTCTTCTGTGTTTAGCTTACTTGTACTAAGATTAACACCTTCGTCCCAATATCTCCTATTTTTCAGAACTTGTATAGGCAGCTCCCAAGTTTCATCGTTAGTTAGTACATGTTTCTCAATAAAAGGTACCGTAATTACTCCAGTTATTGGCAAGACCATTTTTAACTGGCTTCTTTCAAAGTCAACAGCACTCTGATATTTCGACAAGAAATCTATGCCAATTAAAACCTCAATACTGAGATTGCTTACAATTAAGCAAGGATGATCAATTAAATTACCATTAATACTATAGGGCAGCAAAGTTTCTTGCTTTACCGTTTTTGACACCTTTCCAGTAGCACCAATTATTCTTAGTCCTGATACCCTCATTACTGTAAGCTTGTCTTTACCAGGTAACGCATCAAGGAAGGACTGAGATATCGCACTCACCTCACTTCCACTGTCTAAGAGGCAACGTACATTGATACCCAACATATTCACTATTATTTTAGGGTGGCTTATTCTCTGTTGTACAGGTGGTTCCTCAAACTCATCCAACAGTTCCTTTTGGATTTTTCTCCAATTAAAGTGATCGACATCTGTTTTCATTACTTTTAGGTCAAAATGTGTAGGAGTTTCCTGAACTATATTTTCAGCTGCCTTTTCCAGTCGGTCTATTAATTTCAAATCGAAACACCGCACAACTTCATTACACTTAGTTTGCGGAACATGACCCAAATTACTGTAGTCTGAGCGATTCTGCGCCTCCAGACCGGGCATAACATTAGTTACAGCTAAACCACTTTCGTTATTATCGTCAGGTTCCTTCTCAAGTGACAACTGGTCACAGCTGCTGGGTTCATCGACCCCCAACATGCTACCCTCTGCATTCTCACTTACCTCCAGTTCTAAATCTATTAGTACAGTGTCAACATCCTGCACAGGCACTTTAGATAAGAGCACATCATCCTCATCGCAAATATAAGCATGAATTTCTTCTGCTTCTTCACCTGACAATTCAGTATCTTGTAGCTCCTCCCTATCGCTACACTGCTGCGCCTTCTCTTTCTCTTCCCACTTAGAAAGCGTCTCTAACACGATATCTATCAAATACTGTGAGTGATGTAATATTTCTGCTGTATTCTTAGATGCTACCGACCCTTCATCCACATGTTCAGTCTGAGTATTATGATCTGTCTTACCAATTCCCGTAACTACTGGCTTAGGAAAAATAACCGATAAAAGCGGCGCTTGCAGCTACAATTTGTTGCATACTACCATTACCAGAAGTTACTGAAGCTACTTTACTCTCAATGTTAGCAATGTTAGTACTAATATTTTCTACTCTCATTTCAACATTATCTACTCTTTGCACAATATGAGTAGTATCAGTTTTAATGGCATCTACTTCTGCTTGACATATGTTTACTTTTATATTAACATCTTTAAATCTATCTGAGCACAGTTCAGATTCCGCCTCGTTCTTTTCTGTTAACTTGTGCTCCAGCCTCACATCTTCCGTTTGGAAGTCTCTGCAAACCTCAGCAACTTCGGATTTTACTGCTTTATACATTTCAGAAAATTGTTGAGCAACCTTTTTCTTAATATCCTCATGAGTGTAATCAATTTTATAATTCAATCTGTCCAGATCCTCTTTCAACTTATTGCAACCAGCCTTGAAGGTATTGTCCATTTCCTCAAACCGTTTATTAAAAGTGGTTTGGCTGGCCACAATTTCAGACTTTAATTCAGCTGTCATTTTTGCATTACTGGCTGACATTTTTGCGTTAGTGGCAGCTATTGCTTGAAATATAACATTTAAATCAATAGCCCCAGCATCTTTGGGTTGCTCGCTAGCTGGCTTTTTATCACACTCAGGTGACAAAAAACTAGCTCCAATACCAGAATAATCAAAACTAAATGAAACTTCTGATTGATCAGTCATATCTAAGTTATCCTTTTTAAACTCTACCACCTCTGACGACTGTTTCATTTTTAATTCAACAAAGAAACTATCATCCAATAAATTAACAATTTCTGATTTCTGTTTTACTACAGGGGTCTCTATTATTGAATCATTGCCCCTTTTCACACTACTGTCAGGAGACAATACTTCATATTTCACTTTAACATTATTATTTTCATGCATATTTACACTTGAACCGTTGTCTGGCTTTACAGTTCCCTCAACAGACATAGGTTCTGATTTAAGTTTAACCTCAGTTTCTTCTGGCAGTTCCATCGCCGGCAGTCTTTTAGTGCAGGTTAGTAAAATTGATACCAGCTTTTCACTTAACTTGGTTCCTTCTGCACGACGTATGGCGTTGCCAGCGCCGCGTACCAGGATTACTGATGCGACGCAGCGCGTTGAACTGCAGACGGCACTCCGACGGCTGTTGTGTGTATGCGTGGCCCGCAACTGCAGGCGCGGCTCCAGTTGCTCCGGCGGACGACTGCGGTGAGGCGAAACTGGCTTCTCGCGATGCCGGCAGCGCCGCTAGACTCAGTGCCAGCTCCGTCAATCCAGATGCGTTGTTAATCCAACTGCGTCGACCACATGCACATGTAACTCTTTCACTGTTCTATTACGCAGTTGCATGTCGCATTTCACTCGCGAATCCGAACATTTAAAATCGCTTTCACTTTTACTCAGTTGCACCATATGTGGGGTGGCGGGTGGAATTTATTATTATTTAATGTTCCTATTGTTTATGCTGTTGTTTTTCCGTTCTCAACAGTGGCTCTCTAACTACAATATTGGCAACCAGAAAGTGATTAGCAAAACGTGAAGCCTGTAATTAGAATTCCTAGTGCCCTCTTCATCTGAGAAATACACTTATAGTTACAGCTTAAAGCTCTGAGGAATTAGGAAATTGTCTGGAATTCATAATCAAAAACGATCGTGAAAAAACGTTCTCTATATTCTGAAAGTCACAGATGAAAAAAAAAAAAAATAGAATCCACACAATCTGACTAACAGAGCAGTTCAGAGTGTAATGCGCTCATGCAACTATAACTGTTCAAATTAAATGTTTAAGTGAATGCTCGCCATAATTTGATGATAAAGTTCGTTAAACGCCACGCTAAATAATGGTAGAATGTCTGTCCCGCGGCAGCACGTGAAAATACGACTTACGCAAACTGAAGATAGATAATGAAAGTCATCCGAGAATTAACACTTCACTCGAAAATGATATCATGGTTACGCGTATCCCGAGTAACTTATTACAGCATCTGAGGCTGTTTATAGCAATGATACCGACGCGACGCGACTCCCGACACAGATGGAGTGCTATTCAGCGTCTGGAGAGAACTGGGGCCTTTTCCTCGCGCAGCGTTCTATATATAAAGCCGCGGTGCCGACGGCTAAGGGAACGCCTGATCAAATCGGCTCTCCCGACTAACCGCTGGGCTAGTAATGCACCACTTTAAGTTACCGAATAAATCATAGCTTCTTTTGCTGATGGCCGATGAAGCTCTCAATTTAAATGTGCATTCAGCACACAGGTAAGTAATCATAATGAAAGTTTGACATGTCTAAGTTAAATATTTTCGGCGAGAGAATTAATTTAATTACACTACACGCAGTGGACGAGCTCTGAACTTGCCCTTTGGAGGTACGCTACCGCTATAGTTTTATAGTCATTCAGTTGAAATTTCTCACATCTTTATGATTATAGCGCATCTCCCTTCTACTTAAATTTAAACATCCTAGCCTTATTTATTAGCCTACTTAATCTATCTTGCTTCCTTAATTTTTAAGACAAAAACCAGAGAATCATGAATTTCCACTAAAATTTTAATTTGTAAAATCCAAAGTACTGTTTCTATTAGATTATTATGAAAAAGGAATCTAAATATAAAATTTTAAGTCTCTAGCTCTTTTCTGTTGCGCCAATGATTGTTACAGAAAAACATCCAAGTTTCGAAAATGGTTAAAATTATTGAACTGACATTCAACACATATTGATTTACTATTACTCCTGACATGTTAGAACCGTTTCAGGCTATATACTTGATTTTTAAAGGATTGCGCAAAATTTATGACGTCCGAGCTAGTTACAGCGGACTAGGCTGGCACACAATGGAAAGGCTGATGATAATTTATTACGGCGTGAGTAGGCTGCTTCCCTACAACAGGTAGCATCTTACACCATATACTCATCCCTGACAGTGTTTAAATTTTTACTTTCACGAGTACGTCACGGCAGATTTCAGTCTAGTTTTCGTATAGTATGTTAACTTCATAGTTTGTCATAGATTTTAAAAGTCACAAGAACATTTCAAATTTGGTCCTCCCATCTCAACAAGAAATAGTTTTACTTATTATATTCAGTCTACTTAGAAACATTAACAGTTTTCTTTTGCGTAAGTGAGTCTAGCCTTGTCCTTTACAAAAGTGTATAATTTGTGTGTCATTACATTGGGTAAAGGCGAGTAAATAGCAGTTAGCAATAAAAAAAAGTAAAGAAAATAAAAACACCTGCTATCAGGATAGTGCCTTAAATATGCTTTGAATGTTTTTTCTTACTCAAATTACCGTACTGCTCCAGTGATGTGAAACATTTACATAAAGAAAATTGCTTTGGCGTTTGCCGTAAATACTCACGTCATACGTAGTCAGCATTACCCTGCGTAGCAGGACTTATAGACGAGTACATACAAAATATTCATATTACTCTTCAACACAACGTTGTAGTAAGACGTTAATTTTATTTTTCATATAGAACAATAGTGACGTATTACTCAGGTAAATTGTTTGTCCTGCACAAAGTGTCCGCATTGATATTACAATGTAGTATACATACAAATACAACTTCTCACTAAAGGTAACGTAAATAAGCAGCAACACTGCGATTGCAGAACTTAAGTGCATGTCTTTCATTCCAAACAAAATAGCGGAAATACAGAGTAGATGTTTAGATGTTACATTGCTCCTTAGTCTTTTAAAGAAATAATTCATCAATCGAGTGTACTCAGTTGTTCTTGTTGTGGTCTTCAGTCCAGACACTGGTTTGATGCAGCTCTCCATGCTACTCTATCCTGTGCAAGCTTCTTCGTCTCCCAGTACCTACTGCAACGTACATCCTTCTAAATCTGTGTAGTGTATTCATCTCTTGGTCTCCCACTACGATTTTTACTCTCCACACTGCCCTCCAATACTAAATTGGTGATCCCTTAATGCCTGAGAATATATCCTACCAACCGATCCCTTCTTCTAGTCAAGTTGTGCGGCAAATTTCTCTTCTCCCCAATTCTATTCAATACCTCATCATTAGTTATGTTATCTACCTATATAATCTTAAGCATTCTTCTTTAGCACCACATTTCGAAAGCTTCTATTCTGTTCTGGTCTAAACTTGTCCACGTTTTACTTCCATAGATGTCTACACTCCATACAAATACTTTCAGAAACTGCTTCCTGACACTTAAATATATACTCGATGTTAACAAATTTCTCTTATTCAGAAACGCTTTCCTTGCCGATGCCAGTCTACATTTTATATGCTCTCTACTTCGACCATCATCAGTTATTTTGCTCCCCAAATAGCAAAACTCATTTACTCATTTAAGCGCCTCGTTTCCTAATCTAATTCCCTCAGCATCACCAGATTTAATTCTACTACATTCCATTCTGACATTCCACGCTCCAGTTTTCATTCTCCTGATAACAACGTGCTCCTGAGTAGTCCCCGCTTGGAGATCCGAATGGCGGACTATTTTACCTCCGGAATATTTTAACCAAGAGGACGCCATCATCGTTTAACCACACAGTAAAGCTGCATGCCCTCGGGAAAAATTACGATTGTAGTTTCTACTTGCTTTCAGCCGTTCGTAGTACCAGCACAGCAAGGCCGTTTTCGTTACTGTTATAAGGCCAGATCAGTCAATCATCCAGACTGTTGCCCCTACAACTACTGAAAAGGCTGCTGCCCCATGACGCGTTTGTCTGGCCTCTCAACAGATATCCCTCCGTTGTGGTGCGGCTATCTATATGACTGAGGCACACAAGCCTCCCCACCAGCGGCAACGTCCAGTACACTCAGTATACTGACTTTAATGATTTTTGACAAAATGTAGTTACATGTACATAAACGTATATTTGTCATGGTATTTTACACTTTACCAGTATCAAACAGATTTTTGTTTTCAAATGTTTCTCAGCTTGGAAACTTCTGGCTATGTAGATACCTCTTCAGGTCCCATTGGGCATGTGAACTTTAATTTTCTCCGATCTTGGAAAAGTCAAACGATAACTGCCAGGATAAGGTATGATACTGATCTTATATGGAATGGTGTAGAGCAGTTGCTATTTGCTGTAGTGTTTATGCAGTGTGGAACATTTCACATCTGATTTAGGCAATGTTGTTTCCCAAGTGTGTATGTTTGAAGTCGTCATAACTCTTTATCGTGTGTTTTCTGTCGAATTCAAGCGCGTTCTGTCACTGTGATTAGTATTTCTCTTACCTTTTCTTGTAGAATGATTTCTTCTTAGCCGGCTAGGCAAGGGATTTATTCAATCAGTTGCTTCACTGTTGTTCAGTAATTCAGCAGGTTTGTATGATGTACTGCAAACTGACAGGTTATTTACTATTTGTTCAAAAGGTTCTATAAAGTATACCTAGCAAGTGTGTAATGTATTTGCGCATGCTCTTATAACTGGATTGAGTTTCCTAAAAATGCGTACGATGGAGTTGCTTTGTGGATGCATGCGAGATATCAAAACATGCTTAATGCCATTGTCTTTAAGAAAATCTATCCGTTTCCTACATGTAAAGTTCGGGACACTGACTGTAAGAAATGCCAACTGTGGGTATGTACTGTTTGTGAATTCTGATTTTATAGTAGATGCTGGTCTTGACTTCAGAGCAAATAATGTAACGTATTTAGAGGAAACATCGTAGAAATCTAGTAAATATTTGACACCACCTCATGCAGTCGGCGCAGGCCCAGCCGTATCAACAGATGCTAAATGCATTGGTTGTGTTGGTAATAATGACTGGGTGTTGTGTGAAGTCCTTAGGTTAGTTAGGTTTAAGTGGTTCTAAGTTCTAGGGGACTGATGACCATAGATGTTAAGTCCCATGGTGCTCAGAGCCATTTCTGTGTTGGTAATATTGGATTTAGTTCGATGTTACAGATTACAGTATTTGTTTTTTGGCTTAGCCTTATGGCACGTGAGATTGATTTTAATAGATATTGAGGTTATCTGTGCATATTTCGGAAATAACAATATAAGGTCAGTTTCCTGGCCCATTTGGTAGCACACGTAGTGACCACGAGCATAGTTAGTACACCAAACTAAGGATCCTCTACATGTATTTGTGATACCTAAACACGACTCATTGCTACTAACATTACTTTGTTAGAAGAGTATGTCATTGTGAATCTTGTAATGTCGTTTAATTCCCTCAAATGGGTTGCCTGAGAAAAGAGATTTTGCCTTATGCCACCTAAGATCTGAATCCTGTAATGTTGCCCTGCTAGTACAATTATCTAAATAATATTGTGTTTAGTGTGCGTCTTTCATCAAAAGTATTCAGTAATCTGTGGTATCTATCAGTGAGATTTGAAAATTCAGTTACATTTTGTGGGAGAAGGGATAAAGCATCATCGACGACATTATTCTTAATTAGGACACACATTTCTTCAGAGTTGTACTCTTGAAGAAATGCTGTCCATTTTTCAGTTCTACAGTACAGTAATTTAAATACTAATTGAGGGCTAATCGTAGTACACGTTCATATGTTTACTACAAATGTAACAATTAAATTTCCTTAAAGCCCAGCTAGGGGTTTGAGTTCAGTAGCTGAACATCCATGTTCGCATTTAGATAAAGGTCTAGTTGCAAAACTATTAATCTAACTTCACCATCTGTCTTCGTCATCTGAAAGAGACAAGCACTTATTCCAGAAAAGGATGCATCAGTGGCAATACAAAAGCCTAACCTCATGTGAGAGTGCTATATCAGAATCCACAAGCTCTTCTTTAATACCATAAAAATCTATTTGATAGCTATCTGACCAAACCCAAACTATGTCCTCCTTCAGTAAACCTAAGACTGACGCGCTGTTCAGTAGTTTATTGTGCACAAAACTTTGAAGAAGGAACTAAAACGAACAAATGCTTTCAACTGACATTTCATGTGAGGTGCAGGAAAACTATTAATTGCACTTGTTTTACTGGGCTCAGGTACTATGCCTGGTGGGAAAATATTATGACCTATAAAATTAATCTCCTCTCGACCAAACTTTGATAAACGTATAACATTTTCTTGTCTATCAAATTACATGTGAGCATAGTGTCTGGCGCTGCAAAACAGACACCAGAGCTCATATTACGCTAGAGGGCAAAACACGATATTGATAGCTCCTACAAATGTGATAAAAGCTGTATGTTTAAAAAAACTGATAATGGGTTTTGCCAGTAAGAAGCTCTCTAATGTAGGCTAGGTAAATAGTATACGTTGGAACTTTTAAAGTTGGTTTTCCTAATTCTCAGGTGTATGTGTATTTACTGGTACTTAAATTGTGTTAACTGCTCATGTGTCTAGGACTAGACATCCCTTTCTAGTAAGTTAAGTAACAAATGACTACAATAGAGGGAGTGAGAACGTACCATGACGTTCTCTTCATCTCGCGGCCTACAGCCTCACATTTCGATCGTGGGATGGGGTATTATTTCCTACAAAAACTATTACGTGGTGGCATGTTCAAGTAATAGACATAATCGTTTATTACTCCAGGTTTTTTGTCGAATACTTGAAAATGTGCCCTTATTAATTACGTCAGTTGTTGTCGTTGTTGCTCATCAAGATGTGGTGACTTAAGCATATTAGTGATTATCAGAATAATTCTTACCACTTATCTGGGCAGAAGTCTATCGTTGCTTCCTTGTCCCTTGAAAGCTCAATGCCTATCAGACAGTCAGCAAAAAGATTCTTTAAAATCAGGAATGGGTATAAAGTCACACCATTACATATAGAAATATTTAGAGGAGTTTGCCATTAGACAGGCTATGACCTCGCACCAAAAGCTGCTATTATCTGACAATCCTGTACTGGATATATTGGTGCTTCGTTTACTTCTTTAATTTTATTAAACATATTTTGCGACATGACAATCACAAAGGCACCAGTATCTAGAATAATAGTAGTAGAGATAGCCCTGCGATAGCATTTATAGATGGTTACACTAGAACTTGCATTTCGTTCGAAACTGTATGCTGATCGTTGCACAGTTCTTCTCTAGTGTCATTACCTTAATTACGTCTCAACATGTTAACGTGGCGACCAGCAGTGCCCCCACACTACGATACACACTTAAAATGAGGTCGGAATTATGTTGTTGAACCATTCGTTACTTAAATGAGATTCATGCAATGACCTTGATTTGGCCACCTGTTGTCAGGTGAATAGGGTTTCGATGGTGTCGGTAAGAAATATTTTCATAAATCTGGTTCTGGTTTACATTGTGTGCATGCCATTAACCATTATTATTGTTTCTGTAATTATGTCCACCGTCATTTTCTTGATAGCAGGGATGATGCCTATTATTATTATTATTATTATTATTATTATTATTATGCGTCCTATTAATAAAAATTTCTATTCGGATTCTGTGAACGATGATCAGATCGTCTCATGTTATACCCGGATGACGTCGGCTGTGACGTCATAAGCGACTGCGGAAGCCATGCGTCTGGCCGTTACAGAGTAGCTGCGCGTGGGGCTGGCTCGGCGGCGCCGCGTCCTTGTAGAATTCATTCTTATTGTTATTAGCCTTCAGCTCTTCGTGTATAAGGTCAGTTGAATCTAGAACCGACATGAAATGTTCTAGGTCGTCTTCTGGTACGTGTATTAAGTTTTAACGAATATCTAATGTCCGTTTTGCCTTCAGACTTCTCAGCACATGTTTGTGCTTGATTGGCTCCTACCAGTAAAGTATTTTGCCCTTAGAAGTGTCTATTAAGCTTAGAATAGAATTTTTCTGTGTTAAAATCCTTTTATAGGCATTTACTGACGATCACAGCCCTAAATTTCGAAAAAAGGTTCGCTCGAACTGTTCATAAGTTGGACATTACTCGGCCATTTATGTCGCCCATACTGTTCCCTCTTCCGTTATATACCCTGTCGTGAAGCGTATCATTTGCTGCTCCAACCAGGATGGCAGCAAAACGCCTTTGAAGCCCTTTAAGGACACAATCGAATGAGGAATTAACTTTTCTATTATAAAAATCTGGAATTGTCTGTGTTCAAGCAAGATATTGTGCAACATATGTGTTGTTGGTATTTCGTACGGTGCATTAATCGGAAACAAACCACTAGGAGTCATTGCATCACTGTACCGCTTGGGAAGAACAGCACATATTGTGCTGGCAATCCATGCTGCATTTCGTACTATACCTCTGACAGTGTAGATATTTCTTGCTAAATGTTAGCTATCTGCATTGTTATCTTCACAAATGTAGTGACTAGAGGCTAAACGTAGAACCTCTCTTCATTCCCCAGAGATCCTAAGCGAGTGGCGCCATTCAGGAAGGCAGCCGTCAGAGAGAACCATGGAGAAACTTCTGGACAAGTCCACAGAAGCGCTGCGGCAAAAAGATTTTTGTGGAGCGGGACACCGTCAAAATTAACTGGAATTGCCGAGAGCTGTCTGAATACAGAGTCACAGAAGTAGTTTTCTCAAGAATAGAAGCTGCCAGACGCCGTAAAAAGAACAAAAGATTTCCGTCTAGCCTCCTCTTGGCTTTTATGTGAATTGCACTGTTATTGCTGGCTACTGTTGTAGTAATTGCGTAGTAGCACCGCTTTAATTGCCACTGTGACAACCGCAGTCCTATGAACTAAGTATACTACAAGAATCTCTTTCAAATTGATACAATTATTAGCGGGATAATGAAGATAAAATTTAATGTTAGCAACTGCCAATTATATACGGCGAGACAGCAGAAAATGTAAACCCCGACGAAATGATGTCAAGTTAATGAAATCTTGTTGTCTCTATACAGTACGAACAGACTGTCTGTGGTAACGAATTCTGTATTTTGTATAGCCTCGTGTATTCACTAATGCACTCATTTAATCGTGTATTCAGACGGCCATAAGAGTTCTGTTGTGCTCCACGTGTTTTTGCGTTTGCTCACTCGATTTAGCCAGTAATGCGGACTACAATTTATTACATTTCATCATGCCAGAATTATAACAGAAGATAAATCTGGGGATCGATCCGTACCAAATTAGTAGAAACGGTTGTTGTTAAAGTGGAGGAAATGGCAGAACACTGATGAAGATCAGTCTTAGATAAAATCGCACTCACTCTCCCCCAAATCTCACCCATGATAACCAGCACCATACCACATAATGGTAGAGAGGCCTAACATTGTTCAGATGTTCTAAAACAACTAAGTAAATCTAAGTAAAACAAGACAAACACTAAGACTGACAGAAATACGTGTCTGGCGTATCACAAGGAAAAAATTAGAAAACAATTCACAGAATCTTGAAAGTCATACCACACGCTTTTCACCGTCGGCAAATGAACTGCCACCCTCTGGTACGAAAATGAAACATAGAGCACCAAAATAAGAAATGTGCGGCACAAACATCAAGTATTGGAGGTTCTCTCGCCGTAGCAAGAAGTCTTGCACCATAGGGTTGGGGCCCAGGTGAAGGCGAATAAGGAGGATCTCATGCCGCCTGTGGGGCTGGAAGAAGGTACGCCATGGCCTCGTTGTGGATTTTCCTAGAGGCAGCTTGTTGTCACTTCCAGTCACTATTCTACTCATTGACACATGACTTTGCACCTCGACAGTGAAGGAATAGCATGCATGGCATATTGATCTATCTGATAATCACGACGCGTCTCCTTCGCTGCTATATCCGCCCTTTTGTTCGACGTAATATCCATGTGCCCTGCCTCCCTGCAGTTAGACATCCTCTTACCCAGCTTTTGTACGTGGACGAGGGCGTCCTGAATATTACAGACTACGTTATCTGCTGGGTGCAAACGTTGTGGAGAGTGTGGGGCACTCGGGGAATCGGAACAGACAAGGAATAGAGCACTCAAAATACATCTCGCATGCTCCAATGCCCGCAAGGTCGCTTACAATTCTGCAGTGGAGACAGTAAAGTCTTGAGTCAATCGGATCCTTACCATACGATCGGGGGAAACAACCGAGCAATAAACGTAGTGGTCCTGTTTTGACCCATCCGCAAACACATCTACAGAGCCATGCTGCTTATTCAAAAGGTATAAAATGGTGTACTAAAACATATGCAGGCGTGCAACCTCTTGGCCGGCCGGGTTGGCCGAGCGGTTCTAGGCGCTGCAGTCTGGAACCGCGCGACCGCTACGGTCGCAGGTTCGAATCCTGCCTCGGGCATGGATGTGTGTTATGTCCTTAGGTTAGTTAGGTTTAAGTAGTTCTAAGTTCTAGGGGACTGATGACCTCAGATGTTAAGTCCCATAGTGCTCAGAGCCATTTCAACCATTTTTTTGCAACCTCTTCTGTAGTGCGCTACGGATAAAATAGTCCAGACCTCTGCAGTAACCAAGGTTGCAGGCGGCAAAAACGCTGGATTTGGCATTCCACTTGCTTTACACGAAATAACTCCGGCACAGGCTGCACGTAGGTCATAATAGAGTTGTTGGTCTTTGACGATTGCAGAAAAGGCGTTCCAGAAACGGATAAACAACAATACTGTATGAAAATTCCTGGGAGAATAAAACCGTGTGCCGGCCGATGTTCGAACTCAGGATCTTTACCTTTCACAGGCAAGTGCTCTGCCAACTGTGCTACCCAAGCACGAGTCAGCAGCTGCCCTTACATCTGTACTTCCGGCAATACCTCGTCACCTACATTTCAAATTTCACAGAAACTGTTTTGGAAACAGAAAGAAAGGATATTGCGGAAACAAGGCTTAGCCACAGACTGGAAGATGTTCCAAGATGAAATTATCACTCTGCAGCGGAGTGTGGGCTGATATGAAACCCCATGACAGATTTAGTGAAGTTTGGAAGGTAGAAGACGAGGTACTGGCAGAAGTACAGCTGTGAGGACGGATCGTGACTCGTGCTAGGGTTGCTCATCATGGGTCAAAATTTCATTCTGGGAACAATATGGTGTGTTCGTGAATTCGGAATAGTGAGAAACTTGCATGCCTGACGCACCAGGAGGAGCTGCCACTGTATGATGAGAGGTTGTTCCCCAGCCTAAGCACAGAGACTGGGCATGGGGCTCGTCCTTTAAGCTTCCTTAGCCGGCCATATACCTCATTTTGGATAGCGTCAGCGATCTTCAGATAAGAAGCCTCGATGTTTCATACGATCTGCACTGCAGCCATTATCTGGTCACGATCTTACGAAAGCATTAAAAAACTGTAGACTTGTTTCGAAGGCAATTTAAGATATTCAGTGTCGGCTTTCAGGTGCCTCAGGTGTGGTAACTACAACAGATGGAGTAAAAAATGAGACCCAGAAACCTCACTGCGTCTTTAACACGTACAATGGCGTCCCTCCTATGGAAGACTGACGGTAAAATATGCAGTTGTATCCCTTATATGAAAGTCAGCTAAATTAAAAATACGTCGAGAGCGATTAAAAGGAACACACACTTCCCTTCAGAGAAATGAAAACCTCTTTCTGTAGCCTCTCACTGTAAGATGCAAATGACATGTCGCTGTTGCATTACTTGAAGAGGAACAGAAAACTGCAGAATCGTCCACAAATAAGGAGCATTTCACAAGACTTCGTATTGTAGATGTATGGGTGTGGCAAAGAGGATAACACATAAAACACCGCCCTCAAAACGATCCGATAGCAAGTCATCAATTCGGAACCTCAAAGAACGGTGAATGAAGTTGGGGAGGCGACCATAAAAGCCCCGTCGGCGTGGCTACCCCAGAATACTGCGTCTTCAAGCAGTGTCGTACTCCTTCTGGTGTCGTAGAGCAGATATATACAGTTCTGTTTGCTAAGGAAAGCCCGCAGGATTGAAGCCTCTAGCAGGGTCATTGTTGTCGACAGTGGTACATCTCCAGAATACACACTGAAAGCGGCTAAGGAATTATCTGGTCTCTAACATCAAGACGACGGTGAACCATTTGTTTCAATGTCTTTCCTACGCAGTTCGTTAAGGCGTCGCTACTGTAACTACAGGGAGAAATTGGGTCCTTTCCTGATGTGAGGAGGAGAGCTGTCGAAACTGCGTCTCTCCATGAGCTGGAATAGTGGTCTGTCTCCCTCATAAAATTAAAAAAATTCGAGGAGGATTTTCTTTTACTCTTTGCAAATGTCGAAGCATGCAGTACTAATCTGGTTCAGTATCAAGATCCTTAGATAGTACAGATCCTGTTCCCATGCCGAGAAACGGCAGTTGTATGACCCCGAATTGACCGATCTGAATTCCAACTAGCCCCTCTCAGCATCTCGGAAAGCCGGATCCTGGCTGGAATTGCCAGTGATTGTTCCGTCGTCGTTTGGACGATGTCTGCGGCCGTTGTTTGGAGGCACCTGTGTTTCAGCACTACTGCTGTTGATATATAACTGCATCTATCGGAAATCATCTTGATGATTATCCATATTCATGTAGAACAAACGTAACGTTTGACAGAGTCCAGGAACGGTTGCCATAAACTTTTATTGTTATTCTTATGATCGAGTCTTGGCTCTCCAATCTCGAAAGTCTGCGAGGCTGTTGGGCGGCATTTAAACTGAAGTACAGCCACGTACCTGACCCAGACTGCTGGGTCGCACTCATTGGGCCACAAAAGTACAGGTTTCTCTCTAATATTCCCTGTCAATTTTGGGATCGATAAGTCAGTGGCAACGTGGATCAGTCGTGTGGTACGGCCCATCCATTCCTGGAGGCTTCCATGGTCTTCAAACGCAGCGGCACAGTGGATCAGTCGTGTGGTATGGCCCATCCACTCCTGGAGATTGCCTTAGTGTTGAAACACAGCTAGCTGGATGTACAGTGGTCAGTTAGCTCTACTGACTATCCATTTCATCGGCTTCCTTTCAAATAACGCTGCATCCAGTAGATGGATTCAGAATGGGATATGGTCGTTCGGATGAAGGTCATCGGGTTTCTTCACTCTGAGCATAGTGTGCAAGGGCTGGAAAGCAAACAGATTAATCGATGTATTAGGAGGACCCAATAGCAGCTGAGATATGAGCTAGACTGCCCATGTTGAACACGTACAGATCCGGACTGAAGTTAAGGTTCGTGGAGGTATAGCACCTGCTCCTTTCACAGTCATCATCTACCATCTGAAGATGGGTCTGAAGATGGTTTAAAACGGACCATCTGGGTAACCTTATATACAAAATAATCTTTATTGCGGTTGTGACTGTTTGTATTCAGTTTTAGATAGTAATCTACTGACCCTGGCTACTGCTTGTACATCAGGAATCAAGGAGAGAGCAGAATGATGGTGTGCGTTATTGACTAACATAGCATCTCCTCCCTTGGCCCTTCCTCAGTCAGGTTTCTCTGGTGTTAGAATGTATATCCCTGCAGCATATGGGTATCTGTAACTTTAAAATGTGTTTCTTGTGTATACGAGGACAGGGAATGTGTCTGTGGTAAGAGTTTCATGTGCCCTGTCGTATGGGAGCCATTTATCATGGGTTGCACTTTCATCCAGTGTCTTGGCTGGGAGGGAGAACCTACAATGGTGGCGATATCGTTGCTCCAGGCGGATTTCAAATTTCATTACCTCTTAAGCAGATGCAATAGAACTGTCAAATGAGACTTCAAGCTCGTATATCTTCAAGGTAAACGCCGCAATCTCTACTTAAGACAGGGTTGTTCCCAGAGCAATTTACACACATAGGAAATGTACAAATGTCACCTTCGTGGCCAGCCTTACCACATTTGCCACAAGTGACTTCTGCCTTACTCCAAGAGCAGTGTGCCCGAAGCGCTGGCGTTTAAAACAGCTCATTGGGTTAAGGGCATAGTGCTGTAAGTGTATGTGAAGGAAACCCGCCTTGATATACTCTAAGAGTTTTCTGCTTTGAAGATAAAGATAGTCGGATCTCTACCCATCGACCCATTTCGTTAGGGTAAAGATAAAAGAGTCATATCTTAACCCATCGACCCCTTTCATGAAATACTGTTCAAAAACATTACAGGAACATGACTCTGGGCATCTGCCATACTCACTGAGCAGTGATTGGGGACTGTGTATGTTATCAAATTGTACCCTTCTCTCTCAAAATTTGGGTGTAGAACAAAATATCACTATATCCTTGGTCATTTACATAAAAAGAACTGAAATGCCCGACAGGTGTCGAAAACGAAACCCTAGGTGCTTTTCATTGGATGACGAGAACTTCATTAACGTGTATGCTCACTGCGAGTGTTTATTACTGCCTGACGCCTATGTACAGTACGTTTTTTTTTTTTTTTTTGTGGTCATCAGTCTACTGATTGGTTTGATGCGGCCCGCCACGAATTCCTTTCCTGTGCTAACCTCTTCATCTCAGAGTAGCACTTGCAACCTACGTCCTCAATTATTTGCTTGACGTACTCCAGTCTCTGTTTTCCTCTACAGTTATTGCCCTCTACAGCTCCCTCTAGTACCATGGAAGTCATTCCCTCATGTCTTAGCAGATGTCCTATCATACTGTCCCTTCTCCTTATCAGTGTTTTCCACATATTCCTTTCCTCCCCGATTCTGCGTAGAACCTCCTCATTCCTTACCATATCAGTCCACCTAATTTTCAACATTCGTCTATAGCACCTCATCTCAAATGCTTCGATTCTCTTCTGTTCCGGTTTTCCTACAGTCCATGTTTCACTACCATACAATGCTGTACTCCAGACGTACATCTTCAGAAATTTCTTCCTCAAATTAAGGCCGGTATTTGATATTAGTAGACTTCTCTTGGCCAGAAATGCCTTTTTTGCCATAGCGAGTCTGCTTTTGATGTCCTCCTTGCTCCGTCCGTCATTGATTATTTTACTGCCTAGGTAGCAGAATTCCTTAACTTCACTGACTTCGTGACCATCAATCCTGATGTTAAGTTTCTCGCTGTTCTCATTTCTACTACTTCTCATTACCTTCGTCTTCCTCCGATTTACTCTCAAACCATACTGTGTACTCATTAGACTGTTCATTTCGTTCAGCAGATCATTTAATTCTTCTTCACTTTCACTCAGGATAGCAATGTCATCAGCGAATCGTATCATTGATATCCTTTCACCTTGTATTTTAATTCCACTCCTGAACCTTTCTTTTAGTTCCATCATTGCTTCCCCGATGTACAGATTGAAGAGTAGGGGCGAAAGGCTACAGCCTTGTCTTACACCCTTCTTAATACGAGCACTTCGTTCTTGATCGTCCACTCTTATTATTCCCTCTTGGTTGTTGTACATATTGTATATGACCCGTCTCTCCCTATAGCTTACCCCTACTTTTTTCAGAATCTCGAACAGCTTGCACCATTTTATATTGTCGAACGCTTTTTCCAGGTCGACAAATCCTATGAAAGTGTCTTGATTTTTCTTTATCCTTGCTTCCATTATTAGCCGTAACGTCAGAATTGCCTCTCTCGTCCCCTTACTTTTCCTAAAGCCAAACTGATCGTCATCTAGCGCATTCTCAATTTTCTTTTCCATTCTTCTGTATATTATTATTGTAAGCAGCTTCGATGCGCGAGCTGTTAAGCTGATTGTGCGATAATTCTCGCACTTGTCAGCTCTTGCCGTCTTCGGAATTGCTTGGATGATGCTTTTCCGAAAGTCTGATGGTATGTCGCCAGACTCATATATTCTACACAACAACGTGAATACTCGTTTTGTTGCCACTTCCCCCAATGATTTTAGAAATTCTGATGGAATGTTATCTATCCCTTCTGCCTTATTTGACCGTAAGTCCTCCAAAGCTCATTTAAATTAAGATCCTAATACTGGATCCCCTATCTCTTCTAAATCGACTCCTATTTCTTCTTCTATCACATCAGACAAATATTCACCCTCATAGAGGCTTTCAATGTATTCTTTCCACCTATCTGCTCTCTCCTCTGCATTTAACAGTGGAATTCCCGTTGCACTCTTAATGTTACCACCGTTGCTTTTAATGTCACCAAAGGTTGTTTTGTCTTTCCTGTATGCTGAGTCTGTCCTTCCGACAATCATATCTTTTTCGATGTCTTCACATTTTTCCTGCAGCCATTTCGTCTTAGCTTCCCTGCACTTCCTATTTATTTCATTCCTCAGCGACTTGTATTTCTGTATTCCTGATTTTCCCGGAACATGTTTGTACTTCCTCCTTTCATCAATCAACTGAAGTATTTCTTCTGTTACCCATGGTTTCTTCGCAGCTACCTTCTTTGTACCTATGTTTTCCTTCCCAACTTCTGTGATGGCCCTTTTTAGAGATGTCTAGTCCTCTTCAACTGTACTGCCTACTGCGCTATTCCTTATTGCTGTATCTATAGCGTTAGAGAACTTCAAACGTATCTCGTCATTCCTTAGTACTTCCGTATCCCACTCCTTTGCGTATTGATTCTTCCTGACTATTGTCTTGAACTTCAGCCTACTCTTCATCACTACTATATTGTGATCTGAGTCTATATCTGCTCGTGGGTACGCCTTGCAATCCAGTATCTGATTTCGGAATCTCTGACCATGATGTAATCTAATTGAAATCTTCCTGTATCTCCCGGCCTTTTCCAAGTATACCTCCTCCTCTTGTGATTTTTGAACAGGGAATTCGCTATTACGAGCTGAAACTTGTTACAGAACTCAATTAGTCTTTCTCCTCTTTCATTCATTGTCCCAAGCCCATATTCTCCTGTAACCTTTTCTTCTACTCCTTCCCCTACAAATGCATTACAGTCGCCCATGACTATCAGATTTTCGTCCCCCTTTACATACTGCATTACCCTTTCAATATCCTCATACACTTTCTCTATCTGTTCATCTTCAGCTTGCGACGTCGACATGTATACCTGAACTATCGTTGTTGGTCTGCTGTCGAATCTGATTAGAACAACCCGGTCACTGAACTGTTCACAGTAACACACCCTCTGCCCTGAGGTACCATGCCGGCTACCCATATGGGTACGTATAAATTTACAAAAGTCACCCTGTGAAATCTGTTCCTATTCTTCAATGAGGTCCTATTTGAGTTCTTGGCTGCCTGTGGTGAAACAACAGGACCACAACACACAGCTGTCAGGTACGTCCCACATATAAGCGATGGAGTTCAGGTCGGAACTCACTGCTGGACATTCCATTACTTCAATATCGAGGCTTCGCTAAATAACCCCACTGATGCCCGCCACATAGGCCTTGCCATTAGAAGTAATTCAGGGCCACCACCGTATGCAGCAGCCGCCACAAGGTCCAACTCGATTTATTCGACTTACTGCCAGGCATTTAGGTGACATGGATGAAGATAAGATCCGTAAGGCTGCCACCACATAACAGAACTTTAGACAACATTTGGCATGTACCACTTACCATAATGTCCACATACAACCACAGCAACCATCTTGCGTCAAAGATACCTGGACTCGTCTGTGAATAACGTGTTTCACCAGCGACGAAGTTGCCAGTTTATGTGGGAACGGCAGAACTGTGAGATGTTGTCGCGTCAGCTGTGGTAGTTTGGGTCATAAAGTCCTTTCCCTTAACTTGTTCCGTGCCGTCTGATCGGACGTAGGGGATCCACTTGCCTTTCTGAGATCGTCTTGCAGTTCTCTGGCTGTAGGCATACGACGCCACACCAGAAAGCAGAGATGGACAGATATCAGACTTCACGTGGAGTTATAATGTGTCGGCTACAATGTCCAACTCGCCTTTTGTACTGGTCAGTCTCCCTGTAGTGTGTTCACAACCCGTACATGACACACGGAGAGGCATTGGCATTTGCAGCAACACAATCGAAAGTCCTCCCCTTTCGGATCAAACAGACCGTCCGTGCACTGCATTAAGATGTGGCATTGTTTGTCCTTGGTTGAATAGAAAGTCCAAAAATGACAGCTTCCATCTGAGTATCTTACTAGGAAGCACTGGTACACCGATACTCACTTCCACACGAAGGGTCATCTGACGCTGTAATGCGTAGCATAGGCAATACATGAGGAATGATTTTAATTGTTGCCTACATTGAGAGCGAATATCTTAAGCGATATAATGAATCTAACTACAAAATATATTTAACATGCCGGAAGCCGATACTCGTCTTCCCATAATTCTTTTGAACAGTATTTTTCGCACGTTAAAAATAGCTTCTCCAGCCCACTCATCTTTTAGTTCTTCTTTGGGAAATTCTATACGATGTCTATATGGCAGAACACCTTTGCTGTAGTTCAAGGTGTCGTGGAGCTCTGTTTCAGTGGCATATTTCCTGAGGTATTTAGTTTTCTGGAGGATCATCGCTTTTTGGAAACTAACAGTACTGGTGTAGGTATGTAGTATGTGGTGCATTTTAAACTTAAATCATCTTGTGAAGTGCAAGTGTTTCAGGAGGTCACTTACAGTCTGAGGCTGAGTCAATGAACTTTCACCTTGACCTTAATCAAATCGCATAATCATAGCTCTCCCCCTATCCTCTTCTTCCCTCCTGTACCCTCCTCTCACGGCGCCACCACTCTATCTCCAAGCAATCACAGAGCAATATTAAAAATGAAACAAAGAATGAAAAACCCAATATGACGGAAATAGTCGAATTGCGTTTGTGCAAAATTTCAGACCCCCTCCCCTCACCCTATCTCGAACCAACCACAGTGCAGAACTCCTTAACTCCGAAAAATCATAGGACAGTAATAAATATCCGGGTTGATGAAAATAAATGTTTTGTGTGCATTGCACACCTTACCCCGTCCCCTTTCCAAGTAATCAGAACATAGTATTTAAATAATGTGTGAAATTACATTATTTCCCCCATATACTTCCCTGTCTCCAACCAGTCAGAGAATGACCTTAAAAACAGTGGAAGCCTCAAATTAAAATAAAAAATTTCATTATTTTCGAAAAATATTTGCCTTTGGCGTAAAATGTGGCAATTACATTATTTACATACACATACACTATGTGATCAAAAGTATCCGGACACCCTCAAAAGATACGTATTTCATATTAGGTGCATTGTGCTGCTCCCTACTGCCAGGTACACTATATCAGCGACCTCAGTAGTCATTAGACATCGTGAGAGAGCAGAATGGGGCACTCGGCGGAACTAACGGACTTCGAACGTTGTCAGGTGACTGGGTGTCACTTATGTCATTCGTCAGTACGCGAGATTTCCACACTCTTAAACATCCCTCGATCCACTGTTTCGGATGTGATAGTGAGGTGGAAATGTGAAGGCTTACGTACAGCAAAGAGCGAAAAGCCGACCTCGTCTGTTGGCTGACAGAGACCGCAGACAGTTGAAGAGGGTCGAATTGTGTGATAGGCAAACATCTATCCAGACCATTACACAGGAATTCTGAACTGCATCAGGATCCACTGTAAATACTATAAGAGTTAGGCGGGAGTTGAGAAAATTTGAATTTCATGGCCGAGCGGCTGCTCATAAGCCACACATCACGCCGTAAATGCGAAACGACCCCTCGTTTCGCGTAAGGAAAGTAAACAATGGACAATTCAAAACTGGAAATACGTTCTGTGCAGTGACGAATCACGGTACACAATGTGGAGATCCGATGGCAGGGTGTGGGTGTGGCGAATGCCCGGTGAACGTCATCTGCCAGCGTGTGTAGTGCCAACACTAAATTCGAAGGAGGTGGTATCATGGTGTGGTCGTGTTTTTCATGGAGGGGGCTTGCACCCTTTGTTGTTTTGCGTGGCACTATATCAGCACAGGCATACATTTACGTTTTAAGCGCCTTCTTGCTTCCCACTGTTGAAGAGTAATTCGGGGACAGCGATTGCATCTTTCAACACGATCGAGCACCTGTTCATAATGCATGGTCTGTGGCGAAGTGGTTACACGACAATAACGTCCTTGTAATAGACTGGTTTGCACAGAGTCCTGAGCTGAATCCTACAGAACATCTTTGGGATGTTTTGGAACGCTGACTTCCTGCCAAGCCTCACGGACCGACATCGATACCTCTCCTCAGTGCAGTACTTCGTGAAGAATGGGCTGCCATTCCCCAGTAAACGTTCCAGCACCTGATTGAACGTATGCCTTCGAGAGTGGAGGTTGCCATCAACGCTAGGGGTGGGCCAAAACCATATTGAATTCCAGCATTACCGACGGAGGACGTCTCAAACTTGTCATTTTCAGTCAGTTGTCCGAATACTTTTGATCACATAGTGCACATACCTGTAGTGCAAGCAATTAAAATAACTGCCAGATAAAAGTTTTGAATTATATATATATAATGTAGCACACACACACTTCAAAGTGTTCCCTCTCCTCCCCTCCAATCAGAGACCAGTATTAAAAAGGCAAGGGCCAACTACAACGTAGCCACATCCGGGCTGAGTGCTTAAAAAATCTGATCGACCTGAATTATTTATCAAACAAATGCCTTATTGCCTCTCTCTCCTCCCCTTGATTTAGAACCCAGTTTTACTACTACAATGGAGCTGCATCTGTTGTGTATTCAATGGCATCCGAAATACTTATAAAAAAAGTCAAAGCATCTGAACTGCCAAAAGTACCGAAAATGATGTACTACGTTCTCATAACTGTCTTCCAAAATATAATCAATGGACTGCAAGACCATTCACATTGGCAAATTTTCATTCGCAGCTATATATCATTCGATATGCAATATTGGAACGAGTGTATAACATACTCTTCATAAATAATTAAAAATCAGTGTCTGCTTATAAAATATAAATAAAAATTTGGGATACATAGCTGCTGAACATAGGTTTTACCTTAAATACCATACCCTGACCCTGAATGCGAAATAACACCTGAAACGTTTGGTTAAATCCGCAGGACAGAACAGGCAGTTGGAATTGTGGAATGGGGCCAAAAATGAGCTTCTGTCAGTTACACTCGAACACACGTAACTTTCGCCAACTCGAACACTGGCTATTGCTCACGGGAATACCCCCAACAGCCAACTATGAAAACCAATGGCACAATATGAACAGACTGGCTTCGGTAATTAAATCACTATTCAACTTTGATGTCCTGGGTCGGTGAGCCACGAACCTCAATCAGAGCAGCTCCTACACACTCCGACACTGCGTAGAGACCGCCAGCGGGCTCGGCCCACGGCAGCGTGCGAAGATTTCCTGGCTGATCCACACCAACCGAGCGACTGCCGCACACCGGCTCTACTTGATCAACTGATTTACAGGGCCCAATAAACGCATGATAGTGCAAGACCCAGAAAACGAGGAGTAAGTTTACTTAGATTCCCACCGCGTATCTGTCTCCCCTGGAAATTGTGGACATAAACTTGGTCCCGGCCTGCCCTTAAAGGTTTCCCGATTACGATTATAACGCTCCGCTTGCTTATTATGGGCTCTTAGTATATTAGGCCTGGCCCGGTTCCAGTTTTCTTTGATAACACACGGATTAATATCGGCTGGAATGAGATCTTGAATACCCCACAAGTTCGAAAGAGGGGAATTAACTGGATGTGAAAAGATCAATGATGCATTCGTAGCTCGCAAGGCTTCATGACTGGCGGTATTAAATGCAAAACTAAGCCAGGGAAGACTGGAGTCCCATTTACTGGATGTTTTCTGATGGTAAATAATCAAAGCGGACTTAATATGCCGATTAACTCTCGCCGCAACGGACCTCTGGGGATATACGGGGTGGTAGTGACATGCTTGACACCGTTCCGTGAACAGAAGCCTTTGAAAGGGGCCGAAAGAAAGGTAGGGACGTTATCACTAACTAGCTGCTTGGGTGGTCCAAAAACACTGAAGACACTAGTTAAATGATTAATAGTGGTGGCAGCGGTAACGTTACGGCTAGGAAGGGGCCAAGTACATCTTGACAACGCATCAATCACAACTAGAACATATCGATGACCCCATCTAGTGCCAGGTAAAAGCCCCAAATAATCAATATAGAGCTTGTGCATAGGACAGGACTCTCGTTCAGGACTTAACCAACCTTGTTGGAGAGCATTCTTGGGTTTAGTTACATTACACAAGCGGCATTGGGATATCATTTGTCTCACATTCCGGTCCATGGAGGACCGAGTTAAATGCTCCTTGATTCTTTGGAGAGTCTCATAAGTCCCTAAATGGCTACCCACCAACGAATCATAAAAATAACGAAAGAACGGATGCACCATGGTTGCAGGAAAACAGATCTTAGACTGCTTAGCATTGCCCACCTTCCTGCAAAGAATAACCCTCTTGACAACATACTCATCCGACAGCTCTCCTGCCAACACACTTTGCTTAATACCGGCCCAAACAGGGTCCTGATCCTGATGCTGAGCAATGTCTTCGAACAAAAGGGGAATTTCATCAAACATCATACAATTAAGGATGTCGCCCTCTACCTGCTGCCTTCTCTCACTAGATGTAGCTGCGATGAACATCCGGCTGAGGACATCCGCAAGGACATTTTCAGAGCCCTTCACATGTTGGACTTCAAACTGAAATGCCGAAATACATACTCCCCACCTATCAATACGGCCAGTTTTACGCGGCCTAGCGAACACCCCACTCAAAGCTTGATTGTCTGTTTCCAATTGGAAAACCCGATGTTCAAAGTAGAAGCGGTACTTCTCTAAGGCAAATAAAACGGCCAAGGCCTCGCACTCGTAGACAGAGTACTTAAGCTCAATTAACCGACGACACGCGTAGGCTAATGGCTGTCTCTGCCCCTCCAACTCCTGGAGAAGAACAGCTGAAACACACGCATTAGAAGCGCCAGTTTGAACAATAAACCTTTTATTAAAGTCGGGTACCCCAAGAGCCGGCAGATAGGCCATCGCCGTCTTAATGTGCTCAAAGGCAGCCTCCTGGGCGGGTCCTCATTCAAAACGCATGCCCTTTCGGCGTAATTGATTTAAAGGTGCCGCCAAATGAGCAAAATTGGGAACAAAACGGCTAAAGTAATGTGGCATGCCTATAAATTAAGCAATTCCACGTTTATCAGTAGGGGGAGGCAATGCCAGCAAGGCCTTAGTCCGCTCTTGGTCAATGCGAATACTTTGACCTGACACTACATGGCCTACCAAAGATACCTCCTCCTTAGCTAGCGTGATTTTACTAGGCTTAACAGTTAGACCAGCTCGCTGTAATCTCAACAGTACTTGTTGGATATGCTCCAAATTATCCTCAAACGAACGACTATAGATAACCAAGTCGTCCAAATAATTATAGACACAGACTAACTGTAAGTCGCCGTGGATTTTATCCAACAAACGACTAAGCACCGACGCTCCGATTGCTAGGAACTCTGTCAAACTCGAACAACTTCCAGTCAGTACAAAACGAAGTAACTTGTTTACATTCCTCAGCCAAAGGAAATGATAATAAGCCTGATTCAAATCAAGGTTCGTGAACCAGTTTGCGCCGGCAAACCAAGTAAAAGAATTACGCAGATCGGCAGAGGAACTGATTCAAGGACAACCTTGGCGTTCAAACGCCGGAAGTCAACCACAGGTCTGAAATCGCGCCCCTGATCTTTAGGTACATGAAATATTGGGGAAGCATAAGCAGAAGTAGAGGGCCTTGTTGGAGCATCCTTGTTGGAGCATCTGACGTATCGTAGCCTTGAGTATCTTTACCTTCGGGGGTGAAAGGCGGTATGGAGATTGCCCAGCCGCAATATCATAGGACAGATAGATATGTTATTCGAGAACGCTAGTGACACCCAGGTTATCACTAAGGAGTTGGAGAAAACCGTGCAACAAATCTCGCACCTGATAAGCGTGATGGGGCAAGAGATGGGCCAAATCGAATTCATTCGCTGCGGCCTCGACGGTCAAGGCTCCGGCAGTTTGCCATACCCTAGGTTTAGCACACTCGCAAAGGCAAAACTTCTCCCTAGGAGTAAACGTAAAGGGAAAGGTATGTCAGGAACCATCCAAGATCAACCCGGTTTTTTGATGAAATCATATCCCAAAATTAGACTAACAGGCAGTTCCTTAACCAAGGCTAAATACACAGGCCAGGAAAAATCGCCAACCGATATACTCCACCGGATACAACCGTGTAGAGGTAACACCTGCCCATTGGCCACCCGACATCTCTGTACAAGCGAAGAAACCGAATGAAGTTTCGTAAGATGCCCAAATTACAAAAACCACTCAAAACTTAATAATGAAAGAGAGCACAAACGGTCTCGCCACCTACCCGAGAACAAACATAAGGCAAAAGGGGTGATGAGGGAGCGCCCACCCGACTATGCCAAGGCCTAAAAGTTTGAACCCGAGTTCGCGGGCAAACCTGGCGTCATCTGTGGGCTCTAGGAGCCCGAGGCTGAACACAAGAGCGTACCAAATGAGCCGTACTGCCGCATCTGAAACAACGCCGGGGTTCCCTTTCGATAACTTCAACGGATGTAGATAATCCGGAATCGGCGCTGACGTTGCGCCCCTTGACCCCTGACGTTCATGGTTCTCAAAGGGTCATGCGGATGCTGCGATGACCACATCATGGAGGTCTCCCCCGGTTTTAGGCTGCTTACGGAAAACAAAATGCTACTTATCGGCAGCACGCATTCCCTTACGAACGATAGAGGTTAATTCTTGTTCAGGTAAATCAATCAATAAGGCCAACGAAGCTGTCTGGACTCTATCGACATACTGATGTAACTGCTCCTCACCGCTGCACTCCCCAAATATAACGACACTCAAGTTGGTTAGGAACCCTGGTGGTTAACCTTTGCCTAATTACGAGCTCCCTGAATTGCTGCAAGGAAAACTCTTCCACCATGGCTCGCGAGAGGAGGTTCTGCAACTCGCCTCTATCTAGTGGGTACAACAATGACAGAATTCCTTGGTGCGGAACGAGAAAGGCGGCCGTGTGTTGTTCTAGGCGAACCAGTAACCACAATAATTTTTCAATTTTTCCACCTGATCAAGTCGCTCTACAACCAATTCAGTAATATCTCAGAAGAAATAGGCTAGAGGATTAGGCGACTTGGCAAACACACCATCTAACTTGACAGCCGATGGAACAGAGCCACCCTCGGGCTGGCTCTCACTCTCTCGATGACAGCGCGAGTCGATATCTTCAAACTTCCTCTTTTCTAACTCCAAACACGTAAGCTTAAACTGTAATGTGCTCACCAGAGTTCCCTACTCAACGGTTAATTTTTTGTGATTATCCCCAAAATCTAACGTACTTACACCGGCTACCCGATTAGTTAACCGGCTGTAGCACGGCAGCGCGCAAATGGGCTACCAATTCCGGAACACTTCCTTCAATTTGTTGGCGCCTTGTTGCCAACTCGTAGACAAGATGGTCTTTCCGGAGCAGGCCGATCCTCGGACGCTGTCTGACTGCCATTTTGACAAGCACCTAAAAAAAGCCACTTCCAAAGCAATACGGTACCACCAGACACAAACAGAGACAAGAGTGAAACTGATGGCAACTAGAATGGCAAGCACAAGCGCAACCACACAGTGCTACCAATGGAACGCCTGGTTAAATCCGCAGGACGGAACAGGTAGTGGGAATTGTGGAAAGGGGCCAAAAACGAGCGGCTGTCATTTACACTCGAACACACAAACTTTATTTAGTTGCCCAAACATTACAGAGCAAATTTCCGAGCCTAACTATCGACTGAATGTGTC
This sequence comes from Schistocerca americana, assembly GCF_021461395.2. NCBI lineage: Eukaryota > Metazoa > Arthropoda > Insecta > Orthoptera > Acrididae > Schistocerca > Schistocerca americana. Next base: position 989,939,224 of record NC_060119.1, read on the forward strand.
ACACAATCTTATGGCTTAAAGGCACAACCTCTTTAATTTTTAAAACGGCTGAAGGCCCTTGATTTATAACACAACTACAATAAATTTTCAAAAGGCAGAAAGAGCAAGGTTTTATCCTTATATAATTTTTAAAAAAAGGAGGCTGAAGACCCAAACAATCTAAGACTTAATAATAAGGAATTTCATTTTTAAAACGGGTGAAGGCCCACGATTCAAAACACAAAAAATTCTTACAATGCAGAAAGGCCAAGGTCTTATCCTTAAATATTATTTTTAATTGAGGCTGAAGGCCCAAACAATCTAAGATTTAACAAGTAAGGAATTTAAATTTTAAGACGGCGGAAGGCCCATGATTGAAAAACACACTACAATAAAATTTCAAAAGTCAGAAGGCCTAAAGCTTTATCGAAAAAATATTTTAAATGAAGCTGAAGCCCCAAACAATGCAAGACTTGGCAAGTAAGGAACTTACAGTTTTAAAACCCGACTAAAAGCATACAAATTTAGACCATCGGGTATGAGCCATTAAAATACACAATCAAACACCAATAAGGAAAGGGAGTACAGCGAGCGGCGCTCAGAAGTTTCCGGGGATCAGTCTGCACGTGAAATATTAATGTTCTCTTAGGGGAGACAGGTAGTCGACCCAAGTATATTTGATCCGCCGGCAACCCAACCAAGAGACTGTCAACAGACCTACCGACCAGTACACAAGGAACTCCAAAGCCAAAACGTAAAAGGCGTAGCCGCCCACATCCAAGTATGCATAAGCTGTCAAAACTACACAGACGTGTTGGACAGTGACTACGCGGTGACGAGAGGACACTGCCTGAATTTTATGTCAGAGGCCAGGGCAGGTAACCGGAACGCTAACGGCCACAAGGCAGAAAATTCCGCTGGTGCCCTTGGACTTCAAATAACCAAAATACAGTTAAACTCCACCCAATGGTTGCCAAATTTTCGCCAACTCGAACACTCGCTGTTGCTCACGGGTCGGCCGGTGTGGCCGTGCGGTTCTAGGCGCTTCAGTCTGGAACCGCGTGACCGCTACGGTCGCAGGTTCGAATCCTGCCGCGGGCATGGATTTGTGTGCTGTCCTAAGATTAGTTAGGTTTAAGTAGTTCTTGGTTCTAGGGGACTGATGACCACAGATGTTAAGTCCCATAGTCCTCAGAGCCATTTTGTTGCTCACGGGAATACCCCCAACAGCCAACCACGAAAACCAACGGCACTATGTGAACAGATTGTCTTCGGTAATAAGTCACCACCCAACTTTGTATGTCCTGAGTCGGTGACCCACGAACCCAGTATTGGAACAGCTCCCACACATTCCGACACTGCGCAGAGACAACCAGTGGGCCCGGCCCACTACGCCGCGCGGATTTCCTGGCTGAACCACACCAACCGACCGAGAGCCGCACACAGGCTAGCCGGAAACTATAAGCACCAGACCAAAGGTAGTACAAGTTGCGAATATCGATACACACCGCTGCTGACACGCGTAGAAGGTGCAAGAACCACTACATAACCGCAATAACCGCGGGGAACCAAACGCACAGTAACAGTCAAGCTTTAAACCAACGCCTAAGCCGGGGCCAGCACGGCTCAAAACCAACTGCTGTTTCACATTCCAGTTTCTTACTGTCACCGACTTGTAGATCCACTGGTAAAAAGCGACATAGGTTCAATCTCTGTAAAAGAAGTGATTCTCACTTTTCAAGTACAATGAAACTACAAATTAACCATTTCAGCATCTAAATTTTCTGTACTACTTATGAAAATATTAGCAGCTCGCATATAGGAACAACTAATAGGAACTGTTAGGCTAAGCAGCAGTCCTTTATTCTAGGCGCGCAGTCCGGAACCGCGCGACTGCTACGGTCGCAGGTTCGAATCCTCCCTCGGGCATGGATGTGTGTGATGCCCTTAGGTTAGTTAGGTTTAATTAGTTCTAAGTTCTAGGGGAGTGATGACCACAGATGTTAAGTCCCATAGTGCTCAGAGCCCAGCAGTCGTTTATGATGAAAGTTCGATATGAGTACTACGCTTGAAAACTCTTTGGAGCTATGAACTAAATGTTTTTCCGCTTCTGATGTTTATATCTTATTAAAATACACATAGCTTTCATGTTTAACACAACATGCAAAACTTCTACGAAAATTCGAACAAAAACAAAGTTGTATTACATTTAAGATTTCACAGTTTACCTGCTTTAAGTTTAGTATTTATACGCCTAAATTGACTGCATTGCATTTAAAATACTCACAACTTGCTTATTGACACTACTAATAAAATCTTTCTTACATGTGGAAACTGATTGTTCATCCTGAATTTATTACGACAAATACGCCTGTAGTGCTACTAAAATAGGATTTTGAAACACAGTCCATGAGGGACATGAAGGTACACTACTCTATGTTCTCGTACAAAACTTCTCTTTATCTTCCCCTCCAACTTTAGACGATAAAGACTACTTTTCAAAGTACCTCTTCAGTAGATAGAATTTCATTACCACGTGAATTATTGTCTCCCACTTTCGAAGGCAGCGAGAACACTAACCTCTCTACTAGTTCATTTCGGTTGATATGTACTAGCAATTTGTTGGAGACTGTTTCCTGTCGTGAATGTCATCATTCTCTTCATCTGTGTCGTAATCTTCCTTACCAAAATCATCCCCTTCTTCTTCTCCACCTTCTGCATTCATAAATACATCGCAACTACTTGTCGACTTCCTTCCTGGTTGAAATCCATCACAGTAGCAGTGGACAACGGTTGCCATGGAATCGAACATGATGAACTTCGTTCCGGCCTTTTCTTAATTCCAGACTGATGTTTAGATTATATATTTGTGCAAGCTAAGATAATGTAGATAATTTTTATTCTATCGATAATATCATCTTCAACAAAGAGTCTGAGATAGCACATTGACGGACAAAAATCGCAACACGAAAAAGTAATTAAAGTAGAGTAATGAAATTAATGTAGAGTGATGTAGAGTAATCAAGAGCTCAGATGGCAACCCAGTTCTAACCAAGGAAGGGAGGGCAGAAAGGTGGAAGGATTATATAGAGGATTTATACAAGGGCGATGTACTTGAGGACAATATTATGGAAATGGAAGAGGATGTAGATGAAGATGAAATGGGAGATAAGATACTGCGTGAAGAGTTTGACAGAGCACTGAAAGACCTGAGTCGAAACAAGGCCCCGGGAGTAGACAACATTCCATTAGAACTACTGATGGCCTTGGGAGAGCCAGTCATGACAAAACTCTATCATCTGGTGAGCAAGATGTATGACACAGGCGAAATACCCACAGACTTCAAGAAGAATATAATAATTCCAATCCCAAAGAAAGCAGGTGTTGACAGATGTGAAAATTACCGAACTATCAGTTTAATAAGTCACAGCTGCAAAATACTAATGCGAATTCTTCACAGACGAATGGAAAAACTGGTAGAAGCGGACCTCGGGGAAGATCAGTTTGGATTCTGTAGAAATGTTGGAACACGTGAGGCAATACTAACCTTACGACTTATCTTAGAAGAAAGATTAAGGAAAGGCAAACCTACGTTTCTAGCATTTGTAGACTTAGGGAAAGCTTTTGACAACGTTAACTGGAATTCTCTCTTTCAAATTCTGAAGGTGGCAGGGGTAAAATACGGGGAGCGAAAGGCTATTTACAATTTGTACAGAAACCAGATGGCAGTTATAAGAGTCGAGGGGGATGAAAGGGAAGCAGTGGTTGGGAAAGGAATGAGACAGGGTTGTAGCCTCTCCCCGATGTTATTCAATCTGTATATTGAGCAAGCAGTAAAGGAAACAAAAGAAAAATTCGGAGTAGGTATTAAACTTCATGGAGAAGAAGTAAAAACTTTGAGGTTCGTCGATGACATTGTAATTCTGTCAGAGACAGCAAAGGACTTGGAAGAGTAGTTGAACGGAATGGACAGTGTCTTGAAAGGAGGATATAAGATGAACATCAACAAAAGCAAAACGAGGATAATGGAATGTATTCAAATTAAATCGGGTGATGCTGAGGGGATTAGATTAGGAAATGAGACACTTAAAGTAGTAAAGGAGTTTTGCTATTTAGGGAGTAAAATAACTGATGGTGGTCGAAGTAGAGAGGATATAAAATGAAGACTGGCAATGGCAAGGAAATCGTTTCTGAAGAAGAGAAATTTGTTAACATCGAGTATAGATTTAAGTGTCAGGAAGTCGTTTCTGAAAGTATTTGTATGGAGTGTAGCCATGTATGGAAGTGAAACATGGACGATAACCAGTTTAGACAAGAAGAGAATAGAAGCTTTCGAAATGTGGTGCTACAGAAGAATGCTGAAGGTAAGGTGGGTAGATCACGTAACTAATGAGGAGGTATTGAATAGGATTGGGGAGAAGAGAAGTTTGTGGCACAACTTGACTAGAAGAAGGGATCGGTTGGTAGGACATGTTTTGAGGCATCAAGGGATCACAAATTTAGCATTGGAGGGCAGCGTGGAGGGTAAAAATCGTAGAGGGAGACCAAGAGATCAATACACTAAGCAGATTCAGAAGGATGTAGGTAGCAGTTGGTACTGGGAGATGAAGAAGCTTGTACAGGATCGAGTAGCATGGAGAGCTGCATCAAACCAGTCTCAGGACTGAAGACCACAACAACAACAACAACAATGAAATTTCGGGAGTACATGTGTCTAACAAATATATTTAAGTGATTAACATTATAAGGTCACAGGTTAATGTACGCACGAGATAAGCCACTGCAAATGTAAAATGCTGGTACATTAATAACCGGTCTCGCCATCAGAATGTTGAACGCATGCAAACGTGCATGCATTGTTTTGTAGAACTGACCGAGTTCCATGCCTGTTGCACTGGGTCGGTCAATACAGGGCCGGTTAATGCTGTTAGTGGATGACGCTGGATGTGTCTCCCGATGATGACCCATATGTGCTTGATTGAAGATATATTTTATAATCGAGGAGGCCAAAGCAACATATAAATATTCTGTGGAGCATGCTGAGTTGTAACAGCTGTATGAGGACAAGCGCTATCCTGTTGGAAAACATCTCCAGGAACGCTGTTCATGAATGGCAGCACAACGGGTCAAATCGCCAGACAGGTGTACAGATTTGCAATCCGGGTGCGTGGGATAATAGTGAGAGGGTTCCTGCTGTCATACGGAATCGTACACCAGACCAGAACTCCGGGTCTACGTCCAGTATGACTGGCTCGCAGACATGTTGGCGCATGTACTCAACTCGCGTTCTGTCTAACCAAAACACGGCCGTCAACTGGCAAAGAGCCAGTTTCCATCAGCAAACACAACACACCTCTGCCCTCCAGTAAGCTTTCGCTTGTCACCACCGAAGTCGCAAATGGCGGTGGTTTGTGGTCAGTGTAATGGACGCTGCAGTTTGTCTGGTTCGGTGCTGTCCTTGAAATAACCAGTTTCTAACAGTTTGTTGTGTGCCAACTGGTGCTTAAATTGCAGCTGCAGATGCAGTATGATGCTCCAGAGCCGTACGCCGAACACTCTGGTCGCCCTCCTCAATAGTGCCACGTGGCCATCTGGAGCAAAGTCTTCTAGTGACTGTACATTATTGTGACCATTGCTGCAAGCAGTCATGTACGGTGGCTACATTCCTGTCAAGTCTTTTTGCAGTATCGCAGAAGAGACATCCAACTTCTCGTACCCCTTTTACACAAGCCAGTTCAAACTCAGTAAGGTGCCGATAATGGCGTTTTTGTCTCCTTCTTGACTACCAGCATCTCACCACCAACAATCTCAAAGAAAAGTAAGCTCAATACCGTTACAGCGTGTATTTAAAGCAAACCCGATTTGCATCTTCATAGTGGTTCTACTATGGACACTATTTGCGATCGGCGCTAAATTTGAATGGACATCATCTTTCAGATGCAAGAACATGCCTACCAATTTTCGGGTATATCACAGAACTCCTTCTAGTGTTGCGATTTTTCTCTGTGAGTGTATTCAATCCAGTGGGCCATTACTGTGTAACATGAAGAATAATCATTCTGTTACACACTCCCAGGGCAAATCATATAATGTTCCTAAGTTACCTCGGAAACCAGATGATATATTCCAAACGGAAGCACTTCCTCTATGGTTAGTGCTACAAAGGCTTTCCAAATACTGGAAAACTCAAGGTAACCTGGAAATATCGGAATGTAAAACATTAGCCCACCATCCTTCCCTTAGGTAACGAGTTTCCACAAATTGCTCAATCCACACAAATTAGGAAGTAGGCAATAGAAGACTCATCAGAGAAAATTTTGTGTGATGTGGTATGTGGCACTCATACACGCATATACATAAGACTTACGAGACTGAAAGGATGAGTTAGATTTCTCACACAGTATCCTTACAGATGGGTCAGTTCTTCCCTCTCGCTTGTAGGAACTGTTTGCACGGAATGAAATCTTATTCTCGGTGAATAAGAACACTGTCCATACAGGCCAGTGGTAGAAGCGACACTTGTAAAGCCACGCATTGCTCTCTTACAATAAACCGCTGAAACTGCTTATTAGAAAACACTCAGGAGCGAAGGGCCCACTGAAAAATCCGTATGGATGTCAACATCGGCGATCATGGCGTAAGAACTACTATTACATAGAAACAAAAAAAAAAAAATTGAAAGGTGTATGTTTAAAATAACTAAGCCCTACAAATTACAAAAAGCAATGTAATTACAACTTAAACAAATTGAGAAGAAGAACAAATGATGGAACTGGAGATCTTGGCAATTTCTCTGGAAGCTTTATGGATTACAGCAAAAGAGGAGAGCATGTTGCCTTATGTCAGGTATTGTCGATAAACTGTGGTCATAACTTATAATAAGTTGTATAGACAAGAATGAAACAACCATGAGAATGAGATTGACAAGGTTGAAAATATCGAGAAATTATCTGTCAGTGATGGGGTCCAGATGGAAGCAGGAAGGAAAAATATGGAGTTTGTAAGAATAATCTTGAGAAAGTTGTCTACATCAAAAACAAAGCAGAGTCCGTCATCGTTAATGGCGGATAGGTACACGATTAAATAGTGTGTCACTAAGTAAAATTTTAAATTCCTATAACTCTCAGAGAGGAAAAAAGAAATTGTAAATTAAACATTTGTTAGCCCCTAACATCCTGTCACAAACAACCATCCCTCCAAACCGCGTCTCACGCTCTCATGAGTGATGGTCAAAGTAACGGACCAAGTGGCAGAGTATTTTGTAGAAAGAACCTTTTCTTCATAAGCTCGACCAGAAGTGAATCTGCAAGCTGAAAGCCTTAAATACTTCTAGGTGTGACTTGCACGTGTAGACGGATTAGTCCCGATTGTGTTGTTGATCGATAATGGGTATAACCAAATCGTGGACTACTTCGTTTACAACAGTATTTTAAGAGTCAGGCCCAAGCTTTCGAGCACTTGATTTGAAAGTAGTAATAAACAGGCGGCTTGCTACTCAAATCAAGCAGAAGTCCCAGTGAAAACTAAAAATCTGTGTTCATAATCACAACCTGATGAAACCAATCTCGCATATTTCGAAATCAGTTAAAGCTCACCTACTATGTGTTTGGTGAAGAAACAGTACGCCACAGCACCCATTAGTTTATTTTCTTTCAGCTTGGTGATTTTTCGGTTCAGTTAGCAAAGGAAGCATCCTACAGGCTGCCAGAGACCATAACATCTCTTAGACGACAGGGAGTATCCACTCCATTGCAGCTCATCTCGAGGTAGGAGTACCTATGGCTCATTGAACGGCTGTCAGTTGCCATCTCACAGCTGTGTCACACAAAAACAGTACACTGCATTCAGCTGACAGATACTTCAGATCGAGACCTTATATGGACAACAAGAACTACTCAACAAATTATTAAACACAAGATATAGTTAAAATTTTTGTATGCTACTGGTATATACATTATTTAACAAGTCTATATGCCTAGACGCATGAGACATGCCACTGGCATTAGAGGAGCGCCAAATGGTTTCCTGCACCTAGGGCTATTACGCAGATTTTCTATGTTAAGGCTCATCTTTAAAATGGTCCGTAAAAATTGGTGGGTGTGAACGATGGTACCGCCGAACTGAGGGATCTGTGGGGGACCCTTTGCTATTGTACTCATACTTGTGTCAATGTTGCACACGTACATGATCACGCCATAGGAGCGCGTGAAACAGGAGGGCTGAAAATGCATTAACACCATTTGCTGCTGCAGATTACGTTTACATCTTGTGGAATGATTTTGAATGGTTCGTAGTGGTTCCAACCTGTAGCCTCCACAAGAGGGAAATTACTATCACACTGCCCTCCGAAGGGGTACGATCACGTTCAGTGGGGATGCAGCCTTGCTATGTACTTAGAGAGGGCATGATACGACAGGGTGTGTCAGCAGCGTCAATGATTGTCAAGAACTCGTCCTGTCGTTCATCGCACTGAGTGGCGTCGTTTTCGACCGGCAAATGAGTGAGAAACAACGCCCAAGGAAAGAGTTCTCATTGACGCCTTTTCTGCCACCCTCATACTCTGAGCCCCTTATGAGTCGATTCTTAGCGGCGGTATGTCTCAAATCTTTTCCTCGGCTATCGGTAAGAAAACGCCGTGATTTCAACATGGGCGTCGCCCTTCGGACATACATTGCAGACGCGTGTAAGTATGGGGTGAAATCTGGGTAAGAGGGGTATGACAGGCTTCCTAACGAGCAATACGTCCACGGTGACGTTGGGCAGAGTTGTTGTGAAATTTGATGTAATTCTGACATCACTAACCTACCTCACAAGTCACATGAACTTCTTTGCTCTGTCCTTTTTCTCGCATACGTCGACATCTTGGCGTATAAAGCGTCGTCGAGCCAGAGAGTGACGTCGCATGGCGCTACGCTTTTGCAGTACTACACTGGAAAGTAGTAGACAACTTGGATCCAAATTTCAAACTTATACTTCTTACTGGGAGTCAATTACGGGGTTTAGAAATAGTGGTCCATTAATTGGTTGCGCAGTGTACAACAACAATTAAACACAATGAATGCAGAACAGAATGGACGGGAAACGAAAGTGGACCTACGTGTACAGCATCCGAAAATGCAACGTATATGGGCTGAGTGAAAGAGAAGAATAGTTGGAATTGCTGAAAAGGCAGAAGATAGTAATGTTGCAAAAGGTGGAAGAAGAAGGTGGTATTATTAATGTTCTGAACTGTTGGAATGGAAAATAGAATGTAAGTAGGAGGAGTGAAAAGATGGCACTAGCAGATGGGAGTGGCACATACAGAGGGATGTCATGAGGAAGAAGAGAAAAAAAATAGGACGAAGATACAAATGAAGATGTAGAGGCGAAAAAACATGAAGCGAAGGGAGTTGCAGTGGAGAAATCAGTATAAATAGAGAATTAAGTAATCGATCCCACTTTTCAGAAGGAACAAGATGTAGTAAATGTGCTATACATATGGAGGCAGGGTGATGAAGAAAACGTCATAGCTAGTAAGTCAGGCGCGGCAGAAAGCAGAGAGCTTAGTACTTACATCACAGAAACTTTTTTTTACTTTTCAATGTAATCTCCTTGTAGGTTGACGCACTTGGACCAATGTCGTTCCAGTGCCTTGATCCCACCTTGAAAATTAGTTTCCTCCAGGCTTTCAAAATAGTTGTCATCTCCGGCTATCAATCCTTCGTTTGAAGTGGATGTTCGTCCACGAAGAAAATTTTTTAGTTTAGCTAAGAGATGGAAGTCTGACGGAGCTATATAAGGTGAATAAGGCGGCCGAGGCCACAATTCATACCTTAGTTTATGTAATTTTGCTCTGGCGACGGCACATGTTCTGATCCAGCGTAAACACTTGCGACACCCATCTTGCAGATAATTTTTTCATTTCTAATTCTTCAGTTAAGATGTGATATACCCTTTCAGATGACGTCTGGCAGGCGTGAGCAATTTCACGCACTTTCAGTTGGCGATCCTCCATGATCATTTTGTGAACTTATGCAATGATTTCTGGAGTAGGGACACATCTTGGCCAATCACTGCGCGGATCATCACCTAAGCTCCTCCGACCAAATTTAAATTCATTTGTTCACTTGGCAACAGTTGAATATGAAGGAGCAGAGTCGCACAGTGTATTCTGGAAATCCTTTGCTTTCATGCCTTTCTTTACGAAGTACACAATCACCACTCGAATCTCGATTTTTCCCATCTTCGCAAAGCACTACGCGGGGATAACAGAGCCACGTCACCACCACAGCTCTCTTCCAAGAGCCCTGACGTGGCCCGTGTTTACAGGCAACAGTCCATGAATATCACGTGAACAACTCATTGCGCTAGCACAGACCTCTCGTGGTGATTGCGAGAACTATTGAAACGACCCTCGTTTCTAATGGGAAGCATTATAAAACTGTAAGCAATCTTTCTATTTTCCTTCAACTATTTCATTTAGTGTGTGATTTTTATGTTTATAAATATGTATCAACAAAATGATATGTCAACTAATACTGTTATTTTATTGGTAATATTATTTCAGTGCATTTATGTATACTGGTTTTACAATTATGGAAGTTTCAGCGCACTAAGAAAAATATCGTCTACGTAAATATTCTGACGAACGTTGTGCTGACTAGAGCAGCAGTACATAGACGAAGTGAGCACGTAAGACGGTAGAGAGTGACGTGTCAAATTATCAAAGGAAAGAAGTGTTTCTTGATAGCCACGACTAGAAGGAGTTTAGAAAAAGTGAATGTCAGAGTCGCAAGCCTTAAGTAACACAAGGTGGGTCTTGGACATCTAGATAGCTCAGTAGCGAGCGTGTTGTCAATCGATGAAGGATATAAGTAAGTGGTTGATTATTTTGTTTAAAACTACCTATTGATAGTGTTAGCGCCAAGCTTCAAAACAATTAATATGAAAGTGGTAGCAAAAAGGGAGCTTGCTAATCAAACATGCGATCAAGCAGTCGTCCCTGTGAAAATTTAAAATCTATTTTAGCAGTGCTTGCTACGACCTGTCTCGTTTCTTTTGAAATCATTTACAGGTCATTTACGTGTGCTTAGCCTAGAAACAGTACGCCGGAGCACCCATATATTTTAATTTATTTCAGCTTGGTGATTTTCATTAATCAGCCAGATAGACATCGCTATCTTTCTGAGGTTCTGCGAGCTGCCACAGACACTGTTATCGCATCGACGGCAGTGCAGTTCATCTCGAGGACGGAACATCTATGGCTTAGTGAGCAGTTGTCAGCTGCTATCTCAAAGCTCTGTTGCAAAGGAACTAAATTTCTAAAGCAGATGTTTCGTAAATATTATCAAAGACGATATTAATTTACCTGAACTCACAAATTTAAACGTAAAGTTTTTTTTAAACAACAGCGGCATACTGCACTGAGCTGACAAATACTTTAAAAAGATAACTTATACAGAATTGTTATTATATATGCATTCAAGCTATCGTTGAATGTGGATGTGGACGTGTATGCATTACCCATTGACTATCACAGCTTTTCATATGTGCTTTCGATCAGCCTTGGAAGCTAATTTCAGTTAGGAGCATATCGCATCAAGTTTATTCACTTAGTGGTTATAGTTGAATGTTGGGGAATTGAGATCTAGGTGATCAGGACAGCATAGTGCACTCCGACAATCAGATGTTTAAGTATGGCGTGGGGTGGAATTTGGTTCTCCATTTCTTGTCAACTACCATCGAGGCTACTATGGAGTATATCAACTATTTATAGGTTCCACAAAACGTCCATAAAAGTTATTCTATATGGGTACAGTCATGGGAATTACCGTCAGCAAGTGGAATACGACTGTTCCAGCACCCGTGTTTATACTCAGATAATTTCCTAGTCTTGAAGATCATTCGATTATGCAAATTATTGGCGAGACTGAAGTATCTTGGCTTCGTGAACTGACTATATAAGAGGAGACTGGAGTGTATATTTCAGTAGACGGAAGTGTAAGAAAGCTACACTACTGACCATTAAATTTGCTACACCACGAAGATACCGTGCTACATACGCGAAATTTAACCGACAGGAAGAAGACGCTGTGATATGCAAATGATTAGCTTTTCAAAGCATTCACACAGAGTTGGCGCTGGTGCCAAAACCTACAACGTGCTGACATGAGGAAAGTTTCCAACCGATTTCTCACACACAAACAGCAGTTGACCGCCGTTGCCTAGTGAAGCGTTGTTGTGATGCCTCGTGTAAGGAGGAGAAATGCGTACCATCACGTTTCCGACTTTGATAAAAGTCGGATTGTAGCCTATCGCGATTGCGGTTTATCGTATCGCGACATTGCTGCTCGCGTTGGTTGAGATCCAATTACTGTTAGCAGAATATGGAATCGGTGGGTTCAGGAGGGTAATACGGAACGCCGTGCTGGATCCCAACGGCCTCGTATCACCAGCAGTCGAGAAGACAGGCATCTTATCCGCATGGCTGTAACAAATCGTGCAGCCACGTCTCGATCCCTGAGTCAACAGATGGCGGCGTTTGCAAGACAACAACCATCTGCACGAACAGTTCGACGACGTTTGCAGCAGCATGGACTATCAGCTCGGAGACCATGGCTGCGGTTACCCTTGACGCTGCATCACAGACAGGGGCGCCTACTATGGCGTACTCATACACGAACCTGGGTGCACGAATGGCAAAACGTCATTTTTTCGGACGAATCCAGGTTCTGTTTACAGCATCGTGATGGTCGCATCCGTGTTTGGCGACATCGCGGTGAACGTACATTGGAAGCGTGTATTCGTCATCGCCATACTGACGTATCACCCAGCGTGATGGTATGGTGTGCCATTGGTTACACGTTTCGGTCACCTCTTGTTCGCATTGACGGCAATTTGAACAGTGGACGTTACGTTTCAGATGTGTTACGAACCGTGGCTCTACCCTTCATTCGGTCTCCGCGAAACCCTACATTTCAGCAGGATAATGCACGACCGCATGTTGCAGGTCCTGTACGTACCTTTCTGGATACAGAAAATGTTCAACTGTTGCCCAGGCCAGCACATTCTCCAGATCTCTCACCAACTGAGAGCGTCTGGTGAATGGTGGCCGAGCATCTGGCTCGTCACAATATGCCAGTCACTACTCTTGATGAACTGTGGTATGGTGTTGAAGCTGCATGGGCAGCTGTACCTGTACACGCCATCCAAGCTCTGTTTGACTTAATGCCCAGACGTATCAAGGCCGTTATTACGGCCAGAGGTGGTTGTTCTGGATAATGATTTCTCAGGATCTATGCACCCAAACTGCGTGAAAATGCAGTCAAATGTCAGTTCTAGTATAATATATTTGTGCAATGAATACCCGTTTGTCATCTGCATTTCTTCTTGGTGTAGCAATTTTAATGGGCAGTGGTGTATATCAATCTTATGCAGCTGCTAATGACATATGCCAATGTGTAGTAGCTTTTAAGGTGAGGAGAAGAATGATAAAACCTGTAAGGACATAGAGGCTGCTCAATAAATAATAAAATAATTATTGGAATGCCAAACGAACATTTTGAAGAAAAAGAGGGAAGAAATAAATAACGAGCATACCTGAATAACTTTGGAAGTTGAAATGTAGCGGAAAATAATTAATCAACGAAAGAACGATGATAACAGCTTACTGGGAAAGAACTTCAAGATTTATGAGGTATTGCTATTATCGAAATGATGAATGATGTACATGAGCGACAAGAACTAATCTATAAGGCAATAAGAAAGCCTAGCTAGACAGAAAATGACACATCTCACTTAAATCAAACAGCTGAAGATAAATAACTGTAGCACTACAGAAACATTTGATACAAAGCACAGGATACTATAACTAGACAACAACGAAACAGTTATAAGAAACCTCATAAATACGGGAGAACTGTAGCTCATATTAGGTGAAAGCTGCCGACTGTGACAATATAAATAATTAGCTTGCAATAACTGAAAACACTTGCCTCAATCAAAGGTTCGTCAATCTGTACAATGGATGTAGGCAAAGTCAGAAAAGAACAGTAAACCAAATTTGTGTTTGCAGCAGGAAGACATGCAACTGTGAAAATGCGTAAGAACAAAATGGTTCAAATGGCTCTGAGCACTATGTTACTTAACATCTATGGTCATCAGTCCCCTAGAACTCAGAACTACTTAAACCTAACTAACCTAAGGACAGCCCACAACACCCAGTCATCACGAGGCACTGAAAATCCCTGACCCCGCCGGGAATCGAACCCGGGAACCCGGGCGTGGTAAGCGAGAACGCTACCGCACGACCAAGAGCTGCGGACAATGCGTAATAACCAGCCTTTTACTACGATTAAGGAAGTCTGACTTGAGCTGATATTTGTTGTCATTGTAGCAAATACACTGTTACAAATATCACGATCCGGACCTTGTTGTACAGAGTGGAGTCCAACAAGGAGTATTATTGCCTGTATTGGTTCTTTCGAAGTGTTTGATCGGGCAGGTAACAGTAACTTGTGATTTGTGTAGAAGACAGTCGATTTCCAAAGAGAGTGATAACGTTCTTCAATAATTTTTTTCCTTTTTTTTAGTCTTCATATCCGATATTTGTGAAGATTTTAAGAACAAATGGATTGAGATTCTTAAGTAAGGGAAGGCTTTAAGTAAGGTCAGAGAAAATACGTGAATGTGTTGTTTTTAGCTGATGATCCAATTAGAGCTGAAAATAAATCTTAACTGAATAATACATTAAGCCAACCGGATCTGCTGTGTATTAAATATGATATAAGTATTTCAAAATAAATACTAAAATTCGTCGTTTTCAAATAACTTCATAGAACTACAAAACAATATTAGCCTTTGACAACTAATCAGTGGCAATGGATTCACGTTTCAATTATGCAACAAGTGACAAATGAAAGTATTAAAACTATGTTTGCCAAACTTAAATATCTGGATTTAAATAGATATCTTTTACAAACATTGAACACTAAAGAACGTGACACACTTGCGTACTTCTATAAGAGAATCAGACTGCTTACATTAGTTTACAGATATGAAAACTGAGTCACATCTGATACTGAAGAACCAAATACTTAGGTAGCTAAGTGGGGTACATCCTAACACTACAAGACAACATTGAACTCGAAAGATAGTGAAATACAGGCAAGGGATTAGAATTAAACATTCAAGCTGTAAATGATAAAATGCAGCAACATAAACAGAGGCGGAAATCCTGTCCAGTGTGAATACTTGATGACGGATTGCACGTAACACAGTACATTACAAAGACGATAAAGAGCGTTGGGATTCTATGTAAAGATCCTCAAGTGTGATAAGAGAACAATCAGTCACCAATACCCAGAAATGGAGAAAAAGGAGAAGAAACGGTAGCTAGCGATGAAGAAGAAATTTTTTTTTAAATTATTGAACTATGTTTTCTTCTAAATTTTATAATAATATGTTTTCAGAAGATTTCTATGGCTCTGCTACTTTTATGAGAACTGCATTACGTATTACACAAGAGAGATCAAAACTGTTATAGAAGATGAAGGATCAACCACGCTTAATTGAATAACAATCACGGATTTCAACTTCCAGGATGGGTAAAATAACGTATATTAGAACATGGTTTGTTGAATACCATGGGGTATGAATGGAATATTTTGCTGCTAGAAAACTGACCTGCTAGCCTCTGTATTCTGCGTTACAGGAAGAAGAACTCCACCTCAGAGCGAAAAGGGTGGCGAGTACCACACTTTTTAGAGGACTCATCACAGGAATAATTTATAACATGAGCTGTGTCTCAGAACTTTGTGTCGCATGAAATGTTTATGAGATCCCAGTGCACCAGCTTCGGCCAAAGTAAAAAGCGAAACTGAAAAACAGGAACCGCAGGTGCGAAAGGCTGCCCTGAGTAAATTCGGCCCTCTGTACAATACGCTTCCTTTGGCCAACATATGTAGCAGAATAATTTAGGGGCTATAGCATTACTCACTCTCAAGTTGCACGGAGAGCAATATATATATCTGTAATATCCGTGTTATTCACAAAAGTCTTTCAGTCAATTTCCGATTCTATCTTTGTGAAGCTGTAATTCAGTTCTCATTTCTGGCACACATGAAATTCGCGAGTCTGGGCTTGTTGTATCAAACTCTCAAGCCAACCTTCTGTTTTTTACATCAAGTATACGACATTTCGTCTCTGTATTTTATAAGGAAATCTGATTTCTCAATACCTTCCCTCCTTCTTCTCATGAACTCCAAACTGCAACACACTTTTAGTATTCAACAAGCTTACTGCCCAGTTGACTGAAACTTTGACCATCAATAAGCTGAATGTCGTATTGAGAAGACGCAACAGTAAGTACTAGAATTTAACAAATTTAGGTGGTCTCGAACTCTTGTGAACAGTGCTTTTCCCGTAATATGAATAAGACTGTGAAAATCGTAACACTGTGGCGGCGCCGTTTTATCCGTCCCTTCGTCCCTTTATGACGAACCTGCACCTACCTGTGAACGTTGTCTCAGCAGATCATCAGTAGGGAAGCCGAGTGAACCCTACTGTACTTCGACGTGAATCAGGCTGCAATTAAAGACACTAATCTACGTTTCGGGAGAAAGTTTTCACACGAAATGAAAGGTTGGAAATTTTGTCCTTAATTAATATATTCTGAAACTTAGGCGAACAAGTATCACTGCCAAGCCTGTGCTAGTCTTAACGCAGTCACTCGCAATCCGTTTCACTCACATTAGCAAGTTTATGTCGTTGCATTTCCCGAAAACGTAATAGCTAAAAAAATACGGATTGCTTTTGATTGAGAATGTTCGCCAAATATTAAGTTTGTCGGTACCTAATGGAGTCACAGTTTTTTAGCCACCGACCTGCTCAATACGCCACGTGGAATTTATGTCTTTTCTCGTCACAAAATTCACTTAAAAATCCCGAAATTTCTACACACCCATCGGAATAATTATTCTGTCACTTTATAAAGCTTTTTATGTATGAAACACTGCTAGATCCGGGAACTTGTCGTTTCCATCGGAACTACTACTACACATGCCCGAACAGTTTCATGGCTAGGCTCCGACTCCTCTCTAGAATAGTCTAAGTCTACCAGCAGAGAATGGAGCGCGAAGAATATTGCTTTACCATTGGTCAGTTTACTCAACAGACAATAGCAAAAAAACACTCTCCCGCGTCATTCCATGCTTTTCATCAATAACCAATCGCAAAATCGTAAACCTAACGACTGCACGTTTTACCGACGTAATTATCTAATTTGCTGAAGTTTTGTTTATGCATAAAATTATTTACAATCGTTATTTATACCTGCATTAATTTTCCCTTTACCATAAACTTACTTTACAAATATTCTACAAAAATCCCCTTTGTCCACCTCCATACTTCTTCGAAATGTTCCCACACTAAATCCCACAGCATAACTATTAAACAATTATCTTCATATTAACCTTAAACTACACTCACGCATCATTCATACCGCTAAAACACATTTATAAAATTTTACATACACAAAAAGACATAATAACACTTTATGAAAATAGTAGAACAGTTTATGAAAAACATTCTATTATTTTAGTGTACTCTAGTGGGCACAATCGAAACTAAATCACAGTCCCCTAACAAATACTGTCCTCTGTCGGCTGATACATAAACTACGTGCGCGTCCAGTCTCACGTCACCATCTGTCACTATCCAGCTCTGAGACATATTTCCCCCGTAACCTCCTCCAAGGCAGGATCGGTATACGGCACTACGCCTCAACACGAACTGCGAAATTACATATATCTGGTCAGTGACCGCCGGATAGAAAACCAACTGAAATCGTTCAGCAGAGAAAAGGCCCTAGACCTATAGGTACACCAGCACGATTCCACATAGAGCATGCTAAAGCTCTGGCTCCTCTTCTAGCAGTCTTGCTGGAGAAGTGAATGGTTTCTAATGATTGAAGAGAAGTGCAGGTCATTCCCGTTTTCAAGAAAGGTCGAAATGATGCACAAAATTATAAGCCTATGTCTCGGTCATAGATCTCTTGTTTAACGGGGAATCGAACAGGTCTTACAAACCATAATCGGCATGCCAAACAAACTGCCCTGGGCATTGAGACAGTCGTCCCACCAACGCAACAGGTTGACGATACCCGTTTGGCGAAGCACCGTGTCGTGCTGCGTAAAGTAGTTCGTAACTGCGTGATGCACTTGCTCGTCCAACAGGAATCGACGACCTTTTATGTCAGTTTTTAAGGGACCGATGGCATGATAATCACATGGGGAAGATCAGGACTATAAGGCATCATTAACCGCCCGCCTGTTGTTGTACGTAATGGATGAGGCCAATTGTGGTTTTCGACAAACATGCTGATGCATACGCATTCTTGATTCTCCTGTAGATGATTGTCAGTATTTGTCCTTTGGCAGCCAATGAAAGAAGTGCAGCACATTGGTCCTATTTCAACGTATTTGGCGATATCGTCGCCATAGTTCAAGTTTCTGCATTTCCAGTGCACACTCTGAAAAGATGCGAATGCCACATTAATCCCACGCCTACATATCGGTGCTTATATACCCGTGTCGGAGCTGCGCTACGCTGCATACACGCTGTAGCGACGTCCTCTAACTGCTTTTCATCGCCCCTTACAGTTTTCTCGGACATGTTTTATGCTCACGAGCAAATGTCCAAATGGTTCAAATGTCTGTGAGCACCTAACGTCTGAGCTTATCAGTCCCCTAGAACTTAGAACTACTTAAACCTAACACATCCATGCCCGAGGCAGGATTCGAACCTGCGACCTAGCAGTCGCGCGGTTCCAGACTGTAGCGCCTAGAACCGCTCGGCCACAACGGCCGGCCGTGCAAATGTACAAATGTGTGTGAAATCTTATGGGACTTAACTGCTAAGGTCATCAGTCCCTAAGCTTACACACTACTTAACCTAAATTATACTAAGGACAAACACACACACCCATGCCCGCGGGAGGACTCGAACCTCCGCCGGGATCAGCCGCACAGTCCATGACTGCAGCGCCATAGACCGCTCGGCTAATCCCGCGCGGCTATGATTACGTATTATAACGGTTCTAGAGTCCGAAAACTCCTCTATAGTACAATATTTTAAACAAGGCTCTATTGGAATCAATAATGGTTCAGAAAGTTACGATCGTGTGAAACCCAGCTTGATTTGTTCGTTTAAGAAACACAGAAAGCTGTGTATATCGGCACCAATACTTATGCCATGTTCGTTGACAAAGACACACACACACACACACACACACACACACACACACACACAGATTATACCTATAGCGAAACATAGGGAAGCCTGCGGAGCATCGACGTTTGGTGTAGGCGGTGGGATTTGACGTTCAACACACACAAATTTAACGTACTGCTAATGCATATAGACCGATGGAGCGTTTGCTGTATGATTATACGATTGCCGAACAATCACTAGAAGCAGTGTCATTCATAAAAAATTTACGAGCATGCGTCCGGAGCGTTTTAAAGTGGAACGACCACACTAAACTGACAATGAGCCTCGCGGCTAGCTTCGACCTCTCGATTGATCGGTCGTGCGTTGATACTTCTGTCAAGCTATTTATTTCCATGTCTGTGATGTTGAAGTTTTTAATTTGTCAAATCAGTTAACTTCGCGGTCTTGAAATAAAATAGTGGTCTTGAAATAAAGATACACCCGTCAGGCTGAAGTGGTGTAAAGTTAAAGAGAAAAAGCTAAAAGGCGGCGTTTTTGTAATAGCTCCTTCTGTTTTTTTAACCACTTCACTACATTCATTGCTATTTATCTTCATCAAAAAGGAAATTCGATTCCATATTTAGTTGATTACTTTTAAAATGTACATTGCTATGACCGTTCCTCAGTTGTGAATGGTGCTATTATCGTTTCTCCCTTGGACCACGCATCCCATTCCACAGCCGAGTGTGCTAAAACTTAGTGTCGCCTGTTGGAAGGACGCACGCAAATCTCAAAAACTGATCCTAAGGCAAATACCATACTCTGAGTCATTGGCAGAACCCTCTGGAAACGTAGCGCATCCACAAGGAAAGTAGCATACAAAATCCTCGTTCGACCTATATTTGAATACTGTTCGTCGATCTGGGATCCATACCACGCACGACTGATACAGAAAATAGAGGAGGTCCAAAGAAGGACATCGTGTCTCCTTACACGTTCATTTAGTAAGCGCGACAGCGTCACCAAGGTTTTAAGTTGACTCTAGTGGCAGAGGCTTCAGGAGAGGCCTTCCTCTTCAAGATGTGCTTTAACGTCTACGTTCCTCGAAGACTCATACAACACGAGCGTATTGCTTGCTCCTACGTACACACCGCAAAAAGGACATGACGCTAAAATTAGAGAGACTGGAGCACACGCAGGGGCTTACCAGCAATCGTTCTTCACGTGAACCAATCGTGACTGGAAAAAGAGAAGGGATACGTGACAGTGGTACGCAAAATACACTCCACCACCTACTGTTCTACCGCTAAGTGGTTTTTGCAGTATAGTTGTAGATGTTTCTGTCTCGCTAGGTGACTTTTCGAGTGTGCCGTGTGCCACCATGTCGAAAGTATCCTCTACAAACCAAGTCATTGCACGTGTTGCCCTGATCTACCAGGTGAAATTGGGCCCATGCCATCGCTCCAGTCCAGAGAATCTCGAACTCATACGAAGAAAAACGAATCGCCAACAATATTTCAGTATCATCAACCCTGAACCTAGAATACACTACTGGTCATTAAAATTGCTACACCAAGAAGAAATGCAGATGATAAACGGGTATTCATTGGACAAATATATTATACGAGAACTGACATGTGATTACATTCTCACTCATAGATCCTGAGAAATCAGTACCCAGAACAACCACCTCTGGCTGTAATAACGGCCTTGATACGCCTGGGCATTGAGTCAAACAGAGCTTGGTTGGCGTGTACAGGTACAGCTGCCCATGCAGCTTCAACACCATACCACAGTTCATCAAGGGTAGTGACTGGCGTATTGTGACGAGCCGGTATCTCGGCAACCCTTGACCAGACGTTTTCAGTTGGTGAGAGATCTGGAGAATATCCAGGCCAGGGCAGCAGTCGAACATTTTCTGTATCCAGAAAGACCCGTACAAGTCCTGCAACATGCGGTCATGCATTATCCTACTGAAATGTAGGGTTTCGCAGGGATCGAATGAAGGATAGAGCCACGGGTCGTCCCCATCTGTTGACTCAGGGATCGAGACGTGGCTGCACGATTTGTTACAGCCATGCGGATACGATGCCTGTCCTCTCGACTGCTGGTGATACGAGGCCGTTGGGATCCAGCACGGGGTTCCGTATTACCCTCCTGAACCCACCTATTCCATATTCTACTAACAGTCATTGGATCTCGACCAACGCGAGCAGCAATGTCGAGATACGATAAACTGCAATCGCGACAGGCTAAAATCCGACCTTTATCAATGTCGGAAACGTGATGGTACGCATTTCTCCTCGTTACACAAGGCATGACAACAACGTTGCAAGAGGCAACGCCGGTCAGCTGCTGTTTGTGTGCGAGAAATCGGTTGGAAACTTTCCTCATGTCAGCCAGCCAACCCCGTGTGTATACTCTGAAAAACTAATCATTTTCATATCACAGCATCTTCTTCCTGTAAATTTCGCGTCTGTAGCACGTCATCTTCGTGGTGTAGCAATTTTAAGATTAGGTGGGTAGATCACGTATGTAATTAGCAGGTAGTGACAGAAATGGGAGAGAAAAGAGTTTGTGGCACGACCCGATCAGAAGAAGGGATCAGTTGACAGGGCACATTCTGAGGTTTCAAATAATCACCGGTTTCGTATTGGAATGAAGTATGGGGAGTAGAAGGAGACGAAGAAATAAAAACGGTAACCACATTCCGATAGGATGCTGTAGTTATTCGGAGAATGAAGATCCTTGTATCAAACCAGTCTTCGGACTGAAGAACACAGCAACAACTTTAATATGACATGCAGTCAAACAAATTTTTTAATAAAAAATTAAACAATGGGAGGTAAGCGGGCAGCCATAATTACTGGCGGTGGACAATTGTCTGAGCTAACCATGCTACACTTATATCGGTATCTCTTGCGATCCAAAATATTAAAGCTGTGCTAGTGCATCCGACTCCCTGAAGAAATATTCACGAATTTAATGCTTCAGTGCAACCGAATCTCCGAAAAATATTCACTGATTTGAACTCAACTGTTTCTCGTCATTCTATACTTTGCTCAAAATTGTACTATTCGGGCTATCATTCATATTAGTGATAGATTTGTTCAAGTAAGACGAGGTTTTCTTGTCGTGTCGATGACAATGTCGTTGTAGGCGGTTCACGATTCGACAAAATTGACAAAATTTCACTGTTCATCTATACTGACGACACAAAACATTATGTCCACTTGCTTAATAATTTGGTGGTCCCTTGTTGGAACGCAATACGTCACCTATTCTGCATTTAATCGATTAAAAGGTGTGTAGGTGAGTTTTTTAGTTTTTTGGATGTATATCGCACCAGATGTCCTTGCACAAATCTTGTACGAGTGGCCGGCCGCAATGGCCGAGCGGTTCTAGCCGCTACGTTCTGGAAGAAAGGGACCACTACGGTCGCTGGTTCGAATCCTGCCTCGGGCATGGATGTGTGATGTCCTTAGGTTAGTTAGGTTTAAGAAGTTCTAAGTTCTAGGGGACTGATGACCTCAGATGTTAAGTCCCATAGTGCTCAGAGCTATTTGAATTTTTTGTACGAGGGATGGAACTTTAATAGTGGCAACTATGTATTTACAGCTTTTACAAAACAGATACGTGTTTCAAATTTTACTGCCCTTCAAAGTAGTCACCAGCATTGTGTATTACCCGTTGCCAGCGATGCGGAAGTCGTAGGTTACTCTTAGCAGTGCCAGTTGTGTTGACAGTTCGAGCGACGCTGTCTATTGCCCGACGAATTCGCAGCAGTTCCGTAGCGAATGCTGTGAAGTGTTTCCTTCAGTTTAGAAATCGAGTTGACCTCATGAGGGCTTAAGTCAGGGGAGTGCAGTTGGTGGTACAGTACTAGCAGTCCCATCAGTCAAACAAATCTGTTACAGCTTGCACTGTACATGATTGAGCATTGTCCTGCAAAATGATGATCAGGTCCTGCAGAAAGTGTCATCACTTCTGTCTCTATGCTGTTAATTTTTGGAACACAGCCTACGACCAGCTTAGAGACAGAAGTGATGACACTTTCTGCAGGACTTTACCATCATTTTGCAGGACAATGCTCAAGCGCGTACAGTGCAATCTGTTACTGATTTGTTTGACTCATGGGACTGCTAAGTGCTGTCCCACCTGCTGCGCTCCCCTGACTTAAGCCCTCGTGAGTTCAACTCGATTTCTAAACTGAAGGAAACACATAACGGCATTCACCTCAGAACTGCTACAAATTCAGAGGGCCAGAGACCGCGCCGCTCGAACTTTCAAGACAAATGGCACTGCTAAGAATATCCTACACTCCACATAGCTTTCAATGGGTTATCCACAATGCTGGTTACTACTTTGAAGGTCAGTAAAACTTTAAAACACGTATCTATTTTGAAAGAGCTGTAAATAAATAGTTGCCACAGAACAGACAAGTCTCCACGTTCTGTGAAGAGTCGTGGACGTCCAGCCACTTGTCACCAATTTGTAGTTTTGCTGTAGCTCTACCACTTTCCACCGTTTCTCACTACATTAGCACGCGAACATTCGACTAGCTACACCGTTTTCGAGATACTCGTTCATGGGCTCTGAGTAATGATATGATGCTTACGTACGCGTCACCTGTCAAAGTCGTATCTAGACTATCACGGGTCCCATATCACTCCAACTACACACGCCCCACACCTTTACAGAGCCTCCACCAGCTTGAACAGTCTCCTGCTGACATGCAGGGCATATGGATTCATAAGGTTTTCTCCATACCCGTACACGTCATTCCGCTCGGTACAATTTGAAACGAGACTCGTCCGAACAGGCAACATGTTTCCAGTCATCAACAGTTCAATGTCGGTGTTGACTGGCCCAGCCTAGATGTAAATTTTTATTTGATGCATTCGTCAAGAGCAGGAGAGTGAGCCTACGGCTCCGAAAGCCCATATCGAAGATGTTTCGTTGAATGGTCCATATGCTGACACTTTTTGATGGCCGAGCATTGAAATCTGCAGCAATTTGCGAAAGGGTTGCACTTTTGTCAAGTTGAACGATTCTCTTCAGTGGTCATTGGTACCGTTCTCGCAGGAGCTTTCGCCGGTCGCAACGATGTCGGAGATTTGAGATCTGATGTTTTATCGGGTTATTGATACTCACGGTACACTCGTGAAATGGTCGTACCGGAAAATCCTCACGTCGTTGCAACCTCGGTGGTGCTGTGTCCCATCGTTCGTGCGCCGACTGTAACACCATGTTCAAATTCACCCAAATTTTGATAACCTGCTATTTTAGCAGTAGTAACAACTGCGCCAGACACTTGTTGCCTTGCATAGGCGTTGCCGACAGCAGCGCCGTATTCTGCCTGTTTGCATATCTGTGTATTGGAGTACGCATTCCTACACCAGTTTCTTTGATGTTTCAGTGTATAATTTCCCTACCGAGCCAAGTTCCTGTAACACCCAACCTCGCGGTAGGCAGCGATTATAATGTTTTGGCTATCTGTCAGCAGCATTCCCTCCACACTTTAAGTACTAAAGGACTCATATCAGTACTTGTACACGTAAATAATTATTCACTTATTATATCACTGATGGATGCGCAATTATGCACCGATTAATGTGGATCTTAGAGTTTAATTATTGAAATTGCTATCTGAAGTTATTAATTACAGATTGTAAAAGATTAAGACAAATCATCACAACGTAGATTATGGTTCAATAATAAAATAAATAATGAGTGCATCACGTTAGTTCTAACAGTTTTCTCCTTCCAATTCCGGTGATACGAATACCCTTTTTTTTTTTTTTTTTTTTTTTTTTTTTTTTTTTTTTTTTTTTTTTTTTTTTTTTTTTGGTCTGAATAGTGAATTCTTAACGGCACGAAATATATTTAAATCGTTGGGAGGGCATGACTTTCTCAGTACGTTAGTCTAAACCTAAAACCTACTATACCCTAGTAGGAGCTAGAGCTTTCTTTAAATGGTGCTGCTTAAGTGGTGTAGTAACTGTTTCTAACAAACTAGTGTGATGATCGACCTCTAGACTACTTGTGGTTGTGGATAATACTGGTGCTGCAGTAAAATGAAAGCACAACGCAGTGGCTTCCAACCTTCATGTCTTGTAACTGTACTCAATGAACTGTTACAGATAGATAAGAAATTATGAATTTCGCAAACTTTGATCGTCGTAGTGTCGTATGTGCGTGTGTCAGATATCCGTCATTAACATTACAAGATTCTTCTTTACAGAGTACTTCTAAATAGTATATGTGCTTTCTGAGTAAGGCAATTGCTTCTCGCATAGACACAACTGTCCATAATTATTTTACACTGGTGTGAAAAATTTAAGAACTAGAGCAACTTCGACGCGATATGTCAGTGCTAAGTAACACTGATCGATGAAATTTGGAGCATACATAGAAAGAACTGCTACAATATTGTACAGAAAGTAAGTGAAAGAAAAAATGAACAGAAAGGACGATGATTACACTGTGATTCATGAGGGTTCCTTGGACAGTACAAACGGCGGAACATGATTCATAATAATGTGTGCAATCATCACCTATGGCAATGACTGCTCCGTAACGTGGTCTCGAGCAGAGCTCAAGTGTGGAATTGAGGTCTTTCGGTACGGTGTTCCACTCCAGCACCAGCGCTGTTAATACCTCTGGAGGCTCATTGGCGCATGTGTACGTGCTGCAGTTCGTCTCACCAGTGCATCCCACAGGTACTGCCGGCCGCTGTGGCCGAGCGGTTCTAGGCGCTTCAGTCCGCAACCGCGCTGCTGCTGCGGTCGCAGGTTCGAATACTGCCTCGGACATCGGTGTGTGTGATGTCCTTAGGGTGGTTAGATTTCAGTAGTTCTAAGTTTTAAGGGACTGATGACCTCAGATATTAAGTCCCATAGTGCTTAGAGCCGTTTTTGAAGCACAGGTACTCTCTGGGATTTTAGTCCGGGGTACGGGCAGACCAACTCATACGCCGATTGTGCTCTCCTCCCAGAGGTCCTCCGCCTTCACGTTTTCACGCAGTTGCTCGTTGTCATATATATATAAATGCAGTCAGGACCGAATGCACCATTGAAAAGAAGATCATAGGGAAGGAGTGCAGCGTCACAATAACGTTGACCCATAAGTGTACTGTGGTCAAAGACTTGGATGTCAGTAGATGCATACAACACTATTTCTCCCCATGACAAGACACGATGATAACAAAACCATCATGTGCGACAACGCTGCACGTACCTTGTCAGGACGAGAGGTGGAAACACCTATTACACGCCAAAACATTACAGAAGACGATAGTTTTGGTGATCCAGAGGCTATGGTGTGAGGAGAGAGAATATTGCATAGGCTAATCGACCTGTAGATCTTGGGCCGGCCGGAGTGGTCGAGCGGTTCTAGGCGCTACAGTCTGGAACTGCGCGACCACTACGGTCGCTGGTTCAAATCCTGCCTCGGCATGGATGTGTGTGTTGTCCTTAGGTTAGTTAGGTTTAAGTAGTTCTAAGTTCTAGGGGACTGATGACCTCAGAAGTTAAGTCCCATAGTGCTCAGAGCCATTTGAACCATTTTTTTTTTTTTTTTAGATCTTGAACACGGTAGACTGACCGGACAAACTCATTGTGACACCGTGCTCCTTCTACATTTGCGTAGTTTCAAGGATGCGTTTGGCCCTGACTTAATTTCTTTGAAACTGCCAGTGCATCGGACAGCGCAAATGGAGCTCTTAGGACGAAAGGGTATTCGGCGACTTAAAACCCTTCGAGTTCATGCCAGATGATTTGAGGAGACGTATTGCCGCACTTCCAGCATTTGCCACCCGCGCTGATGGACAAATGGAACTCTACACCACAAAATACCTTATCAAGTTTGTGGGCAGCACGGGAGCACGTTACAGAGTGTGCGTTGCCATCCGCGGTGACCGCATACTCTATTAAGAACCATGTCGCACCTTTCGTAGTGTCCAGGAGACCAACATGAATCGCGGTTAGTTCAATATATACTACTGGCCATTAAAATTGTTACACCAAGAATAAATGCAGATGATAACCGGGTGAAACGGGTGTTCACAGGACAAATATATTATACTAGACCTAACATGTGATCACATTTTCACGCAATTTGGGTGCATAGATCCTGAGAAATCAGTGCCCAGAACAACCACCTCTGGCCGTAATAACAGCCTTGATAAGCCTGGGCATAGATTCAAACAGAGTTTGGATGGCGTGTACTACAGGTACAGCTGCCCATGCAGCATCAACACGATACCACGGTTCATCAAGACTAGTGACTGGCGTATTGTGACGAGCCAGGTGGTCAGCCACCATTGACCAGACGTTTTCAGTTGGTGAGAGATCTGGAGAATGTGCTGGCCATGGCAGCAGTAGAACATTTTCTGTATCCAAAAAGACCCGTACAGGTCCTGCAACATGCGATCGTGCATTACCCTGCTGAAATGTAGGGTTTCGCAGCGATCGAATGAAGCGTAGAGCCACGGCTCAGAACACATCTGAAATGTAACGTCCGCTGTTCAAAGTGCCGTCAATGCGAACAAGAGGTGACCGAGACGAGTAACTAATGACACCCCATACCATCACGCCGGGTGATACGCCAGAATGGCGATGACGAATACCCGCTTCCAACGTGCGTTCACCGCGATGTCGCCAAACACGGATGCGACCATCATGATCCTGCAAACAGAATCTAGATTCATCCGAAAAGATTACGTTTTGCCGTTCGTGCACCCAGGTTCGTCGTTGAGTACACCATCACAGGCGCTCCTGCCTGTGATGCAGCGTCAAGGGTAACCGCAGCCATGATCTCTGAGCTGATAGTCCATGCTGCTGCAAACTTAGTCGAACTGTTCGTGCAGATGGTTGTTGTCTTGCAAACGTCCCCATCCGTTGACTCAGCGATCGAGACGTGGCTGCACGATTTGTTACAGCCATGCTGATAAGATACCTGTCATCCCGACTGCTAGTGATACGAGGCCGTTGGGATCCAGCACGGCGTTCCGTATTACCCTCCTGAACCCATCGATTCCATATTCTGCTAACAGTCATTGGATCTCGACCAACGCTAGTGGCAATGTCGCGAAACGATAAACCGCAATCGTGATTGGTTACAATCAGACCTTTATCAAAATCGGAAACGTGAATGTACGCATTTCTCTTGCTTACAAGAGGCATGACAACAACGTTTCAACAGGCAACGCCGGTCAACTGCTGTTTGTGTATGAGAAATCGGTTGGAAACTTTCCTCATGTCAGCGCGTTGTAGGTGTCGCCACCGGCACCAACCTTGTGTCAATGCTCTGAAGAGGTAATCATTTGCATCTCACAGCATCTTCTTCCTGTTGGTTAAATTTCGCGCATTGAGCACGTCATCTTCGTGGTGTAGTAATTTTAATGCCCAGTAGTGTAATTATTGACTTCGCATAAAGTGTCATTCCTATTCGTCTCATCACTTATTTCTTTGAGATTTCTGTAACTTACTGTAGCAGTTCTACATATGTATGGCACACCTTTCATTGACCTGGGTTACCCGACTGTGACACATCATGTGAAACTTGCTTTTTCTCTTTCATCACACCAGTATACTTAGATATATACGGCTTTTCTCAGGACACAGACACGCTCGTCATAAATAACGGGCCGATAGACTTCTCAGAACTGGGACTTACACCTCGTTCATTTGCCTTATCTCACTCTATATGTAGACTTGCCACTCTTAAAACAGCCTGGGGGTCTCCTTAAACAGAATTCCTCAGCACCGCTTCCTCACTCTGTTATCGCACTGTACGAATATGTGATGCTACAGTACCAAGGAGACTACTTCAGTACGGCAGAAGTCACGAGCACACAGCTGTTTCTTATAATCACATGTAGCGACTGTACAGAACTCTTTCGAATTTGACCGAATAACGTACACACTTCAAGTGAGTTCTGAGCGAAGTATGGCACCTTACGTACATAAGACTTCGACCTTTAACTATGAAAACATTGGGGGATGACTAGGTTTTATCGAATTTTAAATTACTACCACAGGTGCGTTAAAAATGGATCCACACCGAATTCGTAGAGAAGTTAGGAGCTATTTTCAAAAAATGATTAAAATATCATTTGGCAGCTCTTCCTCGTCCACACTACGGCCCGGATCTCACACCCACCGACTCCCATCTCTTTGACCCATGAAGGAGGCGCTCCGCGGGAAGCCGTACTTGGATGCAGCAAAATGGTAGCCCCGACGATGACCAGTAAAGTGATACCACGCGAGCATACAGGCCTACCAATAAGTTGACGTAAGGCAATCGCGCAGAACGGAGATTATGTTGGAAAATATGTTTTTGTAGCCTAAAGAGTCGGGAATAACACGGTGTATTGGAATCCCGAGTACAACCAACCTCATTTCAGAAAAAAAGTTTATTTACCACTTATTGAACGCCCTTCTTATTTTAAGTTGTCTGTTATTCATCATATGTTTTTAGTTGTCTATTTCAGTAGCAAAATAAAAGTTTTCTCGACCTCCCGGCAACTTGAAGAAACCTATTCTTTAAAAAATATGATTACTGAAATGATATGTTGACCTCAACAAAGCCTTTGACGTCGTCAGTAGTGAGGGACTCTACAGCATATTGGAAAAAGTTGGATGTCCCCCAACTTTGCTGTCTTTAATAAGATCTTTTCACGACAATACGCGTGGCTCTGTAATCTTCGATGGCAGTACATCTAAACCATTCAGTATGAACTGAGGCGTAGGACAAGGCTGTTTGTTGGCACCTACATTTTTTGGAATTTCGCTCTCGGGTCTGCTCCAGGTTGATTTCGAGAATTGCAGTGTTGGAGTACATCTGCATACTAGGAAAGATGGAAGGCTTTTCAATGTCAGTCTTCTGAAGAGTAAGACAAAGCGCTACGAGATAGTCGCTCGTGAACTCCTGTATGCTGATGATGCTGCAATTGTCGCGAACTCCGCAGGAGAGCAGCAAGAGCTAGTATCAAGATTTAGTCACACATGCCGTCTATTCTCGATGAGTGTAAACAGCAGTAAGACCGTAATTATGGTTCAGAGTGCTAACACACAGCCGAATATCACACTAGATGGCACTACTCTGCAAGTCGTAGGTAACCTCTGCTATCTTGGATCTACTATAGAATGAAACATGTCTGTTGACAAGGAAATTGATGCTCGCATTGGAAGAGCTGGCAAACTCTCTACACGTGTTTGGAAAAACAACAAACTCTCTTTGACCACCAAAATTCTTGTATATCAAACTTGCGACCTCAGCATCCTTTGGTATGCATCGGAAACATGGACTACCTATGCCAAACAAGAACGTCGCCTTAATGCTTTCCAAATGCGGTGCCTGAGATCCATCCTCGGAGTAACGTGGAAGGACCGAGTGACCAACGAAGCAGTGCTATCTAAAACTAGCTGCAAAGGTATTTCAGCTATCTTGAAGCAGAGACGACTCCGCTGGCCGGGACACGTCCACCGCATGGATCCTGACAGATTACCACGTGAGGTGATGCTCGGAGAGATCTCTATAGCCAAAAGATCTATAGGACGTCCTGTATTGAGGTTCAAGGACTCCTGTAAACGAGATATGGAGACCTTTGGAATCGACACAATCAGATGGGAGTCACGGGCTAGCATGAGACCAGAGTGGCGTGATGATATATCATCTGGAATGTCGAAGCATGATGGAGGCTTGTTACACAGATTAAGGCAGAAAAAGCTTCGCAATGCTACCACTGCTCCTGCCTCAGCAGCGGGATACACTTGCGACAATTGCGGCTAGAGATGCCGAGCTGCCATTGGCTTGTCAAGTCATATGAAAAAATGCGTTCCATAAACACACAGACACTCCAACAATCATCTACGCAGATGTCGTGGCCAATGTATATGTTACAGAAAAAGTAAGACGGAGCTTTCGAGAAAGTATTCCTCGGTCATTGTCAAGTATTGCCCACAGAACAGTCCGCAAGCTCATCTGATACATCCATTTGATACACCTGGCACCTCGAGAAATGCTCATGAATTTATTCTGAATCAAGAGTCAGAAACATTTAGGATAATTTTAAGATAGGACAGCGCGATAAGATACAAAAAAAAAAAAAAAAAATAGGAAAACGAGAAAAATACAGTGCCAAGTTACGGGAAAAAACGGCAGTTACAAGCTCTGGTGAGAACAGGGGAACGTGTGTAAGTCACCAACCAACATGACAAGACTGCTCAGCAGACGCGGTACGACTAGCCCCTTCGTGCTGAGTGCCGCTGGCCACTTTCTTGAGACAGCAGGCCAGGTTTGCCCGGCTCTCGCAGCAGGCAATCGATTGCGTCCTTTGAGCCGGGATGCCGGCCTTTGTGCGGGTCCTATGGAAACGGCGGTGGCGGCGCCGACAGAGCCGACGGCGGGCGGTTTGTACGCGAAACAAAAGGCTGGCCCACCTCGCGCCGAGAATGAAAGGACACAGTCGCCGTTTGCCCTGAGTGGAATCAACATGGCACTGGACTGTTCGCGCATAAAAACTGTAAGACAGCATCTTGTAGCAGTGAATTCGTCCCCCATCCTAAAGAATGTGGAGTTACAATGTCCAAGCATTTCCTGTTTACTATACTTCTGTAGCCAAGTGTTTTACTTCCATTCAGTTTCCATCGCTTGAAGCCATAGGGGTGGTAATGACATGTAAGAAAGAGCCATTGCTTTATTCTCGTTCACATAAGTTTAACTGATTGTGGAGTACTTAAAATTTTTTAATTTTTATTTAGTGAGGCGGTACTTTATGAGAACACTGACAATCCCAAGAAAGACTGAATGCGTATTCCGCTTACTTTTTATTTAAATTGCTGACTTTTGCACATTTCTTATCAATGTATGGTTGCACCGCGAAATAATGTACTTGTTGCTAAGTAAAAACTCAGGCATCTTCTCTGCCAATGCAAGAAGTAGAGGAAAGAGGCTGAAGCCATTATAGACTGGCGGAATTTGAGGAGTGTCAGCTGATATAGTAGATGTTGAGGATGATCCACGACCTAGTTACCTCACCCCTTTGCCAAGGTGGATGATCCGAGGCACTGAACAACTAATTCAGCAGAAACGCGGAGCAGCTGCATCGCAGATGGTCTGATTCCCCTATGTCGGTGCCCCAGCGATGTTTTCAGTTGGGACAAGGAAACCTATAAAACCAGTACGGCATCATAACAAGCACAGGCCACTACCATATAAATATTAGATTGGTGCATCAGTTCGTAGCGTTTTTCCATAAGTTTACTAAAAACAACAGAACCATTAATTTTATCTTGGAACTCTTCCATTTGGTCCGTGTTTGCATAGAAAAACAGTAATATCAGAAATTCTGGGAGAATAAAGAAATAAACGAATAACAAGGTGTTTTGCATCAAGGCGGGCTCAGTTTCTGATATAACAACAGAAACATGTAACAGAGACTTTAATCGTGAAAAATATATTGTCCTTAACCATTCACAAGTCTGCCAACGCTGGGGCAATTTTTAGTTTCCGCGACTGTAGAAATTATTGCCTTTTGAGGCGAAGAACTCCTTTAACCATGTTCGAAGCGCATTTTCATCCGGAAAGGAAGTACCTTAAAGGCTGTTCGACAGAGAGTGGAAAACATGAAGATCTGGGAGAACAAGATCTGGTGAATAAGGTGAGTGTCTAATGACTTTCAAACCCAACCCCTGTATAAAGATTTTTGTCAGTCTATCAGAATGCGGGCTGGCGTTATCGTGGAGAGCAGCATCACTTCACGCAGTGTTCCTAGTTGTTGTTCTTGGATTGCCTCTGCAAGACGTCTCAGTTGGTGACAATAAATGACAACAGTGATAGTTACACCACAAGGAAGCCAACTGTAGTACACCACATCGTCACTATTCCACCAGATGCATAACATTATCTTTTGCGGATGCATGCACGTCTTCATACGGGGAGTTGCTGCTTTGTTTGGGCTCAACCATTCCTTCCATTTCCTTATGATACCATAAGAAACCATTTCTCGTCACCAGAATGGTCGGGTTTGTTGACAAGCCAATTAATACGAGCAAATAGAGATACATATATCGTCACCCACTGATTTTTGTGATTGGTCTAGAGCATTCGGTAACCATTTCTGGACCTTCCCCAATGCATGCAGATGTTGCACGACGGTGGAATCGTCACAGTTCATCACATTTACCAGTTATCGAGTAAAATGACATGGATCATTGTGGATTAATGCATACAAACGATCAAATACCAAACATCTTTCTGCACTTGGAGAGTCACTAACGTCAAAATGTTCCTCCTTAAAACAAGAAAACCATTTTATTGTCATTCATTGTCCAGTGACATTTTCGACTGGCGTCGAGGGGGTGCATTCTCCGCTGCCCACCTCCTGCTCCTGTGGGTAGACTCCACTGCCAGGTGTCTGCTGTATGACTCAGCACAACTCCTCACTCTTAACATCTACAGCTACCTTAAACTTCGCAATCCACCTGACGGTGTGTGGTGGAGGGTACTCCTGGTACCATCAACTGGTCCACCCTTCCCTGTTCCACTCCCGATTGATGCTTGGTAAGTATGACTGTTGGTAAGCCTCTGTTTTAGCTCTAATTTCGCAGATTTTCTCGTTCCGATCTTTTAGGCGATTGTATGTAGAAGGAAGTAATATGTTGTCCGACACTTCGCGAAATGCTCTCTCCAGAAATGGCAGTATTAAGCCTCTTCGTGATGCACAAAGCCTCTCTTGTTACGCCTGCAACTGGAGTTCGTTGAGCATCTCCATAACGCTTTTACCAGACGAAACGATCCCATGACGAAACACGCCGTCTTCGTTGGATCTTCTCTATCTCTTCTATGACTCCTACGTGGAATGGATGCCACACTGATGAGCAATACTCAATAGACGGTCGAAGAATCGTCTTACAAGCCATTTCCTTCGTCACATATCCTGAATAATCTTCCTATGATTCTGTCTGGTACGGGCTTTTCCTACCATTTTTTTATGTTGTCACTCTACTTCAGGTCGCTCCGTGTGGTTATTCTCAGATATTTTAAGGTCGGTTTCCAACAGTTTGTTATCAACAGCGTATTTGTGTAGTAGTAGCTTTCTTTACCTAATTATGCGCAATATGCTACATTTATTTACCTTTAGCGTCAACTGCCAGAGCCTGCAGGCCATTCTCAATGTGTACACCACCTCCCGGCACTGCTTCTTTCTTGTTGGCAACTACATGATCGACAACGCTTTGTCCTACATATTTTACATGTTCTGCAAACAGTAATACTCCTATCACACTTCCTTGAGCTACTTTGGAAAATAACTTTACAACAGTCACTTCTTTCCGTTAAAGGCGTCGTGTTGAGTTCTGTCGGTAAGGAAGAATTGACTACATTCGCAAATTTGGTCCGATAGTCGAAAGTGGGACGGTGTTAAATGCTTTCCTGTGTTCAAGGAACATGACCATCAAGCTCAGCGCCGTTGACTACAGTGCTATGGACCACAAGGAGGAACAGAGCGAGCAGAGTTTCGCACCGTCTCCGTTTTCAGAATCTATGTTGAGTTTTAAAGAGATTTTCGTTTTCCAAAAATTCTTAAGCATACAACGTGTTCCTTGATTCTACAACATATTGACGTCATAGATATAGGCCTATAATTATGTGCATCTGCCGTAGGACCCTTCTTGAAAACGGTGATGATCTGCACTTTTTTCCAGTCAGTAGCAGACGAAAGTAATGAGAAATCGTAGAAATGAGAACAGCGAGAAATTTAACATCACCATTGATGGTCACGAAGTAGATGATTTTAAGGAATTCTGCTACCTGGGCAGCAAAATAACCAAAGAGCAAGGTGGACATCAAAAGTGGACTAGCGCTGGCAAAAAGGCCATTTCGGGCCAAGAAGTAGACTAGCGCTGGCAAAAAGGCCATTTCGGGCCAAGAGAAATCTACTAGTATGAAACATAGGCCTTAATTTAAGGAAGAAATTTCTGAGAATATACGTTTGGAGCACAGCATTGTATGGTAGTGAAACATGACTGTGGGGAAACCGGAACTGAAGAGAATCGAAGAATTTGAGATGTGGTGCCACAGACGAATGTTGCAAATTGGGTGAACTGATACGGTAAGGAATAAGGAGGTTCTGCGCAGAACCGGAGAGGGATGGAATGTGTGGAAAACATTGTGAAGGAGAAGGGCCAGCATGATAAGACATCTGTTAAGGCATCATTGAATGGCTTCCATGGTACTAGAAGGAGCTGTAGAGTGCAAAATCTGTAGAGGAAGACAGATATTGGGCAGATAATTGAGGACGTAGGTTGCAAGTGCGTCTGAGAGCAAGAGGTGGGTACAGGAGAGAGATTCGTGGCGAACCTCATCAAACCAGTCAGAAGAATGACGAGTAAAAATAAAAAATAAAATAAAAGAAAATTCCTTTCGTTGCTACAGCGATCTTCGATGAACTGCTGCTAGAAGGGGAGCAAATTGTTTCGTATAATCTCTGTACAATCTTCTGAGGATTTCCACCACTAAGTGATTGTAGTTGCTTTTCTGTTCCAATTGAACGATGCTTCTGAACTTTTCACGTATACGCTCCGCAGCTTGGTCAACAACAGTGAGTAGATGATGCTGACTACTCGGATTCTCTGCAGTATGTGTCCGCCCCGATAGCTGAGTGGTTAACGTGACGGATTGCCGTCGTACTGGCCCGGGTTCGATTCCCGGCTGGGTCGGGGATTTTCTCCGCTCAGAGATTAGGTGTTGTACTGTCTTCATCATCATTTCATACCCAACCGGCGCACAGGTCACCCATTGTGTCGTCGAATGTAATAAGACCTGCGCCAAGGCAGCCGGACCTGCCCCGCAAGGAGCCTCCCGGCCATTGACACCAAACGCTCATTTTTTGTATGCTGCCACTCTTGCTAAGCGAAACTGATTTTCTACTTTTCTTAACACTCCATGTAAAACCCGCAGCCCTAGTTGCTACCACAGCCTCATGATCACTGATACCATCCTCTATGTTAAGAGGTCCCGTTTGTTGTTAGAAGGTCTAAGACTTTGCCTGAAAGAGTTGGTTCTCTAATTATCTGCTCAAAGTAACTTTCGGGCAAAAGATTCAAAATATCGTCACAGAATCCCTGTCTATGATAACAGTTGTAATTGTATGTTTCTCGCTATCTGTACCTGGCAAATTGAAGTCACCCCGTATTACAAAGCCAGGATTCCGTTGCTACTGAATTCCGTCTCAACGAGTTTTATGTTCCTTATACTATATAGGCATTATAACCTTCAATAATCGATATTAATTTTGGGGTCTTTACTTGGATGCTCCTGCGGTCTACTTAATCCGTCTGATACGGCATCGGAAGTCCCAAAGGTATCGACCGACCGCCGTGTCATCCTCAGCAATAGGCGTCCCTGGTTTCGAATATCGAGGGGCATGTCATTACCATACCGCTTGGTTTTCGTGGCTGGAGCCGCTGCTTCTCAGTGAAGTAGCTCAATTGGACACACAAGTGCTGAATGCACCCCATGTGCCAACACTTCTCGGCGGACATGGAGGGTCACTCATTCAAGTGCTACATAAGCCAGACACTACTTAACTTCGGTGATCTGACGTGAACCTGCAGTTTACTAGTATGATATTAACTTTTATATATCCGATCTGCGAGAACAAGCATTCTCTAAGAACATCGCAGCTGACGTAACTTCGGCTTTAGCAGCAATTCTTCTCTGATCCGAGGGAGAAGGGTGGTTCTCTAACCTAAAAAGCCCCATGTACACGCCACACGTAGTCCGCTACCCTCATAACTGTTTCCTGCTTGTAGCGCGTGCCTGATCCATTAAGGGGAACCCTACAACTCCCCACTCGACAGAAGAGGTCGAGAGCTTGGCATCGAGTTCCGTCGCAAAATCATCTGAGCCTCTGCTTTAGACCTTCCGCTCTGATCCAAACCAGAGCGCCGCGATAGACCCTGGGTACGATGTTACCACTGACAGTGTAGCTGACGTACAGAGGATTGTCGCCACCTCAGCGGCCTTGTGCTCTCCCTGTCTACATTGCAGGGTCGCCGCCGACCGCCCTCTGGCATCGGCGTGTTCTGCTTGTAACATCCTACCTCCAGGCGTTTCAGAATTTAAACGTACATAAATTCTGCATCCCTGGTCAAGGGGTGGCGTCTTTGAATGGTAATCAGAACGTCCACTCTCCCGGATTCGCAGCCCGTCACTGCTTAAATTTTGGATAAAAATTATCAGGCTACCGGCGTAAGAAGTGATCGTCATTTTGCCAACTGCCTTGATAAATAAGGCGGAGGTGCGGACAGTGGTTGGTGGATTCTCTGTCCCTTGGAATGGGAAAGTGCCTCTAAAAGGTGAAAGAATTACCACGGTCAACGGCATAAGGATGTAGAAGGGAAAGTAAATCAGTGCAATAAAGACATAGCACATGTTCCCACAGGACATCGCTTGTAATTGAAAAAATGTTATGAAAATGTGTACTTTAGCAAAAGATTCCGGACTAGCTCCACCCTTGGAATTCAGGGAGGGACTGTCAAGGAGGAAGTGACAATGAGGAAAAGCTTGAATAACAAACCAAAGGATTATGTGCTACAAGTAGGGATGTGGAATGTCAGAAGTATGAAGGTGGTAGGAAAAGCTAGAAAATCTGAAAAGGGAAACGCTAAGGATCAGTCTAGATATATTAGATGTCAGTGAAGTGAAATGGAAAGAAGATAAGTATTTATGGCCAGACGAGTATACGGTGACATCAACAGCAGAACAAAATGGAGAAAATGGTATAACGGGAGTATGATTCGTTATGAATAGGAAAGTAGGACAGAGAGTGATTTACTGTGAACATTTCAGTGATAGGATTGTTCTAATCAGAATCGACCGAAAACCAACACTGACAACGATAGTTCAGGTGTACATGCCGATATCGCAAGAATAAGACGTAAAGAGAGGAGGTATATGAGGATTTTGAAAGGAAGATTCAGTACGTAAGGGGAAATCAAGTAAAGGGAGACGAAAACCTAATAATCGTGGGAGACTGGAATGCAGTTGTAGAGGAACGAGTAGAAGAAAGGTTTACGGGTGAATAAGGGCTTGGTAGGAGGAATGAGAGTGGACAAAGATTAATCGAGTACTGCAGTAAATTTCACACTGGTAGCAGCGAATACTCGGCTCAAGAATTACAAGAGGAGGCTGTACACTTTGAAAAGGCGGAGAGATACCGGAAGATTCCAGTTAGATTACATCATGCCCAAGCCGAGATTCCTATACCAGTAATCGGACTGTAAGGCTAGGAGCAGATACAGACGAAGATCACAAATTAGTAATTGTGAATAGCAGGCTGAAGTTTTAAGAGACTAGTCAGGAAGTATCAGTCCTCAAGGAAACGGTTTACGGAGGTATTATGAAACGAAGAGATATGCTTAAAGTTCTCTGAGCCGATAGATACTCTAATAATGAGTAGCTCAGTAGGCAGTTCAGCTGAAGAGGAATGGACAGCTCCAAAAAGGAAAATCAGGGAAATAGAAGCGGAAACGTAGGTACAAGGAAGGTAACTGCGAAGAAACCGAGGGTTACAGAAGAAATATTTGAGCTCATCGACGAAATAATTAAGTACAAAAATATTCCGGAAAATTTAGGAATACAGAAATACAAGTCACTTAGGAGTGAAATAAAAAGGAATTTCGAAATGGCTGCATGAAAATGTCGAGAAATCAAACAGAAATTTTAGTCGGAAGGATTGACTCAGCATGTAGAAAAGTCAAAACAACATTCGACAAAATTAAAAACTAGGGCGGTAACACTAAAATTTGAACGGGATTTCCACTGTTAAATGGAGAGGAGTGAGCGGATAGGTGTAAAGACTACAGTAAGAGCCTCTAAGACGAAGAGGACTTACCTGATGGTAGAAGAAGCAACAGAGCTCAATAGAGAAGAAACAGGACATCCAGTATTCGAATCAGAATGCAGAAGAGCGCTGGAAGACTTAAAATCAAATAATGCAGTTGAGATAGATGACAAACAATAGGAATTCTGAAATCATTTGGGAAGTGGCAACAAAACGATTATTCACGCTGGTGTGCAGAATTTGTTTGACTGTCGAAAAAAGAATGGGAAAGAAAATGGAAGATGACGATCAGTTTGGCTTTAGGGAAGATAAAGGCACCAGAGAGTCAGTTTTCACGTTGCGGTTGATAATGGATGAAAGAATCTAGAAATAATAAGAAACTTTCATAGAATTTGTCAATCTGGAGAAAGCGTTCGACAGTGTAAATGGTGGAAGATGTTGGAAAGACTTAGAAAAAAATCGTGGTAAAATATAGGGGTAGACGGATAATATGCAATGTCTACAAGAACTGAGAGGGAACAATAAAACTTGAAAACCAAGGACGAACTGGACGGATAAAAAAGAGTGTAAGACAGGGTAGTAATCTTTCGCGTCTAAAGTTCATCTATACAATGAAGAAGCAACGAAGGAGATAAAAGAAAGGTTCAAGAGAAGGACTGAAATTCAATGTGAAGAGTATCAGTGTTAAGATTCACTGTGCACATTGTTGTCCTCAGTGAAAATGGAGAAGACTTACTGGATTTGTTGAACGGAATGAAAAGTCTAATGACTACTGAATATAGGTTAAGGGTAAATCTAAGGAAGACGAAAGTCATGAAAAGCAGTACTAATGAGAACTACGAGACATTTAATATCAGGATTGCTCCTCGCGAAGCAGAAGAAGTTAAGGAATTCTGCTAGCAAAATAATCAATGAAGGACGGAGCAAGTAGAATATAATAGGAGTCTAGTACTACCGAAAAAACCATTCCTTGCCCAGAGAACTCTACTAGTTTCAAGCATAGGTCTTCATCTGAAGAAGAAATTTGTGAGAATATACGTTTCTAGTACGGCATTGTACGGTTGTGAAACATGGACTGTGGGAAATCCGGAACGTAGGAGAATAGAAGCATTTTAGATGTAGTGCTACAGAAAAATGTTGAGAATTAATTCGACCGATAAGGTAAGAAATGAGGAGGTTCTCCGTAGAATCGAGGGGAGGGTAGAAGGAAGACAGCGACTGGAGTACGTCCAGCAAATAATTAAGAACATAAGCTACAAGTGCTACTCTGAGATGAAGAGGTTAAATACGAAAGGAATTCGTGATGGGCCTCTTCAAACTAGTCAGGAGACTAAAAAAAAAAAAAAAAAAAAATCAGTCAAGCAATTTCTTAACGCTGCGTACAGATGCAAACCTCAATATGTAGGATCATTAAAAGTTTCCTGTTTTTCTGTAGTCACACCACCTTGTGGTGGCATTATCGAGCTCTCAGAACATTGACGGAAAGTCTCCCACAAATATGCAACGCCTTTTTTGTAGGGCGGCCGCTGGAGACTTGGAGACATTTGAGTATATGTGTGCTGATCTCGCGTGTCTATACAGATCCATGACGAAGCGCGCACCGTTTAATGAATCATCTCCATCATTCTATCTAAGTTCGTGAGAGTTCGATACTGACAGTAAGTATCCAAGGTTTCGTCAAATGATCGTTTTTTTAATCGGGCTCTTTCTTGAGTGAATTGAGCTTACATAGAACCAGCATCTGTAGAATTCTACTTGCGCTGACCTCTATGCCTATGAGTTATAAAACAGCAGTTACTTAGAAATTATAAACAAGAAAGTATACATGGATGCAGATTAAGAGTTGTAGAGATGTTAATCCTCGACACATTGCTAACATCAAAGAACTGGAGGAATGATGATAGCGTCGAAGTATTCCCAGAGCGTCAAACTCGGTATACGAAATCTTCTCATGTAGTGCTTCTGTTGTCATGCTGTAAAGGCAAATACTTTTATATAGCTTTGAAACCGAAGTGACATTTATCCACCACAAACAGTGAGTCAGCATCAATATTTAATTTGTCATTCATGTACAGTACCGTAGACCTCTTAGAAGCACTGTGGCTTTGTAGTAAATAAGAAAAGAACGGAAATGGTTCGTTCCAAGCGCGCTATAACATCTGTCTTACATAGATCTCTTACGACTCTCTGTAAATATTGCAACAAACTTTCCTCTGCAAATAGCTTCGTATGGAATCATATTTTATTTATCGGATAAAATACATACATTCATGAAACAATAATAAAAAAGTACGGATTCAGCGGTAGTGAACAAAAATAAATACAAACTGCTTTTTTAAGCCAATTCTATGCTAGTATTTTTTATGACACATTCAACGGTAGTCGATGTAAACACCGACGCTCTGAACTGTTGAATCAAGAGGCTTCTGTGTATTCAGGGTACGTCGGAGTATCCGTTAATTTACTTTCTCGACACGGCTCCTCTCGGTAGAAAAGAAAGAAAAAATATTCTGCGAGAACGCTGCTGGGAGCGAAAACAAATTTCTTATTAAATCTTCAGCCTCAACTAATGAATGTATTTTTGTGGGTCCATTAGCTTCCAGATATTGTGAAAATTAACAAAGCCTTGTAAGACTAATTATTTGGTATCGTCTGTAGCTATATGCTTTTCATTTCTTTATTTCATTTGATTGCAGCAAATCTTAAGCTACCTGTCCGCTCCTCACACAACATACAGTATTTATTGGTTCATGGCAGACGCACGTATATCGCCACAATCGTAATATATTCTTTAGAGTGACTTATCCAATATACTTTCATACTTTGTTGTTTATACTCGGTACAGTAAGGTCTGTTCAGACCTACTATGAGATTACAAGACAATATGAAAGGGTGGAGCAGTGTTAACACAACCATGTATGGAACTCTTCCTCAGTCTATGAAGATGGTATGACGTTCGAAAAAACAGATGCCATCTTCATATAGTGAAGGCTAACGGGCTATTGACCTTCTTCTTCTGTGCTGGATGCACACGCATTGCACGAACGCTTACGGGATTCGGTAATACTGTCTGCCGCGAATAATGAGTGTAATGGGAACTACGAATGTGATGTGTGGACATTAAGTTGGGAATGTGGGTCTCACGGGGAGCGTGCAAGGGATAAATCCCTGCAGTCGCATTATCCTCTGTGCTTTCGGTGGCTCTGATGGATAGAGCCTCTGCCATGTAAGCAGGAGATGCCGGGTTCGAGTCCGTGTCGGGGCATTCATTTTCAACTGTCCCCGTCGATGTATATGAAAGGCTGTCGACAATTTAGGGACTTGATTTAATTGTCATTTCTTTCTCAGTCTGTGATTACCGCTGATCTCGCACGGATTCATACTCTGCCGAAGCACAAAAGCAGATCAGGAGTCAGTGTCTTCAGAAAGATCGGCACGACGTTTCCATTTTGCTTTCATTTACTGAAAGGAATTACGAAAAGGTTATACGAAAATTTTACGTAAATATCTTTCGTGATGTTACCTAATGCCCTAAATACTGGAAACTTTACACATATGAATTTCGATGAATTCATTATGCAAATTAAATCTTACGAAGGAGCCATTTTTTCATTTAGTTTAAAGCAGAATTAAGCCATATTTCACTAGCAGGAGGTAATGTAAGTTTAATCGTACACAGGATGCTCAGCAAATTCTCTTTTGATTTCACTACCAGAAAATAATTGTGTCTATGTCTATGATTCTGAATTTTGGGGTTTATCATTCTGAGTTTTCTAATAAAACGTGTTATGCAACCACTTTCCATTGGTCATAAATTAACTGACGTCGTACGTCTATCATGTTTCTGACACCAATGGAAACAGTGTGCGTGTATCATTCCTGCCACTATGAAAATTTCTTTGGTTACTGTCGCTATTTAATTAAATGATGTTTCCGCCCACCTACTTTTCACTAACAGCACCATTCGGCAATGCACTTCCTCTAATCAAATGCCTGTGATCGATCACTTTCTTCCAGACTACACAGGTGGCACTGAACAGCTTCATTGGTGAATATTTCAAACGCAGAATTTCTTAGTATTTAATTATTAGCACCAAGGTAACCTTTAAATTGAGACAGGACGAGTCCTTTTGCGTTGTATGCATTTCAAAAGGCGTCGATTTCATGTCTGGGGAGCCATATTTTTCTATAAGTCCATTATCCTCATTTTCTAAGATTCAATAACTACTGCGTTGTGAGGCTGAAGGCATTCAGTCATAAGCTTTTTGCCGCAGTAGGCGCCTTGACAACAACGGAATGGCAACGAGTGTTATAGATTTAAATACTTATAGGATTATGGGGTTACTTTACAGTGGGTTATTTTACAGTGCGCCCGGAGACTATTTGGCATAAATGCCTAACAAGATGCTTTTCTATCTCCCTAGCTACAAACATTACTTCCGTTCCATTTATTGTGCCAGCTGTCTAACCGTACTTTAAGAAGTCGTCAAAACTGACAAACGCTCCATCAAGCTACACCATAGCATTCTGCCTTAAAATCCTTCTATAACAACATGCGGCTGCTTTAATAAGTATCTTCCTTCATAATGACATAACTTTTAAGCAACTGATATTCCCCTGCCATAGTAATCATAGATACCGTGACGTATCGCATCCTCAGCAAGTGAATTTGTGTTATGAATCTTACCCACAGATCTCCATTTCCCAATAATTCCCAGATGATTCCCCAGCTACAACTTGCTTGTCGAACATTTCAGATAGTAGTACTCAGAATCGACATCCTGTGGCAAGAAAGAGGAGGGGGATTTATAGTAATATCGTAAAAAGAGGGAAGCCGAGGACACGAATCAC
Organism: Schistocerca americana; assembly: GCF_021461395.2. Lineage (NCBI taxonomy): Eukaryota > Metazoa > Arthropoda > Insecta > Orthoptera > Acrididae > Schistocerca > Schistocerca americana. The sequence continues at coordinate 989,983,094 of NC_060119.1, forward strand.
AATGTAAGGTATTATTGCTTATTTTTAACTCAACCACTTTTTGCGATACAATCATAACCGCTTTCTTGTAAAGTAACAAAATTGATTGAATCAAAAATAAAAAAATATACCTTACAATGAGTCAATCGCCGTCCCCGAAAACGGAATCTCGTATCTTTCAGGAATCACACTCTGTTATAATAGTCTAACCTGTAGGAAAACTGTGTTTATAAATCATCAAACTTAGTAATACTACCACTTCATTGTATATAAGTACGTTCTCAGAACTTGACTGAGATGGTGAGTATAATATCCGGATGTACCGTTTTCCCATCGGAAAAGTAAATTTTACTGACAGTTTTTATACTGATAGTCATTAAAATTGCAGCAGTATGAAGGAGGCACGCAAGCAATTTAGCATTCTTGGATATATTACACATGATTTGTATTTCAACAAAACCACATAAAGTAACTTTGAGGAACACCATTTACCTTTATTACCTAACGGAAGATTACGCAGTACTTTTGAAATTCATAAAGTTCATTTGGATATTGATGGTTTGTGAGAAGATGGTGTTATCCCTCGTTTAAAAATATGATTCGTTAACAAGCAAGCATCGGAATTCTGCAGAGTCAGGACGGTGGCCTATCGAGGTGGCGGTTTATGTTGTTGTTGTTGTTGCGGTCTACAGACCTGAGGCTGGTTTGATGCAGCTCTCCATGCTACTCTATCCTGTGCAAGCTTCTTCATCTCCCAGTACTTACTGCAAAATAAATCCTTCTGAATATGCTTAGTGTATTCTTCTCTTGGTCTCCCTCTACGATTTTTACCCTCCACGCTGTCCTCAAATGCTAAATTTGTGATCCCTTGATGCTTCAAAACATGTCCTACCAACCGATCCCTTCTTCTAGTCAAGTTGTGCCACAAACTTCTCTTCTCCCCAATCCTATTCAATACCTCCTCATTAGTTACGTGATCTACCCACCTTATCTTCAGCATTCTTCTGTAGCACTACATTTCGAAAGCTTCTAATCTCTTCTTGTCCAAACTGGTTATCGTCCATGTTTCCACTCTCTGTGGATATGTTAGTTTATTTCTGATATTTTACATTTTGGTTTGTTTTAATTTTTGGAGGACTGTATCGGATATGATATGGTAACCTGTAAAAAAGTCATTTATGATACAAAAGAAAAAAATTTATTGGTCCATAAATCGTTATGAACATTAAACTAAAGTAAGTGGACGTTATATATTTTAATACTAAGTGTCCTGATCAGGAAAAGTGGACACAAATAATAAAATTACAAGTTATTAAGTTAAGGCTTTAAGTTAAACCTTATTAAGATAAAGCTTTAGGCCGACCAGGCCAATATCTAAATATTAGACATTTAGTCAAACATTTATCAAACATACAGTGAAGAATGTTGTTGTTGTTGTGGTCTTCAGTCCTGAGACTGGTTTGATGCCGCTCTCCAAGCTACTCTATTCTTTGCAAGCTTCTTCATCTGCCAGTACACACTGCAACCTACATCCTTCTGAATCTGCTTAGTGTATTCATCTCTTGGTCTGCCTCTACGATTTTTACCTTCCACGCTGCTCTCCAATGCTAAATTTGTGATCCCTTGATGCCTCAGAACATGTCTTACCAACCGGTCCCTTCTAATTGTCAAGTAGTGCTGCAAACTCCTCTTCACCCCAATTCTAATCAATACCTCCTCATTAGTTATGTGTTTTACCCATCTAATCTTCAGCATTCTTCTGTAGCACCATATTTCGAAAGCTTCTATTCTCTTCTTGTCCAAATTCTTTATCGTCCATGTTTCACTTCCATACATGGCTACACTCCATACAAATACTTTCAGAAACGACTTCCTGACGCTTAAATCTATACTCGATGGTAAGAAATATCTCTTCTTCAGAAACGCTTTCCTTGCCATTGCCAGTCTACATTTTATGTCCTCTGTACTTCGACCATCGTCAGTTATTTTGCTCCCCAAATAGCAAAACTCATTTACTACTTTAAGTGTCTCATTTCCTAACCCAATTCCCTCAGCATCACCCGATTTAATTCGACTACATTCCGTTATCCTCGTTTTTCTTTTGTTGATACTCATCTTATATTCTCCATTCAAGACACTGTCCATTCCGTTCAACTGCTCTTCCAGGTCCTTTGCTGTGTCTGATAGAATTACAATGTCATCGGCGATCCTCAAAGTATTTATTTCTTCTCTATGGATTTTAATTCCTCCACAGAATTTTTTTTTCGTTTCCTTTACTGCTTGCTCAATATGCAGATTGAATAACATCGGGGAGAGGCTATAACCCTGTCTCTCTCCCTTCGCAACCACTGCTTACCTTTCATGTCCCTCGACTCTTATAACTGCCATATTTCTGTACAAACTGTAAATAGCCTTTCGCTCCCTGTATTTTACCCCTGCCACCTTTAGAATCTGAAAGAGAGTATTCCAGTCAACATTGTCAAAAGCTTTCTCTAAGTCTACAAGTGCTAGAAACGTAGGTTTTCCTTTGCTTAATCTCTCTTCCAAGATAAGTCGTTAGGTCAGTATTGCCTCACGTGTTCCAACATTTCTACGGAATCCAAACTGATCTTCCGAGATAAGCTTCTACCAGTTTTGCCATTCGTCTGTAAAGAATTCGTGTTAGTATTTTGCAGCTGTGACTTATTAAACTGATAGTTCGGTAATTTCCAAATCTGTCAACACCTGCTGTCTTTGGGATTGGAATAATTATACTCTTCTTGGCGTCTGAGGGTATTTCGCTTGTCTCATGCATCTTGCTCACCAGATGGTAGAGTTTTGTCAGGACTTGCTCTCCTAAGGTCGCCAGTAGTTCTAATGGAATGTTGTCAACTCCCGGTGCCTTGTTTCGACTCAGGTCTTTCAGTGCTCTGTCAAACTCTTCACACAGTATCGTATCTCCCATTTCATCTTCATCTACATCCTCTTCCATTTCCATAATATTGTCCTCAAGTACATCGCCCTTGTATAAACACTCTATATACTCCTTTCACATTTCTCCTTTCCCTTCTTTGCTTAGAACTGGGTTTCCATCTGAACTCTTGATATTCATACAAGTGGCTCTCTTTTCTCGAAAGGTCTCTTTAATTTTCCTGTAGGCAGTATCTATCTTACCCCTAGTGCAATACGCCTCTACATCCTTACATTTGTCCTCTAGCCACCCCCCCCCCCCCCCAGCCATTTTGCACTTCCTGTCAACCTCCTTTTTGAGACGTTTGTATTCCTTTTTCCTGCTTCACTTACTGCATTTTTGTATTTTTCTCCTTTAATCAATTAAATTCAATATTTCGTCTGTTACCCAAGGATTTCTACTAGCCCTCGTCTTTTTACCTACTTGATCCTCTGCTGCCTTCACCACTTCATACCTCAGAGCTACCCATTCTCCTTCTACTGTATTTTTGTCCTCCCCCATTCCTGTCAATTGTTCCCTTATGCTCTCCATGAAACTCTGTACAACCTCTGGTTTAGTCAGTTTATCCAGGTCTCATCTCCTTCAATTCCCACCTTTTTGCAGTTTCTTCAGTTTTAATCTACAGTTCATAACCAATAGATTGTGGTCAGTGTTCACATCTGCCCTTGGAAATATCTTACAATTTAAAACCTGGTTCCTAAACCTGACGATTTATAGTGGTATGATATTGTTGGTCGCATTTGTTCCGATCCTGCTACTGTGTTCTGATTGCGGTATCGTTGGGTCAGGAGAGCCATATTCAATGTTCTGCAGTATATCAATGACTCCAAGTGACTAGTGCGTGAGAGGAATTACAAATTGTTCGCTCGACCATGGAGGATCGTATATCCACGTAATGTATCATGAATCGGGAAATCGGCATCTTTGCGTTGAGAAACAGGTCCGCGAAGTGCACCGCAGGCTTGGTATACAGCGTTTAGCTCTGGGGAATACGCAAGCCATTTAGTGCGTTCAGTATCTTCACATCCCACTGTGTCCGACACCTCAGCGTACCTGTGTGGGTGGACTCTGTCACCCGGAAACAGAAAGTCAGGAAACATCGTATCTCTAAACAGACGGACCTGATCCAGAGTAATCTTCCTGTAAAAAACGCAAGGCTGTAACCGTTCCTCACGCAAAGACATTCAATAGTGTTAGGTCATCGGACTTGGGGTCTCTCCACACCGTAACGCCTAGAGTATACCGATAATGTTAATGAACATTCTGTGTCATGTCTCCACATTTACATCATTCTGGATCACTGCTGCTGACCCCAAGCATCACGGTCCATATACCTATGAAATCCTTCTCGATAACGGCGCAGCTGAAACGGGATGCATTTAAAATGCTTAATAGCATACATACCAGCCTGACTTAATCGCAGGGAAATGGTTCTGACAGAGACACGAATGCTGCTAGCGGCTTCAAGGTCTGCTTCGATCTGCCCAGAAGTAAGATCTCTGTTCCTTTTCGCCACTAGGGCTAGGTATCGATCATCTTGGAGTGGCCTGTCTGGAAGAGCACTTGTTTTATACATATATATATATATATATATATATATATATATATATATATATATAACTTCTTTGTGTGTACTTAAAGCTGCAGCAGGTATTTCTATTACGTGGTTAACAGAGAGGAAATACGTAATCTGCGCACCATTCCTCTACATCCACCTCTTGCGGTAACCACTCACCCGAGAGAGAGATGTCTAGCTTTTCAGCTAACAACATTTACGGAATAGGGTTTTTACATTCCTGATTTGACGTTCCTGTATGCAATACGCGATATTCACGACTATGTGTTTAAATTTTCTGCATGCGTGTGTGTTCGTGTGGGAACAAGTGTCTGTTCCGATGCAGCACTAAATAGTTTTCAAATATGTCATATATTTCACAATTGCAACTAGATTTGAAAATGGTCACAGGCCGAAAATGTTGTAATATAATACTTTATGCGATAAAATTCATCTGTGTAAAGAATTTGGCACTACACGGTTGACATTTTGTCGACGCTATTGATGCACACTTGAAGAAACTAATGGATGTGGACTTGGTTCATTTTCACAGACAGGAAACTAGTAACAATGAAACAAATAAGTATTGAATCATCTGACGGAAAGACTAATTAAATTACACTGTGCCACCAACGATCGCAAAGGACAAAAAATTATCTGTATCTAAGGCATAAAGCAAGCTACATTTGTAAAGGACTTAACAAGTTTGTGGTCATTCACGCAAAGAAAAGAAATTTATTCTGCATATTCTGGATCACTATTCCGTTCGCGACTAAGTCGCAGCTTGTGGTACAATATGCTCCTCTCTGTGTCAAAACGTAAGTTACATTATAGCTTGGTCAGTGGACTGTAAAACATCGACTAATCGTGCGGTTATTATGTCCAGTAAACATGTCAAAATAGGAGAGAGACTGAAAAACAGAAGAAAATAAAATAACGCACTCATGCACGACAAATACTTTTTTTTTTTTTGTATTTACTTGTGCTGCGATTAGTTTCTCCTTTTACATTTTAATGAAAAGTCTTGTAGTGTCTCACCAACATAAAAACACAAACTTGAGTCATGGACGTATCAACGCAATCCGGAGCCTAAGCTACTGTTAATAAGAACTGTTACACTACATTTTGGCGTTGCTGTACCTAATTAGCCGCATTTTTAAGTTTATAAAGAAAACATTTTTCCTTTGTCTCGCTGCACATGTCTGTAGGGTGAGAAAAACTCCCTGCAGAACAAGAAGTCAATGGTGCGTATTTCATCGACGCAATTGCTTGTTCTCCTCAACACAATCATCCTTGGAACTTCTCTATGTGAATAATGGAGGACATTTTCTTCATATCAGAGATTCCTCAGAAGGGTATTTCCTAATTGTAGGGTGTACCTACTAGCCTAAGTGTTTCCTTGAGAAACATCTGCCCTCGGAGATCACGTCTCCAGCATGTTTCAGTGGTGGATATGTGGAATTCAGGCGTTGAATTGCAACAGGTGCATTTTGGAAGTCAGTTCATTAAACTGCCAAAGATGCATTATTCTTGTTGTTCTTGAGAGCATCCTTGGCTTTCTGAATAAAAGCAGACTCGCTGGAGTCGAAAGTGTCTACTACGTCTTTCACTTTTTGGCAGTGGGTAGCAAAATATGAAACTTACAAGAGCCAGATGCACCAACATGTAAGTGTGCGTTCGTCCGGGAAAGCAATGTTTGGAACTATTTTCTTAAAGGACAGAATGTGGTTAAGAACTTCTAGAAACATTTTCTTAACAGAGGAAATGATTCTGTTGACCTCAGCAAAATTACTTTTGACGATGTAGGCCATAATAAACACAGCCACAATGGATCATACTCGGATCAAATCCTTTCAGTGTTGCTCCCGCTTACAACAACATTGACTGTTCCCAAAATCAATAATTTCTTCCAGCCTATCTTCTACTGGGCACAGGATGCGTAGGGCACCTGCGACATTGCAGGATGCAGTATCATTCGTCTTCTCCAATTTGTACGCAGGAATAGATGGAGTTTTCTTGGTGCCGTGGAATCTAATTTCCCCACCATGACATCAACTAAAAATCTGCCACAGCTGTCAGTGGTCTCGACGACTGAAAGAAAAATATGGTGCCCACCAATGGTTGTTTTAATACCAGCAGTACCTTTTTCATACCTCTGCTTCAAATATTTTTTGCGCAATATTTTCTACTCATCTGGTAAACTGCGGTCACCAATTCCCCTCAGGAAGTATGGTCCCTTGGCACGCTCCGTTGGACATTGGTCGACACTACAACCTCACAAAAGTCTATGTTAAACCTGTCCACTGCACTACCAGTCATAGGGAAATGTAATGGTTCGATCTGTTGCTTGTTCTTTTTCCTTGTGACTCTTGTAATGTGAATAGCATAATAGTGTGTTGAAGAAAATGTAGTTTCCTTAACATTAACACTAACGAACATCACGAAGCTGACAGTAACTAAAAAACGGAAACGTGATCACGTAAAATGTCAACTTGAGGTCAAGAGCATATGCGTGTTATTAAAGCAATTTCAAAGTTCGTTTGAAAATTGGCGGGAAGAAGACTAGCAAGGGGACTGGTATGTAAAGTGAATGATGTAAATAATCTGCGTTTACTACTAAAATTTTTGTGACTGGCTTGTCATCAAATTACTCGGCCATCAATAGTTCTGAAATTAGAGTCTCCTCCAATTCACTAAAGGAAAAGACCAATTTTTGAAATTTCTGGTTAGGGATGACAGAATTACACAGTACTTTACTTTATGGACTATAAGACGCACTTTTTTCTTTGAAAAATTGCTCCAAAATCCAAGTGCGTATGCGTCTTGTGCTCGACATTAATACAAGAGTGTCCGGTGGCCATAACATTCGATGCCACGGGAAACCTCTTTCTATCTGCCAACACTGAATTCAACTTGCGTGCAACACCGATGCGAATAGCACGAGCTGAAGAGATTCAAAAGCTTGCTAACACTGTCTTCCTTCTGCCCCACCATCACAAACGCTGTCTAGCCTATGATGAGCCATCGCAGTCTACCGAGCCAGTGAACTTGAATTGGAAGTGGTTTGTGTTATCGGTAACCGTACAATGTTTTTGTAGTAGCTTGTGTCGCAATGGAAAAAAAAATAAAAGGTATTCGTATGACTCGGGCTACAAACTGAAAGAAATATTATATGCATAAAAACATGGAAACAGGGCTACTGAGCGGCATTTCGGCCCTCCACAAAAAAAAAAAAAAAAAAAAAAAACATTCACGACTGGCCGGCTAGTAAAGAAGAACTGAAAGAAATTAGAAAAACTAAAATGAGCAAATAGATGACTGAATGCAAAATGGCCAAACCTAGAAGACTACTTATTGAAACGGATTCAAGGACACCGTGAAATGGCGATGGAATTAATTCAAAAATTGTTTAAATACAAGTTCGTAAGATAACACTACAGTGGAACTGAACAGACTTTAAGGGTAGAGGTCGTTGGTACTATAAGTGTATGGAACGTCATGGACTTAGCATGCGAACCAAAACCAAAATATCTCAGAAAATACAACAAGGCTATGAAAAGAAAACATTATCTTTCCATCGATAGAAAACCTGTGTGGAAAATGCCAAGTATTGAATATGAACGAAACTCTTCTGACATATGATGTGCCGAGTAACAGGACTGTTTTCGTGAAAGGTGCTGAAACTATGACCATGAAACACGTGGACCTGGAAGAAAGCAATACACTGCTTTCCTTTAATATTGTGCTAACGGTATTAAACTTAATCCGGTGATTGTTTTCAAGCGCAAAACAATGACAAAATCTTCTAAAATACTGCCAGGTTCACGTGCATGACAAGGGTTGAATGGATGAGGTTGGCATGAAATTATGAATTAATCGAGTTTGATAGAGACGGAAAGGGCATTTATTGAAGAGAAGTTTCCTTTTTGTGCTAGATCAGTTTAGTTGTCGTTTGAAAACTTCTGTGAAAGACAAACTGAGACAGGAAAATAAAAAGCTTCCGGACTTACTTCACAACAGGAACCTCTTGATGTCTTCATAAATTAATCATTTAAAGTGTATTTGAGAGAGGAATGGAACAAATGGATAATGGATGAAGCCCATCATAAATTCGCGCCGAGGGGAGCTTTAAAATGACCTACGATCAGGGGTGTCAGCAGATAGAATAGTCATTGCCTAGAGTGAGAGAAGACATTATAGTTAAATGTTTCAAGAGGTGCTGCGTAAGTAACGCTCTTCAAGGCTGTGAAGACTATCTTATATAAGAAGAGGACAATGATGACCTCGAAGAGGAAGAAGAAAGTTCAGATGACGATTTTCAGGGATGACCACGAAGAGAAAGAAGAAGAAGATATTTCAGATGAGGATTTTCAGGCATTTTAAAGTTCTGTTTTATAAACGGAGAATTTTTTTTTGTCTGGCTTTGCAATCTAATAACAAAAATGTTAAAAATCATATTTAAAAAATCTTAGAAATTTAAGTGCGTTTTATAGTCCGTTAAAATATGCTACCCAATGCTTGTCAACATTCCATGCAACTTTACTTTGCAACTACAAAAGGACACAGACGCAAGTGTCACCTATCTGTTCCTTTAGTATACCTCTCTCTCTCTCTGTCTCTCTTTCGTCAGACGGCATCTAAGTAATCGCTGGCTAGGTTTGTGCCAACGCAGATACCTGTGGACGTATTCTCAAAGTGACGACAACGTAACATACACATTGTTGATTTCAATGCCGCCAACATTTCTTATATCGTAACTATGAAATAAAGTAGACTCAGGTGTCACCGTTGCAGCAGCGTGGTGACACATTATCGAGTTGAAAGAAGACATTGCTCCAAACACATTCTTGATTTCAGTTAAATGTATGAATTTATTTATTATGTCTTTTCTTAAACTGCTCAAATTCAATGCGATTAATTTTCCGCAGTATTCAGTCAGAAAATTTTACAAATACCATGTTTTTCCCCAGAGGTCCTCTTCAACCTGTGCTCTCTCTGTGAAACTCGTAATTAATCACTTTTTAAGCCTTTTAGCACGATTTAGCCCTTTTTAGGCTCCATAAGGTTAAAATCTTCAAAACTCGACCACAGTAAGAATATTGCCAGTTAAGTATGTAGACATTGTGGTCCTGTATAGGAAATGTAGATTGAAGAGATGTTCTTATGACGTAACACTCCAGCTATTTATGTACAAGTAATTTCTGCTCGTCGTGAGTACATTAAAGAGTTATTGACGCAATTTTAATTTCTAATTACCTCAGACAGCCGGAAACAAAACGTAAGCTCTTCTGTAACTGTTCCTTTGACTTCTCAAGCGGATGATGCATTAAAATGTGGATAAATTTAATACCACAGAGCCTTTGGGAAAAAATTTAATCAAGAGCTGTGTTAGGCGTCTGTCATGTGACACGTGTGATGAGTTGCCCGTTTACGCGGGCGCGTGCGCCTTGTCAGCGTAAACCCACAGGCATTCGCCGGGTGTGCGCTTTGCCGCCTTCGCAGCAGAGTTCGCCTTCTATGGATATGACGCCCTTTCATTTCCACGCACCACGTTGGATGTTAAAAGCTTTAACTTAGAGCTGCGTATGGTATTTCTGTCCTGCGTAAACTGATCAGTTTTCAGTAAGTTACAGTGTTATGAGATCACGTTCGTATTATCAACTGACATTTTTTTTATTTTATTCGGATTAGTGTGACAGATACGATAGAGAATGTGCGGTTATCATAACTACAAATATCTTCATTCGTTTTCAAATGTAATCCGTACATATAATGGATCAAGAGAAGTACTTCAACAACTTTGACCAGCGAATGTCTGGTAATTTTGATATGGAGAAGTTAATACAATTGTATCAATTTGCTTCGGGTCGAATTGTGTTCTGCAGTCTTTAGATATTAGGAATTTATACAACAAAATGCGTAATAAACCAAACGTGAGGACACCGTGTGCAGCTGTGTCTTACTCAGCAACAGCCCGCATAACAACAGCATCGACGTGAATTTCTTCTGTACTAACTGTACTTTAATGTAGGCACAACAGTAACATCTCAGAGTATGGTACTTGGACTAACATATTGTAGCTGCTCAATGTTTCACTCTACTGTAGTACATAAATGAATAAATTTCATAACATTTTCTCAGAATCATGAGGGAGCTAGATTTTGCTGCTATATAGCGTAAATAATTCCGATTTTGCCCATAATTTGATGGAAACGAGATCTCAGTTGAAAGTCAACAATTTAAGAATATATTTCAGTTCAGTCAGACATTTAATGTTAATCACTTTAAAATCCCCTTACATGAGAAAGCGTCATTCTAAAGAGCAAGGTTCAATCTACAGACAAGCATTTCACAACTGTTAGATGACCACAGGTGTTCATCTGTAGATATGAGCCTGCTTTTGCGAAACGCTCCAGTTTTAATGTGATCAGATATTATGGTGACTAGCTTTAGAAGTGTGATAGATACGAAATATCCTCTTATTCAAAAACTTAGTTTTCTTAATCTCTTCCTTACAGCGATTGTATTCTGTAAAGTAATGTTCGATAAATGCTTTACTTGTTAGTTCATTTGCGTTGTGTTTTTTTAAATTTAAATATGTAATACAGTTCAATCAAGTTGTTTATACGCAACGGTTACAAAAAATATCAGCACTTTGTCATAAAAAAGTGACTTAACATGTGTCATATGAAAGTGAGTTCACGACAACATGAATCTGTGGAAGATATTGAGAAACACAATTCCATTATCAAGCGAAAAAGAATGTCAGTTCTACCCAGGAGATCATTACGAAGAGGAACATAAGGAAGAGGAGATCGTACTGCGTAAATGCCGTAGATTTTCATTCACAATCGTTCGGCATATTTTCCAAAGTGTAGAAAAACCATCAGAGTTATTTTAATTTTCTGCTAAAATTGCTTTGTCATCCTTCGATTGGGATGTATGAAATTGCGTGAAAAAATAAGTACTAAGTGAATAATTAGCAATTGATGAATGAATCACGGAATTTGTTCATCATACTAGATCCGCACATGATGTTCGGCGTCTGGTACTATACAATAAACATAAGAAGCATACTGATCGATTCATCGAACAGCTCAGACGTGCTCTGCATTATATCAGTATATCGGAAGACGTTTGTACAGCATAGTTTCAGTAACCTGAAATAAAATGGGAAGTGATTTACTTTCTCAACCAAATTTTTAAAAAAGTTCCTTATTTTCCAGCTATATTTCGATGAGGTCGATCGTCGCCGATATAAGTATTTTTGTTCCCCAATGACATTCGTTTTCAAAACCTGTTACGATTCGAACGTGTAGCTGTTACAACTCCGTAACATCGTTTAACATTGTAGCTGTGTACGTTTTGGCCATTTTCCGACTCAACCAAGAGATTGACGCTACAAGTTGGACTAATATTTTAAAACGTCTTCCGATATATATATGCAGATGATGAAGTCGTTATGGCTGCACTCCCAAAACTTGATGCACGACTCGTTATTCTAGGAAAACGGAACCATTCTCACTAACATTCAGAGTTACGTGTTATTTTTGAATACTGGCTAGATCTTTCTTATGGTATTCCACACAAGGGAATGTTTGCAGTGCATTAATTGTAAAGAACTGTAGGGTACATTATAATTTCTTCATTGAGATCACTGTAACAAATCTGTACTTCTTCTGCCCAGTGAGTTCGAGACTAGATCACGCCACGGTCAGTGTGTCACGGTTCTGAAAGTATGAAAGAAACTCGAAGTACAGTACATCTCATACTGGTGAAAGCAGAAAATTAGGTTTATCATCACATTTTAGTGCTTTTTCTATTGCTAACCATGTCACACCGTTAATTATATCACATAACATCGATGGATTCTAGCTGACACATTTTTGAGACTGCCATTCTCTATTCTCATGATTTGTGTTTTGAACGATAAGACTGGGGATAGTCAAGGAGAATAATTACTTTTTCTTACGTTCCAGGAAATGTTTTTGTCGTCTGAAATAGTCCCGTTACAAAAATTGGACGCCTTGTCACGGTCCGCGCGGCTCCCCCATCGAAGGTTCGAGTCCTCCCTTGGGTATGGTTGTATGTGTGTGTGTGCCTGTGTGTGTGTGTGTGTGTGTGTGTGTGTTGTCCTTAGTGTAAGTTAGTTTAATTTAGATTACGTAGTATGTAAGCTTACGGACCGATGACCTCAGAAGTTTGGTCCCATAAAACCTTATCACAAATTTCCAATAAATAAAAATTATTCAGCTGTTCTGATTTACATATCAAACATTTGCGTAACGTCTTAAGACATAAGCTCACATGTCATTGTTAACTGACCAGACTCCTCGAACCACAGTGGATTCGAAATTTGCGATTTTGCTATCTAAATAGCACGCATAAATTTTACTATAAACTTTAGAAGCAACTACACGACATAATATTTTTATGCTAATGAAGAACTACATATCCATTATTGACAATTAATTCTTTATAATATTCGGTGTTGAATCCCTCTCGTTTTCATCACGAAGATTTGATACAGCCTTTAACCTATTTCTTTGTGGAGCAGAGAATTTCCTTAACGCCTTCCACATACAGTATTCTCTTTCTGTGAGACATGCAAATGAAACTGAGCTAGTGTACTCCATAACTTTAGTACATATACCGTGCTTTTTATTTTGTTTCCTTTCCCTCTGTCCCGTAAACTGATCGTTCCTATTACATCATATAACAAACTGTCCCTTCTGGCTCTATTACTTTCTGGTGCAAAATTTAAATGGCAACAGTTTAGAGAATCGTTGTAGTTGTAGTATGTTGACTGTATGTCAGATGCTTTGAACAGAAAGTAAGTAAGCTTTCAGGTTATTTTCTAACATTTAAAGTCTGTCCACCAAACATTTTGGAGTCAGCCTTTCTCTGTTGCCTATTCTTCAGTGGGAAATCACGGTCTACTGTTTAATACATCTTACGGATTACACAACTTTTTCTCGTTCCCGGTGCTTTAGGTTTTTTTCCCCCTGGCGGCAGCAAGACGTGGAAAGTAGCTCAAACTATCGGAAAAGAAAAACGTTTGCCAACATTTATTTATCCTTCCTAGGAAGCCAAGTAGCGAGTAAGCAGTAAAGAAACGATACCGCACTGGTTTGAAACTTCCCACAGCATCCTTCGATAAGTGAGCTGAGAAAAACGAGCCACCTGTCGCGTACGGCTCGCAGTGCGAAGCTCGGCTGCACGTAATACATAGTGCTGAACGAAAAACGTTACTGAGGAAATGAGGTCGTAACCATTTGTCACTACAAGATCCACCTGACTCGACACTGTGAATGAATATATCCGTGTTACATTCACTGTATAACCGCGGTAGAGCATTTATACATACGACACGAGAAAAATTTACATTTGTAATTGGGTAATATATTATTTGTGTGTTTTTAGTGTTACTGGCGTGTATGATATTCTCGGAGACGTCTTGGTCGCAGTAAAATTTATTAATTGTGATACGTTTCGATACATCATCTTCACAAAACTATGATGATGAAAGACAATGCAGAGGTCATACGTAGAACATGCTGGAAGATATGGCAAAGAAAAATCAAGTAGCAGCAAGAACAAAACTCATCCTGGGAAGCTCTCACAGATTGGTCAAAACTGCTCACGCTAGCAAGCGGTACAAGAAAAGTATAGACTCTCACGTGAGATGTGCACTTTAAGCCAGTAACAGCTACCTCGTGCACATCGTAAACTTACTAAGGTGTTAGATGGCTTTCATATATGAGACCGAAAACAAGACATATCGACACCATAGTTTACAGTTAGTAAAATATAACTGTAATTTTTTTCACAGATGCACTAACTCAGTAACTTTATACATTTATGGTCTCTGTTCACCATAGCAAAGTTTTGATTATTTTATTGGTGATGTAGCCCATTTACAAATGCAATCGGTAAATATTTGCTGTTTTTTGTGAAATAATTACAATTTCCCTGTAATTTGATTTCCCTTAAAATTTTTACCTACGTTACACCTATACTGCGATATTTCGTTGTAGTACATCGATGTTACGCTCACGTGTTTTTACAGTTTATGGAGTTTGTATACCGTAATATGCTTTTTTCGTGATGTGTGTTGTAATATTAGTAACAAAATGATGGAACATTAAAAAATTCATGACAATATTCCACACGCTGTAAATCTCAATGTCATAGATTACATCTTACGGTGTCTGTATGGTATAATAAGTTTTTAGACAGGTTACGCTTCTTGTAAAAATTCATTGACACTGAAAGGATCTTTACGATTATATTTCACAAACTGTATACTCCATGGTGTCGACATGGCATATTTTCGGCCTTCGCTATCATTGCCATCTCGCGCCTTCTTCACGATGTTGACGCCGACGGCGGTTCGGCAAGCAACGTCTAATGGTTAACGACTTTTGAAATTCCATTTAACGTTTACGTCTGACATGAGAGTCTGTACTTTACTTGTACTGCTTGCTAGTGTGGGCATTTCTCACCAGTTTATGGGTACTAACTTTTCAGCATGAGTTTAGTTCTTGCGGCTTCTTGATTTTCCTTTGTCATATATCCTAGAAAGTTCTGTTTATGTCTATTGTATTGCCTTTTATTGGCACAGTTTTTCGAAGATGATGTGTCGAAACGTGTCATAATAAGTTTACCTGCTACCAAGTCTCAAAAACATATAACAGGCCAAGTCTGAGTTTTCACGTACTTTAAACATTGATGAACTCGTTTGTCAAATGGAAAGAATAGTTGTACAGAACTTGTGCCGTAGCACTGAAGACTTGATGCTTACGTGATGTTTCGCAAAGTACAACTTATAGTTTATTACGTGTTGTACGTAGTGATTTTACCTTAGTAATAATCACTTAACACAGAACTACAAAATGTTGATTTTTGTCTTCTTTTGTGGTCTGTACGTTGCTGAATCGGGAGAGCGCTGATCGCCTTTCTTTGCACGCCAGATTTAGTACTCGATGGCTGTCCACGGAAACAAGAGACCCGAAGCTGTATTACATCTCCTGTGGTGACCATGTCTCTACATAGCAAATTTATGAATGTCGATGATGTTATTATCAGTTCTCCTTTGGATCGCAATCAAGTAAACATGTACGTTATTGCTTAAAATCTATATAATACGTGGCATTTGAGTTGTATTCAATAAACCAAGTCGAAGTGACTGTGGAGACAAAAAGTAATGCTTGGGTTATTAAAAATTCCTGAAGTGTTTATGAAGAAATTACTTACAGTTGCTTCTTGATGTAAATGAATGCAGTGAGAAAAGAAAGAAGTAATATCTGCGGTTTGAAATCACCGAGACAAATAGTAATCTTTAAGGTCAGAGTGATCCATTAATTGAACGTGAATGAAAATTACTTTACTCCGTGGGATTGAAAATTACCACATGGTACATTAGACTGCTAAACATTCCGTTTCATGCGATAACGCAAAAACCAGAGATTTAGCGGAGTGCCATATCAAATATTATCATTGGTTGTCTAAGCAAAGCGTATAGTAGACTACTAGCTTTTGATAGAGCTTGTAATAAGAAGTACTTTTCCTTTCTCGCCCTGTTCTGTCTCAAAATAGACAAATTACCTTGTAACGATACTGAAGTCAAAGTCAGTTAAGGGGCTCCGGAACGCCCTACACTTGCAATGTTAAAATAACGCTTATAAATTACATCTTTCCTCACAAAGTATTTGAGGTAGGAAGTTGAACTTTTTACAGATTATTTATTGGAATATGGGCTACAACTAAACACAGGGATTTTACAAAATTTTAGTTCAGTTATTAAAGATGATTTTTTTTTCAATTGTAATGAAAATTCACAACATTTTCTTGCAATTTTTTATTTATATATTCAAAAATATACAGTTTTTTGGAAAAAGGCTGTGTTAAATTATGCAGAAGGTACTGTGTAACATTTACTGAAAGTTTGAAAGAAATATGTTTGGAAGATCCTTAGAAAACATGTAATTAGTATGAGAAAATAAAAGTTTTGGGAATCGAGCGACAAAGATTGGATTAACTTTATAGTGCATTCCAGGTCCATAGGATGGATTATCTTCATCCTCTGCAAACTCCTCCTCCAGCTTCCTCTTGTTCCTCCTCCTGTTTACTCTTGCTTGTATTTCTAGACTCTCTACAGCCCTGTCTGCAGCCCGAAGGCGTTCCTTGTCTAAAGCAAGCATCGCTCGTTGTTGTGTTCGTAGATTTTGCTACCATTTTCTTCAGTTGCAGTTACTGCAACACTGTTGCAAAAGGTGGTCATGTATGAACACTTATCACATTTCAGTTGTATTTCACTAGCAAGTCCTACGTGCTTTATTATGGAAAGTTCCAGACCAACTTCACTACAATGAATACATCTTACACAGTTTGAAAAAATTTCTTTGAGAACCGACATATCAAATATTTCATTCACATCCGATTCGCCCATAAAACATTCATAGTTTTCACTCATTGAACCAAGCTTCTTCTGTGAAGTATTTTCTTTCCCACTTTGACTGCTATGGGCAGGTGTACTTGAGAGGTTAGGTTCACTCACTAGGTTATCGTCTTTATTGTTTACAGTAATAACACATACCTTTGGCTTTCCAACACTTCTCCTTTTCTTAAAAGCCTTCAGAGGATTTCTAATAACTTTACTTTTACTCATTATTATACTTCAACAAAACAGAGACTCAAGAAACAGAATTAATTACGAATATTTTCGAGATAACGACAGAGTAAATAAACATGAAACAATCGACAATCACACCAGCGATATATATTGAACCATCACAGGTTAGCCACAACACATACTTTATCTCACATCACTAAAATGTACCTGATGAACACGGACGTTAATAATAACACTATTTGACAGCAGTTTAACAGCGCCACAGTGGGTCACGCCCATGTAGAACACATTTCAAAAAAAATTTAAAAATAGTTGTATTCTTCGGAATTGAATAAATTATATATCTATTAAAACGTAATAGTCTGCAGATTCAGAAAACGCAAAAAATTAAAAATTGAACTTTTCATGATTTTGAGCCTTTCCGAAGCCCCTTAAGTGGCTAAAGAAGCTGTAGTATGCAGACAGTACAAAGTCAACGTATAGTATACTTATTCATAACGACTGTCATATTCGCTACTTGTAATATTATATCTCAAAAGAGGCAAAACTGCATACTATTATTGAATTAACGACATTCCATTCAAAAGCAAATAAATGTGTAAAGAAGTCGTAGTGTACAGCTAGCAGTACACGCTGAACTTATACTCTACACAGTATGTATAGCTGTTATATGTATGAGTACGATACTCATAATTGGTATGTGTAAGACCATTACAGTTTTAATTAGTTTTTCGAGGAAGACGCCACCATTTCATACTAAAAACTGCTACAACACAGGAGTGATTCGCTGAGTAACGGAAATCCTCACATGTAATCGGATTTACTGACTATTTTGTCGTTTGTAATATGTTTTTATTTCACAGAGCTGTCTTCAATTGTGCGTTTGTCGACTTCACATAGAAGTGTTGAAGATGAAAAGTTTGTTAAACATCTTTTTAGCTCGCCAGCCACGCGGGATTAGCCGAGCTGTCTTGGGCGCTGCAGTTATGAACTGTGCGGCTGGTCCGGGTTGAGGTTCGAGTCCTCCCTCGGGCATGGGTCTGCGTGTTTGTCCTTAGGATAATTTAGGTTAAGTAGTGTGTCAGCTTATTGACTGATGACCTCAACAGTTAAGTCCCATATTACTTCACACACATTTGAACATTTTCCTTTTTAGCTCCCCAGACTTTAGATTTAATACTTTTCTTCATCTTACCCTATCTTGTTCTAAACTTCTCATCTCTACGTAACTGTTCCACTCAAAATCTATAATCTGTTTTGGATACACCCGTATTGGACAGCCATTACTATTTTTTCTCTGTACTGCTCCTCCAGTGTCTAGTCGACTGTTCGTGGATAAATGTTGCAGAAACATGCTCCTTGTTCTGGGAATGGTAGTCCACAGACCTCTTGCCTCGCCCTTTTAGTAGTTCTTCATTCCTAGTTTATCTGCCAACTTATTTTCTAACAATCTTCAATAGTACCCTGTCTACAACGTTTCCAGTTTCTTCTTCCCTCTTACACTTTCAGCAACTGCTTCCTCATTGCTGCATAAACTGCTGATACCTGTAGAGCTTTTCTGCTGAACGGAACTTTGTTGGCACGTACAAATTTGCCTCTGACATCTTTACCTCATCCTAAAGCACAGAAATATGTATTTCTGATAGAAAATCTATCAGAAGTTTTCTTTCCACACTCACTGATCGTGTGCCTTAGAGAACGTTTTCACGTGTTGGGAGTACATTATGTTACTTGTGAGCTGGTCAGGCCCTTACCCGAGTCCTTTGCAGCTAACAAATGTAATTATGAATTAAAAAAGACACTTCATGCAAATCAATATGCTATGACACTTAGCACAGCCTTTTGCAATGATAAAAGGTAACGTCAATATGAAGTTCTGTTTCATATATCTAAATTAACTTCAGAAAGATACAGAATTACCTACAACACAGAATTTAAGACTATCTATGACAAATAACTTCCAGAAATGCTACTATATGTTGTGTGAATGTCGGTGAAGGACTTCAACTTGTGGCTGTATCAATAAATAACTAATTAAATACCATTATGGTTAAAAACCGAAATTTCTGTATTACTTTCATTTCGGCTAGGCAATTTTATGTGTTGGATGCCATTATTTTCATTTTATTTGTTGTATTTGTGAGAAGGAGTAAGTGGATTCGGCATACATTTGAAGCATGAATCGATGGAATAGTTAATAACTAAGCGTATATGTGGGAATCAGATTATGCAACTTTGCTGTTAGTCACACACAATGACGATTTTACGTCATTTCCTGTATGGAATTTATTAATTTGGATTTTCTGTACACTGATGTCGGAATCTGGAAAGGAAAGTGCCATATTGTATGAGCTGAAAAAGGAAGATGATTAGCTACCGTTTTATTCGGTCAATCAGCTGGAGGATCTTTCGTTCAATTTAGTATCAGAGCCGATTTCACGTGTTCGTCTCTTGACTCCGTAGCCATATCTTCTGAGTCGACGACGTCTAAGTCAGGGCTGTGATACTTTTCTCTAAGATTATACTAAATTGGTTTTGTGTAGAGTTGTATTAATTCGTGAAAGTTGTAGTCTAGCCGTGGATGACGTTTACGGAAATTTGAAGTTTTCTTTATCGAGGGCTGACACTTACTTCCGATAGCTATAAGTTATGCATGGCGTGTTGTTCAGTCTCAATCATGAACTTTCAGACTCCTAGAACATGATGAACAATATATTATGTGAGCGAGCATACAAAACAATCAAACACTGTGTGTACGTACAATCCACTCATTAACTTGTAGAAAATGGATTCTTTGAATACAATGTCGCGAGTGCAAATCATAAGCTGATTACGAGATACAGTGTGATTACTTTCTTATTCTAACTTCTGCAACTGTGTGCTAAAACGGATCTCGCATCAAAACTTGTGTAGTTTAAATAATAATACTGGATATTTATTTTATTCGAGACTTTTAAAATTTAGTTTTAACGGTTAGACTTCTTTACAGTGACGATAAAGTCACTCCCGTGCATTAAGTTGACACGAGTAGTACAGATAGTGTTTTCTCACCTTTTCTTAGTTAAGGAACATTATAAGTCGCTTCAGGGTAGGTTCTGTCTTGAAGGCTCACCAAGACGAGTACGTTTGTAATTAGCAGAACGACGGACGAGATAGTGCCTCCTCAGGCCATCCCGTGCAATTTTGTTTCCTAGACAGGAGATTCCTTTCTCTTCCGCTATTGTGTGGTTCCCTATTGTGATGCGAAGTGAATTATAACTCCCATTTCTTCTACTCTTCATCACTTTCGCCTTTGCTCTAATTATCCATAAGCCACAACGGTTGTTATGTTGTGCACCTCATTCAACAGGTTTTTTAAATCGTCTTTACATTCAGAAAGTGCTACATCACTTGTGACACTTCAACTTTTGTTCTTCTTCCGAATTCCTCCGTCATTTGCTTTATTGGTTGTGCTAAGTACAACTGAAACAGCAGTGGTGATAATGTGCAACGCTGCCTTACACTCTTCTCAGGATTGTCTCTCAGTTTCACCTTGTTGTGTTTAAATACAACGCAGTTAGTTTCTGGTTCGTCAGATCAATGTCTTCGTATCTAAGCATCTACTACTTATGAAAATGTTTTCCACTCTTCGCTTCTCTGAATTTACCCTAATCATAACTGCAAAATTCGTGTCATCATTTTACTGTATGTCATAGGTAAAATTACACATTGTAGCCTACACTGAGTTACCAAGAAGCTCTCTAAATAGGTCTTGCAAAGAGGAGGGAGACTATTGCTTGGTGATCCAATGCTCCGAAATGTTGCATATGCGAATATGGAATACAATTCCCTAGGTCAATTGCGCGAGGTTTCATTGCAATGGTGGCTCATGCCAAATTTGATCAAAGTGCTATAATTGATACCGTTTAGCCTTTGACTAACAAGGGTTATAATCTTAACTGAATTGAATGTACTAACTTAACATACATAAATAAAAATGTTTAAATACATTTAAATTTGAAAATTTATCTTTTAACATTCCTAGCACTAAAAATTTTATCTTTTGACATTCCTAGTACTAAAATAAAATGAAAGAAAGAAAAACAGCAGGAGTCGAACCCTAGCAGCCAAAATGCGACTCCGCACCTTAAACTATTTGCTACCGAGCTGTTCTGAGATCTACTGCTCGTAATGTCCTGATACGCTATGGCTAAGTCTTGGGAGAGGGTTTTTACCTTTCCCTATGACCCACTCAGGCGAAAGATCCTCGAAATTTAGATGGGGCATTTACTTACATTTAGTCACGTGGTTTGAGCCAAATCGGTGAGTTCCACCCCAAACCCCCCTGTAGTTATATTTACGTTTGGAGATGATCTGCCTGGTTCTTTAAATCTCCCTCTCTCCTCCAAAGATCTACTGGAAGAAGAACTCTTCAGCAGATCATCTACAAAAAACACTTACGCACTAAAAGAAGTTGTCATTTTCAACTTTTCATTTATTAATTTTATTGTTCACGTATAGTTTCATTCTTCTACGCAACTCTCAAGTGCTTTTGTGGTCCTGCAATTAAAACTGTGCCGTACATACAGAAACATCATCTTCTTTAAAATGGTTCAAATGGCTCTGAGCACTATGGGACATAACTTCTGAGGTCATCAGTCCCCTAGAGCTTAGAACTACTTAAACCTAACTAACCTAAGGACATCACACACATCTATGCCCGAGGCAGGATTCGAACCTACGACCGTAGCAGTCCCGCGGTTCCGGACTGCAGTGCCTAGAACCGCATGACCACCGCGGCCGGCCATCCTCTTTAAATTTGGTTAATGGACGCTGCTTGACATTTACAAAAGTATTATGACCAGCCGCGTAATAGCTTTTTGCTCGCTTTTGAAGGGAATACATCGCTGATTATGTGTATAAGGCATCCGGAAGTTAGTTGGTGGGTTTGTGGATATATGTGGCATTAAGTGTCTACGCAAAGGTCATGTAAATAATGGGTCGTTGATTTACGTACATGCTGATGGCCCCGATAGTGATTCAGCAGAGTTCCATAGGATTTCCATCAGGCAAATTTGGCCATCAGGCAAATTTGGTAACCCAGACATCAACGTGCGTTCACTATAATGCTCCTCAAACCACTGTAGCACAGTTATGCCTCCGAGACATGGACAATTATACTGCTGAACGATGACATCACCGTCGGGGAGACATCATGATGAGATGCATGTGGTTCGCAGCTGTCAGCGTCTCTTCGATTACTACTACAAGTATCATGTAAGAGCAGTAGAATATCTCCCATAGCATAATACTGGTCCCACCAGCCTGCATCCGTGGCGAGCTGCACTTTTCGAGCCGCTGTTCACCTAGATGAAGGCGTTTGTGGATACGACCATCGATCCAGTGTAGCAATAAATTGATTTACTCAAAGAACCGACACGTTTCCATTGATTGACGGTCGAATCCCGATGGTTTCCTGCCCACTGCAATCGTAATTGATGGCGTCTTTGGGCCAACATGTGAACACGTAGTGGTGGTCTCCTCAGGCAGAACCTCCTGATTACTTACCTTATAAGTCTACGTATTTTTCAACATTCGTCTGTAGCATATCTCATATTCTTCGATCCTCTTCTGTTCCGGTTTTCCCACAGTCCATATTTCACAATCATACATTACTCTACCCCAATCGTACATTTTCAGAAATTTCTGCCACAAATGAAGGCCAATGTTTGATACTAGTAGACTTCTCTGTGACAGGAAAGCCTTTTCTGTCTAGTTTGCTTTTGATATTCTCCTTGCTCCGTCCGTCATTGGCTGATTTACTGCCTAGGAATACCTTAACTTCATCTACTTCGTGACCATGAATCCTGATATTAAGTCTCTCGCTGTTCTCATGTCTGTTACTTCTCATTACTTTTCGCTTTCTAATATATACTCTCAGTCCATATTCTGTACTCATTAGACTGTTCATTCCATTCTTCTTCATTTTTACTTGGGATAGCAATGTCATCAGCGAATCGTATCATTGATATCTTTACACTTTGACTTTTAATTCCACTCCTGAACCTCTCTTTTACTTCTATCAATGCTTCTTCGGTGTACAGGTTGAATAGTAGGGTGAAGACTACATCCTTGTTTGCACCCTTTTCAATCGTAGCACTTCGTCCTTAGTCATCCAGTCTTATTATTCCCACTTCGCGCTTGTACATAATGTTTATTACCCGTTTCGCTCTATAGCTTACACCTATTTTTCTCAGAATTTTGAACATCTTGCACCACTTTACATTGTCGAACGCTTCTTCCAAGTCGACAGATCCCATGAACGTGACTTGATTTTTCTTTTGTCTCGCTTACATTATCAACCACAACGTAATAATTGCCTCTCTGGCACCTTTACCTTTCCTAAAGCCAAACTGATCATCATCTGACACATCCTCAGTTTTATTTTCCATTCATTTGTATATTATTCATGTGAGCAACATTGAGTCATGAGCTTTTAACATGATCGTGCGATAATTCTCGCACTTGTCGGCTCTTGCAGTCTTCAGAATTGTGTGGATGATATTTTTCTGAATATCATATGGTATGTCGCCAGACTCATACATTCTACACATCAACGTGAAAAATCGTTTTACTGCCACTTCCCCCAATGATTTTAGAAATTCTGATTATATGTTGTCTATCCCTTCTGCCTTATTTGATCTTAAGTACCCCCAAAGCTCTTTTGAATTCTGGCTCTAATACTGAATCTTCTATCTCCTCTATATCGACTCCTGTTTCTTCTTCTATCTAATCAGGCAAATATTCCCCTCATTGAGCCCTTCAGCGACTTTTTCCACCTATCGGATCTCTCCTCTGCATTTGACAGTGGAATTCCCATTGCACTCTTTATGTTACCACCCTTTCTTATAATTTCCTCGATGGTTGTTTTGACTTCCCCATATGCTGAGTCATTCCTTCCGGCAATCATTTCTTTTCCGATTTCTTCACATTTTTCACACAGCCTTGTGCATTACAAAGGCAGTGATCGTTGCGGAATAGAATTTTCATATATGAATGTGACTATTTAAGATTAGATATTTAAACACATTTAAATTTAATAATCAATTGTTTAACATAAAAAGAAAAAAGTTGCAATTGGTGTGATTCATGCCCAGTCCCATGAATTCGCAGTCACTGTAACTAAACACTCGCCCAAGGAGCGTTAATGGGACTGTTTGTCAAAAGCCCCTCATACTTTACGCTTGTACAATACGCGGCACTCTACTCGGTACAATACTTTACATGCACTTTCAAAGAAAAATATTTATCTGATGCTGTGAGTAACGTACTACTCGTATTGTCGGAAGGAATGAGGTCACACCAGTGCTGGTGCAACTGAAATCCAACTATGTGCTCCTTCCTCTAGTTGACCGTAGCATGGTCACCATGATTTCGACATTCGATGCTGGCTTCTTGTTATCGCAGACAGAGCTCCACAGAACATGTATTCTCTCATTTTATTTGCATTAGAGGTGAAATGACGTACTGTACCGAAATTTTGGCTTGCATTCGAAGAGAAACGGGATAAGTTTTTAGAGATATTTATCATGTGTTGCAGCACATTAGCAGATGATAACCGGCCGCCACGGATTTCTGAACGACTATGCTTCACAGTCTTGAGGTTCACTTGTTTGAACTGAAGCGAAAGAAGCAGTAACACATTATAGCGGTTCCACCATGATTAGAACGCCGGAACAGCAACAATGTTTGTGGTTTACGTCAGGAATTAGGGACACACACTAACCGGCAAGTAGTTTAAGATGGCATAACGAGTCAATGCACGATATATGCCACTCCTGTCTGAAGAATCCATTTTGGAAACTTCGTTTTAGAGAATGCTTTGATGTTCACGTTCAGGCACCCCTTTCTTCGTTTGTCTGAGTGGGTGGTAAGAGCCATGAATGCAGTGGACATAAGTGACTATCTTTCCTTATGTGACGATAGAAACGGTATGTTTGTAATTATATAGTAATAAATATACAGTACTAAATTACGCCACAATACTATTTACGACGATATGGTGTCATGATTTGAAACTTGGTACAAATTTGCATTCTTTGAAAATTTTCGCTGAATAATCTTTTTGTCGTGGTTTTCATTGTTTGACAATTTTTGTCACTATTATGCGACAACTTAGTGCATGACGTAACACGTTCATTCGACATTTTAACAGCTGTATTCGGCCAACATTGTCAAGCAGCGCTATTGACAGAATAGCACTTTTTAAGGGTATGGTTTTACTGCTGTGATTGGCCTTATCTTTAAAGGCGACACACAGAAAATGCACTTCCGTACTCTGTTCGTGAGTGACAAAATGTAGTATTATCTGTGTTCAGTTAACTTCGGTAATACGGTTACAACAGGCACCTGTCACAGTATGAAGAGGTGGGTATGCACTCTTCAAAACGTTAGAGATCTTGTGACGCATAAGGTCGTGTGGGCGTACATGACATCACTAGTATCATGAGAACGTCGTTAGCTAGACAATGGGCATCAGTTTCATTAAAAAGTAAACTTTGCAGACAATAGATTCCTCCTCGTTTTGTTACATATCTACGAATTATGTTCCCATTAAATATTTTGAAGCTTTGTTTCTTTATAGGAAAAACATTACATGGCACGTAGTCAGGGTCGGGGAATATATATATATATATATATATATATATATATATATATATATATATATATATATATGTGTGTGTGTGTGTGTGTGTGTGTGTGTGTGTGTGTGTGTCTGTTTGAGAGACAGAGATAAGGAATGATATTGGGAGAGAGAAAAATAGAAACAAAATTGAAGCGAACAGAAACAGAAAAGGATATAAAAGATACGCAGAAAGAAGCCCTACAACCTTGTGCAGCGAAGGTAATACATATAATATCTTCACTAAGATTAGTGATATATGGATAGGAGCTAAAAACTAAAGCCATTCATTTCAGGTGGGTTACGTCATCAAACACTAGTACATTATCTTCGTCTTTACCTAAAGGTCTCAAAATGAAAGCGGACGATAGAAATTGAACACTGGTATGTACGAGGTATACACGTAGATAAATTCCACAAAATGAAAGCAAACAGTTGGAATACAAATAACTTTATGTTACGCAGTGTGCTGCCTCAGCATATGGAACTTAACTGTATATTAAAAATAAGAGCTTAGTTGTTGTTACGAAGATGCTTCAATTTTCGCTACAGTTTACATTTTCGAACATCATAATGTGTGAAATAGTATGGAACGTATGAAGACAGTTTCAGGAACACGCAGCTGAATGTTTTGGCTTATATCAATACAGCTCCAGTAGCATGTACCACTACATCGAATCTCATGTAGCTGAAACTGTTTTGAAATACGGTAAACCACTTCACCAAGTTACACGCAGCTGACATGGGGAGCTGCATATTTCTTAATGATGGATGTTAACGTGTGGATAATTTCGCGGGAGCAGCAGCGAAATTTCTTCTTTTAACGTCATAAATAAGAGACCGAGAAGAGAGCGGGACTGATTTAATTGAGTGAGAACTTGACAGAAAATGGGTGGAGCAGTGTGAATACTAAACTAACTGAATGAATTACTGTTTAGAAGTCAACCACATTCTCGCAGCGTGATGGAGCTCTTTATTATGCTGGTTGCGTTTCTCTTCCGAAAATAAAAAGAGAGGATCCTAAAAAAAAGTAGAGAATGGGAAGGAGGACGGTAGTAAGGAGGAGTGGGAAGTGCAGTAACCGATCTGGCGGCGACCTCGCCGTCCTTGATTATTCAACGGGGCGGGCGCCAGTGGCTGGCAAGCACTTAAAGTGGAGGCGGCGGCGCGCCTTAATGAGTCGCGGTAGGCAACCCCGCGCTACGACGCGAAGATCCCCCCGACCACGTCTCGCGGCGTACTGCTTCTTTTCTGAAAGAGAGGACGCACAAAAAATCGTCTTTTCAGCCGTGGTGTGGTAACTATAAAACGGGATAAAGACACCCCAGCAGCTGAGTTGCAAAAAAATTTCCTGTTTTATGCCCTCGCGCTGGCGAAATCTTGTAACAAAGTGCTGAACTCGAAGCAAACGTTGGAAGTGTCGGCCAGAAACAGAATAAAGACAAAGTGCATATATTTTGGTGACAAAAACAGTTTCGCATTTATATTTTGCTGTTTTCAATCTATGAACGTACTTCAGTTTGATACCAGGTGCTGGTGCTGCCATACTTCGCATAACGGTCTATATGAAGGACACTATTCCTTGAAATAGCTTTGGATGAGACAATTGTTCTGCAGTGACATATTTCTATATCGAAGGTCTATTTGCTACTATCAAGGATGAATCTTACCTGTTCAGCAATTCCTTAAAATGGTTTCACATTCAATTAATTCATCCGTAAATTGCGTAATCGTCATGACTGTATCAAACAAATATCAATAAATGTTTTTGTAACAGTCATAGCAGTCACTTGTTTATTGTACGACAAAGCTTTTCTACGGCTTCCACCATCCTCTGCAGGTGAGTAATTGCATAGTTACATGTCCTGATGTTAGCGTAGAGCACAGACACTTCCCACACAGCAGCGCCTTTTGAGGTAAAGTAGAATCAAAACTGCTGCTGTATGTGGTAATCTCTATACGTTAGACGTTACACTGTTAATATAATTGCGTAGGCTTCCGCGACCAGAGTCAGTCGACATAAAAGTTTTCTGGGTTTCGTACCGCGTCATAATGTAAAAAGCTACTGCTGCTATAGAAAAGCCAGCGTTTCGGCCACGATTGCAGCGGCCTTCTTCTGGGTCTAGACCGCTGCAATCGTGGCCGAAACGCTGGCTTTTCTATATCAGCAGTAGTCTTTTACATTATGACACGGTACCAAACCCAGAAAACTTTTATGTCGTTACACTGATACTTTGTACAGTGAACAGCACATGCAGCTAATAGCAGTCTGCAGTATTTCTCTGGCTTCTACTTTGTCTCTTTAGCAGAAATCACTGCCGTATTGTACTTGGTGTCGGCTGTGAAAAGAGTGTGACCTCCCCATCCCTATCGGCCTACTGGATTTCGATATGACTGACTGTGGTTGCGAGCGCCTAGTAAAATTTTACATTGAGTAAGGCAATCGTTACCGAAAGAAATTATTCCCGATTAGAAGGGGAAAAGTTTGCAACTTCTGTAGGAACAATCTATTCTAAACCTAATCTAAACACTGATGGTAATTTTGAAATGGGAGGAAATTTAGTACAATCGTTCACGAACGACGCAAGAAGGGGTGGAGAGGAGTGGGGGGTAGGGAAGGGTACGACGGAATATTTAACAAAACCGTAACAATGATTAGGAAAAAAGGATAACTAAACGTTGCCAGCTTCCTACGGCAATTAATATCCAAAATCCTAAGAAAGATAATTGTAAAGAAATGTAAGCAAATAATAACTGGCATGGGAGCAGGAGGTTCTCATGTATTTCCACAACACAACAGATTACGAGAAAATAAATGAATGAGAAAGCACTGAGCTTGCAGTCGCTTGTTATGAAATGGTAAATTTTGAAATTAAAATAAAATATGTAGCTGCTGAAATAAATGACTGGATGTGATAGAAACTTTCTTACATGAAAAATGATTTTTAGTAACCTCAGCGTAACGTAACGCAAAGTTTAGAAAATAGCAAGGAAGTTAGTTTTCATTATTTACAAAATGAAGTGAACTTACTTTAAGCAAATGAGCAATTGATTTTACTTTTAATATAAAAACAATAAAATACATACCAAGCCAGCAGATGTAACTCGCTAACCTATATACATAATAAATGAAATGGCACACTCTTAATTTGTGCTGTATCTTTAGTTATTAGTTTACCAGTGAAACTTTATGTTTCTTTAATCTTGGTGGCATGGAACTCCGCTGGCGCCTCTAACATTTCGGGTTACCGATATCGATCCGATGCTATGTCGCGAACTAGGGTCTTTGGTCGAGACATGTGTTGTTGGTTTGGTGGAGCCTGGCACAGTGAGTTAGCTGGAGGCCACGTGACTGGCAAGTTGTGGGTTTTGGGGAACTCCGGCTGTCCGGTACGGGTCTCGGGAAGCCGCGAGTATATAAATCGGTCGGAGGAAAGCCTTGCCGGCTAAGAATTGGTAGCGACGAGTCGAGGAAAGAGCAGCGGACGTCGCGTGCAACTTGGTCGGCAAATTCCCGACGTACTCTGGAAGCTTAAATATTACAGCACCTCGAAAAACTGGAGGCAATAACAGGCTGGTTGCAATCCTACAAATCACGGCTCCTTCGCATCTGAGTGCAGTTACAATTAATTTTCTTATTTTTTGGGTTCTTCATATTACAAGGCCGCGTCTGTGTTTTGTGGAACTTGACCTATTGTATTAAGGCGCCTGCAAGTGATTACGTGCATGATCATCGGTCAGTGTAACTGATCGCAATTTGTGTTCGGGGCCATAAATTATTCCGTACAAGAGTATGAGTATTCTCTGATATAAACTCAATCGACAGAATTAAATGTGTAACATAATCTCTGTCGGTGTCTGGTTTGTCCGGCAATCTGGTGCCTCTACTAACTGCGTCGTAGTGGCTCGAGTTAAGTAAAGATGATGGTTTGATGCGTCTCACGGCGGAAAGTCTGTGATTAATCGGGAAGCGGTAGTTTGCCCTATTTGGTGAATTCAGCAAGCTCATCAAGTTTAAGGCGTTTTCTGGAAGCCCAATGTTCCTCCATGCTATACCTGTTCATTTTCTACTTGTTTAAACGTTGCACTATTATTGCTATTTCTGGAGCGCATTAGGTTTTAAAGTCTTCTACTTATCAGTATGAACTGTAGAATCGTTACTTTCGTCCACAGTCATTAGTTAACTACACTCATTGTGAAACTGGCCTGCTTGCTTCTCGTTGGCTGCGATGGCCATCTGCTGCAGTTCTCAGCTTTCCTTGTATATTTGACCAATTGTGTTTTTATTAACTGTCATTGTCAACGTTTCTGCTGGTTCGTACCACTTGGGAGTCTCTTTTAAACTACATTTCATTGCATTTCAGGCAATTATATATTTATTGAAGAATCATTGTCAACTTTTCTACTGGTCTGTGGCAGTTGGTAGTCACGTTTAAATTGTATGCCTTCCCAATTTTGCCTGTATTTTGAGGAATTGTATATTTTATTACTTACGAGATTTTTATTAGGGCTTCTTAATTGTTTAGGGCTTTTCAACAGTCACAATCACTGACATGACTTGTTATCCTTGGTAGATTTGCATCGTCTTGATCCACTTGTGCAACGTGTTTGTGCATTTAGTGACCTTCATTGTAATTCATTTTGCTTATACATTGTTTGTTCAATCTGCTTGCAGCCACGCCTAGTTGGTGTGATTTCTTTCTTGTATTAGAGTAACAAAATTGTGTAGCTTAACAACCTATCAGCCTTAGTAAAAATCCCTGAAGGAGTAATATACACACTCCCCTAAAATATAGACAAAGCTGCGAATGCATACAATTTAAATGTGACTCCCAACTGGTACACACGAGCAGAAACATTGATGATGACCCTTACATAAATATACAGTTGCCCAGAATACAATGAAAGACGGGAAGGCATAAAATTTAAACTTGAATTCAACTGGTATAAAAAGCAGAAACGTTCACAATGGCCTTTCATAATTTATTTTTGAATCATCAGTCTTCTGATCGGTTTGATGCGGCCCACCACGAATTCCTCGCCTGTGCCAGCCTCTTCATCTCATAGTAACATTTGCAGCCTATATTCTTAATTATTTGCTGGATGTACTCCAGTCTTAGTATACAGTTTTTTCACTCCACAGTTCCCACTAGTGCCGTGGAAGTTATTCCCTGATGTCTTAACAGAAGTACTATCATCCTGTCCCTTCTCCTTGTCAGTGTTTTCCACATATTCCTCTATTCTCCGTATTTGCGCAGAACTTCCTCATTCCTTATCAGTCCATCAATTTTTCAACTTAAGTCTGTGGCACCACATCTCAAATGCTTCGATTCTCTTCTGTTCCGGTTTTCCCAGAGTTCATGTTTCACTACCATACTTTGCTGTACTTTATTCGTTCATTGTCAGAAATTTCTATCTCAAATGAAAGCCTATGTTTGATACTATCAGACTTCTCTTTGCGAGGAACGCCCAATGCTAGACTACTTTGATGTTCTGCTTGCTCCATCCTTCATTGGTTATTTTGCTGTTTAGGTTACAGAATTCCTTAACTTCATCTAATTCGTGACCATCAATCTTGATGTTAAGTGTCTCGCTGTTCTCATGTCTGTTACTTCTCATTACTTTCGGCTTTCTTCAGTTACTCTCAATCCATATTCTGTACTCATTAGACTGTTCAGTCCATTCAGATGATCATGTCATTCATCTTAACTTTCACTCAGGATAGCAATGTCACGAGCGAATCGTATTATTGATATCGTTTCACTCTGAATTTTAGTTCCACTCCTGAACCTTTCTTTTATTTCTATTGTTGTTTCTTCGATGTACAGACTGAATAGTAGGGACGAAGACTAAATCCCTGTCTTACACCCTTTCTAATTCGAGAACTTCGTTCTTGGTCGTCCACTGTTATTATTCCCTCTTGTCTCTTGTATCCATCTCTCCCTATAGCTTACTCCTATTTTTCTCAGAATTTCGAACCATTGCGCCATTATACATTATCGAACGCTTTTTCCAGGTCAACGAATCCGATGAATGGGTCTTGATTTTTTTGTGCTCTCGCTTCCATATAAACCGCAACGTCAGAATTTCCTCTCTGGTATCTTTACCTTTCCTAAAGACAAATTGACGTCACCTAACACACTCACCGCCCTGCGGGTCTGGGGGTGAGAACAGGCCTGAGGAACTCCTACCTGTAGTAAGAGGAGTTTCACACTTTTCGGCCTTTACGTGATGGTCCCCTGTTGGGTTTGACCTCCATCTTTCAAAATGTTCCCAAAGAGCGAGCCAGTTGGGGAAGGGAGGCTTACATGATGCATCATGTCCATTATGCATTGAGATGTTTAGCCCACTTTCTCGTCGTCGCATTTTAGTCTCGATCATTCTCCATCTCTTGGCCAAGGACACCTTACTGTGGGCGTTTTCCACCTTGCACTATGCAGTGTCGCTTTTTCCGCTGACGATGGCTATGGGCTTCTTAGCACCTAATATCCAACATGGTAGCCAGTCTGTTGTGGTGGGGCCACCATGTACCCTGACAACACAGGGATAGCTCTGCTAATGCCTGCACCGTTAACTCCGCACGTATGCTATAGAGTAGATGCCTGTCTCCCTGGGGCATCGGGACTCCGGGAATGGCCATCATACCAGGAGGCTGGGTGAAGCCTGTGGGGCCCCCCTGGTCGGAGTGGGTGGCATCAGGGCGGATGACGCTCCATGAAACGTAGTACATCATCTCTTACTGGTGGTCCAACGCCAGCAGTCTGTAAGTGGTAAATGTCTAACTTCAATGCTAAGAAATATGGTCCCAAATCGTTCCCCTCCCTGGCCACACCATGGGGGGAATGCCAGGCTAACGATGGGAGTGAAGCTTATTTGCCCTAGTACCTCATATGTACAATAGTTGGTGGGGAATCTTTTATTTCCATGAAGCCTCAGTTTTTTGTGGAGCATTTGGAGGACAAATTTGGGTGGTGGAGGGCTTGACCAAAAGTGCGCTGTGGGTCCGTATTGATAAAAACGTCATCCTCTGCCCAGTCACGGGCGCTATGCATTTGTAACGCCCCATAGGATCTGAAATGTTGTACAGGGTATTATGTACCACAGGGACCTTCTTTTGAGCTAACGACGAGATGCGCGCCGATTTACAGAGGCGAGTTGTTCATTTCGTCCAGCTCGTCCATTGAGGTCTGAGAGATAGTCAAGTTACCACTGGTGCCTTTATCTTGGCCTTCGAGGGTGACACAATGCCCAAGAGGATCAAGGTGATGGTCTACTGCTGAGATATCAAACCATATATCCCTCCACCGATATGGTGCTTTATGTGCTGGAAGTTCGGCCATATGTTTTCCCACTGTACTTCCAGCATCACATGTCGAGATTGTGGACGTCCATCACATCCCAATCTCCATGTGCCACACCTCCCATCTGTGTCAACTGTGGAGAGCATCATTCACCTTAATTCCCAGACCGCAGGATTTTACAAAAATAACGGAAAATCATGGAATATAAGACCCTGGAACGACTGACCTTCACTGAGGTTAAGATGAAATTTGAGTGCCTACATCCTGTGGCTATAACCTCCTCTTACTCCACCGCTGTGATAACAGTTGTGGGCCCATCAGTTCCTCGCATTCCTGTCGCCTCTCAGAACCGGAAGACTACACCTGACCCCTTGATGGCGGGAGCATTCTCTCCCTGTTGCTCCTGCACTACCTACAATGGGAGCAACACCCAACTCCCCCCCCCCCCCCCCACTACCATTGGGGATATCAGTCCCCACTTCTGAGCTGGAGAAGTGTAAGTCTTCTTCGCCTCCTCTTGCTGGGAAGGGGTCTCTAGGGTCACTCCCTTCGCAGATTTCTGCTAGTGGGAAATATGACACATGCCAGTCGCTGAAGAGCCCAAAAGCAGCTAATCGTAGTGCTTCACCCTCATCCTTAGTCCCAGAGACTGAATCAGTGAAATCCTCCCGGCCATGAGAACCCAAAGAGCAGCGAACGAAATCCAAAAAGAGGGTCCCCAAGTTCAAGGAAATTACGGTGGCACGCATACCACCGCTACCTACAAGTCTTGCATCTGCAGATAAAGTGGAGATTCGGGTGTCTGCTGAGGACATAGATCTCACCGGACCCTCAGACGCAATGGATATAGACTGCTCAGGCAGGACGTCGGTGGCAGCAAGTGACCCTGAGGCGTAAACTACCCCACTGAGCGTTCCATGCCTTCCCAGTCTCACGATGACGTCATCCTCCAGTGGAATTGCGGCGGTTTTCTTCACTGCCTGGCTAAGCTATGGCAACTGTTAAACTTTGCACCTGCTTTCTGCATTTCCCTCCAGGAAACCTGTTCCCCTGTAATGCAGACCCCTGCCCCCATGGCTATAAAGGATACTATAGGAACTATAGCGACTATAATCGTGTGCCAGGTGGAGTTTCTGTGTGTGTCCTAAACTCAGTCTGCAGTGAAACAGTGCCCCTTCAAACCCCTCTCGAAGCTGTGGCAGTCAGAATAAGGATGGTGCAAGAAAAAACTGTCTGCAATGTATATCTTCCTCCAGATGGTATTGTATCCCTGAATGTATTCACTGCACTGATTAATCAACTCTATAAGCCTTTCCTACTTTTGGGAGATTTTAACGCCCATAACCCCTTGCGGGTTCCACCGTGCTTACTGGCTGAGACAGAGATGTCGAAACCTTACTGTCTCAGTTCGACCTCTGTCTCTTAAATACAGGGGCCGTTACACATTTCACTGTGGCTCGTAGTAGTTACTCGGTCATTGATTAATCAATTTGAACCCCAGGACTTCTCCAACTATCCACCGGAGAGCACATGACGACCCGTGTGGTAATGACCACTTCTCCATCTTCCTGTCACTGCCCCAGCGTCAGGCCCACGAACGCCTACCCAGGTAGGCTTTAAACAAGGCGGATTGGGAAATTTTCACCTCTGCTGTCACTGTTGAATCTCCCCAACAAGGTGATATTGGTGTGATGGTTGAGCAGGTGACTACATCAATCGTTTTTGTGACAGAAAACACGATCCCTCAATCTTTAGGGTGCACCTGACGAAAGACAGTCCCTTGGTGGTCGCCGGAAGTCTCTAAAGCAATTAAGGAGCGCCGGCGAGCTCTACAGCGGCGTAAGCGGCACCCTTCCCTGGAGCACGTCATAGCCTTTAAATCGCTCCGTGCCCGCGTTCGCCAACTTATCAGATGACGGAAGCAGGAGTGTTGGGAGAGATATGTCTCCACTATTGGGTGCCATACGTCACCTTCCAAGTTTGGGCAAAGATCAAACGTG
The DNA here is from genome assembly GCF_021461395.2 of Schistocerca americana. Classification (NCBI taxonomy): domain Eukaryota; kingdom Metazoa; phylum Arthropoda; class Insecta; order Orthoptera; family Acrididae; genus Schistocerca; species Schistocerca americana. The sequence goes on from NC_060119.1 coordinate 990,018,175, forward strand.
TTTTCGGGTACCAGACCGCAACAGGTGTTCCCGATGTTAACATAAATGACTTGGGTGACACACGGCTGCCTCCTGCGCCTTGATGACCCACCTCAGTGTCGGTGCGGTGCTCCGCTGACGGTGGCCCATATTTTGGTGAGCTTTAGTTGTTTGGCTGCACTGCGACAGACTCTTCAGTTACTGGACTCGTTGCCATTAATTTTAGCTGACAACGCCTCATCGGTTAATTTAGCTTTGCGTTTTATACGTGACGGTGGATTTTATCATTCTATATAAGTCTTAGCGCATGTCCTTTGTCCCTCTGTGTTCTCCACTCTAATGCTTTTAGGGTGGGTGTTTTAATGTGTCGCAAAGTGGGTGGCTATTCCTTTTTATTCTAGTGGTCGACCAGCCACAGTCATCTGCTCTCTTGTGTTTACCTCTTCTACCTGTTTCTTGCTTCTCTCTGTGGTTTTCCATTTCTGTTTTGTCCATAGTAGTGTTGATTCTCGTTCTGTCGTTCTTCTGGTTCTTCCTTTCTCCAGTTATTGTGCTGTACGTCTACTTTTTATTCTTCTTTCCCTTGTGTAATTGTCGGCCGCGCTGGCCGTGCGGTTCTGGCGCTGCGTCCGGAACCGCGGGGCTGCTACGGTCGCAGGTTCGAATCCTGCTTCGGGCATGGGCGTGTGTGATGTCCTTAGGTTCGTTAGGTTTAAGTAGTTCTAAGTTCTAGGGGACTTATGACCTAAGATGTTGAGTCCCATAGTGCTCAGAGCCATTTGAACCATTTGAACCCTGTGTAATTATTTTACCGGGAAGAAGGGACCGATGAACTTGCAGTTTTGTCCCTTCCCCCACCCCCCCTCTTTGAAACAACCAACCAACCACACACTCAGTTTTCTGTTCCGTTCTTCTGTGAATTATTCTTGTGAGCAACTTGGATACATGAGCTAGTAAGCTGATTGTGCAATAATTCTTGTACTGGTCAGTTCTTGTGTGGATGATATTTTACCGAAAGCGAGATGGCATGTCGCCAGACTCACACATTCTACACACTAACGTGAATAGTGGTGTTGTTGCCACTCCCCCCCCCCCCCTTATTCACTTTACAAGATGGCCCCCGAGTGAGATCACAGGTATTTCCTTCGTCCACTAAAAGAACTTGTTTAGGAGGAAATAGTGTCAAAATTAAATTTTCTTTGTTTTGTATACTTGCTGTAGTGTCCATTCTTGTCAAACAACAGATTATTAGCGTCCCAGCAGAGCTTGTTCTTGAAAAAATGTCGTGTTATCTGAAGTCCCGATAGTCGCAACATAACCCGAAATTTTGCGTCACTTAAACACAAAAAATCCTATTAAAATTCTCTTGATTGTGCGAAATTCGTTTAAAAAAACAGCTACTAGTTTTAACGGAGTCTTTTATCGTAATAAAAGTGTAATTATACGTTTCTAAATTGTATAAAACTAACACGTTTCGTATTGTTTACTAGTCAGATAGACGTGATTCAGGCAAAAATTTTCCGAGTTTAAAAACCTGACCAAACACGCCTGATATCGTAAATTCTCTAAAAGCAAATTATTTACAAATTTATTCTTCTGTCATTGTAACTCTAAATCAGTACAGAAACAGCGACCACCACAGATAAAACCTTTGCGTCGTTTTTTGTTTACACTCAGCCAATCTTCCATCCCTGACATATTTAAAACATTCTTTAAACTTAATTATTCTTTCGAAACTGACCATGAGTGAGAAATGTGGGAGCTATTGTAAGGTAGTGAGTAGAGGGATTTATTGCAAATCTTGTTGGAAATATTTTCACTGGGGGGGGATGTAGTGGGGAGAATGGTGAGAGAACAGAAGAGGCTCTCTCCTGGAACTGCAGAGTGTGCCGTAGTAACATTTTGATTGGGGAACAGGACAGGAAAATCGGTGCCCTTCAGGCTCAGTTTGAGGAAGCAACATCAGAAACAGGTATCTACCACTGTCAGAGTTAAGTGGAGAAGAGCCTCAGATAGAACGAGGAGCAGGAAATGTGCAGCACACTTCAACCGAGGCCAAGAAGCCTAGGGATGTATAAAGTGTTAGCAAGAAGACTTAGGGTCTTTACGTAAGGACTTTACAAAAGAGGACCATGTAGTGATGGGGTGCGAAACACCTTGGACAGGACTGGGGCATATGACATACGTGGTGACCTGGAAAAGATAGCTTCCCTGACTCATGGCACCAACGTAGAAATTGTTGAGCTGTTCCAGCGTCATGATCGACCATACCTTGATGGACCTGTGAGGTGAATCAATGTGGGGTTAGGGATGGCTCTGAGGACAGTCAACTTTGCTCATGTTTCTCTGGTGCCCATCGCGACTATCAATGGATGGGGTTTCACTAGGCATGGCCTACACCTTAACAAGACTGGGAAGGGAAAATTGGTAGAGCAGACTCATGAAAGTATGGTTGGGGGGGGGGGCGGGGTGGATCTCGGGCTGCACATGTTGAAATACCTGTTGTCATGAGTAGGAAAAGTAGTTTTAGCATAAATTCAGACAACAGGTACCTCTACCTAAAGAGTATATCCAGCAGTTTAAGAAAATACTGAAACAATCACTTACATGACAGAATTTAACACTTCAAATATCACACATACCAGATGTCACAAATAAAACCAAACCATTGGAAAGAATAACAGGGGGCATTTCACAGGGTTAACAATCATCCATAAAAACATGCAGTCAATAAAAACTAAAATACAACTATTAGAGATTGAGCTCCAATCTTTGAACTACACAGTGGTTTGTGTTACTGAGCACTGTTGTAGAGACACAGAAATGCAACATGTAGTATTATCATTGTATGAGAAGGTAAACTCTTACTGCAGAACTGCTTCAAGGGGTGGAGGATCACGCATTTATATCAGAAAAGGAGCACAGTTCAAATCAAGACATGACCTCAGTACAGTAAGTGAAGACAAACAGTTAGAAATACAAGCTACTGAATTAACACGGCTTGATATCACCAAAAAATTAATCATTGTGTGTGTATACATCTCCCAGTGGTAGTGTGGGCATTTTTTCCAGTAAATTAACAGAAATTCTAGATAAAGTCTCAAGTACAAAAGAGAACATAACTCTGTATGAGGACATTAAGATCAACACTCATATCGTAAAGGAATGCAGCAGCACCTTCACAAATATCCTTAAAAGTTTTAGCATGTCCCACTTGGCTACTACAATGACTGCATCAGTAACTGACCATATGACCACAAGTATGGACAGGGTAAAATGTGATATAGTCGTAAAAGATCTCGGACTATCAGACTATCTCTGTCAAATAACAACAGTAAAATCAGGCCTCGAATCATTCCCTAAACTACAAACAACATCTATCAGAAATCAAAATAAAAGACTTTCAAAAGAACTAAGAAAACAGATCTGGGATGAAGTGTATAAGGAAACCAATGTGAATACGAAATTCTCTAAATTCTCCACACAGTTTAAAGTGAACTTTGAAAAGGCATTTCCAAACGTATGCATGTCTGTATCAACATCTCACAAAAACAGATGAATAACGTCAGGTATTAAGAAGTCCTCCCAAACATTTAAACACCTCCATTCCATGAAAATGATTCGCAATGATCTAGAAATCTTAAATATTTGTCATTGATACATAAAGATCTATAAGAAGGAGGTAATTGCTGTAAAATGTCATTTAATGACAAAATAATATATAATGCAGAGAATAAAAGCAAAGCAGTCTGGGATGTTACAAAAAAGGAAACAGGGAGAGGCCAACAAACACAGGATAACTATGTAAACGAGCATTTTTCAAGTATTGCAGAGAAGTTACAGCAAAAATTCCCCAAAACAAATATAACATCAGTAAATAATGTTGCACTAAATACAATGATGTTATATCCAACCACAGAGTCAGTAAAACTGTTCAAAAAAAAAAAAAAAAAAGGCCAGTAGGCTTAGATGAAGTACCAATGTTTTACTGAACTAATGCAAAGGGATTATACAAGGTCCCTTAACAAATATAATAAATCCTTCACATCAGGGTCATTTCCAGAACTTCCAGAGCATTTAAAACAGGCATGATTTGTACATTTGCTTAAGAAAGGTAATGCCGGAGACATAGAAAACTACTGTCCCATTTCCCTGCTGTCACCGTTCTCAAAAAGTAATACAAGCAATTATGAAAGACAGATTAATGAATTAATTGAATGAATACAATATTTTAAGCAAATCACAGTTTCCGAAGTGGCAAAAATACGAAGTGTGCCATAGTAGAATTCACAAAAGTTGTACTTGATGCTCTTGATAAATATGAGTGTGTTACTGGTATATTTTTGTATCTTTCTAAGGTCTTTGATACAGTCCACCACAAGATTCTATTAAATAAATTAGAATCATTAGGAATAAGAGGGGAGATAATGACTGGTTTCGATCATACCTAGAAGATAGGACACAAAGAGTAGAGATAACACATACTTCAAATAGATCTAAACATTTAGTAAAACACTTATCAGAACCAAAATACATTAATATAGCGGTTGTGCAAGGTAGCATATTAGTACCAATACTATTCCTCATATACATCAGTGACTTCCACAGTAGTGTTACTCATAGTAAAAAAATTCTCTTCGCTGATGACAGCAACATTATAGTCACGGAGAAAACAAGAGAACTCCTTGCAGTGAAAGCAAATGAAGCTCAGAAGGAAATTTACAACTGGTCAATAAGCAATAAAGTGACATTGGACATAAAGAAAACTAATGCTATGAATTTCAGTTTGAAGAGGAAAAATTACAATGTTAAATTAAATGTAGATGACACCTCTGTAGCAAATGCAAAATCTCTAGGAATGAATATTGATTCTCAGTTGAAGTGCTGTGAACACACAAAGGTATTTGCAAACAGAATGTCATCAGCATGTTATGCTCTTAGAATCCTATCATCAGTGTGTAACATGTAGTGTCTGTTAGTTACATATTATTCGTGTGTACACTCAATTATTAGCTATTTTTTGGGGACCAAATGCATCCTTACAAGCTTAAAATTCCTTAGAACTACTTCTAACTTAGAAGCGGAAATATCAGCGCCTGCTGATGGAATGATTAAGGCATGTTCACCTACAAAGAGTGCTTTGCCTCCTACACAGACCATGTTACAAATTTAATTTCGTCGATTCAATTTATATCAGAGAATACTCAGTCTCTTGTAGAGAATATGGACTGGAACAGAAATTGCGATCAGTTACACTGACCGATGAACATGCGCGTAATCATTTGTTTGCGCGTTAATATAACAAGTCAAATTCCACGTAATAGAGTCGTTTCCTTGTAATATCAAGTATCCAAAAACAAAGAAAGCAACACTTAAATCCACTCAGATGTGAAGCACCCGTCGCTTGCAGGATTGCAGCCAGTGTGTTATTGCCTCCAATCCGTACAGGCGGTCTTCGAGGTGCCGTAAAATTTAAGCTTGCAGAGTAGGCCGGGAAATTGCTGACCAGGCTGCTCTCCCTGCAACTCGCCTCTACCAGTCCTTAAGCAATCCGGCAAGGCTCAAAGCTTGCCTCCGACCAATTTAACCACTCGTGGATTCCTGAGGCCCATACCGGGCAGCCGGAGTTCGCCAAAAGCCACAACTTGCCAGTCACATGGCCTCCAGCTTACTCACTATGCCAGTCTCCGGCAAAAAAACAACACACGCCTCGACCAAAGACCTACGTATCTCGCAACATGCCATTAGATCGATATCGACAACCCAAGTGGTTAGCTTCGCTATCGGAGTTCGATGGAAGCAATATTAAAGTCGTCGCTGTTCACTTTAAGTGATGGAAGTTAATACTGAAAATTGTAAATTAGTTAAGTCTCTGTTATGGAATACAAGAATAAACATTTACTGAGGTAGCAATATTTAGACTGAAACTGGTCATTATCAAACAAACAAAACTGGCAGTAAGCAGTAAACTAATTTTCATGTTTTTACAACACGCAGTGCTTGCATGAAAAGGAAAAGTTCCCGCCTGGTAATAATGTCTGAGGACAATGTCAACACAAATGTTCTACAAGTTTTAACTACTGCATGTTAGTATTAAAGTTTGTGAAAGAAATTCCATTGAGTAATGCCTGTAGAATATGTGGTGTCACCGCCAGACACCACGCTTGCTGGGTGGTAGCCTTTAAATCGGTCGCGGTCCGTTAGTATACGTCGGACCCGCGTGTCGCCACTATCAGTGATTGCAGACCGAGCGCCGCCACACGGCAGGTCTAGTCTAGAGACACTCACTAGCACTCGCCCCAGTTGTACAGCCGACTTTGTTAGCGATGGTTCACTGTCTACATACGCTCTCATTTACAGAGACGACAGTTTAGCACAGCCTTCAGCTACGTCATTTGCTACGACCTAGCAAGGCGCCATATTCAGTTACTATAATCTGTACAGATAACATTGTGAATCATGTACCGTCAAGAGCGACGTTCATCATTAATGGATTAAAGTTAAGTATCAAACTAATTACGTCCGCTTTCTGAATTCTAATTCCTTGTCATGTTCCAGACCTCACTTCAGTATAGTCCATCCCTCCTCACGCCAGCCTGCGTGAGCTAAAACGCGTGCCTTTCGGCCTCCATTCATAACACGGTGTTTGCTCTTCTGCCAACACAACAGAGTATTAGTTAACAGTCTTCCAATGTTGTAGCTGTTCGACGACGAAGTGTGTAGCCGACGACAAAGCTAAAGATAAACGACAGTCCAGTTACTGCCATTTTTTGTTGCTATCTGTATATTAAAATAAAGTTCTCTTGGCTACTACCCTGCAACTTGCCACATTTATTTTTACAATCAACTGTACACATTCAGAAATAAATAGACTATTACATCTGTAATGCATTAAATATGGTTTTCGTAGTAAGGGTTACAGATTCAGAATGAGAAGTTCGGTACAAGTTACTAACGGATATTTAACGGTGAGAAATTCTGGATGGCGCAGAAGGTGTTTTATCTCCATTTTCGGTGTTAGGTGTGCCCCATATTTCATGAGGGTTTTCTAAAAAGAAACAGAATCAGGGAATGTACGAAAGAAAAACAAATGGAAATGCAGTTGCCTAAATGCGTTCATTATTGTTTTCATAGATTTTATGTTCTCATTAATTATCGTAATTATGTGTGGACGCGGAGCAGCATGACAATACAGTGTCACTATAACTCAAGACATTGTAGTGTACCATAACGTGTTTTAAACAATAAAGTTAGATGTTTCAGAAAATCATGACGTTTGAGGTGAAAATTTCATGTCAGTACTGAAGAAAAAAAAGCAAGTAACAGAGTTAAAAGTATAGAAAAGAATGAGTAAATAGATAAGGAACATGATAAGAAGCCACTAGTTACAATGTTTACTTCATGTACTTTTTCATTAATATCATAGTCGTTAAGATGTTCCAATTCTCATTGTGAGAATTCATGTGTTTCAAGGAAGCGGTGAAATAAATGCTTACAAGAAACCTTTACCCTGGTTGTGTTGAAAACGAGTACGTCGCGTTCGCCACGTGGCCGCGCAGTTTGAGGCGCCATATCGACGACTGCACGGCCCCTCCCGCCAGAGGTTCGAGTCCGCCCTCGGACGTGTGTGTGTGTGTGTGTGTGTGTGTGTGTGTGTGTGTGTGGGTGGGTGGGTGGGTGGGTGGGTGGTGAGTGGGTGTGTGTTGTTCTTAGCATAAGTTAGTTTACGTAGTGTGTAAGCCTATGGAGCGATGACCTCCGCAGTTTGGTCCCTTGGGAATTCCCACACATTTGAACATTTGACGTCGCGTTCCACATGTGTATTTACAAAGGACGCCACAGTGTTCTATGAGCCCACAGCAGATCAGTCGTCACATTGCGTCGTTGCGTGTGCCACAGCGGCATGCTTGATCTCTCTGTTTCTGCAGTGGCATGCAAGAACGTCCACCTCCCTTGAACTCTTTAAAAACGCACTCCCGAGTCATCTCAAGCAGTCTTTATGTTTCTGTCACGGTGGATAACTCAATACTGTCCATATTCAAACTCAGACACAGACCTGAAACTTAAATATTGTCTGAGTGCATCGGTATTCACTTACATAATAAATTATACAAAAGTATTATTTACAAAATTACAAATGGCATACATACAAGAACGATTTTTGTACACTTTCGTCGTGGCTTGGGTTTTACTTTCACTGCAGTTGCTTTCAGAACATTTACTCTGTAAGCTAAATTTTTCGTTATACCTTTTAAAAATTCGTTGATGACCGTCTGGTCCAAAAAATAAATCTGCAACAAAGTTTGAATATTACACTAATAATTAACTTTTACTGGAAATTCTTTCCCGGATTAACCGGTTCTTAACTGATACAAATTGAATTCAACACCGAAAAGCTTGACAGAATTAGGAAAAGCTAAGCAGTATGCGGTAGTGTGAGAAATACTGACAATCTTAAATGGCTCCTTATAAACAAATATAAATTTTGAAATCTCATTATCAATCTCGATCGATTTCTCGTTCACTTTAACGAGAACGAGGTTGCCAAATACAAATTTAGCAAACGGCGCTTTCGCCTCATGACGCTGTATTTGTGCCTCAGCTTTCTTTCTCATTAGCTCTCATTAACGTTCTTTCTTCGCCTCAGTGTCAATACTAACTCGCGGGGGGAAATAGCCTGTCTCTTCCACCAAACTCTTATACTTGGTGTCTAATAGGATTTCCTCCGGAGTGAATCCTGTAGATTCGTTCGCCAAAGTATTTATAGTCTTGGCAAAATTGTTTGTATACAAGGGTTGTCCAGAAAGTAAGTTCCGATCGGTCGCTAAATGGAAGCCACAGTAAAAATCAGAAACGTTTTATTTGCAAGAGTGAGCCACACTTTCCAGATACTTCTCTACATAGCCGCCGCGCCGCATCGTCATAGAAGGCAGCCGCCTGTGCTTTCCGATAATTCTCTACGCTGTTATATAGCGAGTAGCTGTGCCCCCAAGTGTTGTCTTCGTATCCAGCGTTTCATGTGAACAGAAATGATACTCAGGACGAACCAATTAGGGCTGTGTTGTGGGCGATCGAATATTTCCCATCGAAAAGGCAGCAGAATCGTCTTCACTGCCCTTGCATAGTGTGGCTGAGAATTGCCATGATGAAGGAAGTGAGTGGCAGTTGTGTTCGGTGGGCTGCATTCATTAAGGCGAAGCCTCTCAGCAGTCCCTTCTACTTGGCGGGAGACATCGTTGGTCTAGGTCCCTTTACTCACTCACAGTGCGCTTACAACTAAAAAGAGCGTCTTGATGCGATCGACTGTCATACTAGAGACACTACCCAACACATCTGTGCAAGGCGTCATCAGGTTTTCACTGTGGAGTCCACTTCGCGACCGATCGGAACTTACTTTCTGGACAACCCTCGTATTTTCCCCACGTCCTGTGGTTGTGGAGACAATATGTTCGGCATAGTCGTCCCAGCTCATGCACGTATCGTTGCGTTAGATTCTCGGTCCGGTAATAAGCTGAGATGTGTATCGCTTTAACCCCTTTGCTTTCCATACCTTCATTCCATAATTGGGAAGTAAACTGCGACCCATTATCACAATATCGGACAGAATCGCTTTTGGTTTGCCGATGTGCACAAAGCAATCGTTTGCAAGTTCGTTATAAAACACTTCAGGTGTTGCCTTTCTTATCGGATATAGCTTAATGAACTTCGAAAAGGCTTTCAGCACTATTAATATGTAGGCGAAATTACCTGCGGTCTTTCGCAGGGGGCCATAGAGGTCCGTGCACACTGTACAATGTCAGTCCTTATGCTCCGCTTAGGATCACGATTTGTGCAGTCTGTCACTTTCACCTCTGACACTTATCGCGAGTCTTTATCGTATCACTTATTCTCTTTAACACGTTGTCAAAATTCACAACTTAGGCACTTTCTCTGTACATTTCTTTGATTCGAAATCACTATAGGCTAAGCGATAATAGTCTACTACTTCGTGATGTACTTGGCAGGCCAGCACACCTGCTAACCGTCACTACCCTCATATTTTGGGTATGTATAGGATACGATTGTACATGATGAATTACTTTTCTCCGTCTTTATTCTTTTCGTCATACGTGGACTTCACTATTTTCAAGCAATCGTCATCGCTTTGATGACGTCTCATATTTTTACAAATACCATCTTCTTTCCTCGTTTTATGTCTTTAAAGTAGTACTATTTCAGTACACCTTCGGATTCTTTTTCCCGTAACAAGAGCTCGTCCACATCAAGGTCATTCCAGAAAAATCGGTCCGGCTGTGATACCGATGGCTTTATCTGGTGTTTTTTTTATTTCATTTTCTTGAACATTCTTAATTCCCATCTGCCTGTTCTGCGGTTTTTGAAGGCGTTTTGACCCTAAAACTGTAACCTTTCTATCAATTTCTTCGATCAACGAAGCTTGTGTTACCAACACTTCGCCAGCTGTCAAGTCAGGTAAATTTTTTTCGGAAAAGTCAGGTAAATCTTTGTCGGAAAGAGGCTATCATCTTTCCAGTTACTTGGAGAAATATGCTCTGTTTCTGTTTCTAATTCTTCTCCCGAGCTCATGCAACCCATATCACTCTCGTCTGACTGTATAATGTCAGCCTTAACGTTGTAGATGTGAATATTTACGTGGGTTTCAATTACTTGTGCCTGGTCATCATCGGCAAAATCGTCTTCCCTCTCTTAATAAATTTCACCTCGGTTTTATTTAGGATCAGCGTCGTTCGGGTTGGCTACATCAGTTACTACAATCTTTGGACAACGCTGCCTCTTCATTACAGAGCTTTCCATTACTTCATAAACGTTAATTTTATGCGGGTTAAGAAGCGTAGAACATTGTCCACCCTCCCAATTAGCACGCCTTCCATATAATCCTCTGTAATTCTTCAGTTCGTCGTATATCCGACCGATCTGACCTAGCCACACCCCTTCACGTTCTGTGTTGCCCTGCTCGATAACGGAATTTCTATCCGATATCGGCTTCTTTAATTCCGCCGGCGAATCACACTGTAATGAGGCTTGCGGTACCGTTGTTGCTTTAACAGCGGCCTCCTCTTCTTCAATGACCGGTACTCTATCTTCATCGTTAATACAGGCAATGATCGCTTTGTCGACTGCCGTTTCATCTTCAATTATTGTTAGTGTGGGTGCTTTACTCAGTCTTCCTGCACACTCCCCCATCACAAATTTATACATCCGGATCCATTACAGCGACGTTGCCTAGGCTTTCCCCCGCGCCTAGGTCTTCCCACGCCCATATACTCTCCTGCGTCCGCTCTGACCAACATTCTTTCAAGAACGCATTTTTAAATTCTTGATAGCTCAAGTTCCCAGCATCGAGGTCTAAGCCCCATCGCTTTGCCTCGTCTGCCAGCACGTCGTTTTTTCACTTATCCGTACACGATTCATTCAATACCCTTTCCCAATTTTTAATGAAGTCGGTAGAATGCAATCCACCCTGTTCTTTGAGAGGATCGAAACGCTCGTCATTCACTAAGATATCAATAATTTGTGCGTGCCTTGACACATCGTGCTGCTTTTCGTGTAATCACTTTTCTAGTTCGGTTACTTTTCTAATGACTTTTGAAGTGGTTGTCACGAACATTTCCACTTCCCTCCTTTTCTTATCACATTTATCAGCATTTTGTTCACTCTAGTATCTATGTCTGATACTAAAGTTTGCACGTTCGTAACCTTTTCCCAATCGTCTTTCACGCTGATTCCACCTTTTCAATTACTTTATTTTCAATAATGAGATCAACAGTCGGTTCCAGTTTCTGTTCGATCCTCTCTACTTCCGTCTCAAAAAGACTATTAATTCTTCCTATTTTTGACTGTAACTCTGTCATGTTCTGCGTAAGAATGCAGATTTCGGTATTCATTACAATTATTTCTTTCTTGATAACATCTACTTTCTTGTTAACAACTCAAATATTATTGTTAACTATCTTCATTGCTTTGTCCTGGTCATCCGTTTTACTTAACTGCTCATCAGTTTATCTGTTAATTGATTTGGATTGATTCTTAATTGATGAGGATTGAGCTTTTATTGATTTCGACTGAGCATTACCTTTAGCATTAACTGCTTCGGATTAAGATTTTATTGATTTGAACTGAGCATTAATTTTACTGATAACAAGCTCAACAGATCTTTAATATTTGTGGATATTGCTGGTATTGGCTTTTATCTCTGGTTCTTTCTTAATGGTATCCTCGTATCCACCGTCAATGGATTCGGTTTTGATTTTTATTCCGAATTCCGCAGGTATCCTCGTATCCACCGTCAATGGATTCGGGTTTGGTTTTTATTCCGAATTCCGCAGCATCGGCAAATGCCAAGAATTCTATTTTTATCAGCTCATGTGTTTCAGCGATAGCGTCTGTGATACTAGCTGCCTGTTCCTCAACAATTGTTTACACTGGCAGTGGTCCCCTACTTTCTACCGATTGTTCCCCGTTAAGTACAATCAAAATATTAGTTTCATTTGTGTTCATCATTTTCCCTGTTTTACTGATTAAAGCAAATTTAGAAACTTTGTGGCTTATTTCCACCACTTATTATTGCCGTGCGTGAACGACTTTATTCGTAGCGGAAGGGTTTAACCCGTTACGAATCTGCACAACGCAAAACTCGTGCCAAGAACAAAACTAAACTGATACTGTCCTGTCACTAGCGTCGCCACGTGTAACCTCGTCTTTCCTAATGGGCCTGCTGGATTGCGATGTAACTGACCGTGATCGCGTGTGCCTAGTGAAATTTTACATTGAGCAAGGCTATCATTACCGAAGGGGAATAATACCGGTTAGCAGGAGGAAAGTGTGTAACAGAGCCTCCTGAAAGAAGAATCTGTTCTAAATCTAGTCTAGAAACTGATGATAATTTAGTGCAATCGCTCACAAACTACACAAGAGTGAAAGGGGTACCACGTAATATTTCATACAAAGGGAATACCGAATATCAGAAAAGGACAATTAAACGGTCACCAGCCTACTAGGACAATGAATTTCCAACAGTTTACAATATTTACATTATACTTACAATCAATCACATACATTCAGAAATAAATGCGCTATTATATCCGTCACGTATTAAATGTAGTTTATTTAATAAGGGTCACAGTTTCAGAATCAGAAGTCAGTGCAAGGGGAAGGTAGCTAGAATCCAAATTTAGCTAAATTTATGTCGTCGAGTAGAGTACCACTTGGCCTACAGATAACTCCAGACAACGACGATAGAAGAAGTCGTTAAATCCTTGCGTTTACAGTCAGATGCAGTAACACATTAGTGACATATATACTCAAGAATGTCGCCACGGAAACCTGAGTTTTGATAAAGAACGAAGAATGACTGGAAGACAGATGCATATGTGAGTGCGTCTGTTTTCCACATTCCTAACAACATATTTACAGCGATATCCAGATAGTATGACCCGTTGTCTCGTCTGAAGTGGAGTGCTGCTGTTGGGGAAGTACTGGCGAGCAAACTCTCATAAACATCTTCTCACTCACCAACGTTCTATGCACGTGACCGTATCAGGGTGCGTAAGTGATGCTCGCCCCCGCTGCCTCCATCTGCTGACTTCGATATAGAGACTGCTGCATTACTTGATGGGATATCTGGCCGTCACCCAAGGACTTCTTCCCGATAGCAGCAGGTATCTGCTTACAATGGGGATCGTATGCAGACGACATAGCGCCTTCGTACTGCTGGGTTTCTATTTGGGAGAATACTTCCTGCTGGCGACCACCTCTCTAGAGGGAAGTCTACTCGAGCCTAGGCTAGGGATGAACCGTTTTCTCTTGTCGCTGTGCAGTAGTTCCTAAAGGCTTCCAACGATGCCGATCGTAGCCCAGGATAGGCATAAGCCTTTGACATCGATGATGCTGGGGGGCTACTGTTTGAGAAGCGTCCTTTCCTGTACTGTACTCTGCAGCATGAGGCGCGCCAGCACCCTGTACGGTGTATTCATACATCATCCGTATTACGGCGCCCGTGCCGGCTACGGCACACCTACTGACTCCAGCTGGTGACGCATCCTATGCACACAGCAGCCCGGGCGTACCTAATGACGATGGCTGACCGAGATCTGTGGCTCACTACGTCGTCCAGGGGTCGGTGGCCTCTATTGCGGCATGTCCCCAGCTGGTATCACACCTCTGCATACAACACAAATAACAGTCTAATTCAGCCAGTAGTCCGCAACTCGTTTCCAGTCATCAACACCACTTTCAAACCATGTCTTAGAGAAAGAGACTGCGTTACATCCTGACCTTCGCGCAGGTATTTCCTCTCCCTCAGTAGAGGTGACAGCCGCAGCAGTATAAAAGGCTTTAAAGAAACCAATGCATCAGCATAGCCAACACCGTAACAAAAACGATGAATAATATGATACTGTTTCCCCCTCTCTACTCCGAAGGATCACAGATGATGTTTTTCGAAAGTATTTCCAAGTGGCTCAATACTGAATACTGCTGCGAACTATGACGCACGTGGCCAGTTGGAAGCCAACCACCAGCAGCTAACTGTCGCATTGATTGTATCGTTTCTGGAATATTCTTGGAATACCTTATATTTCGAATGCTTGTGTATTCTGGAATATTCGATGTTTGTGCAAATACCAAGCATCTGAAATGTTCGAGTTTTGTATAACTAGCAGTCGCCAACATGGCCAAGAACCGGAATGTAAGTAGTACGTCGTTCCTAAGATAGATATACTCATGAGACATATCGATTTCAAAACAACAGTATGTCAGCTGCTCATTTCTTTCCTGTCAGGCTGGTCAGAGACCCGACGAGATGACTGAAAGGATTCGACCAAGTTGTCAGGTATAATGGATGGGATGCCATAATAAATGTGACAATCGTGTGCTTTTATTTGGATAGCAATAGCCAGCAGCGGCTCGCGAACAATGAAGAGAAGCTCAAGAGATGGGACTAATTTGCAGGTCGAACTGAAGAAAAAAGGTAGGCGACAATTACCAAGCCGTCCGCTTACCGGAAGCACAACTGAAGAACAGGGTCCAGTGTCATGGAGAAACGACGCAATCCTAAATACAGTATGTTTTGGCCCTAAGCATCATTATAAATCCGAATACGACAAACCTACTAAATCTCACATTTGATGAAAGGAGCTGCAGAATATATGTACTAATCTTTCGTAAACGACCTTTCGACAGAGAAATTCATCAAGTGGCCTATCGAGAAAATGCAACACAAAGAGTGAGACGAAAGAAGTTTAACCGATAACGAATGCTTTCCTTACGGCATTTGTGAAAGGACAGATATTGTAAGTAGGTTGTTTCGGTTTTTATGGTGGTAACGCCACGTAGCGCTCTATATGAAAATCACTGACAGTGCTGTGTGAAATTTATGGCTGGTTCCAATTGTTGGAATATTTGCTGTTGTAGTGTTGGGCAGTTGGATGTGAACAGAGCGTAGCGTTGCGCAGTTGGAGGTGAGCCGCCAGCAGTGGTGGATGTAGTGAGAGAGATGGCAGAGTTAAATACATTGTTTGTTCTCTATCTAAATCTTTCATTTGCTAACTATAGCTATCTGTTGCTAGAATCTTCTATTTAGGTGGCAGTATTGGCGCTCGCTGTATTGCAGTAGTTCGAGTAACGAAGATTTTTGTGAGGTAAGTGATTCATGAAAGGTATAGGGTATTGTTAGTCATGGCCATTCTTTTGTAGGGATTATTGAAAGTCAGATTGCGTTGCGCTAAAAATAATGTATGTCAGTTTAGTGATGATGAGAATAAGTAAAGAGAGAAATGTCTGAGTACGTTCAGTTTTGCTCAGCTGTTTGAAAATCAAATAACGTAAGGGGTTTATCAGCACAGTAATTCATTAATTTTTCTAACCGGACGTTTCATAATATTAATGGAAGAGCTACAGCTCAGTGTGGCAGCCAGACATCTCGCAGCGAGTACACAAAAGACAGTAGCCATGAATGTCGAACCCAAACTTCACGAGTATGTTAGAGAATGTCTTAGGAGATGTCTGTTCATCTTTGGCACAAATCTCCACTAGTCGAGCGCACCACAAAGACTGGACTCGACCATCTTCAATTTCTGTCACAACCGTCACACGATAACCCAGCATTCGACCAAAGCGGATACTACCAACTCTTCCCACTGAAAAACAGACATCTAGAGGACGGAGAATAACACGCTAGTATTTTTTCACTGTGGGTGCCCTGGACGCGTTGTAAACTACTGCAGAGGTACGAAGACTACTACGTCACATGAGCCACTATAACGCATCCACTCACGCTAATCCACTACAGACGATTACAGTCAGTCTCTGGGACGAGGCCTATCGCCTTATCCTGGACGAGGTCGCTCCCGGACGTCGTACAGAAATAGCGGCCCCTCTGCTAACCATCGAATTCAAGAAAACACAGCGAGGCGACTATCCGTGGAGGTAAGGCAACCATTGGTGAAAATCCGCCATGAATGATAATCACCAAGATGTCAGAAAAATTCACTGACGTCACCAGCGGCCAGCCTGTACGGCCCTAGTCGTTCATGGGCCTCAATTCTGTCACGCCAAATGTTGGTCGTCGTAAACTAAAACAGATATTTTTCATTTAAACAAATATGCTGGCGGTCGCGATGAGAAATCGGTCCTGATAAATGGAACTTGTATTGCAAGAATAACTATCAACAATAGAACACAGCCTTTCGAAGTTGTCGTTTTCGCAGAATATAGTAAAATGTTTTCCTCGGATGGGACATCTTGCAGACACAAAAGGCAGGCATGTACTGTGAGTAACTTAGAAGTAGATGTCCTCGGAGTAGTGAAGCAAATCACTTAATAAAATCAAGCCTTCTGGTTCAGACTGTATACAAATTAGGTTCCTTTCAGAGTATGCTGATGCAATAGCTCCGTACTTAACAATCGTATTAAACCGTTCGCTCTACGAAAGATCCGTACCAAAAGACTAGAAAGTTGCACAGGTCACACCAATATTCCAGAAAGATAGGAGGAGTAATTCACTAAATTACAAGCTCATATCATTGCCTTCGATATGCAGCAGGATTTTAGAACATATGTTACCTCGAACAGAACGGTCTATTTACACACAGTCATCACGGATATAGAAAACAACATTGCTGTGGAAAAACTAGCTCTTTACACAAACGAAGTGCTGAGTGTTATTGACAATGGAGTTCAAATTGATTCCGTAAATCTAGATTTCCAAAATGCTTTTGACACTGTATCACACAAGCAGCTAATAGTGAAATTTATCACGTGCTTTTGTGATATCGTCTCAGTTATGTGACTGGATTCGTAATCCTATCAGAGAGGTAACAGTTCGTAGTAATAGACGGAAAGACATCGAGTACAACAGACGTGATTTCTGGTGTACCCCAAGGTAGTTATAGTCTTTCTGCTGTTCCTTCTACATAAACGATTTAGGAGACAATCTGAGCAGCCGTCTTAAGTTGTTTGCAGATGACGCTATCTTTATCGACTAGTAAAGTCAACAGAATGTCAAAACAATTTTCAAAATATTTAGGAAAGATGTCTTAATGGTGCAAAAACTGGCAATTGACCTTAAATAATGAAAAGAGTGAGGTCATCCAAATGAAAACTAAAACGAATCCGTTAAATTTCGGTTACACGATAAACCAGTCTAATCTACAGCTCGTAAATTCGAGTAAATACCTAAAAATTGCACTTACGAACAATTTAAATTGGAAAGAACACGCAGAAAATGTTGTGGGGAAAGCAAACCGAAGACTGCGTTTAATTAGCGGAACACTTAGAAAATGTAACAGATCTACTAAAGAGACTGCCTGCGCTACGCTTGTCCGGCCTTTTTTTGAGTACTGCTGCGCAGTCATAGATCCTTACCAGATAGGAACAACAGAGTACATCGAGAAAAGTTCAAAGAAGAGCAGCACGTTTTCTATTATCGAAAATACGGGAGTGAGTGTTTCAGACATGATACAGGTTTTGGGATAGATACCATTAAAACAAAGGTGTTTTTGATTGTGGCGGAATCTTCTCACGAAATTTCAGTCACCGACATTCTCCTCCGAATGCGAAAATATTTTATCGACGCCGACCTACCTAGAGAGAAATTATCATCTTAATAAAATAAGGGAAATCAGAGCTCGCACGGAAAAATAGAGGTGTCTCTTTTTCCGCGTGCTGTTTTAGAGTGGAATAATAGAGAATTAGTTTGAATGTGGTTCGACGAACCCTCTTCCGGGCACATAAGTGTGATTTGGAGAATATCCATGTAGATGTAGAAATACAATTAAACAAATTAAGTGTTTTATGAGAGTGATTAAGATCCTAAGTAGCACAATCAGTTGTTCGCCATCTCCTCTGCTCTACGGGGAGGTATCGTGAAGTTCCAAATCTAGTCACTTGGGGTTCGTGATGACTAGACACAATCAGAAGCAAGTAGCACTGCCCACGTCCGTACCGCTCCGTTACACAATATAAGTCACTGTGCGAAATATCAACGACAGATGCACTTATCGTATTTACCCACCTCCGGTGAACCTGGTACCAAACCCGCCTGCAGCAGCGCTACTCTGTCGACTTGGAATCTACCTCTTGGGAAGGTTTCCGAAGTCAGGTAATGGGAATCTTTGGATAATAGTCTGCAAGGCTACCTCGCCCGCTGCGCTGTCACTAAAAGCGTGCCGACTGCCAAATCTCCGGAAATTGCTAAGTTTCTTGTAAAACACATCATTTTGAAGCACGGGACAACCTGCGTGATGACGTACGATCGTGGGAAAGTTTTCCATTCACGACGAGTCATCATCATCATCATTTAACAGTTCCAGTTTCCCGGGTACTGGTAATGAACCTCTTCCACTTCACCCTGTGCCAATACACTTGCATTTTACGATGCAACATCGTCCACAGGATGACAACTACCAACCATCCACAAATTAATGGCCTCACAGAAAGCTTTAACGAGACGCTGGCATATATGCCCTTGATGTACGTTAATGTAAACAGGGAGACTAAGTCAGTTAATATCGAACAGAGAGACTGGGATACAATACAGTCAATCCTGACATTCGCGTAAAACAGAACGAAGCAAGACATTGCTTGAATCAGCAGTTGTCTTGTGACAGCCAGAGCGAGAGCACCAGCAGCAGCGAGTACTGTTTGTATAAAGCGTTTATTTTGCATTTTGTTTACGACCTTCCACTAAGGAAGGGATTCTATTTGTGTTTATCTGCTCTGCATAGTAACTAACAGTTCTTGATAAAACTTTACGTAGTTTTCGTGTTAGATTTCTTAGTGTTTTCTTGATCGTTTAGAACAGAAAGCGCCCTAAAACCGTCTTTTGTTTGTTTCGCGGCCGTTAGCCACTAGTCACTTGAATCAGCAGTTGTCTTGTGACAGCCAGAGCGAGAGCACCAGCAGCAGCGAGTACTGTTTGTATAAAGCGTTTTTGTACTTATTTGCTGCGCTTAGCTTTTAAATAGTTTTTCTGGGAAAACCTAGCGTAGTTTTCGCGTCTCGTATTTCAGTGAGTGTTTCTTGATTATCAGAGTAGCTCATAAGAAGATTATCTTGGGAATTTGTCACCGTATAGAGTAGGGTAAACATAGTCATGTGTAGGGACTGTGGTTGTTGTGAGCGGACGCAAGGAGAATTTGCCACTCTTCGGGGGCAGGTGGAGGCTTTGTCTGTTAGGCTCATCGAGCTCGAGGCGCAGGCGTCGGCTCGTAGTGGCGTTGGGGCAACTGTGGTGAGACCTATGCCTACTTCGGTGGCCTTGGAATCACATGGAACCCCTGATGTCGCTGCGTCTTCCGGCAGTGAGCATCTTACCGGTCAGCCATCACTCCAGGGTGAATGGCGGACAGTGGTGGGCTCGCGCGTGCCTGGCCGAAAGGCGAAGGTGGGATCTGGCCGCGTGGCAGCTGCCTTACCCCTTTCCAACAGGTACGGGGTGCTTCCTAGTGGTGATGACATCGTTTCCGAGCCACCACAGGATGCCTCGCCTGTTGGGCCAGTGGCCGATTCTCCGGCAAGGTCCCGACAGTCACAGAGGGCGGGCCTATTAGTTATAGGGAGCTCCAACGTTAGGCGGGTTATGGAGCCCCTCAGGAAAATAGCGGGTAGGTCGGGGAAGAATGCCAGTGTGCACTCGGTGTGCTTGCCGGGGGGTCTCGTCCGTGATGTGGAGGAGGCCCTTCCGGCAGCTATTGAACGCACTGGGTGTGACCGGCTGCAGATAGTAGCACATGTCGGAACGAATGACGCCTGCCGCTTGGGTTCTGAGGCCATCCTTGGTTCCTTCCGGCGGCTGGCTGATTTAGTGAAGACAACCAGCATCGCACGCGGAGTGCAAGCTGAGCTTAATATCTGCAGCATAGTGCCCAGAGTCGATCGCGGTCCTCTGGTTTGGAGCCGTGTGGAGGGTCTAAACCAGAGGCTCAGACGACTCTGCGACTATAATGGTTGCAAATTCATCGATCTCCGTTATTGGGTGGAGAACTGTAGGGCCCCCCTAGACAGGTCAGGCGTGCACTACACACCGGAAGCAGCTACTAGGGTAGCAGAGTACGTGTGGCGTGCACACGGGGGTTTTTTAGGTTAGAGGGACCCCCCCTTGGGCGAAACGATAAAATACCTGACGGCTTACCAGAGAGGACATTATCATCGTTGATAAAGAACGTCCGTCCTCAGAGACCAAAAACAGGAAAAGTTAACGTAATATTGGTAAACTGCAGGAGTATCCAGGGCAAGGTTCCTGAATTAGTATCTCTTATTGAAGGAAATAGTGCGCATATAGTATTAGGAACGGAAAGTTGGTTAAAACCGGAAGTGAACAGTAACGAAATCCTAGACACAGAATGGAATATATACCGCAAGGATAGGATAAACGCCAATGGTGGAGGAGTATTTATAGCAGTAAAGAATTCAATAATATCCAGTGAAGTTATTAGCGAATGCGAATGTGAAATAATCTGGGTTAAGTTAAGTATCAAAGGTGGGTCAGATATGATAGTCGGATGCTTCTATAGACCACCTGCATCAGCAACCGTAGTAGTTGAGCGCCTCAGAGAGAACCTGCAGAACGTCGTGAAGAAGTTTCGTGATCATACTATTGTAATAGGGGGAGACTTCAATCTACCAGGTATAGAATGGGATAGTCACACAATCAGAACTGGAGCCAGGGACAGAGACTCTTGTGACATTATCCTGACTGCCTTGTCCGAGAATTACTTCGAGCAGATAGTTAGAGAACCAACTCGTGAAGCTAACGTTTTAGACCTCATAGCAACAAATAGACCGGAACTTTTCGACTCCGTGAATGTAGAAGAGGGTATCAGTGATCATAAGTCAGTGGTTGCATCAATGACTACAAGTGTAATAAGAAATGCCAAGAAAGGAAGGAAAA
Organism: Schistocerca americana; assembly: GCF_021461395.2. NCBI lineage: Eukaryota > Metazoa > Arthropoda > Insecta > Orthoptera > Acrididae > Schistocerca > Schistocerca americana. The sequence continues at coordinate 990,039,560 of NC_060119.1, forward strand.
TATATTTGCTTAACAAGAGTGATAGGGCACAAATCGCAGAATATCTGAGTGACCACCATCAAACGTTCATTTCTGAGGAAGAGGGTGTGGAACAAAAATGGAAAAAATTCAGAAACATCGTCCAGTACGCCTTAGATAAGTTCGTACCGACTAAGGTCCAAAGCGAGGGGAAAGATCCACCGTGGTATAACAATCATGTACGAAAGGTACTACGGAAACAAAGAAAGCTTCATCATAGGTTTAAGAGTAGTCGAATCATAGCTGATAAGGAAAAGCTGAACGAAGCGAAAAAGAGCGTAAAGAGAGCAATGAGAGAAGCATTCAACGAATTCGAACATAAAACATTGGCAAACAATCTAAACAAGAACCCTAAAAAGTTTTGGTCATATGTAAAATCGGTAAGCGGATCTAAATCCCCTATTCAGTCACTCGTTGACCACGATGGCACCGAAACAGAGGACGACCGAAGAAAGGCAGAAATACTGAATTCAGTGTTCCGAAACTGTTTCACTGCGGAAAATCGTAACACGGTCCCTGACTTCAGCCGTCGCACGGACGCCAAAATGGAAAATATTGAAATAAACGATATCGGAATTGAAAAACAACTGCTATCACTTAGTAGCGGAAAAGCATCCGGACCAGACGAGATACCCTTAAGATTCTACAGTGATTATGCTAAAGAACTTGCCCCCTTTCTATCAGCAATTTATCGTAGATCGCTGGAAGAACGTAAAGTACCTAGCGACTGGAAGAAAGCGCAGGTCGTTCCCATTTTCAAGAAGGGTCATAAATCAGATGCGAATAATTATAGGCCTATTTCGCTTACGTCAATCTGTTGTAGAATAATGGAACATGTTTTGTGTTCTCGTATTATGACGTTCTTAGATAATACAAATCTCCTTCATCATAACCAACATGGATTCCGCAAACAGAGATCATGTGAAACTCAGCTCGCCATATTTGCCCAAGAAATTCACAGTGCCGTAGACACTGGCGAGCAGATTGATGCCGTATTCCTGGACTTCAGGAAGGCATTTGATACGGTTCCGCACTTACGTTTAGTGAAAAAAATACGAGCTTACGGAATATCGGACCAGGTTTGTGATTGGATTCAGGATTTCCTAGAAGAAAGAACACAACATGTCATTCTTAACGGTTCAAAATCTGCAGATGTAGAGGTAATTTCGGGAGTACCGCAGGGAAGCGTGATAGGACCTTTATTGTTTACAATATACATAAATGACTTAGTTGACAACATCGGTAGCTCCGTGAGGCTATTTGCAGATGACACGGTTGTCTACAAGAAAGTAGCAACATCAGAAGACTCGTACGTACTCCAGGAGGACCTGCAGAGGATTAATGCATGGTGCGACAGCTGGCAGCTTTCCCTAAACGTAGATAAATGTAATATAATGCGCATACATAGGGGCAGAAATCCATTCCAGTACGATTATGCCATAGGTGGTAAATCATTGGAAGCGGTAACGACCGTAAAATACTTAGGAGTTACTATCCGGAGCGATCTGAAGTGGAATGATCACATAAAACAAATAGTGGGAAAAGCAGGCGCCAGGTTGAGATTCATAGGAAGAATTCTAAGAAAATGTGACTCATCGACGAAAGAAGTAGCTTACAAAACGCTTGTTCGTCCGATTCTTGAGTATTGCTCATCAGTATGGGACCCTTACCAGGTTGGATTAATAGAAGAGATAGACATGATCCAGCGAAAAGCAGCGCGATTCGTCATGGGGACATTTAGCCAGCGCGAGAGCGTTACGGAGATGCTGAACAAGCTCCAGTGGCGGACACTTCAAGAAAGGCGTTACGCAATACGGAGAGGTTTATTATCGAAATTACGAGAGAGCACATTCCGGGAAGAGATGTGCAACATATTACTACCGCCCACATATATCTCGCGTAATGATCACAACGAAAAGATCCGAGAAATTAGAGCAAATACGGAGACTTACAAGCAGTCGTTCTTCCCACGCACAATTCGTGAATGGAACAGGGAAGGGGGGATCAGATAGTGGTACAATAAGTACCCTCCGCCACACACCGTAAGGTGGCTCGCGGAGTATAGATGTAGATGTAGATTGCTACATGACTACTAGCTTCACATTGCTCATTCTGCTCCACGGTGCGCAACCGAAACGCTGCTGTGCACTTTTCAACCGGACGATACTCATGATCTATACGTGGAACATCTCATCACCGTGACCGAAGAGGTAAAACAGGCGGCTTGCATGCGGAGGAACCGGGAATAAATATCACGTCTAAGGCACGTGTAACGCACGTCTAACGCACACTGAAAACCAATGTCACTGGAAGAAAAGAGGAAGTCGTGCATATCAAGATTAATCCACTAGCGATCATGTAACTATTTATTTGACATACTCAAACGAAATTTTAAAGTATATGCTAAGGTACTGGTAGTCAACGTAATTTGCAAATTGCACTAAAAAAGGTTGACAGTAGTCAGAAGCAGGGTCCTCAAGTATCTGCAGGATGTATTACAATCTCCTCTCCAGTTTGATTAAAACTGAAAAAATTGCAAGAGGGTGGGAAATTAAGGAGATGGGACCTGGATAAACTGAAAGAACCAGAGGTTGTACAGAGTTTCAGGGAGAGCATAAGGGAACAACTGACAGGAATGGGGGAAAGAAATACAGTAGAAGAAGAATGGGTGGTTCTGAGGGATGAAGTAGTGAAGGCAGCAGACGATGAAATAGGTAAAAAGACGAGGGCTCATAGAAATCCTTGGGTAACAGAATAAATATTGAATTTAATTGTTGAAAGGAGAAAATATAAAAATGCAGTAAACGAAGCAGGCAAAAAGGTATACAAACGTCTCAAAAATGAGATCGATGGGAAGTGCAAATTGGCTAAGCAGGGATGGCTAGAGGACAAACGTAAGGATGTAGAGGCTTATCTCACTAGGGGTAAGATAGATACTGCCTACAGGAAAATTAAAGAGACCTTTGGAGTGAAGAGAACCACTTATATGAATATCAAGAGCTCAGATGAAAACCCAGTTCTAAGCAAAGAAGGGAGGGCAGAAAGGTGGAAGGAGTATATAGAGGGTCTATACAAGGGCGATGTACTTGAAGACAATATTATGCAAATGAAAGAGGATGTAGATGAAGACGAAATGGGAGATATGATACTGCGTGAAGCGTTTGACAGAGCACTGAAAGACCTAAGTCGAAACAAGGCCCCGGGAGTAGCAACATTCCATTAGAACTACTGACGGCCTTGGGAGAGCCAGTCATGACCAAACTCTACCATCTGGTGAGCAAGATGTATCAGTCAGGCGAAATACCCTCAGACTTCAAGAAGAATATAATAATTCCAATCCCAAAGAAAGCAGGTGTTGACAGATGTGAAAATTACCAACTATCAGTTTCATAAGTCACAGATGCAAAATACTAACGCGAATTATTTACAGACGAATGGAAAAACTAGTAGAAGCCAACCTCGGGGAGGATCAGTTTGGATTCCGTAGAAATGTTGGAACACGTGAGGCAATACTAACCTTACGACTTATCTTAGAAGAAAGATTAAGAAAAGGCAAACCTACGTTTCTAGCATTCGTAGACTTAGTGAAAGCTTTTGACAATGTTAACTGGAATACTCTCTTTCAAATTTTGAAGGTGGCAGGGGTAAAATACAGTGAGCGAAAGGCTATTTAGAATTTGTGCAGAAACCAGATGGCAGTTATAAGAGTCGAGGGACATGAAAGGGAAGCAGTGGTTGGGAAGGGAGTGAGACAGGGGGTTGTAGCCTATCCCTGATGTTATTCAATTTGTATATTGAGCAAGCAGTAAAGGAAACAAAAGGAAAGTTTGGAGTAGGTACTAAAATTTATGGAGAAGAAATAAAAACTTTGAGGTTCGCCGCTGACATTGTAATTCTGTCAGCAAAGGACTTGGAAGAGCAGTTGAACGGAATAGACAGTGTCTTGAAAGAAGAATATAAGATGAACATCAACAAAAGCAAAACAAGGATAATGGAATGTAGTCAAATTAAATCGGGTGATGCTGAGGGAATTGGATTAGGAAATGAGACACTTAAAGTAGTAAAGGAGTTTTGCTATTTGGGGAGCAAAATAACTGACGATGGTCGAAGTAGAGAGGATATAAAATGTTGACTGGCCATGGCAAGGAAAGCGTTTCTGAAGAAGAGAAATTTGTTAACATCGAATATAGATTTAAGTGTCAGGAAGTCGTTTCTGAAAGTATTTGTATGGAGTGTAGCCATGTATGGAAGTGAAACATGGACGATAAATAGTTTGGACAAGAAGAGAATAGATGCTTTCGAAATGTGGTGCCACAGAAGAATGCTGAAGATTAGTTGGGTAGATCACATAACTAATGAGGAGGTATTGAATAGAATTGGGGTGAAGAGGAGTTTGTGGCACAACTGGACAAGAAGAAGGGACCGGTTGGTAGGACATGTTCTGAGGCATCAAGGGATCACCAAATTAGCATTGGAGGGCAGCGTGGAGGGTAAAAATCGTAGAGGGAGACCAAGAGATGAATACACTAAGCAGATTCAGAAGAATGTGGGTTGCATTAAGTACGGGGAGCTTGCACAGGATAGAGTAGCATGGAGAGCTGCATCAAACGAGTCTCAGGACTGAAGACTACAACAACAACTACAGTTTTACCCTCTATACCCTTCCTCTAGTACCGTGGATGAGTTTCCCTGACGCCTCAACAGATGTTCTATCATCCAGTTCCTTCCTCTTTTAGTGTTTTCATGTATTATTTCCTCGCCGATATTCTGGCCAACATGTTTATTTCTTACCTTATCAGTTCAACTAATTTTCAATATTATTCTGCAGCACCACGTCTGAGATCCTTCCATTCTATTTTGTTTCGCTGCTCTTGCAGTCCATGTTTCACTACCAAACAATGTTGTGCTCCAAACGTACTTTCTCAGAAACTTCTTCCTCAAATTAATGAAATTAATGTCTATGTTTGATGGTTGCAGATTTCTCTTGGCCAGTAGTGCCCTCTTTGCGAGTGTTAGCCAGCTTTTTATGTTCTCCGTGCTCCTTCGATCATGGCTCATTTTACTGCCTAGGTAGCGGAAGCTACTAACTTCATCTAATTCATGACCAAAATTCTCAAGTAAGTTTCTCGTTGTTCGGATTTCTGTAGTTCTCATTACTTTGCCTTTCGTCACTTAGTTTTAATTCATGTTCTATACTGATCAGACTGTTCAGTTTGTTCAACAGATTCTGGTTAACATCGTGATCAGCGAATCTTATCATTGATATCTTTTCACCCTCTTGAACCACTCTTGAACCTTTCTTTTATTTCCGTCGTTGCTTCTTCGATGTATACATTGAACCGTTGTGGTAAAAGACTACAACGCTGCCTTACACCTTTTTTCAAGCCGCGCAATCCGTTCTTGGTATTCAAGTATTATTGTTGCCTCTTGGTTCTAGTACCCCTACAGCTTACCCCATTATTTTCCGAATTTCGAACACGGCGTACCATTTTACATTGTCCAACGCTTTTCTGAGAACGACAGATCCAATAAAGGGGACTTGTTATTCCTCAGTCTTGCTTCCATTTTCAACCGCAACGTCGACTCTCTCGTCCCTTAACCTATCCTAAGGCCCAACTGGTCGTTATCTAACACATACTTAATTTCTTTTCCATTCTTCTGTATATTATTCTTATTAGAAACTTTGATTCATGAGCTGTTAAGCTGATTGTGAGGTAAATTTCACACTTTTCGGCTCTTGCTGTCTTCGAAAGAGTGGATGACGTTTTTCTGGTAGTGTGGTGGTATACCGCCAGTCTCATACGTTCCACAAACTAACATGAATAGTCTTGTTACCACAGCCGTCAATAAATTTAAAGATTTTGATAGAATGTTATCTATCCCTTCTGTCTTATTTGCTTTTATGCCTTCCGAAACTCTTTTAAATTCTGATCCTAATACTGGATTCACTATCTCTTCCGTGTCAACCCGTGTTTCTTCTTCTATCACATTATCAAACAAGTCGTCTCGTTTATAGAGGCCTTAAGTGCAGTTTTTCCACTTATCCGCTCCCTACTCTACATTTTAACACAGGGCATTCCATTGGTCTCTTGATGTTATCGGCTTTATTTTTAATTTGATTATTCTATGCTGAGTCAACCCTTCTGACCATCATTACTTTTTTGACTTCTCCACATTTTTTCAAGTGGCCATTTGGGCTTAGGTTCCTGACATTTCTTACTTATTTCATTCCTAAGTTACTTGCAGTGCTGTAGTACACTTCCGGTATGTTTCTTCGTATAACAGTTGTGACAAGTATTTTCATGAAAGCAGTCAAAATGTCATTTGTTCTGTAATGTTACCACATTCGTTTCGCATTTGGGAAATACAGACTTATTGATCTTTTGCGTGTCATCTACTTTGATGATGAAATGTCTTTCAAGTATAATTTATTCACACAAGTGTCGCGCAGAAGCAACACAAGTTGTTCGTCGAGATTTTATCTTTGTGATTGATAATTGGAACAAAATTCTACACAGAAATACACTGATCAGCCAGAACATTATGACTACATACCTACACTATCGTTATAAATCCATCCAGGCGATAGCAATATCACCTGACGAGAAATGACTGCTAATCAGGCACACGAACGGCGCATGCAGTATCAGAGAGCGTGTTGTCCGTGTGTGGAATGGGTAAGGTGTGTGATCTGAGTTTGCCCGAGGGTAGATTGTGATGGTCCGGGGACTCGACACGAGCATTTTGGAAACTGCACGACCTGCTGATGTTCGATGAGTGATGTGGTAAGTGTCTTCAACACGGGAAAAACCCAAGTGAAACCACGTCCAGGCTGAAATCTCGGTGGTCGCTCCATGATACGACAACAAATTAATGGGCGGGAGGCAGGTGTAGGCTGGGTTTGCCGAAGGCTATTTCTTGCTTCACAGTAGTTAGTAATCCTTTATTTAATAAGACATACCTAGAAACAACAATAATATATCTGACTTCACTACAGTTACAGAGCATTATTAACTCAATTCAGAAACCACTCCTTAGGTAGTACACTTCAATCAAGGAAGCTGGCCCTTATTTAGAACATTTTTACAAATTCAAGCTTAACTTTAAGATAACTTTAGGGCGCTTTGGGCTACTTCTCAAACAGTTAAGTAACAATATTCAAAATTTTACAAGTTCAGCATTTGACAATATTTTAATATTCAACAAAGATTTGGAACGCCCTTCGAGCACTAACTATTTTGAAACAGGAGCTCAAAAAGGTTTCACAGTTTGCAGCAATGCACAATTAAGAACTGAAAGATCTTCAGACTAAGCAGCAACAGAAGGCAAGGTCTTCGTTCTTGGTCGTCGACTCTTATTATTTCCTCTTGGCTCTTGTACACACTGTACATTACCCTTCTCTCCCTGTAGCTTACACCTATTTTTCTCAAAATTTCAAACATTTTGCATCATTTTGTATTGTTTAAAACATTTTCCAGGTCTACAAATACCATGAATGTGTCTTGATTTTCCTTTAGACTTGCTTCCATTATCAACCACAACGTCACAATTTCCTCTCAGGTGCCATTACTTTTTCTAAAGCCAAACTAAACGTCATCTAACACATCCTCACTTTTCTTTTCATTTCTTCGTGATATTACTCTTGTGAGCAACATGTATGCATGGGTTATAAGTTGATTGTGCCATAAGTCTCGCACTTGTCACCTCTTGCAGTCTTCGGAATTCTGTGTACGATATTTTTTAGAAAGACAGACGGTATGTCGCCAGGTCATACATTCTGCACACCGACGTGAATAACCATTTTGTTGCCATTTTCCCCAACGATTTTAGAAATTCTGATGTTATGTATCCCTTTTGCCTTATTTGATCTTAAGTCCTCCAAGCCTCTTTTAAATTCTTATTCTGATATTGTATCCTCCATCACTTCTAAAACGACTCCTGTTTCTTCTTCTACCACATCAGACAAATATTTCCCTTCATAGAGGCCTTCAATGGATTCTTTCCACCTATCCCCTCACTCCTCTTCATTTAATAGTGACATTCCCGTTGCACTCTTAATGTTCCCTCCCTTACCTGTAATTTCACCGAAGGTTATTTTGACTTTCATATATGCTGAGTCACTCCTTCTGACATGCAGCCGACGTGCAGCCACTTCGTCTTAGCTTTCCTGTACATCCTGTTTATTTCATTCCTCAGCAAATCGTTTTTCTGTATTCTTGAATTTTCCTCAACATTTTTGTACTTCCTCTTTTCATCGATCAGCTAAAGTATTTCATTTGTTACCCATGTTTTATTCCCAGTTAACTTCCTTCTACTTATGTTTTCCGTTCCAACTTCTGTGACGCCCTTTTTAGAGAGGTCCATTTCTGTTGAACTGTTCTGCCTACTGAACTATTCCTTATTGCTCTATCTATTGCCTTAGAGCGCTTTAAACATGTCTCCTCATTCCTTAGTACTTCCGTATCCCACCTTTTTGGATAATAATTCTTTCTGACTAACCTCTTACTGCTCCTGGGTACGCCTTAGAATCATGTATATGAGTTCGGAATCTCTGTCTGACCATGGTGTAATCTAACTGAAATATTCCCTTATCACCCGGCGTTTTCCCAGTATACCTCCTCCTCTTGTGATTCTTGAACAGTGTATTTGCTATTAGTAGCTAAAATTAATTACGGAACTCATTTCTTTGTCCTCTCTCATTCCTTGTCCCAAACCCATCTTTTCCTGTAACCATTGCCTCTACTCCTTTCCCTATAACTTCATTCCAGTCTCCCATGACTATTGGATTTTCATCTCCCTTTATGTATTTTATTACCCTTTCAGGATCTTCATGTACTTTCTTCAACTCTTCTCCCTCAGCTTCCAACGTCGGCTTTTATACTGAACTAATTCTGTCGGTCTTAGGTTGCTGTTGATTCTGATAACAACAACCTATCACTGAACTCTTCACAGTAACACACTCTTTGACCTACCCTCCTATTTGTAACGAATCCTATTCCCGCAATAGCACTTTCTGCTGCTATTGGTATTACCCCATACTTGACTGACAAGAAATCCTTGTCTACTTACTATTTCACTTCACTGACCTCTACTATAGCTAGATTGAGCCTTTGCGTTTCCCTTTTCAGATTTTCTAGCTTCCCTACCACGTTCAAACTTCTGGCATTCCACGCCCCGATTCGTAGAACCTTATCCTTTCGCTGGCTAATCTTTTTCGCGTGGTCATTTCTCCGTTCCAAGGAGGTCAAATAGGGGATGTACGGCTTTCTTTTTTTTTTTTAAGATATGTCACTATTAAGGGAACTTTGAAGCTAAAATTACGAAAACTGGTAATTGGTTTCTCAGTCAGAAAATAAAAAAATACGTCTTTTGCATTTTTTGTAAATTCAACCACTAAGATGGTAAAGTAGTGGGTGAATTTTCTTCTGGAAATAAATAATTACTGAAGAACTACTAAAAGATTTTTAAGAATTTTTGACTTCTCGGTTAGAAATAAAAAAAGAAATGTGTTTCTGGAAACTCAACCACTGAGAGTGTGAAATAGGGGATGAAAGTTTTGAAGAAAATATTTCATTACGTTGAAAATAAATTGATGTTAAATTTATGGAAACAGGTATTTCATTTCTCAGTTAGATAAAAGAAACATTTGTTATTTAATGAAGGTTTCCAAGGAAATATCTCCACAAGAACACAAAAGGCATTATTAACAGAAACTTTGGACTACAGCTACGAGAATCGCTTTTTGGTCGGAACCACATGAGAAAAAGACCATGCTTATATGGCCATAATTAACGTGGAGAGCTTAGAAGGTGTTGCCGTTTATAAACAATACAAAAATTCAGTGAAATGAAAACAAAAGAAAACTGTGCTGGACATACAGTCTACGCGAGCGACGCAGCGGGCGCTAAGCTAGTGATATATATATATATATATATATATATATATAAAGATTGTATTTATTCTCTTTATCCAAAAGATCTACAGTATTTTTTTTACTTTTCTGCCTTCTTATGGAATTTAGACTGGGATTCCAGTTTCAACGATAACCGTACGTTCTTATGACTTCGTTTCTCTCATTTTCACAACAGCATGTAGGCCTATATCGACTAATGACCGAAATGAATAGTAGAAAATTGTGTCTGATAACTTCAGAACGCCACTTTAAAATGTAAAGAACAAAATAATGGAAGAAGTTTACTGACAACAGTACAGGTGAACATGCTTGAAGGCAGTAACAGGAAAGAAATGAAAATGGAAAAGCAGTCAATAAATATTGGAAAGAGAAATTCATATACACAGAGCATTACCGCGTTCTTGCAGTCGAATACGAAAAGTGAGTAGTGAAATGAAATACTCTTTAAGCCAAAGGAAGATGAAACGTTCAAATTGAATTCTATCTTCTTAATAACGCAAGCCACAACTCCTACGATTCATTGGACGATAGTCCCAGGGCGAAGATTGCATAATTAAAGAGAGAAAATATTATTCGCATGTAATACGTGAATATAAATAAAGCTCCTTTCTTGGACGTACATTGGCTCATATTTCAGGAGCCTCATATAAGTTCGTAGTTACCAGCTCTGTCCAATGTTTCACAATGTTAGAAATGCTTTTTTTTTCCATGGAAGGACTTATGAATATCCGTGGAGCACCTAGAGAAAAATTTTCGGAGAAATTAAAAAACAATAACAAAAAAATGGAAGGTTAACCGCAACTTTAAGAGGAGGACGCTATGGATATGAAATGCTGTGTTACGTCTACTCGTTAACTAGAATCGTTAAAATGAAAGATAGTATACATAGATACTGCAAGTGTAATTGTATCTGCATATTTCGAACATGTTTTAATATTTATTTATTTTCTGGTGGAAATTTATAACAAGTTCTACAACGAATTTAAGGGATGCTTCTCAAAATTCTGAGTACTGACATCGATTTATCCGAAACTCAGAATATAAGGCTCTGTTGTGGCACATGTGCTCCTTCTCTTCACTGTGACAAAACATCGACTGAAAAACCTTACATCGCACATAATGTTTTATTTGATTCAGAATTTATGGAAGGTTCACAAATTATCCAACAATCAAACAGCTGATTTTCATAAATGTATATCCCGGGCAATAAGATCCACAGCTATAAAAGTAGTACAAGAAGCTGGGTACTAAGAGAAATACAAGCACTTGCTGTTTGACTTTACTAACCCACGTACTGTATTATGTTCAGCATTATTTGGTAATACAAGTCAGTTTTTCATCCTGCATACTAGTAACTGAGCGGAAACATAATATCGGAGATGTTAAAGGCAATAATTCCTGAATTCCAAAAGAATGTATCTTTCGCCTGGTCAGCAGGGGAAAATACCAGGTGCATATTAATGTTTTGAGTAATTATAGTTCATAATAATTGTAACAAATTAATCAAACCAACGATAAGCGCTTGTGTTACGCTTTATGAATGTTGACGACATCTGAAATTATGAAAAATGTTACTTTTATGTTCAAACGAAAATATAAACAGTGGTAAATAATTTACTATGTTGTACGTTAACATTAGCACATGAAAACATAATACATCATTGCATGAAAACGTAATACTAGTCAGCAGTATCCCATTCCATTGTCCTACAGATCATTATCTTTCACCAACTAAATTCAGTCTTTACATGTATCTGTAGTGTGTAATTTGAATCTGAACTCATGAATCCGCCACATATGGGGTGACATTCGTAGATTTATTAATATTTGATGAGATAGCAAACAAATGTTTTAATATGGTATCACAAACGGATGTCGACCAGTGCTTTGTGTCCCGATGAAATCAATATTTAAAAAACTGGGTGGTTGTCAGTTTTAGGCAGAAATATTGACTTCAGTTATAGTCACGTGACTACATGCTCGAAGAGCCGTCTCATATATATAGGACGTGTGGCTTTTGACGACTATTTCTCATCTGCGACCACGCGAACTTGGTCGTTATTTAAATGGTTTAAGGCAGCTGTATGGGTAACAGAAGAAATACTTCAGTTGATTGATGAAAGGAGGAAGTACAAACACGTTCCGGGAAAATCAGGAATACAGAAATACAAGTCGCTGAGGAATGAAATAAACAGGAAGTGCAGGGAAGCTAAGACGAAATGGCTGCAGGAAAAATGTGAAGACATCGAAAAAGATATGATTGTCGGAAGGACAGACTCAGCATATAGGAAAGTCAAAACAACCTTTGGTGACATTAAAAGCAACGGTGGTAACATTAAGAGTGCAACGGGAATTCCACTGTTAAATGCCGAGGAGAGAGCAGATAGGTGGAAAGAATACATTGAAAGCCTCTATGAGGGTGAAAATTTGTCTGATGTGATAGAAGAAGAAACAGGAGTCGATTTAGAAGAGATAGGGGTTCCAGTATTAGAATCGGAATTTACAAGAGCTTTGGAGGACTTACGGTCAAATAAGGCAGAAGGGATAGATAACATTCCATCAGAATTTCTAAAATAATTGGGGGAAGTGGCAACAAAACGACTATTCACGTTGGTTTGTAGAGTATATGAGTCTGGCGACATACCATCTGACTTTCGGAAAAGCATCATCCACACAACTCACGCATCGAAGCTGCTTACAAGAATAATATACAGAAGAATGGAAAAGAAAATTGAGAATGCGCTAGGTGACGATCAGTTTGGCTTTAGGAAAAGTAAAGGGACAAGAGAGGCAATTCTGACGTTACGGCTAATAATGGAGGCAAGGCTAAAGAAAAATCAAGACACTTTCACAGGATTTGTCGACCTGGAAAAAGCGTTCGACAATATAAAATGGCCAAGCTGTTCGAGATTCTGAAAAAAATAGGGGTAAGCTATAGGGAGAGACGGGTTATATACGATATGTACAACAACCATGAGGGAATAATAAGAGTGGACGATCAAGAACGAAGTGCTCGTATTAAGAAGGGTGTAAGACAAGGCTGTAGCCTTTCGCCCCTACTCTTCAATCTGCACATCGAGGAAGCAATGATGGAAATAAAAGAAAGGTTCAGGAGTGGAATTAAAATACAAGGTGAAAGGATATCAATGATACGATTCGCTGATGACATTGCTATCCTGAGTGAAAGTGAAGAAGAATTAAATGATCTACTGAACAGAATGAACAGTCTAATGAGTACACAGTATGGTTTGAGAGTAAATCGGAGAAAGACGAAGGTAATGAGAAGTAGTAGAAATGAGAACAGCGAGAAACTTAACATCAGGATTGATGGTCACGAAGTCAGTAAAGTTAAGGAATTCTGCTACCTAGGCAGTAAAATAACCAATGACGGACGGAGCAAGGAGGACATCAAAAGCAGACTCGCTATGGCAAAAAAGGCATTTCTGGCCAAGAGAAGTCTACTAATATCAAATACCGGCCTTAAGTTGAGGAAGAAATTTCTGAGGATGTACTTCTGGAGTACAGCATTGTATGGTAGTGAAACATGGACTGTGGGAAAACCGGAACAGAAGAGAATCGAAGCATTTGAGATGTGGTGCTATAGACGAATGTTGAAAATTAGGTGGACTGATAAAGTTAGGAATGAGGAGGTTCTACGCAGAATTGGAGAGGAAAGGAATAAGTGGAAAACACTGATACGGAGAAGGGACAGGATGATAGGACATCTGCTAAGACATGAGGGAACGACTTCCATGGTACTAGAGGGAGCTGTAGAGGGCAAAAACGATAGAGGAAGACAGAGATTGGAACACGTCAAGCAAATAATTGTGGACGTAGGTTCCAAGTGCTACGCTGAGATGAAGAGATTAGCACAGGAAAGGAATTCGTGGCGGGCCGCATCAAACCAGTCAGTAGACTGATGACCAAAATTAAAAAAAAGGCAGCAGTGAACTTTAATATTTTCTTTGCATTTTATGATTTCCAGTTCTGTGACGAACTTGTTAGGTACCTGTGGCGACTGGAGTGGTCGCTAATAAACTTTAGTTCTCCCTGTGACTGTTTGAGGTACCTCGAGCTGACCAACTTTAAGATTTTACTGCTGTTTTTGTAAATTAATGTGCAGCTTTGTGCCTTTATTTTGCGCACACTGCTCTCTGTAATTGCGCTACCTGCACTACGCAACTACATTTTGCACCGCTAGTTTCGCTGTTGCTCAGCTGCTTTATCAGTTTTATCCATGTAAAGCCGTTATCGACATTTATTTCGGAGTATGTTTCTGAAATTTACATTTGACTCATGCTTTAAACAATTTCGCTTAGCTCAGAATATTATCCTACAAGATTTAATGTAACTAATTTACTCTTTATCTAAGTTATTTGTTTGTTAAATTTCTTATTTGCCAGGCTACGTTGACCATAGCTGCTCTAAAGTTATTAAAGGTATTCGAAATTCGTCATTGCAACTAGAATAAAATGTTATTATTGTCACCAATCGCGTTTCAGTTTATTGATATAAAATATCGTCAGCGACCCGTAAACAAAGATATTGACAAAAAATTTGGCTTCCATTCCATATCAAAACACAGTTCATTACAAAATATTTTTATTTTAGTTACCGTATTTTATGCCTCGTTTCTGATTGCCTCAGGAAACGCCGTCTGCTGGCACATTCTTAAGTTAATCCTTCGCTTGACACAGTTGATACCGGCGTCATACCACAATGCTTTGCTCAACAATGCACATCTTGATGTGAAACACAACAAAATATAGCACCAGTTCTGTTTGTATCTTTCCGGCTCAATATGTCTCGTGTGTTTTGTGTAGTGTTAGCAACTTACCGCTAGTTTTCTCCATTCGTCTAACAATATGCAGTTCCTCAGTGATTCCTTGTACGAGTATTATGTCTTTTAGTTATACTGCTGTGAGGAACAGGTTGGACAATATTAGTGGATGCATTTCGTACTCCCATGTCGTGAGAGGTGGGAACACGTAATGCACTCAGGAACATCGTCGAACATGATCGTCCAGGTTCCATGATGTGCCAGGCATAACGTTGTGAGGGTTTACTGACCTCCAAAACTTTGAATACGCTACACTCATCGCTCAATATGATTAAAACGTTGTACTTCTTCCCCATGTGTGTCTTATCAGGAGTGCGTTGGTTACTGGATGACAATGAGCGACCTCATCGAACTGCGTAGATGGAGGAGCTTCTTAAAGTCCATCGAGAAAATGTGGGATGCGTTTCTGGGAAGTATTCCAGCACGTTCACAGGCTCCAAAAACCAACCAGCAGTTGTCAGACCCTGGAATGCCTGACCAGAAGAATTCTTTATCAGACTTGTGCCCAGAATGTTGCAGAGCATGTAATGCCGTCCGTCGTGATCATACGCCCTATTTGGAGCAATGTCCCTCCTGGTGGGCTGTCCGGGGGAAAACACAGCTCGCGGTAGCTTCAGTGTACGTCCTGTCTTTGATTAAAAGCGTTATTTCTCATCAGCTTAGTACGTATTTCTATCAGTTACCTATTGTATTACACTGTAGCTTCTCTTCATATGTATGTTCCAATTTTTATCTATGTTACGTGGTAGTGACTCATCACGTGAGTGTTATTTACGTGCTTAATTTTTGTACAAAAGTTTAATTCCAATACTTAATTATTATTTTACTTTTCCATTAATATTGCTCCACTAATAAAAGGTTTTACAAATATACAATTGTATTAAACTCTGGGCTTAAAAGAGATAGTACACTGTCAACTATTCATGACCTCAGCGAACCATGCTGTATTTTTATGTAGCATCACCTACCTTAAACCATTCTCAAGCATTATGGGAAAAGACCGGTAGTAGAAGCGTAGGTCTTACTATAACAGTGTTAAAACATTTTACTAACACTTAGTCTCTAGTCCGTGATAATAAATTTCAAACTGGAATTCATCACCGAAATTGGAGGGATACTCCGTTCGAATTTTCGACTTTGTTCGAGATAATCTGACATAACAGCAACCTACAAACATTTGTAAGATTTTTTTTTTATATTTACTGCCATCTTTCTTGGGGAAGCATCGTCTTGTGATGCATCTCTTCCTGACGAATCTGAATTATCAGCACAAAAAGAAAACGCAGTTTGTGGTATTTGTAAATGTAGGAATCCGTCAGATAACAGTAATCATCAGTAACGGTATCGAGCGGTTTGCTTCTAATAAAACAATGCTACGTACTTTCCCTCCGTAGACTTCAGAGACGAGTTCAAAAACTTGCTCCAAGCACAGTGGGACTGAACATCTGAGGTTATCAGTCCCCTGGACTTAGAACTCCGTAGACCTAACTAACTTAAGGACACCACACACATCCATGCCCGAGGCAGGATTCGAACCTGCGACCGTAGCAGGCGCGCGGTTTGGGACTGAAGCGCCTAGAACCGCTCGGCCAGAGACGAGTTCGTTAAAACCCACATTTCGCAGCGACGTAAACATGATGGCTTTCTTCAGTGCTCAACGTCAAATCAATTAACTGTAAGTTGTCATTGATCCGACGGAAAGAAGTATTCAGTTCAAAGAGAACTGTTATAAATTAACAAAACTAGAAACAGATTCAGTACGCCATTCACATTATATCCGAGTGTTGCCGTAAGTTTCTAGAGCATAAAAAAGAGACTTTATCAAAGAATAAAGTTTTGAATACGAAATTGTTTTCTAAACATACCAGCCACACGAATATTATATCTAGTAGTACTATAGATTGTTCTGTTTGCAGTAAGTTGGCATTAATTATTTATGCTGTTACTTCAGTGCAATATTTTTCACATGAAATGGGAATTAAATTTTTGTATGCTGTCTTCGTAATACTTTCCAAAATAGGTGGCAGCATAAAGATGAGATGATTCTTGAAAATTTTGAGCAACGCTAGCGTACAGCCTGTATTCAGATGACAACAAACATCTTTTCACGTGAACCGTATTTTTTGCAATAATTGTTTACTCTTTCTGCAATGGAATGAGATATTTTGAGAAATTTGCACATTTTAAATAAATGAACGTTACTGAGAATAAAAAGCAAAATTGACCAGTGCAAGAACCTACAGATTCTGACGACATGACGTCCAGTGTTGACTGTATTGTTTTTAATACTTTTTCGGGTTCTTTTTTCTCATTAAAATGGTGATAAGTTTTCACAAGTTTTCGAATGCTGTTCATTATAGCACCAAGTACTCTGGATGAAACGCTTTACCCTGCAAGCACACGTGATCTAAAGAAAAGTTTACACTCATGAAATCACGTCATACGTACACTTTGCGTAAAATATGGTGGTCGACCACTGATTAAGAGCTAGTCTGTGGAGCTTTGCGGATTCAAGTCAATGATGTTTTACTCGATGTATTATGCTAACAGTAGCGCAGTTTTTTTAAACAGCGATACTTACAGAACAAGCAGTTTTTACGTGCACTACATTTTTCCAAATCTCTTTTGAAAATAATATGTTTATATCGTGACCGAGTTTTTGTTCTTGCTACAGTGCAAGAAATGTTATAAGATGTGTAATTCGAAGACATGCACACTGAAATTGGCTGTAGATCTATGTGAAAGGCATACCTCATACGACTAGGTTTCCGCATCAATCAGCACACATCCCTTGTCAAGTACATCCGCAACGGATGGAAATTAATAATTTTTCGATTTCTTGAATCCGTTACATCCATTAATAAAATTTGTTTTCCAGTGATCGTTTGCCATGACCCATTACCTCGATTCGTAGTGAAATGTCGCCGTCGAATATTGTCTTTTAGAATCCCTAAGGAGGTCGGACGATCATGGCAGACTTGTGTCTTCGTCTACATTTTAATTTTAACAGGATTTGGTATTATTTCACACAGTGCATGTCAAGAATGTGGAAAAATCGGATCGTTTGGAACATTAGGTATGATTTATGTTGTATTATCCATTCGACCCCACAACCAGTAATTCCACGGATTGTGGTGCTGGGAAAACATGACGAGAGGCGCCTTAGCAAGCGACTGACTCCAAAAGATGTACTCACATTTCCTCGAAGGAGAAGGGTGCGATCAAGATTGACACGGTAAATCCACACCACACTGTGATTTTCTCGTTATATATTGAGGTTTCCACGACGGTCCTAGGATTTTCAGTAGCCCAAATTTTGTAATTGTGGGTGTTCTCATGCACCGTTACTGACGTGTTACTGCCAGCTCCATCTGTTGCCACATTTCTGGTTTCAAGGAAACCTCATGTCATTTCAGACATGTGTGTCGAGCCCTACCTCTCTACCTACATTATTTCATGGATTAGCGCGTTCCCACTTTGAGCTTCAAAGAACATTATTACTTGCAGAAAATCTCAGAGTCACGTCTGATCAAAACTGCTTCAAGTATTCTACCGTTACTCTCCCTTTTTTGTCGTATCATATTTGGACAATAAGATGTTTCGTTTCAACCATGCAAGACGTTTGGTGCCACAACAAATCTCATTCTCAATAAGGAAGAAGCGCCTTCCGATAGGAGCTTATGTGGAAATGACATTGCAGGCACTTATATTGTCTGAAAATCTAATAATGTAGTCTACATAAATTCAATAAATCTTTTCGCCGTAATGACGATCAGAATACATACAGATATGATATCATCAGATAAAAGACAAAATATTGAGGTGTGAAGGACCGAAGGTTTGTAGTTATTAAAGTATTTCAGGGATCATCTAAACATAAAATATGTTAGGATGATACAAACAGTTAAAGTAGAATGATTTTAGTAAATGTCCGTTAGTATTTCAGTAATTAAAATTAACGTGTTCGCTATTAATGAAAGTTTCATTCTTACATTGAAACTAGGCACTTCCTAGCATCAATGTTCTCGCAGTTTGTGCAACAGAAATGTTACGGATTTAGTGAGTAAGATTGATCTTCAGTGATGCAGTGCGACATGAAAGCTGCTGTTAGGATTGCTAGTTTCTGACTTTCGCTTGACGTTCAATGTTCAAGATAATAAGAGCATCTAAGCTAACAGGAATGATTTTATATATCTATGTCATTAAAAATGAGCACCGGGGAGATATTTTATGTGCCGTTCAAATTAATATACGTCATTCGTCTTTCGATGAGATGAGAAAATTTACCAAATTTCCAAATATCCTTACTGGTTGTGCATAAGTAAAATCCGTAATGATGAAGCTACAGCATAACCAAAGACTCAACGTGAAAGAGACGAGGCAAGGAAGCACGTCTACCTATTCCGTAGATGTATTAGTACTTTATATATTGGAGGTGGAAGATATGAATGCTCCTGTCATATTTAAAACTTAGTAACGTCTAAGCACCTTAGGCGATCAGGATGTACAAATTATCTGCTGATAGCGCTTGAACAGCACACCAGAAAACCATTTCAAAGTTCTTAAATTAGTACAAATATATCGAGAATGTAATTTTCACTCGGCAGCGGAATCTGCGCTTACATCAAACTTCCCGGCAAATTAAAATTGTGAGCCGCAACTCGAACTCGGGACCTTTGTTTTCGTCGGATAGTGCTCTACCAACTGTTTTTTGTATTTGGTCGTAGCGGTCATCACATGTCATCCGTTGAAGTTCGTTGTTGATCCTTCCACTCAGTTTTTTTATTGCAGAGGCCAGTCAGCTCTCTGACCGAACACGCTGAGCCACCGTGCCAGAGTCCAAACTAATATACCCAAACACGACCAACGCCACCTCCTCATAGCTTCACTTAAATTATGTTTGAACTGGAATGGTAATTATGAGGGTTAAAAACCGATCTGAACACAATACATTACAAAAGAGTTCAGCGTAGTGGCAAAATTAGTATCCTAAAACTGCTGTGTGTAGCCGTTTAAATTTCCTTAGATTTAAAGTAACTAACAGTAAGTATTACTCGTTCTGATCATTTCACTCAAGAAGCAAACAATGTAATACTGTAAAAGACTAATATCACCAAAGAAAAGTTAGTTAAGTTCTAGTCCTAATTCATGTGTAACACTTGCAATTTTTATTCGTTACGACGTTCTTGCATAGCTAACGAAGGATATCATGTTAAATGACATTATGAAAAGATAAATTATCTTTTTTACATATCAGTGAAGTCAGTGCGCTAGTGCGAGTACTTAGAAGCGTTTAGATGCGTAGTTCCTACAGTAACACGTACAATTTGTGTAATTTTGTGAGGTCCTGCAACTAAAGATTGAAGTTGTATAAGCTGGTTCTTTTAATGTATTTCGAGGCCGGCGGGGCAGATGGAAGAATCTAAAAAACGGCCTTTCACAAGGAAGTGTACAAGCCCATATACTCTTTAATATCTAAACTGATGATCAGCCAGCCTACAGGGAACAACGAGCATTGTTTATGAAAAAGATGCCGCCATAGAAGTTCAAGAGGAAACCCTTGAAGATTCCGAAGAAGGGTTCTCACTTGCTCTATAAACACTATACAGTTGTTATCAAGGGAACCAGCTGATATCGAATCTATTGAAACACGAATTTTGCCTTTCACCTCAAAAACAGACTTGCAGTAACATAACTGCAGGTGATTTGTGAAGGTAAGCAACTAGAGCATTTCTTCACTTCAAAACATCTGGGGGTAACTCTGCTATCTTGGCTCGGCGCGTTTGAAGGCCCGCCGGACTGTACGATCATCGATGACAGCAGCTACGCAACACTGCTGGAATTGCAGGCGCAGCGGGCGTCAAAGTAAAATGCGCATGCCGTAAGCTACGCATGTCCCACCAACGCATCGGGGCCAGCGACTGCCTTACAAACCCAGCAGCGCGGCCGCTGAATCGGTTATTTGTGATTTCTGTGCGTTACCGCAACTAGTAACAGGTCCTGAATTCGCTCCCTCTTGGTACTCGATCATCGTTTGCCCTTTGGACTGCCTATTCAGCCGTGCCATCTGCGCTGTCTGTCGTCCTCTCGATTCTCCATCCGTTGTTCGTTAGCGACTCGCTGTCGACGCTGTCGGCCAGTCGGTGAGCCACCGCAGGTTCCGAAGCCGTTCCCGGACTTATCCAGTTTCTGTCACTATAGTTAGTCTTGACCGAACACTCATCTACAGAACACACTGCTTGAGCACCAAAAGTAATGCGTCAACAAGGATTATTCTCTGGAAATTATCTGGAATAACGTGGGGGACGTATCCTCGCACCTTAATAACTTAAGCTATAGTCCTCATTTGCTCAACTGCAGAATATCTTTGCCGCGTTCGTTGCAGATCTAAACACTCGAATCAAGAAGTTCCGCCGCCTCAAATAACACCTGCTGACTCATTACAGGTTGCTTGAGATCTAAGGCACTCAAAGAAGTTTACTGTCTAGCAGGTACTCTGTCCTCAGACATTCTCCATGAGGGTTCATCAAGATTTAGGATATGTAAGGCACTGAATTGACAGTGCCGTATTTTACATGGTTATCAACCGGCAACACATAGGCTTAGGTAAGAGAAGAGCTTCCTTCATGCAACAAGTCTCATTGAATCATCTCCACACTCCAGAATAAATTCAAGGTGTCTCTCATCCAGCCATTTAGCTAGGTTGATTTGTTTAGCACAAGGGATGTGTTTCGCAGTAGCGGAAATGTACTAAGGCTCAAAGCTCTTGACTTATGAATTCTAGAGCCTATATTTACGTGACATTTCAATTTTCTTTTGGTGCATACTAACAAATCCGAAGATGTGGAAAGGAAAGAGCTTGTAGTATCAGAAATGTATTTCACAGTAGCGAAGATGAGCGATTGCTCATAGCTCTTAAGTTATACATTTGAAAGCCCATGTTTACTCGAATTTTTTTATTTGCTTTCATCGCTAATACCACTTCTCAAAATGTGGAATATATATTTTTAACACGCCGTATATTGAAGACGCTCAACATGCTGCGTTCTAAGGTTGGCAGAACAGTTATCAACATGACAAAGTAGGGATCGTCCCGGTACTACGCGTTATTTGATTGTGGTGAATAAGAGAAATGGAGTATCCCCTTTTCTGCAGTTTGTGCCCAACTACATGTTTTCCACAAAACGTGTCCGAAGCCAAAAAGAAAGCACGTGGATTATATGCATACTCGCCACATACTATTTAACACCCATTTGTATTTCATATAATTAGCCAATATCATTACCTTTAGTGCAAATGGTAACGATTATAATAACGATCTGTTGTTGTAGTTTTGTTAATGCTTATGATAGCTTGTAAGTTACAGTGTATGTTTCTGACAAGCCTGAAGAAACAAGTAAACCTAGCCTGTGATAAGGACATTTAACTAATTCGCCAGGCGTAATCCTCCCAGAAATTTAGTTAAGTCATAGTAACAGAGTACGGCGACAGGTGCGCAGCTACGAAAAACTTTAAAAATCGGCATCACACGTTATTAAAACCCTTTTCTTCAATAAAGTAAGATAACTTCGCTATCCCCTTCCTATCCGTACCATCTTGGTAATTAATAAGGTTCCCTGTCGTGTCTCATCTCTGTAGTACCGTGTGGTTATAATTACACTGCAGCTACTCACAAAGATCCAGTTCGGCTGTAAGTATGCTGTAAGTATCATACGACAGCGAAACCTAGTGATACTTAAAGCGTTACTGCGAAGTTGATTTCCGCTGGAAGAAAGTTGTTCTAGTTTTGGTTACCAGGTGCAAATCAGCTGCTGTGCACTGTTTGTATGACATTATGACATCAACCTTGTCATCTGACGAAGCACAGCGTGAATGAACAATATGGATATCGAGAAGAGAGACCATGCGCTTTTGCATGTGAACAGCAGCAATTACAGTGCTGTACTGAAAGGTTTGAGGAGAGGACAAATATCACTAAATGGTTTAAAGAGGAAACTCGAAATCACAGTAAGCTTGGGTTGCAGCTAGAAGGCATCCTGTCCCTATGGCAGTTATTGACGAAACTGCTGTTGTTGTAACTGACCATGCCAGCACGTGCCCGCCGAGTAGTCCTAGTGCTCGTGCAGTATCACGCAAATTGACCGTCCCTTGGTCAAAAGCACGGAAAGATTTGCGGTTTGTATTACCCTGGTACTCGTACAAGATCCAGACGGTGAAACAACTGGAACCTCGCGATACGCAGCAAAGTTCTGAATTTTCACTTCGATTTCTGGCACAGATCGACGTTGATAACATGTGGCAGAAATGTGTTCTGTGGAATGACGAGACACATTTTACACTACAGAGTTCAGAGTATACACAGAACTGTCAAATTTCGGGTATTGTTGAAACTGTGTGTTGTGCGTGAAGAGCCACTGCAGTCGTCGAATGTGACTGTGTGTTGTGGATTCACAAGCACCTTTAATCTCGGTTCGTTCTTCTTTGAAGAGAATACACACAGAGGACCTGTCGGATGTACAGCGGTGTCTGCATGTTATCGACACCTCCTTGTACAGGAAGTGATTCCTGCGTAAGAAGAACGCAACTCTCTGGAGACCAATGTTTCCATGCAAGAGAGGGAACACCACACGAAGCGCGTCTAGTGAATGATCTGTTATCGATCTACTGACAGATCTTAATGCAACCTTCCACGAACAAGTTATCCCCAAGGTTTTCCAGATACACGGCCTCCAAGGTCACCTGATCTGAATCCATGTGACTTCTTGCTCTGTGATATCTAAAAGAAAAGGGACACGTTCGGCTCTACTTGATCTGAAAGCGAGTATAAAGGAACACGTTGCTCAGATTCCATTGGAAATGCTGCGAGCAACTGTTGATCATGTTGTTTTAAGGATGCAGCCCATTCGGTGCTCATATTGGACACATTATATAAGCGGTGATTAATAATAAAGTAGACATTACGCGTTTATCACTTGCCTGATCCCTTCTGCCCATGTCCCGTTCCTAACCCATTACATAAGGAAACATTTCTATGCGTCTTTCTTGTATTCACAGCGCCAGATTTGTACTTAGTGTGCAAAATTAAACTAGCTCAAGTTTTTCCAGAGTAAATTGGTTGTTCGTTAACTCATTAGCATACCAAGGTTCGCTGCCAGGCGATAATTACAGTCCACACTGGACCTCTGTGAGTAACTGCACTTTAATTATTAGCACCCGGTATTTGTTCCATGCAGCGAGTCATATGTGTAACAGTTTGGTTGATTCTGCTAGAATCACTCATGAATTCCCATTTCCATCACGTTACAAGAGAGTAATATGATATTACGGATAGAGGCACGTAATTGTCTGCATTATGAACACTTGCATGTCTTATATCAAGCAAAATATACATATAATTGTGTCAATTTCTAATGGAACGATGTATATTTTAGAACGACTTTCGAAACCTCACGGATAGAGAAGTTAAGTCTTATGTTTGTTAAGTTTTGTACTGAAATTTTCTTAAAACATACCTACGTAATTATCTTATTTCAACAGCTATTATAGGTGGTAAATCGCACAGATATTATTACACTTTCTGTAACAGCTATATGTGAACATTCCATTTGAAATGTTTTTTTTTTTTTTGGTCATCAGTCTACTGACTGGTTTGATGCGGCCCGCCACGAATTCCTTTCCTGTGCTAACCTCTTCATCTCAGAGTAGCACTTGCAACCTACGTCCTCAATTATTTGCTTGACGTATTCCAATCTCTGTCTTCCTGTACAGTTTTTGCCCTCTACAGATCCCTCTAGTACCATGGAAGTCATTCCCTCTTGTCTTAGCAGATGTCCTATCATGCTGTCGCTTCTCCTTATCAATGTTTTCCACATATTCCTTTCCTCTCCGATTCTGCGTAGAACCTCCTCATTTCTTACCTTATCAGCTTCGAAGCATGAGCTGTTAAGCTGATTGTGCGATAATTCTCGCACTTGTCATCTCTTGCCGTCTTCGGAATTGTGTGGATGATGCTTTTCCGAAAGTCAGATGGTATGTCGCCAGACTCATATATTCTACACACCAACGTGAATAGTCGTTTTGTTGCCACTTCCCCCAATGATTTTAGAAATTCTGATGGAATGTTATCTATCCCTTCTGCCTTATTTGACCGTAAGTCCTCCAAAGCTCTTTTAAATTACGATTCTAATACTGGATCCCCTATCTCTTCTAAATCGACCCCTGTTTCTTCTTCTATCACATCAGACAAATCTTCACCCTCATAGAGGCTTTCAATGTATTCTTTCCACCTATGTGCTCTCTCCTCTGCATTTAACAGTGGAATTCCCGTTGCACTCTTAATGTTACCACCGTTGTTTTTAATGTCACCAAAGGTTGTTTTGACTTTCCTGTATGCTGAGTCTGTCCTTCCGACAATCATATCTTTTTCGATGTCTTCACATTTTTCCTGCAGCCATTTCGTCTTAGCTTCCCTGCACTTCCTATTTATTTCATTCCTCAGCGACTTGTATTTCTGTATTCCTGATTTTCCCGGAACGTGTTTGTACTTCTTTCTTTCATCAATCAACTGAAGTATTTCTTCTGTTACCCATTGTTTTTTCGCGGCTACCTTCTTTGTACCTATGTCTTTCTTCCCAACTTCTGTGATGGCCCTTTTTAGAGATGTCCATTCCTCTTCTACTGTACTGCCTACTGCGCTATTTCTTATTGCTGTATCTGTAGCGTTAGAGAACTTCAAACGTATCTCGTCATTCCTTAGTAGTTCCGTATCCCACCTCTTTGCGTATTGATTCTTCCTGACAAATGTCTTGAACTTCAGCCTACTCTTCATCATTCCTATATTGTCATCAGAGTCTATATCTGCTCCTGGGTACGCCTTACAATCCAGTATCTGATTTCGGAATCTCTGTCTGTCCATGATGTAATCTAATTGAAATCTTTCCGTATCTCCCGGCCTTTTCCAAGGTTGCCTCCTCCTCTTGTGATTCTTGAACAGGGTACTCGTTATTACTAGCTGAAACTTGTTACAGAACTCAATTAGTCTTTCTCCTCTTTCATTCCTTGTCCCAAGCCCATATTCTCCTGTAGCCTTTTCTTCTGCTCCTTCCCCTACAAGTGCATTCCAGTCCCCCTTTACATTTTGCATTACCCTTTCAATATCCTCAAACACTTTCTCTATCTGTTCATCTTCAGCTGGCGACGTCGTCATGTATACCTGAACTATCGTTGTCGGTGTTGATCTGCTGTCGATTCTGATTAGAACAACCCGGTCACTGAACTGTTCACAGTAACACACCCTCTGCTCTACCTTCCTCATCGAGTATTTGCTGCACTAAATAATTATAAAAAGCGTTGTTATTAAGCTATTTTTAAACGTCTACAGGTGTTATAAATATAATATAATTGTTGTTACATTAGTGGAAGTGTTAGTGAAGAGTTAAATAAGATTAAACGGGGTAAGATGTTTATTTTCCGTCTCGCGCCTACAGCACAGACATTTGGCTTAATTTCACGCGCGCGTATCGTAAGTAAACAGTGACTTAAACTTATATGTAATCACCTGTGTTTTTTATTCGTTACTCTTTCAACTTATTTATATCTGCCTGAATAGTTTCTAGGGTCCTTTGTTTACGTATTAGCCAGTACTTAAATCAGATTATACGATTTCTGTTTTTGCCATGAGTGAGAAGTGTGTGACATGCCGTACGATCGTTAGTTCCGGGGTATGGTGTGATGGATGTTGTAGTTTCTTTCATTGGGGCGAATGTAGTGGCGTGGGAAATGGGGGCATAAATGAGGCTCACCAGTGGTATTGTAGAATCTGCAGTAGAGATAGGAAAATACTGGAACAGGAAGGGAAAATTGCAGCTCTTCAAGCTGACCTAGACAAGGCAACGGAGGATCTGGACAGGTTAAAGAGGGAGAAGGCTGAATAGAGGTGGGAAGTGGCAACAGGTTATAGGGGGAACAGGCAAAGGAGAGCATCAGACAGCTTTGTAATAAATCTTGAAAATAGATTTGACCTGTTGCCTCAGTCAGAATCGGATGAGCCTCATGTAGCTGAAGCTGTAGAAGGGGCACAACAAGCTTTCAAGGACTTGAAAAAGGTAGGGAAATTTGTAAAGAGAAAGAAAGTTCTGTTGTTAGGTAGTTCCCATGGTAGAGGTGTTGGCCAACTACTGCAGGAAAATCTAGGTCCAGAGTACCAGGTCACAAACTTTTTCAAGCCTAGTGCAGATCTGGGTCAGGTAACAGAGGATAGAGGTTCTTTATGCAAGGATTTCACGGAGGAGGACGCCGTGGTTATAGTGGATGGTCCGGGAAACAGCATTGACAGAGACTCTGAATATTCCATAGAGAGAGACCTGGTGAAGATAGCATCAGCAACGAAACATACGAGTGTGGGATTTGTGTCTGAGACGCCATGATCGGCCTCATTTGAACTCTTCTGTAGGGAGGAGAACTTGGAGTTGGAGTGGCTGCTAAGGACGGATATAGGGTCCCATGATGATGATGATGATGATGAGTCCCATACTTCTTTACAGAGCGTAGGGGAGTGACGCGGGAGAACCGCGCCGCCTTACTAGGCATGGTCCTAGTGGAGGTGGTTTGCCATTGCCTTCCTCCGACCGTAATGGGGATGAATGATAATGATGAAGACGACACAATAACACCCAGTCATCTCGAGGCAAGAAAAATTCCTGACCCCGCTGGGAATCGAACCCGGGAACCCGTGCTCGGGAAGCGAGAACGCTACCGCGAGACCACGAGGGGTTTGATTCCTGTGAATACTATTGATAGGTGGGACTACATCTAGGTCCAGAGTACCAGGTCACAAACTTTTTCAAGCCTAGTGCAGATCTGGGTCAGGTAACAGAGGATAGAGGTTCTTTATGCAAGGATTTCACGAAGGAGGACGCCGTGGTTATAGTGGATTGTCCGGGAAACAGCATTGACAGAGACTCTGAATATTCCATAGAGAGAGACCTGGTGAAGATAGCATCAGCAACGAAACATACGAGTGCGGGATTTGTGTCTGTGTTGAGACGCCATGCTCGGCCTCATTTGAACTCTTCTGTAGGGAGGAGAACTTGGAGTTGGAGTGGCTGCTAAGGACGGATATAGGGTCCCATGATGATGATGATGATGAGTCCCATACTTCTTTACAGAGCGTAGGGGAGTGACGCGAGAGAACCGCGCCGCCTTACTAGGCAAGGTCCTAGTGGAGGTGGTTTGCCATTGCCTTCCTCCGACCGTAATGGGGATGAATGATAATGATGAAGACGACACAATAACACCCAGTCATCTCGAGGCAAGAAAAATTCCTGACCCCGCCGGGAATCGCACCCGGGACCCCGTGCTCGGGAAGCGAGAACGCTACCGCGAGACCACGAGGGGTTTGATTCCTGTGAATGCTATTGATTGGTGGGACTACACTAGGCATGGCCTTCACCTCAATAGGAAAGGGAAGGGAAAACTGTCTGGCTTGATTGCAGAAAACTTAAGGGGGGACACTGTCACAAGTGGTAAAATACCAGTGGTCAGAGGTGTCAGAGGGATGAATTTTTTAGGATAGGGAAGGGGGATAGAAAACGAGTGTTAGGAGAGATTGGCAGACACACTCAGTTTGAAAAAACAGATGAACAGGACTCAGATTTTAGCATACAGCCTCAATTTAAGCAATTTTTAACAGAAAGTAATCAGAAACAGCCAGTTCATCTTCACCAGAGCAGTTATAATCCCATTAGTATGCAGTATAAGTTATCTTTATTACACCAGAACATTCCGGGATTCAGAAATAAAGTTGATGAACTACTCATTTGTATCGATGAAATGAATTCATCTAACCAAATTGACATGCTCTGCCTCTCTGAACATCAAGTGACCACTCGTATAGATATGTTAGACATTTCAGGATTTAAGCTAGCTTCCTACTTCTGCAGAGTAGATATGGATGGAGAAGGAGTTGCCACATTTATTAAAAACTGCCATAAATTCAAGAACATTGACATTAATAAATTCTGTTTAGAGCAGCATCTAGAAGCATGTGCAACAGAAGTAGAGTTCCATAAAAGATCCTATAGAATAGTAACTATTTACCCAGCACCTGCAGGAAATTATAATCTATTCATAAATCATCTAGAAGCTCTTTTGGGTTATTTAACAGTAAGAAACAAAGAAATTTTGATTTCTGGTGATTTTAATACAGATTTTCTTATTGAATCTTCCAGTAAACATTTACTGCTGTTAGTAATGTTGTCTTTCAATCTAACTCACACTGTAAACTTTCCGACTAGGATCACTAAATCCTCAAGTTCAGCCATTGATAACATTTTTATAGACAAATCAGAGGATCAAAATTATATCATAAATCCTGTAATAAATGGACTGTCAGATCATGACATGCAGCTCCTTGTTTTAGATGTAAATTCTCAACAGATTATCAAGACTGCTAAATATAAGTACAGGAGAGTATTAAATCAACCAAAAATTGAGTGTTTTAGAAAACTGCTCAAAGATATGAACTGGAAAGATGTTTATAGTGCTCATGACATGAATGAAAAATATAACACATTCATGAACAATGTCAGTATGATGTTTGACACCTGTTTTCCTCTAAAAGTTACTCAAATTAAACAGAAGTCTATAATAAAACCATGGATCACACAAGGAATAAAGATTTCCTGTAAGACAAAAAGGAAAATGTATCTGTCGACCAAGAATAGCTCCAATGCTGATGATTTAGCTAAATACAAGGAATACTGTAAAATATTAAAAAAAGTAATTCAGACATCTAAACAAATACACTATGAGAAGAAGATAGCAATGTCAGGGAACAAAATTAAAACAATATGGGATATAGTGAAAGAGGAGACTGATAGAACCAGAAAGGAACAGGAGCAAATAGCACTATGGGTAGATGACACATTAGTAGCCGATGGGCATAGTGTGGCAAATCTATTTAACAAGTACTTTATATCTGTTACTGATAGAATGTGATTGTGAGGATCAGTAAATAATGCCCTTGAATATCTGAAACTAGCCTTTACAAATAGCTTCAGGTACATGAAGATGTCACTCACTTTACCAAAAGATATAACTTCCATAATAAAATCTTTAAAAACAAAGCATTCTAGTGGTTACGATGAAATATCAACAAAGATAATTGAGGCATGTTCTTGTGAGTTTAGTACAATTCTAAGTTACTTGTGTAACCAGTCAATTATAACTCGGACATTTCCTGACTGGCTGAAATATGCAGATGTTAAGCCTCTATTCAAGAAAGGGGATAAAGAGATGCCATCAAACTACAGACCGATTTCACTTTTGCCAGCATTCTCAAAAATTTTAGAAAAAGTAATGTACAGGCAGCTTCTCAACCATCTGACCACAAACAACATTTTATCAAGAACACAGTTTGGATTTCTGAAGGGTTCTGATATCGAAAAGGCTATTTATACCTACAGTGAAAATGTACTTAATTCATTAAATAACAAGTTACAAGCAGCAGGTATTTTCTGTGATTTGTCAAAGGCATTCGATTGTGTAAACCACAACATCCTTCTAAATAAATTAGAATTCTATGGTGTCATGGGCAGTGCTGCTAAATGGTTCAAGTCATACCTCGCTAACAGGAAACAAAGGGTGTCAGTGCAAGGGACTAGTGAATTAAGTCATCTGTCATCATGAGAATGGGAAGAAATTACATGTGGTGTCCCACAAGGATGCATCTTAGGGCCATTGCTTTTTCTTGTGTACATTAATGATCTCTCATCAGTTACACTGCCAGAAGCAGAGTTCGTTTTGTTTGCAGACGATACAAGTATTGCAATAAATAGTATGTCGAGTGTTGTTCTAGAAAGATCTGCTAATGATATCTTCATGGATGTTAATAAATGGTTTAAAGCCAACTCACTGTCATTAAACTTCGAAAAGACTCACTATATGCAATTCAGAACCTGTAAGAGGTTTCCACCCAGCATATGCATAAAGTACGAAGAAGAGCAGATAGAAGGGGTTGACAGTCTTAAATTCCTGGGATTACAACTTGATAATAAATTCAGTTGGGTGGAGCACACCACAGAACTGCAGAAACGCCTTAACAAATCTGTATTTGCAATTCAAGTGTTAGCAGACATAGGCGACATAAAAGTGAAAAAGCTTGCATACTTTGCCTACTTTCATTCCATAATGTCATATGGTATAATATTTTGGGGTAACTCTTCAAGTCAAACAAAAGTTTTCAGAGTCCAAAAGTGTGTAATACGTATTATTTGTGGAGTAAACTCACGGACGTCTTGTAGAAACCTCTTCAAAGAACTGGGTATACTAACTACTGCCTCTCAGTATATTTACTCCTTAATGAAACTTGTCGTAAATAATATATCTCTTTTTCCAACAAACAGCTCGGTTCATACATACAATACCAGGAACAAAAATGATCTGCACAACGACTTAAAAGCACTTACTTTAGTTCAAAAGGGGATCCACTACTCAGGAACACTCGTCTTCAATAATTTGCCAGCAAACATAAAAAATTTAGTTACAAATAAAAATCAGTTTAAAAGGAGCCTGAAAGACTTACTAGTGGCCAACTCGTTCTACTCCATTGACGAATTTTTTAATAGAAACAAATGATGTGTTGTGTATATTCATAGTATTAGTATTGTTATTTCAGCTTAAAAAAAAGTGACATGTTCCACATCCACGAGGATCTCCTCAACACGGATCTATGGAACGAAAAAGTAATCTAATCTAATGTAATCTAATCTCTACACCTGTTATACCATTTTCTGCTGCTGTTGATATTACCCGATACTCATCTGACCAGAAATCCTTGTCTTCCTTCCTTAGGATACTGATAATCTGTTAGCTTCACGGTGTGGCAACGGTCTCGGATCGTATTAACTACTGTTTTTCTATATCCTTTAAAATCACTAAGATCAAGACAGTTTTTAATGTGAGTGTGGTTTTTGGTTCCTGTAAAACAAATTTTTGTGAATAAACTTAGAAATGTTACTAATTTTAACTGAAGCTTGAAAATACAGTGTATAAATGTTCTTTTACGGTGTACTGGATCATCCAGCACCCACAATTTTATGTGTTTATCAAAAGCATAAGGCTTCAGAGAGGCGTGAGAAGTCTATTCGGAATGGAGTCAAATGGAACAAACACACTCTTGACACCGTTAAGAGTGAGATTCTTTTAAAGTCTGTCGTTTAAAAACAATGAAGTTATGGAATGATTGTCAGTCAGTGGACTACTAATGCGTCTTCGTTGATTTCGTTGTGTTAATTTATTTGTGGTTTCCCAGAATGTTCCTGAATAGATTCAAAATTTGTGTTTCCCAGTACATCTAACCATAATCAGTGCTTTCAAATAATCGTACTTGAAATTGTTACAAATGAAACATAAAACCCCGCGGCTACTTCGAGAGGTGGAGAAAGTCCATATAATAGTAAAATACAGAAATTTGTATTTCACAAAACTTACACTGAACGTGTGTATTAGCATTATTACAAACACATGTGATTCTAGTTCAATAACAATCGAGAGTTAAATACACAAGCGTGATCATGCATGTACATTCGTGTTGAAATGATGGTTATTATGTGTGGTATAAAATTCCGGGTGGTGCACCATTACGATGTACTTACACTGTACACTTTTCGTGATCGGACACTACTATTTGGGAGAAACATGAACAGAATATTGTTGGTTCAAATGATTAAGAAAACACATAGGTTTCTATTTTTGTGTCGTTTCTCAGTAAATTCACGAAACAACATTAACAATACTTCTGACTCTCAAAGAGATATTTAAATCGAGAGGACCGGGTGCCAAGCCCTGTGTTCTGTAAATGTGCAGAGGAAGGTATTTAGGACTATGCTAGATTGTGGTACAGTTTTAGCGCGATAGAGGATTTTAAGGGAAAACCGGGTAATAAATCTTCTGCTCACTTTATTAGTGAGATGTGAGTTTAGTGAAGGCGAAATCCAGCTCTCTGACAGAAACGGTGCAGCGAGGTCACGACACACTAACGTCCGAACGTTACGGCGACAGAAACGTCCGAGAAACTGGTTCACCTCCACCGCGGAAGAACGAAATATGGCGGCGAGGCGTTGTGGCGTTGGAACCAAAGCAACTTACGGCCCGGCGCATCGCTGCTACTCCTCTGATCCACTTACCGCCTCCCAGCGGGGGCGGTTGCCGCTTCGAGCAGACTGCAGACTGCGCGAAGACGCCGGGGGCGGTAAACTTATTGGAACACTGTCTGCTGCAGCCCCCGTCAGTAAGGTAGTAGTGTAGCGCTCTAATGTCGGAGTGAAATACAGCAGGCCATGGAGCGTGGGCAATGGGCAGGGGAGGGGGGGCAGGGGGAGGGGACGAAAGACATAGAAGGTAGGAGAGGTAGGTTTGCTGACAGTAATTGCCACTCTGTAGCCATTACAGTTTCGGCATTATGCCACTGCCGAGCATAATCATTCGATGCCACGTTACAGCAGATATAAGTAATAAATAACAGTACACATATAGGATTGTGTCCCATTTTGTGACAACGGGAGAAACTATACTTGACACAAGTAAAGTAATACCTAAACTTGAAATATCCACATTACGAGTTAAATACAACTGTTTTTTCCATCGACTCCTCAACTGAAAACAGATGAAACAAACACAATAAATTTTACACACAATGTCCTACTTTAGTTTTCAGAAATAATTTCTACGTGTTACGTCGATGAAGTTATGTAGCCATGTTTGAAAACACTACAAGTAAGAATTTGCAAAAACGTGTTCCTAGGTCCGCCTGCCTATGTTATTACTATAGCTTGCCAAACTAAAATAGCTGCCTATCATAAAGAAGTTGTTACTTCAGCACCAGTATTACTTGTCTTTTAAAGTTTCCCTAAGTTTTGTGATGAGACCTACAATAATTTTGTTAAAAAAAACCTGATCGGGTGTACTTTACCGTTTATAAGATTTAGAAACACAAACTATATGTTGCTCATAGAATTCTCCTGATCTTAGTTCTTGAAATATTGATTACCCTTGATTCCTTTGATCGTTTCCCTTTCAAGTAAGTCACTAGCGACGAACCGTGCCATTTACTCTGGTAAAGTAATTTGGAAGAAGGTTCTTTATCGAGCTAGTTGGAAACCGATCTGCTTCACAATACTTCGAATAACGCTGAAGAAAAATTATTTTGTGGAACTACTCGGTACGTTACGAGCCTTATTTCCAATCCTACTATGAGCATAGTTTTTGTTGCGAGCTGCTTTCTTTCGGTTCCTGTTTCTTTGTTGTCCTTCCCTTACTATATCTAACGAAATCTCAAACAATTGACTTCACCAATTCATATGATTTCTCAGATTTAACCATTACCATTTCTTTACTCAAAATAGCACGATATGCAGCCTGAATACTTGATTTTCAGCATATATACTCTTTCTGAGTATTGTTGGGCATCTTAGAAGACTTGCCTATACTGAATAAGATGTCCAAACATTAAAGTATTTGAATTTAAGTACAATAATTAAAAATATGAATGGTAGATAGATACATTACCTAGATTATAAACATTTCTAATATCGCCTTTGTTGGAAGTTCGGAACTGTTTTTCCACAAAAATTATAACTTGGGGATTTCCACAGAAAGTAGCAGGAAGAATAATGTGATGCATGCAATGAGTCGCTAATAGGCCGAAATTTACGTCAAAAAATGGTTAATAGAACTGTGGAATATTGAATTCCATTATTCTCTTGTCTTCTTAACTTTTATTTTTGTGGGGGCCCACAGCCTCATTGTGTTTTGTGTATGAAAACATGGTCCATGTAGGCTCTAATCTGTTTATTGTTTGTGTAATAAGCCAGTGTCAACAGTGAATCATTTCCAAGCACATATTTTAAGCTTCAAGCTTTTTTTCGTATTTTACCACGTCACTGGTACATGTGGAGAGGTATTCATTGCATTTCTGTGCTTATGTGGCAATAGCGTACATGATTATGTCCATTAGCCGACGGATGGATGTAATCATGTACGCAGGTACAGCCCACTTGGACCATGTTTTAATTCTCAAACTTCCCTCATCAGTCATTGGTTACTGCTAACCCAGTAAGTCATATTGGGATCTT
This sequence comes from Schistocerca americana, assembly GCF_021461395.2. Classification (NCBI taxonomy): domain Eukaryota; kingdom Metazoa; phylum Arthropoda; class Insecta; order Orthoptera; family Acrididae; genus Schistocerca; species Schistocerca americana. The sequence goes on from NC_060119.1 coordinate 990,074,463, forward strand.
AAAGCTTCATTTGGCCACATGAAATCAGATTAAGAGTTCATATTGCATACACTCACACTAACCACGGAAATTCCGGGTCTGTGTGGTAAGTAATATGTAAACGACAGAAATGCCAAATTCACATATTTTACAGTGCGCAGGGGCAAAAAATATAAAAATCAAATCACTCAATAGACGAAACCAATTCCACATGATAGAAACAATCCATTTTTACCAACAAATTTGGAGAAAGGGAGTTGTCGATTCAGACTCTAATAAATCTGAGTAAAGAGGTACTCTTTGAAGTAAAGACTTTGTAAGTTGCAATTTATTCTTTTAATAACAACGCATTTCGCCTTCAGGGGCCATCCACAGATTATCTATGGGGATAACAAAATAAACAAAAATTGAAGTATGTTTCCAGCATGCACGATTCTAAATGTGAATAAAAATTGGACTAACTTTAAAATTATCTTTTGACAACATTTTTAAAATCATGAAACGGTCTATGCAAGAATCAAGCATGCCTCAAACCACATAAACTCGTTGAGGCCTATCCAAACAGCTAACAACATAAAGTGCAATGGGGGGATACATTGTTAAATAAATAACCAAACTGAATGAAATATACCTTAATGTAGTCGTACGAGCCGGCTAGAATGGTTCAATTGGTGGACCACACTCACAAAGAAGTATACACATTTAAGCTGAATACATAAAGACGGCGCTGCAACTTCACGAAAGAAGCGTGGAGCAGTCACACAGGCGAGCAGTAGAATGAACCTTGCATACAGTTACTGCAGAGGACACACATAGATGCCGCTCGAAGTGGTTGTATGACAGTCAGAATATTTAATGCTTACAAAATAAATGTAAAAATTTTGGACTCACAGTAATAAAATCAAGAGTTCACAATGGATCAAAACATAGTCACACGAAAAGGGAAACTTTAAACTACACCAAAGAGATTAAATAATAACACAAGCCGTACGATAACCACCTTAACGTCATCCCGTGAAACGAGGACAAAATAAATTCTGAAAACAGCAAGTCCCCATTCGACTTAAAAAGTATAATGTGCAAGACTGAATCAGTTGGGGATTTTAATAGAAACCGAAGTGGAAACCAATTAAAAATTACCACTAAAAACGTAAAAGTTTCAAAACTGACATCAAAACAGGTTTGTTTACTACTGGTGAGCTAATAGTTCAGGAAATTCTCGTGGACCGTACGCGTATTTTTAAGGCTTTGCAACTCCCAATAAATTATGTTTTTGCCTTTCGAGCACAATTGAAGACGCCAAGATCGCCGAAGGTAAGTGACCAGTGCCCCGTAGTCTACAGCTGTTCGGTGCTGCTTTACTTGACCGTTTTTGGTTAACAAATGGCTGCTAAGCATTGTTGAATACAAGAAAACTAAAGGGCATCGTTCACCCACGCTCGATGATCTCTGCATCTTACACTGTGCTCAGAAAGGCAAAAAGCTTGATTTATTAGAAGAGCAGGTCGACGAACAATTGCTGAATGATCGGCTCACTAGTACTACCTGAAGTTATTACGATTTAGTGACGTCAGTTTTTAAAACCTTTACATAATTTTGGTTATTCTCTTGTAGTAGGTTTCCATTTTAGGTTCGATAAACACAACCCCCTCCCCCCAAAATGATTCATACTTAGACACTACAGTTTTTAAGTCGAGTGGAGACTTGCTGTTGTAAGAATTTGCTGTCGGGATGATGCCCATCTTTGGCGATTATCTTGCGGTTTTTATTTAGTTACGGCTGGTGTTACTATTTTATCTATTTGGAGTAATTTAAAGTTTCCCTTTTCGTGCGACAAATTTTTGATTACTTGTAAACTCTTAATTCCATTACAGTTAAACAACCATCTGTAGGTTATTTTGTAAGCATTAAATATGCTGAATGTCATGTAATTGCTCTGAACGCCACCTACAGGCGTCCTCTGCAGTCATTGTCTGCAAGCCTCATTCTATTGTTCACCTGTGTGATAGGCTTATTCTTCTGCTACGAAGTTTTGGTGGCCTCTCTGTGTATCCTGTGTAATTGCGTATACATGTTTGTGGATGTGGTCCTAGCATTTCACCATTACCTACTGGTACGACTTTACAGTATTAAGCTACAGAGAATAAATTGAAACCTGGAATACTTGTAATTCAAATATTTTATGAACTGTTGCATTACCACACGGCGTAATCCAGCTGAAGATATTTTACTGTCCATTCATTAATATAAATTAATAATCCCCAACAATCTTTAATCGGACCATAGTATGTAGGCTTGCACTTGTGCCACAGGTACTACTACGTTGGAATTATATCCTCGGAGAGGCCACACTAACATATGGTTTCTGCCAGGAGCGCTGCTCTCAGAGTTAGCCAGCAGACTGGAGAGCTACCAGGTGTGCCACCTGACATGCATTGCGATCTGCTTCGCTATCACTATTGTTGAAAGGAGTGGAAGCTTATTGAAATGCTACGGAAGAGTACTGAACAGTGAATGAGTAGCCGGATAACTAACGTAGGTGTACTGAGTCTGCGACGTTGACATAAGCAGGACTTGCGACTGTAGAGCTGTGTGCTGCTGTTACCGGAAACACGCCGTGACTTTGGTGAACAAGTGCAATGGTGGAGATGGAAAACTGATTGTACTGTGAGTGCTTTCAGGTGAGTTGCGCCTGTGTTGTCAGCCGCGATTACGCACTACCTTAGTAGAAGCCGACTAAAGCGTCCTCATTCCCAGATGCAATAATATCGCTGTCGATTAGTGTAGAGTACCATGACTAATAACAAACGACCTATTAGGTGCGGCAGGGTCCGTTCGTAGCCCGCGAAGCATATACTGAAGTGTGGTAGCCGAATATGAAGGAGTCCGGTCCTACGTGTATCATACCTTCAACATTTGAACTGATGTATTAATAGAGAGAAGTACAGTACAACGCGGTCTCCGAATCATGGGGAACGAAGCAGTGCATCCCAGAATTTCCTTGGCCCTTTATATGATAGAATTGCCAAACACAGGCTGCTGAAGTAGAACGACTAAGCTCATATCGAGGACACACTGAGACATTTGGGATATTTCGCATTGGTAACATGCACAGAAAAATTAATCAATTTGTGGTTTTACAGGTAAGCTCAGCCCTGTGAAGAATCAAACAAAGTAACAGACAAAAGTTAATTAAAGAAAAATTGGCTTGAGACTATTAAGCAAAACCTGATTTTATGTGCAGTCTCAGCAATCTATACGGTAAACAGGTTCAAATACAGTGTTTGAACAGCCTTGATTAAAGCAGAATTCAACTTGAAACAATTAAGGAAAATATTATGTTACTACGTGCTCAAAAATCTAAATAGCAAAATAGTCGCAAGTTCAAAGTTTCAACAGAGCTTAATTATAACAGAATTAAACTAAAAAATTTCACTGAAATAAAAGTAGGAAAAATTCAGATACTTGCAAATTACATGTATACACATTCAAATCTTTACTCAAAATTTAGATGGAAGGCAACTTCCTAGCCATTTTAAGAACAACATATAACATGTTGGTGATGCGTTGATGCCAGTAACTGGCCCAGGAGCCGGGATGTACATGGAGTATTTTCAGCAAAGTTACACAGACAGGTTGGGTAGATTTAATCAGGAATTATTGCAGGCTGTTCTAGCGACCAGCACGTTAGTTGGTAGCGACTAATTGAGACTTAACTTAACCTTAACAAAACTAATAACGAGAGCATAAGAGGAACATTAAGGTCTGATTTAAACTAATGTTTCCAAAGGGCACAATTCAGACTGTCCCTCTTTTACATGGTGTACAAAAATACTTTCCAAAAACAGTGTAAAAATTATTCTCTACCGCCTTATAATGGTTGATTAAAGCTGAAAACTTATTTATCTTGAGGTGCTCCTAAAAGTTACTTTAAAAACAAGTTATCGAGCTTAAGCAACGTTCGAAGTAGGCTTACACCTTTAAAGAACTACAGGGCTATTACAAATGATTGAAGCGATTTCATAAATTCACTGTAGCTCCATTCATTGACATATGGTTACGACACATTACAGATACGTAGAAAAACTCATAAAGTTTTGTTCGGCTGAAGCCGCACTTCAGGTTTCTGCCGCCAGAGCACTCGAGAGCGCAGTGAGACAAAATGGCGACAGGAGCCGAGAAAACGAATGTCGTGCTTGAAATGCACTCACATCAGTCAGTCATAACAGTGCAACGACACTTCAGGACGAAGTTCAACAAAGATCCACCAACTGCTAACTCCATTCGGCGATGGTATGCGCAGTTTAAAGCTTCTGGATGCCTCTGTGAGGGGAAATCAACGGGTCGGCCTGCAGTGAGCGAAGAAACGGTTGAACGCGTGCGGCCAAGTTTCATGCGTAGCCCGCAAAAGTCGACGAATAAAGCAAGCAGGGAGCTAAACGTACCACAGGATGGTGCTCCACCGCACTTCCATCACGATGTTCGGCATTTCTTAAACAGGAGATTGGAAAACCGATGGATCGGTCGTGGTGGAGATCATGATCAGCAATTCATGTCATGGCCTCCACGCTCTCCCGACTTAACCCCTTGCGATTTCTTTCTGTGGGGTTACGTGAAAGAGTCAGTGTTTAAACCTCCTCTACCAAGAATCGTGCCAGAACTGCGAGCTCGCATCAACGATGCTTTCGAACTCATTGATGGGGACATGCTGCGCCAAGTGTGGGAGGAACTTGATTATCGGCTTGATGTCTGCCGAATCACTAAAGGGGCACATATCGAACATTTGTGAATGCCTAAAAAAAGTTTTTGAGTTTTTGTATGTATGTGAAAAGCATTGTGAAAATATCTCAAATAATAAAGTTATTGTAGAGCTGTGAAATCGCTTCAATCATTTGTAATAACCCTGTACATACAATTGAAAATAGTGCAGCTGCACAGAGCAGACTCTAAAGAAAGATAACAATTTTTCGGACCTTAAATAAATAGTAAGAAAACACTGACCAACTCGGAAACTGAAATCACCTTACTGTCTAGTGCCCCCCCCCCCCCTCAGGTCGCGGACAGGAAAAATGAAATGAGCGTGTGGCGTTGTTGGCAATGAGGCCCCATATGGGGAAGTTCAACAGCCGACTGCGAATCTTATTTCAGTCGATGCCACATTCGACGACTCGCGTGCCGGTGATGAGGAGGCAGTGATGACGAGGACAACACAATACCCAGTCCACGAGAGGAGAAAATCTCCAACCAAACCGGGAATCGAACCCGGGCCCGCTGCATGGGAGGCAATAACGTTACCATTTTTTAAAATCTCATTTTGTCTGTTATTGTTTATTTCATTTTTTTTTTTTTTTTGCCGGACATCCCATGACAACCATCCAAGTTAGTCGTTGATACAGTGACTCATTTTTTTTATTACAGAGGGCAGCTGACCCTCTCAACGAACACGATGAGCTACCGCGCTGGCGCACTCAGCTAAACAGGTGGACCGCGGACAGGAGTTCCAGAGTTAAAAGAAATTCCATAGAACATGAGACCCCTCAGGGGCTCAGAAGGCGCGTGCAACCAAGCTAAATCACATGACAACTGTTCCGATGTGATTTAGGAACATACACTCCTGGAAATGGAAAAAAGAACACATTGACACCGGTGTGTCAGACCCACCATACTTGCTCCGGACACTGCGAGAGGGCTGTACAAGCAATGATCACACGCACGGCACAGCGGACACACCAGGGACCGCGGTGTTGGCAGTCGAATGGCGCTAGCTGCGCAGCATTTGTGCACCGCCGCCGTCAGTGTCAGCCAGTTTGCCGTGGCATACGGAGCTCCATCGCAGTCTTTAACACTGGTAGCATGCCGCGACAGTGTGGACGTGAACCGTATGTGCAGTTGACGGACTTTGAGCGAGGGCGTATAGTGGGCATGCGGGAGGCCGGGTGGACGTACCGCCGAATTGCTCAACACGTGGGGCGTGAGGTCTCCACAGTACATCGATGTTGTCGCCAGTGGTCGGCGGAAGGTGCACGTGCCCGTCGACCTGGGACCGGACCGCAGCGACGCACGGATGCACGCCAAGACCGTAGGATCCTACGCAGTGCCGTAGGGGACCGCACCGCCACTTCCCAGCAAAATAGGGACACTGTTGCTCCTGGGGTATCGGCGAGGACCATTCGCAACCGTCTCCATGAAGCTGGGCTACGGCCCGCACACCGTTAGGCCGTCCTCCGCTCACGCCCCAACATCGTGCAGCCCGCCTCCAGTGATGTCGCGACAGGCGTGAATGGAGGGACGAATGGAGACGTGTCGTCTTCAGTGATGAGAGTCGCTTCTGCCTTGGTGCCAATGATGGTCGTATGCGTGTTTGGCGCCGTGCAGGTGAGCGCCACAATCAGGACTGCATACGACCGAGGCACACAGGGCCAACACCCGCCATCATGGTGTGGGGAGCGATCTCCTACACTGGCCGTACACCACTGGTGATCGTCGAGGGGACACTGAATAGTGCACGGTACATCCAAACCGTCATCGAACCCATCGTTCTACCATTCCTAGAGCGGCAAGGGAACTTGCTGTTCCAACAGGACAGTGCACGTCCGCATGTATCCCGTGCCACCCAACGTGCTCTAGAAGGTGTAAGTCAACTACCCTGGCCAGCAAGATCTCCGGATCTGTCCCCCATTGAGCATGTTTGGGACTGGATGAAGCGTCGTCTCACGCGGTCTGCACGTCCAGCACGAACGCTGGTCCAACTGAGGCGCCAGGTGGAAATGGCATGGCGAGCCGTTCCACAGGACTACATCCAGCATCTCTACGATCGTCTCCATGGGAGAATAGCAGCCTGCATTGCTGCGAAAGGTGGATATACACTGTACTAGTGCCGACATTGTGCATGCTCTGTTGCCTGTGTCTACGTGCCTGTGGTTCTGTCAGTGTGATCATGTGATGTATCTGACCCCAGGAATGTGTCAATAAAGTTTCCCCTTCCTGGGACAATGAATTCACAGTGTTCTTATTTCAATTTCCAGGAGTGTATAATGCGGCTAGGGAAGCTTTAACAGTAACCACAAAGCTGAAAACCAAAGAATAACTTTTAAAAAGTAACGCGCAAGGTGGCAGCCTCTATAGTCCGTGCCCTGGGAGTCCAGTGCCGACTTCGATGGGCACTTTGTATTTTTCAATAATTTATTAGGGCAGTAATATCAAGTAGCAGCACCGATGAAACAAATTTTCAGTTCATCGCCCTATGCTAAGAGGAGGTGGCTAAGGGATGAGCAATGGCAATTGACTGCATTGCGTTAAGTGAAAATAATTTTTTCAGACAGACTCTCAAAAGTGATTTTACTCAGGGAGGCTGTGGTGTAAAGCCAGCAGCACGATAGCCTGAAGGCTGAGTCTTACAGCCTGTAGCAACCCCAAAGGTGCTGGCCCTGCCAGGCCAGTCACCAGTGGCAGCGCTTTGATGCGGCCCGACGAGCAGGTGGCATTTCCGGCAGAACACTGTGAGGCCACCAGAACGACCCCCCAAAGTGAATAAAGCTGGGATACGCTGTTTTCTCCTCGACCGTGTAGCTCTTGGCTCAAAAAAGCTCCGTGAGCGGAACTGCCAGCTAGGAATGTACCTCCGCGAATCACACACTCTACATATTTTGCCACATTTTTTGAGCGAAGGACAGAGGACCGGAATATGCCCGTTTAGACCCTGGAGCCAAGGAAGGGTCTGGAAAGTTTTTCAGACGAATGGCGACTCACACAGGTGACCGCGATTGGCTAGATCGCTGTGGCGTAAGCAGTGTTTCCCTCGCACACAGTCAGGGGGGAGTAGCACTCATCGGTTAAAAATTTGTTAAAGTGTTGCCACTGGGCATAAGCAGCAGCAGAGCGGCAAGCCGCAATCGATTTTGGTAGAGATGAGGCGCTCGCATTTTAGCGACAGGCAGACAAAGGCACAGCACTCTGCACTGAGCTATACTGAGTAATCGCGGAATAGCAGCGTATCTCATCCGAAACTCCGGATAATTTAGCGGAACTGTGTCGTTCCGCGCACCGCTGTGGCTGTGGCAACATCACACCTGATCGCCATAACAGCATGACGAGAACGGCCAGCTGGGGGCCTTGGCGCACAGAAGAGGAGCAGAATAGGTAAATTACGCAGCTCCGGCCGTAGCACGATCAGCCTTGCAGTTTATAGAAGTTGAACGGGTGGACATTGACACATTGAGCATCGCAGCACATTCTCGCATTATTTCTGTGATTAGATACTGATGGGAGGAATATCCTAGAATATTGTGCTCTCATTCAGTCAAGGAGAAGTGCCAATCCTCATTCCTCAGTTTTATAGTTGTAGATTTGTGTCATACTCCTTTCACTTTATTAAGATATCCATATGTCCACAGTGCAGAGGCATCACCTCATTAATGCGAATTATAAGTATATGTAAATTCTCAAATGGAATAAATCTGATTATCTTTACACCTAGATCTACATTTATACTCCGCAAGCCACCCAACCGTGCGTGGCGGAGGGCACCTTACGTGCCACTGTCATTACCTCCCTTTCCTTTTCCAGTCGCCTATGGTTCGCGGGAAGAACGACTGCCGGAAAGCCTCCGTGCGCGCTCGAATCTCTCTAATTTTACATTCGTGATCTCCTCGGGAGGTATAAGTAGGGGGAAGCAATATATTCGATACCTCATCCAGAAAAGTACCCTCTCGAAACCCGGACAGCAAGCTACACTGCGACGCAGAGCGCCTCCCTTGCAGAGTGTGCCACTTGAGTTTGCTAAACATCTCCGTAACGCTATCACGCTTACCAAATAACCCTGTGACGAAACGCGCCGCCCTCCTTTGGATCTTCTCTATCTGCTCTGTCAACCCGACCTGGTACGGATCCCACACTGATGAGCAATACTCAGTTATAGGTCGAACGAGTGTTTTGCAAGCCACCTCCTTTGTTGATGGACTACATTTTCTAAGGACTCTCCCAATGGATCTCAACCTGGCACCCGCTTACCAACAATTAATTTTATACGATCATTCCACTTCAAATCGTTCTGTATTCATACCTCCAGATATTTTACAGAAGTAACTGCTACCAGTGTTTGTTCTGCTATCATATAATCATACAATAAAGAATCCTTCTTTCTATGTATTCGCAATACATTACATTTGTCTATGTTAAGGGTCACCTGACACTACCTGCACCAAGTACCTATCCGCTGGAGATCTTCCTGCATTTCGCTGCAATTTTCTAATCCTGCATCTTCTCTGTATATTACAGCATCATCCGCGAAAAGCCACATGGAACTTCCGACACTATCTACTAGGTCATTTATATATATTGTGAAAAGCAATGGTCCCATAACACTCCCCTGTGGCACACCGATATTTGAGATTGTCAGACTGCGTATATTGACACACCAATCCCATCCAACAACCTAGTCAAAAATTTTGGTGGGATTAACTTCATGTTAATAATTTATGTACCTCCTTGCTTTCTATGAGACACGTGACGTCACCCAATCTGATTAATAACCGTGGTCTGCGTAGACAAATTTCATTAAGCGCTTGAGAACTTCATTCGGTAAATTTGTGATAGAATTCCTAGTACAGCAAAAATTTGCATATCTCTTCACGGTAGCAAAGGAGAACTCTATGGTCGCTTCCCTTAATTGGCGACCCTGCTATTAAATACATACCCTGAAATCTTGTCATACAAAAAAAAAAAAAAAAAAAAAAAAGATATTCAGATTTGTTCATTTTTCAGTATTTTAAAATAGATATTTTTCTCCCGCTCTGTCACTCAGCACACAGGTAGTTTATTATAAGTGGCTGATCAGGCACCTATGTTACCTTAAGTGCATGCGGAAATTTTCTAATCTGATGTGTTTACTTTGCAACAGGTGTTACCTTCTGCGGTAATAGTTCTGCTCTCATGACTCCAGCGTCACGTAAGAGAAAACGTTCTCTACAACAACAGCGGTGCATCGTTAGTATCCATGTTGTATTGGGTGTAGAAGTACATGTTTAGGTTGTTTAACATATTTTAATATTAAATACAATCAGTCCCAATCCTACACGCCGCTCACATCTTGTAATGCTAGCCAGTTCTGAATTCTGATGCAGAGCCGTGCCAGACTGCTTAGGTGGTAATCAAGCAATTATGACAGACACTGTGGAGTGACAAGACAGAGGGAAGAAGAATTGGTAAGAGACGGTATAGAATTTACGGATAAGGTGGTGTCTGGCCGGCCGGCTAAGACTCTGCTCTCCGAACACTCAGACAGCCGCTTGACCCTGAATAATGGGATCACAGTTTCCTATGAAGGTCAGTTGCAGTCAGGAGACTCTGCAAACTTAGGCGAACACATTCACTAACTCTACATCCGTGTGATAATCATTGTTGTTGTTGTGGTCTTCAGTCCTGAGACTGGTTTGATGCAGCTCACCATGCTACTCTATCCTGTGCAATCTGCTTCATCTCCCAGTGCCCACTGCAGCCTACATCATACTGAATCTGTTTAGTGTATTCATCACTTGGCCTCCCTCTACGATTTTTACCCTCCACGCTGCCCTCCAATACTAAATTGGTGATCCCTCGATGTTTCAGAACATGTCCTACCAACCGATCCCTTCTTCTAGTCAAGTTGTGCCACAAGCTCCTCCCGAATTATATTCAATACCCCCTCATCAGTTATGTGATCTACCCATCTAATCTTCACCATTCTTCTGTAACACCACATTTCGAAAGCTTCTATTCTCTTCTTGTCTAAACTATTTATCGTCCACGTTTCACTTCCATACATGGCTACACTCCATATAAATACAATACAAACAATCATAGCCAGACGCAAATCGTAAATCCAGTCACTGAGAATTACATACACGATAATGCCAAGATATGTTCCCAAATCAGGTGTCATGCTTACAGTGCACTGGAATCAAGGATTAATTATCCATCCTTGCTGAAAGGAAGACGCGACACGAAGTGGAACAACTTCAAAACATTTATGGAGCAGTTGGAGGAAAAACGAGAACATCAACGGGAAGCAGAATTAGCCGTACGGAAAGCGTCAGACGAAAACCGAGAACAGCGACGTAAAATGACAGACGGAAAACTTGATGCCCGATTAATATTTAGGATGAATTACGTCGACAAAATTATAACAACCATGTGTCGGCAACTACGAGGATATATTCTCTGTACACAGACGTCACTGAAGTCAAATAAACGGCTATATCCGCCAAGGGAGATGCCCGTTTGACAAGATCGGAATGCTGCAGTAGCTAAGAAAACGTCACTCGTAGCAATAAAACGAGCGAATCATGCTGTTTGGACTGCCACAAAACCATTGCAGGCAGTTAGGAATGGGTTTGCCGCAGCTAAACAATGACGAAAGCGCCAGCCAACTAGGAAAAGTTGATTAAAAGTTAGATATGGTTTCTAAGCAGGTAACCGCTTTTCGGGAAGGAAATGCTAATGAAATCGAAACAACTGGTCAAAAGATCAAATCCCTGAGCTTCCGATAACAGCTGGAAACGCGAGCTGCGACAACATTATGACATTGCACAGCAGTTTACCTGTTGTCAAAAACCCGCTTACCCCCCAGTGGTACGACGTAGGCGAACGTAAACGTGTCAGTACGAACACCATCCAGTGCGCCCTCAGTGCTTCACGTTGGCCGTATGCGAGATGCCACGCCAATGAATTTTAGTGCTAGTACTGTTACGGTGAGTACTGTCGATTCACACACTATGACCCTTCACGTTGGACAGGCACAATTTGCACAAACCATGCAATATCCGAATATATTGGCAAATTTAGTGTTTGGTTTCAAGCATTATCTGTCGATCGGGAAATTTTGAACATTTAAAGAAAATGGCCCACTTCGCCATATTGCCTGGTAAAGACAGTTTCAGAATGGGTCTCCTGCTTCTTGGCCATTGTACATAACAGGTGAATTCTTATATATGCATATGGATGTCAATGCAGCCGAGAAAATGCGACGTGCTGCCGAGTGTATAACACCATAGCTGCACATTTCAGCTATGCCAGCTTACAGTTTGTTTACCAAATGAGGTATTTAGATGCAGGAAGTGTTACTCTCTGGGAGGGTTTTTATAGATTTGACCATGAAAAGCGTAAAGATGTTTGCTTATCGGACTCGAAAATGAATTTAGCATAAATGAACAGAAAGCTAGGTATCGAAATTTTTGAAGAATGTTTTAAGCAGTTAAGTTAATTAAGCGAAATAATAACGGTCGCCAGCCTAACAAGGAATAGAATTGAAACACCTTTCATTTAATTAATCAGTAAATTGTTGTCCTATTGAAACGTAACCAGTCTTCCATTTCCACAGAAGTGCAATGACCTCTTACACAAGCAGACATACAGTACTATGGATATGCCCAGTTTCACTATCAATGTAAATTTTCACACACAAAAGAAACTTAAGTAATCACCACTCATAAATACTTTACCTTGTATAAGTTGTTTCATTATTACAGGCGGTGACAGTCAATGTTAAACAAAATATGGGCATGGCCCTGACCTGATTTCAACTGATTCTTTTAAGTAACATAAATGGATGAACATTCACTTGCAATAAGGTGGACGGATTCGTTAATAATTAAATGTGAAATTACTTTCATGAATGAAGAAATAATTGCAACTTTACTTTCTTCAAGAGAAAAAAAGAATAGAAAAAATACAAGACGGGAGACCATGAACTGATTTTACACTGAACACAAATTACATGTAGCTCAACATTTATTTCAACTTCAGATACTATATTTCTTTAACAAATAATTATGAGCATTTTTAGCAAACCAAATGTGGATTACTGTAATCTTAACTGTTTCAACGAAACAGCCTAAACATAAATTTCTATGATAAATAGCGGAACGCAAACATTAACACATTTCCACTCACGTTGTGTGCTTTACGACACATGAATGCAGCATATTTCTTCAACAGGTAGCATAAAGGTTTACTTCCAAAACTGGCTTTAAGAGCATCATGTAACTAATCCAAATTAAATTATTTCATCTATTCATTGTCTGCACAATTAATAAACTTTTCAAACTGATTTTTAGGTAAACAAACTTTGGAATACAAAACTTTGAATGATGTTAATCGGTTATTAGAACTCATTCACAAAGCAAAATTACTTCCTCCCTTGTTATCCACAAAATTCAAGTCAATTTTAGGAAAGTCTTTTCACTCAATTAAACAAACAAATGAAAGCCTATCATTTAAGCAGCGCTGTTTATGGTGACATTCGGAATTCTGTAGTTACAAGGAGAGGACCCTAGAAGGTTAAATCATGAGGAACAAATCAGAGTTGTTACACATATTTAAAACTATGTACCTTATTATTGAAATCCTTTGGTGCAGTTGCTGATTCTCACTTTACAGAGATTTAACTTCTCGCTTCTGGTGAAAACTATTGCGCAATATTGGGGGGAGCAGATTACGGCAGGTGGAGATTCCGGTAGAAGTGTATTGCTCTGTTATAGTCCTCTTGGCGACGTACTTCCACATATATAATCTTCTCTAGTATTAGAGCAACATTTTAACATGGTTCTGCCGCCCGTGGCTTTCCATCCAATTTCAGATAATGCAAGCTTCACTCTGCACTTGCGCTGTGCGCTCCACTGTAGCTACCCTCCGACTGCCTCGGTAGTTACCCTCCGACTGACTTCCTAGCCCACCTTCTGCATCTACCCAGCCACGTTTCGCGGGCCAACACACTTCTGTTTAAAAGGGGAAACACTACTGGTTTTAAGTTCATGTAATGCAAAAGACTCTAACTGAGAATCGTCGTACTTAAGTTTTAAACAGTAGTTCCTTACAAAACATTAAATATACACATATTTTTAAGTCAGCAAATTGTTGTTTAGCAAATTTCCAGTTACCCATAGTAAGCTTTGTTTCCCTCCAAGTGAGGCAAAGTACAGGGTGGCGCACGAAATGTGTTACCAATTGTTTCTTTCACAATTTATGACGCACATTAGATATCCCGCTGGGATCTCTACAGGAGTACCAGCAGAGCTTGGAAAAACAAATGAGTTACGAAATGATGTGTAATTCACGATACTACCGCTAGGAGACTAGTAAGCAGCAATGGCTGGCAGTGGAAGACTGACGATGCACCAACGATCGGCAATTGTGTTACTTCTTCATGAAACGAAAATCCTTGTTGTGACTCAGAGGCGTTTTCGACAACAGTTTAACACACGATGGGTCCCTTGTAAGAAGACCATCCACAAGTTGTACGATAAATTTGTACTGGAAGGAACAGTATTGGAAGCGAAGCGACCTCGGACTAAGCCTGTTCGTTCGCCGGAGAATATTGAAGCGGTACGAGTTGCTGTACAGAGAAGTCCCGGGAAATTGTGTAGAAAGGAAGCAGTGCAACTGGGAATATCCAGACGCTTCGTTCAACGCTTTCTTAAAAGTGACCTCCATATGTACCCATACAAGATGATCTGTGCACAGAAGCTCACTGAAGAACACAAGTAGCAGAGACTACTGTTTGCTCAGTGGGCGGAGGATAGGGAAGAAACTCTCAACAACGTTTGGTTTTCAGACGAGGGGCATTTCCATTTAGACAGTGTGGTTGACAAAAAGAAAATTACGCTTTTGGGCCACTTAAAAGCCACAAGTGCTTCATGAGCGACAAGGATGAACGACGAGGATTACATCGTGGGCAGCAACTTACAGTCACGGAGTTATTGGATCCCTTTTCTTTGAAGAAACTGTGAACAGCGAGCGTTATTTGAGCATGCTTCGCAATAGCTTCATTCCACAGCTTCTTGCTACTGCCTTGCCCTTCAACACGCAGTGGTTCATGCAAGATGGAGCGACGCCACATACTGCAAAAACTGTGTTGGAGTTTTTACACGAGCATTTCGACATGCGGATCATTTCACCCAGATTTCCAGGTCGCTTCAATGACGGACAAAATTGGCCACCCAATAGTCCAGACCTCACTCCATGTGACTTTTTTCTTTGGGGGTACCTAAAGGAAAAAATTTTCCCGTAACGTCCACGTGATTTAATGGAGCTCAGAAGACTTATTCTTCAAGCTTGCAATGAAATTACGGAAGACATCTGCCGTAGGGTAATCACTAACTTCAGTGTTCGTTTGAAGGAAATTAGGAAACGAAATGGTGGACATATTGAGCATGTGCTGAGTTAGAACAAATCTCCATGGACGGGTCTTCATTGTAGTATAAGTTCCTTTCGGATTGTATTGACAATAAAGTTTGTATTCAAAAACAAAGTGGTAACACATTTCGTGCGTGCACCCTGTATTTAACGAACGAAAACATTACATACAATTTAACAAGACACGAAGTTTTTGAAAAGAAAAGAGTATACACTTTTATACAGTATCGAACTAGACAGACGATAATTACAGAAACTCAGCTATTGAATGTTGAGCAAAAAACAAAGCAAAATGAATCATCAGAAAGTATTTAATATCTGAGCTATAGTCTTACAAGTGTTGCGACACTTATGAGGTATTTATAGAGAAATTAAAGCTGTTTTAGTGGTCAAGAGCAGAAAAATCTCGTGCCAAGCACGAAACCACCATGTGTCCAGACTGAGGCTTGGCGCCATTGAGTTAGTTGACTGTTCTGTCCGGCGCCACTGGCTCAAGAGTAGTATCTACTATCCCTCATGCGGCCCCATTGCCAATATCCATGAGGAAGAGTTGATATCTGCGGGTTGTGTCCTTAGGAGGTATATACATATACGGGCCCGAGTGTGAGAGGCACGAAGTTAAGAGATCGGCGGTAGCGTCGTGATAAGAGAGGGTCACGAGGTCCAAGCGGCCGAAGCGACGAGCTGCGCAAGGAGGACCTGCGCAGAGCGGAGACACCGGAGTACTTCACCGGGGTCAGCGTCGACTACAAGCAGCAGGCTGACATCCCGTCTGTTGGTTGGCAACATTCGTGTCGGACGACTTCTCGTGGCCTGGCTGCCCTCTTCTAACTGGCTTTCATCGGCACCACTCAGTAACCGCTGCGATGAACCGTGGATCCATGGAACTGCTTGCTGATTAAGGGGTGTAACATTCTGTAACCCTCGTGATGATTTGTGTCGTTGTCTACCTGCCCTCCTTATTACTTTCTGGTTTGTACCCGACCCTCAGAGTTTTACTCGGACAGATCTTTGGTCGTAAATATAGGCCGTAGTGTTGTGCTAAGATACTAGTTGTGGGCTGAAATTTTGTTCCGTTATTATATTACGTTTCCTTTCTGGTTTTTACCCGATCATTAATGTTCTAATGAATCAGCTCCTGGTCGTAAACACAACCAGAACAATTGTACTAAGGCACATGTTGCTTATTAAACAAAACGAGGGTTTTGTTAAATTTAGATGTTAACTGGATCATTTCTTTTATTATAATTGCGTTAGTTATAATCTGAACAACCTGTTGTACTATGCTGTGCGTTGCTGTCTTCAAAAGACCAGGAAGTTATTGGTGTATTTTTAGCTGGATCTTGTGGTTCCGCCATGTGAGTTCTCTTGTAATAAGCATTCACAAGTAATGTTTTAAGACGTTCCTTCAGAGCGGTCTTGATAACTGACAATAGGCTTAACTTTTAAAATACGAGTATTAACAGACAACTGTCATCAGGGCTTTAGTCAAAATAAGATTGTCAAAAGAGATGGGTTGGGATCCTGTAGCACCTTGGTTGCCGATTGAAATTAAGAGGTTGGTTTCTTTGACATAAGCCTTATCATTGTCATATTGTTTCCTACTCTGTTTAACCTGTAAGCACAGGTACGCATTTTAACCCCGAACGTCTTAACATATAGCTTTCAAATTAAAAGTTACGTCATCTGTTTTGAGTAACTGAATCACTCTTGTCATTAGTGGTGCTTATATAGTTTTCATGTGTTGCAGAAGGGCATTTAATGAGAGAGACTGCGTCCAGCGCGGTCGTAAACACCACTGTTTCACCCGATAATGGGCGGGCTGCAAGTCTGGCCGTCTTGTAATTATTGTAATATTATTTGCTGTTTTGATTTCTCTTGCAAAAGCTTATTCATTTTGCAAATTTGTTCATTTCCTAGAAAAAAAATTTTTTTGTTGCAACGCCGCTTCCTTTGGACTCAAAATTGAAAGTATAAAAAATACGCAAAACCCAATAAAAGTCGTAAGATCCTAGATCAACATTTCAAGTCACACTGGAATAGCATCACTTGAATAGTAGCAAGCATATAGAAAAAAATCCAGTGTAAAGTGACTTACTGTTTTGAAAGGGAAAAGAAAAGAAATAGAATCCATTAGTTTCAAATCAAAATAATAGTAGATCGCAAAATATTGTACTTATAGAACGACTGAACTCAAAGAATACTCCTCGTGAGTACACTTTGAGGACACTGCTTAATGCAGAAGAAAGAAGGTCATGCATTGTTAACGTGCTGCTAGCGCTTGCTAGATCAGGTCGTATCTCAATGTGGACTCGCATTCGGGAGGACGATGGTTCAATCCCGTCTCCGGCCATCCTGATTTAGATTTTCCGTGATTTCCCTAAATCGCTTCAGGCAAATGCCGGGATGGTTCCTTTGAATGGGCACGGCCGATTTCCTTCCCCATCCTTCCCTCACCCGAGCTTGCGCTCCGTCTCTAATGACCTCGTTGTCGACGGGACGTTAAACACTAATCTTCTCCTCCTCCTCCTCGTATCTCAATGTGTGTTCTTGCACGTAGGCGCGACGAGATGGTTTTTGTGCATTTTTGGAAATTTTGCGATCTGCTAGGAATTGTAAACTTCAATAGGTCGATCAGCAACCTTGACTATACCATTACGTAAAACCAAGAGAGGAAACGGTCCGAACTTGTCTTAAATTGATTATTATACAGGGAAGACCGAACTTTCCCCCAAAGTAATAGACTGTTAACAATTTACCGACATAGGAAGTGAACAGTGGTGTTAAATTGTGAGAAAGTACTGAAGTTTCGTTAAGTAGCAAATGAAATCTGAATCTTGTTGCCGGCCAGTGTGGCCGAGCGGTTCTAGGTGCTTCAGTCTGGAACCGCGCGACCACTACGGTCGCAGGTTCGAATCCTGCCTCTGGCATGGTTGTGTGTGATGTCCTTAGATTAGTTAGGTTTAAGTAGTTCTAAGTTCTAGGGGACTGATGACCTCAGATGTTAAGACCCGTAGTGCTCAGAGCCATTTGTACCATTTTTTTGATCTTGTTACAAACTCTTTGACTAAAACTTACGTAACTAATTCCACACAGCTTAGGGAAAGTTACTTCCTTAATACAGTGACAGGACGTGAATAATATAGAAGAAACCTGCATCAAGTGGATTTACCGTGTGACTTTTCTTTCAACCCATTCAATATTGTGTGTTTATGAACTATTTATTTGTGCGACGACATAGATTAATAACAGAGCGCAGCATGCATAAATATTCTTTGCCGCGTCAGAAATTTATTGTACCGGTTTGAACTATTAAGCTTACGTAAACTGAAAACTTTAGGCGAGAAGCTATTGCCGTACATGGACTGCGGCCATAATTAGTACAAGGATAGCCACTGGTGTGCAGCTACGGGGACTAGTGCAGCAGGGGATACAACCCGTCGGCTTTGAACAATGACGTCACAAGTCGCCAGAGAGCATGTATTACAGAGATGAAAGAGCTGAGGAGAATGTTGAGAAACAAAGGAATGCGAGAGAGATAAACATTGATTTTGTCAAAAGCATAAGTGTTTTTTGACTTTTTTAAAAAAAATCTCACGAGATAGAATAAACTGATCCTACTTTATTAAGCAATATCTTGTCAAAAGCCTAGAAGCGATTGTTCTTTATGTTCTAGCTCCCTTCAGTACGTAATAAGTGTTTTTTGACTTAAAAAAAAATATCTTACGAGATAGAATAAACTGATCCTACTTTATTAAGGAGCTCCCTTCAGTACCTAATAAGTGTTTTTTTGGCTTAAAAAAAATCTCACGAGATAGAATAAACTGATCCTACTTTATTAAGCAATAGTGTTTTTTTGGCTTTTTTTTAAAAAAAATCACGAGATAGAATACACTGATCCTACTTTATTAAGCAATAGTGTTTTTTTGGCTTTTTTAAAAAAAATCTCACGAGATAGAATAAACTGATCCTACTTTATTAAGCAATATTTTGTCAATAACCGAGAAGCGATTCTTCTTAGTGTTGTAGCTCCCTTCAGTAGCTAATAAGTGTTTTTTGGCTTTTTAAAAAAAAAATTTCACGAGATAGAATAAACTGATCCTACTTTATTAAGCAATAGTGTTTTTTTGGATTTTTAAAAAGAAATCTCACGAGATAGAATAAACTGATCCTACTTTATTAAGCAATCAGTAGAAAAACGAAATTGAAACATAACAGCAAAAGCTTATTAGAACACAGAACTGCTTTATTATCTATGCCTCGAAGTGAAGACATTAAGATCTATGACTAAGGAATGACGTCATTGTTCAAAGTCGACGGGTTGTATCCCCTGCTGCACTAGACCCCAGCTACGGGTAGCTGTGCTCGTACACGTCGGGGAACGTATAATTATTTGAACTGGTCGGTATCATTAATACGCACTCGGCGTGAATACGGTGCAGCAGGACAGATTTTTTTTATGTATAGTTCCTCATAAGACAATATTACCGCTAGTTGGTCGGAGCACGAATTTCATCACCGAACATTTCCAACACATCTTAAGAGGAGCAGTTACATAAAATTGGCGCCCAAAACGTGGGGCACGAACAAACCAAGTCACGTAAAAATGTGAGCCCATAATGTGGGGCTCGTAGCAGGAAAGCCGTAGGCGCCACATTTGCGCCACAATACAACACGCAGAACTTCCAGTCGACGTCGGAGGACGCAGTGCCGACCGAGCTATGACGACGCAGCGACTTCGACTACGCGGAGGCCACCGACTTCTGAGAACGACAACTTCCGTCGGCGTGAAGACTGGGGCGCGCTGTTGCTGCCAAAGCTGACTGCGCATCCACACAATAAAACATTAATCAGTAAAGAACTGAACAACTCAGGTTAGTGAGTACTACTCGAAAGTTTATCCTCTGTGGTGCAACACCGAAATCCTTGTACCATTATTTGTGTGCTATTGTGTACAACCCTAAAGACAACTGAGTATTTATTGTGTAGAAAGGTTTAGTAAACTATTAACTAGAGAATAATAATTTTCAAAATGTCAAAGAGAACCAGATAGGGTTAATTAGATCACGACAAAGATGAATCTGAAATCAGAGAAGAATCGGTAGAGGAAATGAGTTGAAATGCTGAAAACATTCCCTCGCTTGACACAGAAAATGAACCAAGAGAAAGAATGGACAAACAGTAAGTGCTCACGTCTTCTGAAGATGAGATAGATGAAATTCCGGATGTAGTGGAGGCTCAAGTAACGGTAATTAATGATGAAAGAGAAACTTCTGGGTTGGCGAATGCTTTTTCCAGGCAACACTTTCATATGGATATGTTGTTCAATTTCACATCTAAGATGGAAGAAAGGGACTCACTTCTAGAAGAAAGAGATAGGATGTTTAAAGCTGAAATATCTGAAGTTATAAAATGGAAAGAACAGGAAAGGGAAGCAGAGAATAGAAAGTTTAAGTGGAAAATGTTAGAATTACAGAAAGCTTGTGATCTCAGATATAATCAGAAATTCGAAAGAGTACAGACTGAGATCAATGACATCTCTGTTGCTGTACAAACACTATAAGAAAATCTCACTCTAGTGAAATCTACTCAAGACTCTGTAGTACAGCAAGTATTAGAATTGTCTTAAAAACTGAATCAACTGGACTTAAACAATAGTTCAAAAGCATTTCTTGCGTGCACTGAGTGTTTGTGCTCTACATTATTTTCGGCTGTTTAAGCCTTTTGAACGTTTTTTAGGGTGCTATATATGCATTATTTCGGTGATTTAGTAGTAGTTTGCAGGTCTGTAGGCTATGTACTGCATTATTTGGACAGTTTAGAATTATTGAGCGAGTCTGCAGAGCGTTTTAGATACATTATTTTGACAATTTTCGAGCTGTTTTCGTTTCTACACTTCAGTGTACTGAATTATGTCGGTGATATACGAGTAGGTTGGACGTCTGTATGCAATTTATGAGTTGTTTGCGTGTCTGTACATCAGCATGCTGCATTATTCCGATAATTTACGAGTAGTTTGCAGGTCTGTAGGCTATGCAGCGTGACCCCCAAGCTCGTTGGGGCGAGTGTTTTGTAACAGTGTAATAAATGAACTACATGAAATCGATCCCTAAATAAATTGTTCCAAAGTAAATAATGTACACTCCTTCCTCTCCCCATCAGCCCAGAATAGGGTGAGTCCTTTTCCCACAATTTTCCCCCCAGAGCACCATCTTGGATTACATCATGGAAGGGACGATGGGACGACTGTGCAGTAGGTCAGTTGGACTCCAGAACTCATGGTGAACACACTGGAGGGATTTACATTTGAATTCACTCCAAATGACCTAGCAACTGAGTCTTTTTCCCACCGGTTTTAGGGAGGGAGTGTGGGAAGGGAGGGGGTTTACCAGAGGGGGAAAGGTTAATTAATTAATCAATTTACTTAAGTAGTCACATAACTCAGACCTGAAAGTGTACCTGTAGCAATGAGGGAGGAGGTTTCCTGAGGGGTGGGGATGTGGGGGGGGGGGGGGTGGGAGGGTGCAGAGAAAAATAGGTTAAGGACCTGTCAATCAAAGAGGGCAATAGGTTAACGACATGTCAATCAAAGGAGAACAATAGGTTTGCCCTTAGTGCTTACCTGTCCCTGATGTAGGCAACACACACTAACAAAATGCACTGGTGCCACACTCATCCCACTAGTCACCTAGTATGTACAATCCTAACTGAGGTACCCCAAATGCTTAATAATTTGAAAACTGAAAAAGAACAAAACCCATTGTGGGGGGGGGGCTAAGGAATCATACACTAGATGGACAGAATCCAGTGACTATTTTCTGAAGAATGGCATTTATGTAACTGCAGAGGTAATTCTGAGGAATTTGTCTCCAACGAACCTTAGTTATTCCGATCTTCCAGTACTTCGATAATTCTCCAGTAGCAGGGCATTTAGGTCTTTATAAAACCTTAGAGGAGGTCAAGGAGCAGCTCACCTGGCCGACACTTTATAAAGACATTACAGGTTTAATCAAAGAATCCCGAGATTGTAAGAAGGGAAAACCCAGTAACTCCAGGGCGAGGGGAATGCTCTAGTCGGAATGGGAAGAGCATCAGCTGAATAAATTGTTTGTTGATTGCATGGGCCCATTCCCCAGAACAAGAAAAGGCAATATGTATATCTCGTAATGGAGGATGCCTTCTCCAGGTTCGTTTGATTGATACCTAACCAGGATGTGACCGGTCTAATCACCATCTCTCATCTTAACAATATATTTAGGTGGTTCAGGCCACCATGGGTGTTTGTTATGGATAAAGCTCCTGGGTTTCTGTCAAGGTCGTTTGAACAATTCTGTACTGGCAATGGGATAAAACATTGTATCACCACACCTTATTGTCCTCAGGGTTCCTTTGCAGATAGCATTAACCTCAGCTTGATGTCAGCCTTGATTATTTACCACTCTAAATCGCTCTAAAAGAGTGATACCACCTTGTGCTGGTTAAACTTAGCGTTTAACTCCACACTTAGCATGAAGTATCCCAGGCCACCCCAACTAGCATAATTCTCACATATCCCATGAATTCACTGCCCTCCAATTTATGGGAGATAAGTGATCTTTAACCTGCATCTATCACTCTGGAGGTTCTTAGGGAGAAATGGGGGTGAGCTCGGGCAAATATTAGGAAGGTTCACGATCGCCAGGCCTGTTGTTATAACACTATGATGCGCCCCTTTCAAGAGAAGATAGGGGATCTTGTCTGCATCAGGAACTTCCTGGGCGGACTTTCTGGGATAAATGCATAGGCAAGCTTGCCCTGTGTTTCCTAGGTCCATACTCCATTGCTAAAATTTTAAGCCTTTACAGTCTTTTGGTCAAGGACCTGGGAAAGGGGAAGGTCATAAGGGTTCATCTCAATCAGATTAAACATTCCAGCGGAGTGAGTGGTTCTTAGTCCCAGGGGAGGCTTGTTCATGTCTGAGATGGGGAGGTTAAGCCATGGCACCACTGAGTTAGTAGACCGTTCTGTCTGGCGCCACTGGCTGTGCTCCTGTTTTTCCTTATCTAGTGTCCTATTCAGACTACTATTAAGATTTCTCACTTTATTTTATTTTCTCTTCTGCATTTTGTTCAGGGCGTGTTATTTTGGTGTCGTTTGTGTTGCTCTAGTCAGCTCATCTTTGAATACATTGGTTGTGCACTTTTAAGTGCAAAAGAACCCAAACAACAGTGACTCTTTTTTAAGATAAAATTATCATTAACCACTTTTAGACCTGATGAAGTAATTTTCACTGTCCAAGTGGGCTTTGTATTGGGTTCATGTGATGACATGGGGCCGGCCGGGGTGGCCGAGCGGTTCTTGGCGCTACAGTCTGGAACCACGCGACCGCAACGGTCGCAGGTTCGAATCCCGCCTCTGGCATGGATGTTTGTGATGTCCTTAGGTTAGATAGGTTTAAGCAGTTCTAAGCTCCAGGGCACTGATGACCTCAGCAGTTAAGTCCCATAGTGCTCAGAGCCAATTGAACCATTTTTTGATGACATGGGGTTCCGATATGGAGAAATATGCGGAAGGATTTGATGGAGATAGCTGTGCTGAATTATGCCGTTAATGAGATACTGTGCCGTTTCTGTACCACTTTACGCAAGTAGATAAGAATTTGCTGTTTTGGGTCAGGTTAATTTGGCCCTACCAATGACCTAGTGGCCTCCATGACAGAAATATGCCCTGTCTGCGATACGCAACTGTTTGAGACATTAGCAGCTATGGTCTTGCTATTACAGGGAGAACCACGCTCTGTCGACTTTGTCCATTGTTGGAACTCACCGAGGCCTTAGCTTTGGCTGGGATGTAGTACTGCCTTCAAGAGGCGTTGCACATTCCTCACATAATGGCGATTGCGAACAATATCGGGACTGGCTACGTACCTTACTACAAACCTTTCCTGTGACATAAACCAGAACCAAACAAGGTATTCAGTAATTGCGAAGCATGTGCACCGCAGTTTGACCAAAATTGTGTGTAACACATCAATAATTTCACAGTTTGTAATGCTACTTGCAAAAAATTGCAGATAGCTTCCTTCAGGTGACGGCCGACTAGGGCGCTGTGTTCGCGAGCTCTGCAGAGCTTTGGACGACCTTGCCGTGAACTTTCTCCGCCGAGAAGTCTTAAAATACGAGAGTGGACAGCGTCGCATCAAAAACAAAAAAAAAGAAACCTTTCGTCCTTGTGACCTCTGTCTCGGCTTTTTAATTTGCCCTTTTCACATATTCTTATCTAGTTTAACAATTTTATCTTCAGGAGTGGGCGAGCAACAAAGAGATGGTGTCAGCAAAGTAATACAAACACAAAAGAAAATTCTTCAATAATAACTACTTTTGCGCATGTCGTAGTTATTTACGCACGCTTGCCGTGGTTCAAGTAGTATTACCTTTTTGTTGTTGTTGTTGTGGTCTTCAGTCCTGAGACTGGTTTGATGCAGCTCTCCATGCTACTCTATCCTGTGCAAGCTTCTTCATCTCCCAGTAACTACTGCAACCTACATCCTTCTGAATCTGCTTAGTGTATTCATCTCTTTGTCTCCCTCTACGATTTCTACCCTCCACGCTGCCCTCCAATACTAAATTGGTGATCCCTTGATGCCTCAGAACATGTCCTACCAACCGATCCCTTCTTCTAGTCAAGTTGTGCCACAAATTTCTCTTCTCCCCAATCCTATTCAGTACCTCCTCATTAGTTATGTGATTTACCCATCTAATCTTCAGCATTCTTCTGTAACACCACATTTCAAAAGCTTCTATTCTCTTCTTGTCCAAACTATTTATCGTCCATGTTTCACTTCCATACATGGCTACACTCCATACAAATACTTTCAGAAACGACTTCCTCGCACTTACGTCTATACTCGATGTTAACAAATTTCTCTTCTTCAGAAACTCTTTCCTTGCCATTGCCAGTCTACATTTTATATCCTCTCTGCTTCGACCATCATCAGTTATTTTGCTCCCCAAATAGCAAAACTCCTTTACTGCTTTAAGTGTCTCATTTTCTAATCTAATTCCCTCAGATCACCCGACTTAATTCGACTACATTGCATGATCCTCGTTTTGCTTTTGTTGATGTTCATCTTATATCCTCCTTTCAAGGCACTATCCATTCCGTTCAACTGCTCTCCCAAGTCCTTTGCTGTCTCTGTCAGAATTACAATGTCATCGGCGAACCTCAAAGTTTTTATTTCTTCTCCATGAATTTTAATACCTACTCCGAATTTGTCATTTGTTTCCTTCACTGCTTGCTTAATATACAGATTGAATTACATCGGGGAGAGGCTACAACCCTATCTCACTCCCTTCCCAACCACTGCTTCCCTTTCATGTCCCTCGACTTTTATAACTGCCATCTGGTTTCTGTACAAATTGTACGTAGCCACTCGCTCCCTGTATTTTACCCCTGCCACCTTCAGAATTTGAAAGAGAGTATTCCAGTCAACATTGTCAAAATCTTTCTCTGAGTCTACAAATGCTAGAAACGTAGGTTTGTCATTCCTTAATCTAGCTTCTAAGATACGTCGTAGGGTCAGTATTGCCTCACGTGTTCCAATATTTCTAAGGAATCCAAACTGATCTTCCCCGAGGTCGGCTTTTGCTAGTTTTTCCATTCGTCTCTAAAGAATTCGCGTTAGTATTTTGCACCCGTGACTTATTAAACTGATAGTTCGGTAATTTTCTCATCTGTCAACACCTGCTTTCTTTGGGATGGGAATTATTATATTCTTCTTAAAGTCTGAGGGAATTACGCCTGTCTCACATATTTTGCTCACCAGATGGTAGAGTTTTGTCAGGACTGGCTCTCCCAAGGCTGTCAGTAGTTCTAATGGAATGTTGTCTACTCCCAGGACCTTGTTTCGTCTCAGGTCTTTCAGTGCTATTACCTTACCATCACTAATAATTCCGAGCTGGAATAAGTGCATGTAGACTAAATTCACAAGGTGGCATGCTCAAACGCACTATGGTTCCTTTCCTTCTTCCACTTTTCCCGCAAGCATTCCTTCATCACACTAGTTCTAGAACTACAGGGATACCCTGACATAGGTTACTTTCCTATCCTTACGATAACCATTACTACTGCTTACTGTTTAGGATGTTATTTGCTAATATACAATTTGTTACAATGTAATAATTTCCAGTCTGCTGTCATTTCATGTAAACCTAGTTCATTCGGTTGTATTGCTGAAATTTGGATTGTGGACGAAACTACCTAGCAAACCGCACACCGCCAGAGCTGCGCCCAGCAAAGACGCAGACACAGGCGAGGGTTCAGGGCACGTGGAGGAGGGAACCAATAGGTTCCTGCCACAAGAGGCGGCGGCCCGAAGCCGCTAGGAAAGGTGGGAAGCCTGCTGAAGTCAGGGCCAGCTGCCGCCTAGACAGCTGTCCCTTTCATTGGGAATGCGGCCGACTCAGGCGGCCAGCCCGAGGCGCAGAACTGCCATACAGCCACCCAACTTCTCCCCCACCCCACCCCTCACCAACCGATCGGCGTTCCCTAAGGCTTGCCGTGTGCCAGTGACCCACTTTCTGGCCGCGCCCTGGGAAAGCCCTTCCTTGGGGCACTGTATACCGCTGGCTGTCTACACTCGGGCGGAGGGACTTCGCAAGTCGCGCATAGCACCGCTACCCCCTTCTCCCAGCCGCCGCAGATGATTTGTAGATGCGCCGCTCTGACGTTGTCGATTAGGCGGATGCACTTTAGTGCACATGCCACGTCAGAGGCGACGCCGGCGGCACATGTCGTCGCCACTCTTCAAATCACAGCAAAGAGACTGGTGTGGGCCTACAGCCATACACTCTCACGGTGGCCAACGCAACAGCAGAGGTATCCACTGCACATCTTCACGCTGTCCCCTCCTTCCCAACATGCCCTCCACCCATCCTGTCAAGTGCACGATGCACCGCAAACCATTTAACGCGTGTGTCACTGCAAGTGAGTGTTGAAGCTTTTCGTCTGCAGTCTTTGTCTTAGTTGAATTGTTAGGAAACACTCAAGTTCACCACAACCCTACATCAGTTATTCCATGTGTTCTTTAAGGAGGTACTACTAATGTATCACCGTATTGTAATATCTTTTAATTAATCAAATGTTCAAATCTATGTGAAATCTTATGGGACTTAACTGCTAAGGTCTTCAGTCCCTACACTTACACACTACATAACCTAAATTATCCTAAGGACAAACACACACACCCATGCCCGAGGACTCGAACCTCCGCCGGGATCAGCCGCACATTCCATGTCTGCAGCGCCCAAGACCGCTCGGCTAATCCCGCGCGGCTATAATTAATCAATATCAACTTGTTATTATTACTGAATCACCGGCCCCTGACGTATGTGTCACCGGTTTCATTGTATCCATGTCTTAACTTTACAAGCAAATACGTAATTTAATGATTAGACTCTACACACATTTGCCGGATTGTTCACGTCTTAGCTTATCCTAATTTGTATCTATATCTGTATCACACTGTTCTAGCAGAGTCAGTTCTATTTATGTATTTTCAAATGTTTACATATAAAGTGAAATTTTAATGGTCGTTGGCATTATTTTGGGTTTGCTTTGTTAATCGGATTTGTCATTTATCTCAAATATTAATTCTTGAGGTTCTCACACTAAGACTACAGCCTTCATTGATGTTAGGTTTTTTACTACATGACCACTATGTCTTTCCATAATCCTCTCATGTCAAATACGGTATTCCATGATGAATTAATTATTATAATATATTTAAGATCAATGTCGATACGTTCACATGTCTTGCCAGGCAATGTGTTCCCTTACATCGCCCTCAGAGGTAAGAGACGAAAGCTCTATGGCCATCTAAATTTGTATATACATGTTACACCATGATGATTGGAAAACAATCTTTTTTCTTTGATTTCTGTCTGACATTTGTCCCAACTACCACGGTTGTAAGCAACTCACGCAGAATTTTACTGGGTCTATACCACACCTATCTTACTCTAAGCTGTGTACATACCGGCACAAAATCCAAGTGTTAAGGAGGGGCAAAAAACAAAAAATTGTTCAAATGGCTCTGAGCACTATGGGACTTAACATCTAAGGTCATCAGTCCCCTATGACTTAGAACTACTTAAACCTAACTAACCTAAGGACATCACACACATCCATGCCCGAGGCAGGATTCGAACCTGCGACCGTAGCGGTCGCTCGGTTCCAGACTGCAGCGCCTAGAACCGCCCGGCCACACCGGCCGGCTAAGGAGGGGCCAATGCAAGTTGTCGACCTATATGGACCGTGCACTGCGAGGTCGAGGCCCACATCAATCGCCATCAATGACGAGTGGCACTGTTTATGTGAACAAATTTGCGGTACGTCACACTATGTTAACAGTGATGCTAAGAGATGAGCAATGACAATGTACTGCATTGTGTTAAGTAGAGATAAGTTTTGCGGACAGAGTTTCATGTTGGATTTTGGTCTGGGAGTCGATGGTGTGAAGCCAGGTGCGTGTTAGCCTGAAGGTTGAATTTTACAACGTGCAGCAGCCCGGGTGGCGCTGGCTCCAACAGACTGGGCTCCAGCAGCAGGGCTTTGATGCGGCCCGAAGGGCAGGCGGCATTTTCGGCAGAACACTGTGTGGCAAGCACAATGTCTCCCCAAAGTGAATACGGAGAGAGACGCTGCTTCACCCTCACCTGTTTCGCCTGGGTTCACAAAAGCGTCGCCGGTGACATTGCCAGAAACCTCCGCAAATCCCCCGCTCCACATTTTCGAGCGTGGGACAGAGGAGCGGAATATGTCCATTTAGATGCTGGCACCATGGGAGCGTCTGGAAAGTTTCCCGGATGAGGGCGACTCCCACATGCGACTGCCATTGGCCAGATCGATGTGACGTTAGCAGTGTTTCCCGCGCGTTCACAGTCGAGCAGGAATAGCGCTCATTGGTTAAAAATCTGTAAAAATGTTGCGACTCAACAGTTGCAGCAGTGGAGCGGCAAGCCGCACTAGAAGTGACAGACTCGCGTTTCGATGTTCATCTGATGCGGGCGCAGTGCTCTGTACCGGGCGATGCAGAGTAATTGCGGAGTAGTTGCTTACCTTATCCGGAACTCCAGATAATTTCGCAGAACTGTGGCGTGTACACTCGCCGCTGTGGTTGTAGCAATATCACAGCTGATCGCCATAACAGCAGACGAGAACTACCGGCTGGGGACCTTGCCATCGAGCAGAAGAGCAGAATAGGTAATTTATGCAGCTCCAGCCGTAGCACAATCGGCTGTGCAGTTCTCGCATTATTTCAGTGATTACACACTGATGGAAAGAAAGTGGCCTACAATCTTGTGCTCTCATTCAGTTAAGGGGAAATGGGAATCCGCATTACTGGTTTTAAGGTTGTAGGTTCGTGTTATACTCTTTCATCTTTTTTAAGATAATAACCTGTCCACATTCAAGAGGCATCACTTCGTTAATGTGATTTAAAAATACATGTGCCGGCCGAAGTGGCCGTGCGGTTAAAGGCGCTGCAGTCTGGAACCGCAAGACCGCTGCGGTCGCAGGTTCGAATCCTGCCTCGGGCATGGATGTTTGTGATGTCCTTAGGTTAGTTAGGTTTAACTAGTTCTAAGTTCTAGGGACTAATGACCTCAGCAGTTGAGTCCCATAGTGCTCAGAGCCATTTTTTTAAAAAATACATGTAAATTCTCAAATGCAATAATTCTGATTATCTTTCCCGATATTTGAGGCTGCATACGTTGACATACGAACCCTATCCTACAACCTAGTCAAAAATTTTGGTGAATTTCACTTAGTGTTAATAATTTATATGCATCGCTATTTTCTATCAGGCAAGCGACCACACCCACTCTGATTCTTCAACACAGGCCTGTGTTACGTATTCATATGCAATTAGGCGCATACGAAATTCATTGGGGGAATTTGTAATAGAATTCCGAGTTCAGTAAATAGTTCATTTGCATATCGCCTTTTGGTAGAAGAGTAGAACTCGGAGGTCGCTTCGCAAACGTTGAAATAAAGCGCCTCACTAAGAAGGGTAGTGTCCAGCAATGAGAGCACACTATCTCAATGCAGTTCCTTGACCCACGACAGATTATCCCGTCAAAGCAGAGTTCCGCCATGCAACGCGAATCACCTGTGGAGCGATGTAACTGCCACTAGCACCTGCTGTCCGCCAGGGCGCACCCTTGCTCGCGACACACTGCCGACCCCCACTGCCCCACACACGCTGCTGTTCCACCGCCAGCCTGCGATGTCGTGTCGCTCGCGAGCTGGCTGTCCGCCAGCTCTGTGTACAGACTCTACTCGCACTCCCCTGGCCAAACCAAAGTATATCTGCGAGGTAAACACTTTGCCCAACGATACGGGCACTACTCATGCGAAACTCACATGTCACATTCACCAGTGTGTAATGCGGTACAAAATGTCATTTTAATACTTAATGACAGTACTGGGATACAGACCTTGACCATCACAGAGGTGGTCAAGAGCAATCACTCACGAAACCTATGTCGTGTGAGTAGGGCCTCCCGTCGCGTAGACCGGTGGCCGGGTGCAAGTCTTTCGATTTGACCCCACTTCGGCGACTGGCGCGTCGATGGGGATGAAATCATGACGATTACAACGCAACACTCAGTCCCTGAGTGGAGAAAATCTCCGACCCAGCCGGGAATCGAACCCGGGCCCTTAGGATTGACATTCTGTACAGCTGATCACTCAGCTACCGGGGGTGGAAACGAAACCTATGGTATATAGCCTCACTATCACAACAAAAGCTAACGATGTCTATAAGGCAACAACTGTCTCTGTAATTTAAAGCTGACGTTGGAGTTAAGATGTTCCTCTGCATTGTGTATCTGCCTGCAGCTATCAAACTTCTACTTAAAGTCAAATATAGTAGTCATTTCCACAAGGCTGTTTCATTAAAGTAATTAGTTTATTATGTATTACTGGCCAGTATCGAGACATAGCTCACTTACAAGCTCGAAGCTAGTCAGTAGGGCAAATAAAGTACTAGGTTTAAACCAACAGTCTTGTAGAAACTATGTGTTTCTTTGAACTTGATGCTCACCCAGAAGAAATCAATTCCAGTTAATCGTCCACAAAAAATCCAGTAATAACGATTTACATGCGTACAATTTTAAGCAGCAAAGTTTGTGATTTTGAGACGGTTCGTTTTGATTTCAAGAACTTTCGACTCGTCACAGAATAACTCGTTTGGTTCCGTATTGTTAATCTATGAATTTGCTGCAATGACCAAAAACGACCATATAATTCCGTTTTTGTTCATTTTGAGATACAGAGTCCTAAAGTTAAATCTTCAGTTGAGATATCAGAAATATTCAAGCATATGGCATCTTGCTAGAGACCAACATTTCTTTCTGGCATTATAGACGCAAAAGTGGAGGTAATGGACTTGCATCACTATTGATATAAGCCCTTCATATGTGCTCGATTGTTCACTCTGTTATGCGTGACCGTACTGACCTTGTCAAAACTCTTAGCCAACTGAGAAATAATTCCTTATTCAATAGGGGTATGTTGAGCGAAGAAAACGACAACATAACTGGCAACTAAATGGCTTCATTTCAGCAAAAACACTATAACAGTTAGGGGAGATCTCACATACTGTACTTAGTGGCAACTCAACAATAATATTATGAGAAAGACAGTATTCGTAAGTCTTCTCTATATGAAATGGGTGCAAGATCCCTTAGTCTTTTCACGTGGCTCCACGAAAATAGGTCCAGCGATGACATGTATCGCTACAGAGCTATATGTTGAACAGGAAATCCGCTAAATTATATATACATATGGTTCCAAGCACATAGTTTTTAGGGAGTCTCGACCACATCTGTTTGAAACCAAGTTAAGCTGAGTTTTTCTCAGCGCAAAAACCCCTAAAAGGGCCCATTCAGTAAATAACACAGCAGTACATATGTTGTGCTCTGTCTCAACAACTTTAACAACACCAGGCAGTAAATTTATCTACATCTACATATCTACATGACTACTCTGCAAATCAAACTCAAGTGCCGGCCAGTGGATTCAAAAATATGGTTCAAATGGCTCTGAGCACTATGGGACTTAACATCTGATGTCATCAGTCCCCTAGGACTTAGAACTACTTAAATCTAACTAACCTAAGCACATCACACACATCCATGCCCGAGGCAGGATTCGAACCTGCGACCGTAGCAGTCACGGGGTTCCGGACTGAAGCGCCTAGAACCGCACGGCCACCGCGGCCGGCCCAGTGGATTTATGGAACCACTTTCAGACTATTTCTCTATCTTTACATTCTCGGAGCACCTACGGTAAATCGAATATTGAAATCCAGCTTCCCAAGTTCGGATTCCTCTTATTTTATTTAGATGATCAATTCTCCCTATGTACGTGGCCGACTACAAAATATTTTCGCATTCTAAGGAGAAAGTTGGTGATTGAAATTTCATGAAAATATCTCGTCGCAACGAGAAAAGTCTTTAATGATTGCTACCAAAGTTCGCATATCATAACTATGACACACTCTCCCCTGATTCGCTATAATACAAGATTTTCGATCCACTCTGTCAGTTCTGCTTGGAAAGTATCTTATACCGCGCATCACTACTCCATGGTAGGACTTACAAGAGTAGTGCAGCTAGTCTCGTTAATACATATGTTTCATCTTTTATGTGTTACACCAATTAAATGCAGATTTTGTCGTCTTCCTCATAACATTTTCTTGGTGATCGATCCAGTTTAAGACGTTTAATTGTTCTCCACTAGCGTTCAGTTCAACTGACAGCGCTTAGATTTGTGTGATTTATGGTGTAGCCAGAATTTAACGTATTCTCCTTTGTGATTGCTTGGTACAGTTTTGCCTTGAAAATGACACAGTAGTTATCTGTCGAAATATTGGCGCTTGTCGACGATGTCACCCGGCTACATTCCCGTAAGTTATTTGAACACTGTATACGCCGGAAATACGTCTCACATTGTTTAGAGGAAGTATGTGAGGAACGGTGTCAAAAGTCTTCCGGAAATCTAGAAATAGAGAATCAATATCAGATATGTTGTCAGTACACTCATTAATTCGTGTGAATAAAGAACCAGTTGTGTTTCACAAGAACTATATTTTCTGTATCTGTGCTAAGTGCCAGTAGATTCTTTTCTGCAAGGTAATTCCTAATTTTCGATCACTGTATATGTTCCAAAATCATTAGGAAAATCCGACGTCACTGATACGGGTCTGTAACTCAGCGGATTACACTTGTTTCCTTTCTTGAGTGTTTGTGCTACCTGCGCAGCTTTGCAGTCTTTAAATAAGGTTCTTTCGTGGAGCGAGTGGGTTTATTCGATTCCGAAGTATGGAGCTATTATCCCAGGATACTCTGAAAGGAAACTAATTAGTATACAATATGGACCAGAAGACTGTTGTTTTAAGTTGCTTCGCAATACTGTGGATATATATTTCTTAGTTACTCATATTGGCAGCTTTTCCTGGTTCGAATTCTGATAACCTCGCAGTTGTGCGCCCCAAAAAGTCGTCTGGAATGTTTACTTCGTGTTCTTTGTTTGAGGACTTTTGGAAAGCCGTGTTTAGTAACTCTGATTAAGTGGCGCTGTCATCAGTAACACTAACATTGTTATAGCGCAGTGAAGATACCGAATGTGTCTTTCTATTGACGTACTTGACATACGACCAGAATCAGTCTGGATTTTGCTGCCAGGTTTCGAGTATTAGTTTCGTCGTGAAAACTACGAAAAGAAGCTTCACTGAAGTCCGCCCTCAATTTCAAATATCTCTAAAACATCGCCAGTCTGGGAGGTTTTATGCTGTTTTAAATTTGCCATCGTTTCCTCGATGCTTCTGCTACAATGTCCTGACCTGTCTTATACCATGGGAGATTAGTTCCCTATCTAATTACTTTAGTTGATATAATACTCTCCGTTGCAGTCGACACTATTTCTTGAAATTTAATGCACATCTGTTCTACGTTTATACATTTTGGAAAAAGAAGATGGTCCCTTGGGAAGGAGTCAAACGAATTTTTTTAAACACATATATCGTCCGTTAATTTTTGGTGGACTTGGATATTACGGTATACACTCTCTCTCTGTAACGACCTAGTGGTCACTAATCCCTGCATCCATCACGGTGCTCCCTGTCTGTTCGAATTATTTTTTGCTAAAGGGTCAAGTATGTTCTGCAATTCTAGGTGGTTCCAGGACTCGCTGCTCGAAATAATGCAAATTCTTAGTCAGTTTCATGCTTACTATCGATTTTACACATCTACATTCGCCGTGATGTAAAGGTAGATTCACTTCACCACCACTGCAATTGAACACGTAGGAAAGACACCGAGGTCATTAGAGACGAAGACTAATATCAGAAGGTGTCAAGGATGGGCAAGGAAAATCGGCCGCGCCCTTTCAAAGGGACTATCCCGGTGATTGCCTGGAGCGGTTTAAGGAAATCACCGACAACCTAAATCTGGATGGCCGGACCTCCGTTAGAACCACAGTCCTCCAAAAGGCGAGTCCAGTTTTATGTATGGAGTATCGACTTGATATAAGATTAAAGTTTTTTTTTTTTCAACCTTTCAGAAACTGCGTCATCTGGGTCTGGTGCTAAGTTAAAATAACAAGTTATTAATTTATGCTGGTTGTCATGTATAACCACTACACCTACAAACTCAGGAGAATTATCTACTTCAATTTCACTACAAGGTAAACTACTTGTAACAGCGGCATACTCGCCATCACCAGCTATATTCACCTATCCTTTCTGAACACCATTAGGTCTTTCGTAAAAATTCCGGATGAACTTATCTCTTGGTCTGGGCAGATTTTGGTACGTACAGGGCATAACGATTTGAGATCAGTCGAGCTCTGGTTTTTTCCCATCTCGCTACGACAATTTATAGCTATAATACCGATGATACTGATTTAGGTTTTCCGTGATTTCCCTAAATCGCTCCAGGCAAATGCCGGGATGGTTCCTTTGAAAGGGCACGGCCGATTTCCTTCCCCATCCTTCCCTCACCCGAGCTTGCGCTCCGTCTCTAATGACCTCGTTGTCGACGGGACGTTAAACACTAATCTCCTCCTCCTCCTCTCTTATGTCTAACTTCGTCCTGTGATTGATTTGCACCCTTTGAGGCTGATGCACTTTTTGTACTTTTCTGAAACGCTGTAACGTAAAAACAACCAGCCCACCCATGCAGACCTTGATACCCGTTGGGCTGCCTGCTGTTTAAAATTGCCCCCTGACCTGCCAAATGGGGCCTGAAACACAACAAAGTACGCATTAGGTCTTGTCGGGGATGCTACAGACGGTGAGATCTGTTTTCGTCTCGCAAGATAGACTGGTAGTCTTTACCATTTCACACAGTCGCCGGAAACCAGAGATAATCTCTTCTGATCCAAAGCAACAAAGAGTATTAGTACCAACATGAGCCACCATCAGTTGTTGGCTGAATGCTTGGGACCTCATGGTATCTGGAAGCATCCATTCCACATCTGAGATAACCCCGCCCTCAATATGCACACAGCGTGCAGATTGGTCTTCTTCCCTCCATGGTTGCCACATCGCCTTTTTTTGAGTTATCGGCCTTCTGACTGCTTTGATGCGGCCTGCTACGAATTCCTCTCCTGTGCCAACCTCTTCATCTCAGAGCAGAACTTGCAAATTGCGTTGTCAATTATTTGCTGCATGTATTCCAATCTCTGTCTTTCTCTACGGGTTTTGCCCACTACAACTCCCTCTAGTGCCACTGAAGCCATTCCCTCATGTCCTCTGATCCTGTCTCCTCCCCTTGTCAGTGTTTTCCTCATACTCCTTTCCTTTCTGATACTGTGCAGCCGGCCGCGGTGGTCTATCGGTTCTGGCGCTGCAGTCCGGAACCGCGGGACTGCTACGGTCGCAGGTTCGAATCCTGCCTCGGGCATGGGTGTGTGTGATGTCCTTAGGTTAGTTAGGTTTAAGTAGTTCTAAGTTCTAGGGGACTTATGACCTAAGATGTTGAGTCCCATAGTGCTCAGAGCCATTTGAACCATTTTTTGATACTGTGCAGAACCTCCCCAGTCCTTACCTTATCAGTTATCTAACGTTTCACAACTGTACAATGCTGTACTCCAAAAGTACATTCCCAGAAATTTATGTTTCAATTAAGGCCTAGCAGACTTCTCTAGGCCAGAAATGCACTTTTTGCTAGACTAGTCTGCTTTTGATAAACTACTTGCTCCGTCCGGAAGTGGTTATTTTGTTGCCTAGGTAGTAGAATTCCTTTCCTTCATATACTTCGTGGTCATCAATCCAGATGTCAAGTTACCCGCTGTTCTCATTTCTGCTAATTCTCATTACTGTATTCTTTCTTCGATTTACTCTTAGTCGATATTCTGTACTCATTAGACTGTTCATTCCATTCTCGAGATCACGGAATTCTTCTTCACTTTCACTCACGATAGCAACGACATTGCGAATCGTATCAATGATATCCTATCACCCTTACTTTGAATTCCGCTCGAAATCTTACTTTTATTTCCATCATTGCTTCTTCGGTGTAGAGATTGAACAGTAGTGGCAAAAGACTACATCCCTTTCTTAAACACTTTTCAATCTGTGCACTTCGTTCTCGGTAGTCCACTCTTATTATTCCCTCTTGGCTCTTGTACATATTGCATATTACCCGCCTCTCCCTATAGCTTACAACTGTTTTTGTCAGAATTTCGAACATCATGCACCAGTTTACATTGCCGAATGCTTCTTCCAAGTCGACAAATCATATGAATGTGACGTGATTTTGTTTTAGTCTTCCTTCCATTTTCAACCGCGTCGTCAGAATTCCCTCTTTGGTAAGTTTACCTTCCCTAAACCCAGACGTTAATCCTCTGTTTTCTTCCCATTCTCCTCAATGTTATTCTTATCAGCAACTCGGGCGCACGAGCTGTTAGGCTGATTGTGCCATAATTCTTGCACTTGTCAGCTCTTGCAGTCTTCGGAACTGTTGCGATGATATTTTTCCGAAAGCCAAATCGTATATCGCCAGAGTCATACAATCAACACACCAACGTAAATTACCGTTTTGTTGCCACTTCCCCAATTATGTTAGAAATCCTGATGAAATTTTATCAATCCCTTTTGCCTAGTTTGATCTTAAGTCCTCCAAAGCTCTCTTAAACTCTGATTCTAAAACTGAATCCCCTATGTCTTCTAAATCTACTCCTGTATCT
Source organism: Schistocerca americana (assembly GCF_021461395.2). NCBI lineage: Eukaryota > Metazoa > Arthropoda > Insecta > Orthoptera > Acrididae > Schistocerca > Schistocerca americana. The sequence continues at coordinate 990,111,843 of NC_060119.1, forward strand.
TCTGTCACATTAGACAAATCTCCCCCCCCCCCCCCTAATAGAGGCCTGCAATGTATTCTTTCCACCTATCCGCTCTGTCCTCTGCATTTAACAGTGGAATCCCGGTTTACTCTTAATGTTACCACCTTTGCTTTCAATGTCTCTGGAGGTTGTTTTGACTTTCCTGTATGCTGAGTCTGCCCTTCCTACAGTCATTTCTTTTTCGATTTCTTTACATTTTTCATGCTGCCATTTCATCTCAGCTTCCCTTCTCTTTCTATTTATGTCATTCCTCAATGCTTGTGTTTCTGTATTCCTGAATTTGCGTGAACATTTTTGTACTTCCTTCCTTCGTCGATCAACTGAAGTAATTCTTATGTTACCCATGGATTCTTCGCACTTACCTTCTTTGTACCTATCTTTTCCTTTGCAACTTCGGTGATTGCCATTTTTAGAGATGTCGATTCCTCTTCTGTGGTACTGCCTACTGATCTATTCCTTAATGCTGTATCTACAGCCATAGAGAACTTCGAGCCTATCTCGTCATTCCTTAGTACTTCCGTATCCCACTTCTTTCTACATTGATTCTTCCTGACTAATCTCTTAAGCTTCAGCCTACTCTTCATGACAACTACATTGTGATTTGAGTGCATATTTGTCCCTGGGTACGCCTTAAAATCCAGGATCTGATTTCAGAGTCTCTGACCAACTGAAATCTTCCCATATCACTTGGCCTTTTCCAACTATACCTCCTCCTATTGCGATTCTTGAATAGAGTATTCGCTATTACCAACTGATATTTATTAGAGACTTGAATTAGCCTTTGTCCCGTGTCATTCCCTGTCTGAATCCCATATTCTCCTGTAACCATTTCTTCTACTCCTTCACCTACAACTGCATTCCAGTCCCCCGTGACTATTAGATTTTCATCTCCATTTACACACTGCATAACCCTCTCAGCACCCTCATATACGTCCTCTATCTCTTCGTATTCAGCTTTCGACGTCGGCATGTATACCGGAGATGTCGTTGTCTGTGTTGTTTTACTGTCGATCCTGATACGAACAACCCTATCACTGAACTGTTCACAGTAACACTCACACTGCCCTTCCTTCCTATTCATAACAAACCCTACTCACGTCATACGATTTCTGCTGCTCTTGTTATTATCCTATACTCGTCTGACCAGAAATCATTGTCTTCTTTCCATTTCACTTCACTGTCCCCTACTACATTTAGACTGAGCCTTTGCATTTCCCGTTTCTGGTTTTCCAGCTTCCCTACCACGATCAAAATTCTAACATTCCACTCCTCGACTCACAGAACGTTACCCTTTCGCTGGTTATTCAATATTTTACTCATGGTCATCTCCCCTCTGACAACCTCCTCCCAGAGATCCGAATGTGGGAATCTTTTGGAATCTTTTTCCAATGTTGAGATTATCATGACACGTTTCCAATTACAGGTCACATGTCCTGTGGATATTCTTAATGTTTCTTTAATGCAGCGGTTTCCATTGCCTTTTGCATCCTCAAGCGATTGATCATTGTTGATTTTTCCGCCTTTAGGGCCAGTTTCCCTCCCCAAGGACAACAGAGTGCCCTGAACCTCTGTCCACTCGTCCGCCATCTTCGACAAGGCTGTTGGCAGATTGAAGGTGACTTCTTATGCCGGAATCTTCTGCCGTCAGTGCTGATTGTTAATTAAAATTTAAGCGGTGGCGGTTATCGAACCCGGGATGGGGGACGTTTTTAATTCTAATAAAAGAAAACTGTGCATGACGCTTTTCGGAATTTTTTCCGCCCTCAGAAATCCAAGTGCAAAAGCAGTACAGGGTTACAGTGCTACCAGGTGTGTACGTAACATGATAGACTACTGTCATCTCGTGTTAGTAGACATCTGATAACGCTGTTGTTCCTCTCCTGCCTTTGTACTTTGTGAGCAATAAAGTCATTCTTCACCTGCTGTATGCCTTTTTATGCGACCTAGCCAGCTTAACTACAGATCTTCGAACATTTACTCAATGACACTGAAAGTTATCTTGTTTGGGACTGTTTAATTGATCGAGAATGTAGACAAAATTTAGTGTGCTAACAAAATTTATTTGTTTTAAACAAGACATATATTAAACTAAACAAGTTATAGATTGAATACCCTAACCAAGTAACAGGTGATTTAATTTTTCACTGGGGGGTTTCTGGTTGGCAACGACAGTTTAACTAGATGATCAGTGAGTCAAGTAATCTGGCGCTAAAAATGTGGATAACGCAAGCTCAATTGATCTGATGCAGAGCAGACTTTGATTGATCAAATCTACTGAAGTAGGTGCAGCTGATAGCAAGTGGCGATTGAGATGCGTATGCCCTGACAATGTTGTGACGTGACTTGCACTCTCAAAGATCTTTATCTAAATCGCCTGTGCCTTGGAGCTTGTTAGTTCTAGCTATGAGGTGTAATAAAAATTCTGTGTCTAAACGCTTCTCAGATGCCGGAGTTTTCTTATACAACCAAGGCGGCAGAGAAAAGTGGTTCACTGGCCTATTTTCACTATCAGCGAACATGAGAACACGTGAATTTTAATTACGTGTAGCTCTGAACCCAATGCCCAGTACACAACTCCACTGTTTAGATGCATTCCTTTAGACTGTCATCCCAACCCATGCTTCTGCCGGTGCCATGGCAGGTAACATGGCATTGTTCTGCTGTAGCCCTGGCTCAACGAGGGGCTGCCCTGTGAGCCCTGATTGGCCGTGGACCTGTCTGGCAAGATTTACTAAGGGATGGGCTCGCCGCCAATTACTTTCAGTTCCCAACATGCCGTATCTAGAAGCTAAGAATCATAAAAATACCTCATGCTTTTAGCACCCTGCCAGGCTTCATCGTCTGCTAAAGCAGTTAACTTTCTAGAGTCTCCCTCAAGGTGCGTCAGGTTGTTATGAAATCTTTAATAATTTTCCGTGTGCGAAAAATAGGTGAGAGAGTAACTTGTCCTCTCTCAACACCTTTCTGGCTTGAAATACACTTCAGTTACAGACACCATTTTGAAGGCTACATACAGCGTCGCCTCCTATAGGAACTTCACCACCTGTCTGAACTTCATCAAACTATAGGAGCCGAAGGAGGAATATTCTACTACACACCGCAGGAAATTGCGCATTTTTTCGATCGAAATTGGCCTTGAAATAAAATGTGTTGCATTCCTTACCGAACGCTCCTCGTACATTTCGAAAGAGGTTTATAGTACTTCATACAAGAATCAACGCGTTTTTCTAATTCCAAATGAAGTAGTTGTTATTTGTATTATCGTTACCCCTGCAAGTAAATGTCTGACTTTGTGTTGTTATTTCTACATACAAATATTTTGTACAGTACAACAATTTCAATACCTAAGTGACAGCTACAGAAGAATTCATTAATTGAATAACAAATCTCGCGTGTAAATAGCCACATCTGTGTCAAATAAGTAAGATATAAAACGATTTATAAAACATTTCCGTAAGTCCAGTCGACGTTATGGAGCATAAGTCGTTTTTGTACACACCTTCTCCAATAACAAAGGTATGAGTTTGGCTTCTGTTCAAGTATCATCCGAAGTATCAAGTGCTTAACGCAGAGTAATCACCAATTCGTTCAAGTAGTCCTTTACAGTATTCAATATTTTCTCATAACTCGCTTGACCAGTGGCATGTATTTTTACAAGTAATGATCAAGTTTCCACAGGCGCCTAAGTAGTTCTCTTAATGTATTATGTAGCACCGTTATGCCTCCTCTCAGTTGAAACCTACAGCACCATGCAGTTAGAGCACAACGCTCAAGTCTTTAAATGCAACCCCACACACACATCAGCAATGATCAACGGCATGAGGTTGCAAACAGGAAATTAAAACCACTACATTAGAAACACATAACGAGTTTCCACAGGCTAAGTGGCCTATAATTAAAAACGTGTCACGACATCTCTCCATGGGCAAAAGATTTCCGAAGAGTCTCCCAGTCGGATCTCCGGGTTAGGACTCGAAGGGAAGGTGACCGTGAGAAAAATATTGAATAACCAACGAAAGTATAGCGTTTCACGAGTCGGGGCGTGGAAGGTCAGAAAATTGGACGTGGTAGGGAACCTGGAAAATCTTAAAAGAGAAATGCAAAGGCTAAGTCTAGATACATTAGCGGACAGTGAAGTGAAATGGAAAGAATACAAGGATTTCTGGTCAGATGAGGATAGGGTAGTAACAAAAGAATAGGACTTGTTATGCATAGGAAGGTAGGGTAGAGATCGTGTTACTGCGAACAGCTGAGTGAAAGGGTTGTTCTTCAGAATGAACAGGAAACCAACATAACAACTATAGTTCAGGTATACATGCCGACATCGCAAGCTAAAGATGAAGAGAAGCCCCTGAAAACGTAGTACAGTACATAAAGGGAGATGAAAATCCAATAGTTGCAGGGAACTAGAATGCAGTTGCAGGGAAAGGAGTGACGGAAACGTTACAGGAGAATTAGGGGCTTGGACATGGAATGAGACAGGAGGGAGACTAATTGAGTTCTACGACAAATTTCAGCTTGTAATACCGAATAGTCTGTTCAAGAATCAAGGAGAATGAGGTATGCTTGGAAAGGTGGGATATACGGAAGATTTCAATTAGATTAGACCATCGTCAGGCAGAGAATCCGAAATCGGATACTGGATCTTAAGGCGTACCCGGGAGCAGGTATAGACTCAGATCACAATATAACATTGATGAATAATCAGGAAGAATCAATACGCAAAGAAGTAGAACACACAATTGCTAAGGAATGACGAGATACTCTTGAAGTTGGTTCAAATGGTTCAAATGGTTCAAATGGTTCAAATGGCTCTGAGCACTATGGGACTCAACTGCTGTGGTCATAAGTCCCCTAGAACTTAGAACTACTTAAACCTAACTAACCTAAGGACATCACACACAACCATGCCCGAGGCAGGATTCGAACCTGCGACCGTAGCGGTCGTGCGGTTCCAGACTGTAGCGCCTTTATCCGCTCGGCCACTCCGGCCGGCTCTTGAAGTTCTCTAAGGCTATAGATAAAGCAATAAGGAATAGCTTAGTAGGCACTACCGTTGAAGAGGGATGGGCATCTCTATAAAGGGCACTCATGGAATTTGGAACGGTAACTGCGAAGAAACAATGGTTTTTTTGGGTCATCAGTGTTCTGAATGGTCTGATGTGGCCCACTACGAACTTATCACCTGTGTCAACCTCTTCATATCAGAGTAGCACTCGCAACCTACGTCCTCATTTATTTGCTGGATGTTTTCCAATCTCTGTCTTTCTCTGTAGTTTTTGCCCTCTACAGCTCCCTTAAGTACGATGGAAGTTATTTCCTCGTGATTTCAGAGATGTCCTATCATCCTGTCCCTTCTCTTTATCAAGTGTTTTGTTCCTTTCCTCTCCGATTCTGCGTAGAGCTTCCACATTCCTTACCTTATCAGTCCATCAATTTTTCAAAATTCTTTGGTATCACCACCTCTTAAACGCTTCGATTCTCTTCTGTACCGGTTTTCCCACAGTCCATATTTCACTACCAGAAATTTCTGTACTCTATATGTACATTATCAGAAACTTTTATCTCTAATTAAGGCCAATGATTGATACTAGTACTCTACACTTTGTGAGAAATGCCCCTTTTGACATTGCCATTCTGCTTATGACGTTCTCTTTGCTCCGTCCATCATCGGTTATTTTACTCTTTAGGTAGCAGAATTCCATAACCTCACCTACCTCGTCATCGTCAATCCTGATGTTAAGTTTCTGGTTGCGCTTTTTCTGCTACTTCTCATTACATTCGTCTTTCTTCGATTTACTCTCAATCGATACTCTGTGTTCAGTAGATTGTTCATTCCGTTCAGCATATCACGTAATTCTTCTTCACTTTCATTCAGGATAGCAATATCATCAGCGAATCGTATCGTTGATATCCTTTCATACAGAATTTTAATTCCACTTCTGAGCCTTTCTTTTACTTCCATCATTGCTTCTTCCACGTACTGATTGTACGGTAATGGCAAAAGAATACGTTGATGTCTGACACCCTCTTTAATCAGAACACTTCGTTCTCGGTCGTCCACTCTCATTATTCGCTCTTGGCTCTTGTACATATTGTGTAACACCCGTCTATGACTATAGCTTACCACTGATTTTCTCAGAATGTCGGACATCTTGCACCATTTTACATTGTCGAACGGTTTTTCCAGGTCTACAGATCCTATGAACGTGTCTTGATTTTTCTTTAGTCTTGCTTCCATCATCAGACGCAACGTCAGAATTGGCTCTTCTAAAGCCAAACTAATTGTTACCTAGGAATTCCTCAATTTTCTATTCCATTCTTCTGTATACTATTCTTGTCAGCAACTTGGATGCATCAGCTGTTAAGCTAAGTTTGAGATAAGTCTAGCACTGTAGTCTTCGGAATTGTGTGGAAGATATTTTCCCGAAAGTCAGACGGTATGTCGCCAGACTTATACATTCTACACACCAACATGAATAGTCCTTTTGTTGCCACTTCCCCAATGATTTTAGAAATTCTTATGGAACGTTACGTATCCCTTCTGTCTTATTTGATCTATGTCCTGCAAAGCTCTTAAATTCTGATTCTAGTACTGGATCCCCTATGCGTTCTAAATTTACCCCAGTTTTTTCTTCTGTCACATCAGACAAATCTTCCCCCTCATAGAGGCTTTCAGTGTATTCTTTCCACCTATCCGCTCTCTCCTCATCATTTAACAGTGGAATTCCCGTTGCACTCTTAATGTTCCCACCCGTGCTTTTATTGTCACTGAAGTTTGTTTTTACTTTCCTGTACGCTGTATCTGCCTTTCCGATAATCATTTCTTTTTCGAATTCTTCACACTTTTCATGCAGCCACTTCGTCTCAGCTTTCATGCACTTCCTGTGTACTTCATTCCACAGAAATATGTACTTTTGTATTCCTGAGTTTCCCGGAACATTTTTGTACGTCCTCCTTTCATCGATCAAGTGAAGTATTTCTTCTGTTGCGCGTGGTTTCTTCGCACTTACCTTCTTTGTACCTATGTTTTTCTTTCCATCTTCGGTGAGTGCCCTTTTTAGAGATGTCCATACCTCTTCAACTGTACTGTTCTAATCTTTTAAACTGCAACCTGATCTTCATCACTACTGTACTGTAATCTGAGTCTACATCTGCGCCTATGTACGTCTCACAATGCAGTATCTGATTTTGGAATCTCTGCCTGGCCATAATGTAATCTAACTGAAATCTTCCTGTATCACCTTTCCTTTGCCAGATATACCTTCTCCTTTTGTTATTATTGAACAGAATATTCGCTATTACTAGCTTAAATTTAATACGGAACTCAATTAGTCTTTCTCCTCTTTCGTTCCTTGTCTGAAGCCCGTGTTCTACTATAACCTTTACTTCTATTCTTTCCCCTACAACTGCATTCCAGTACTCCATGACTATTAGATTTTCATCTCCCTTTACGTACTGTATGACGCCTTAAGAACCCTCATTTACTTGATCTCTTCATCTTAATCTTGCCACTTCGGAAAGTAAAAGCATTTCAATGATACGATTCGCTGATCACCATGTTATTCTCAATGAAGAAGAATTACAGGATCTGCTGATTGGAATGAACAGTCAAATGGGTACAGAATATGGATTGAGAGGAAAACGAAGAAAGACGAAAGTAGTGAGAAGTAGCAGAAATGAGTACAACGAGAAGGTTAACATCGGGACTGATGATTATGAAGTAGGTGAAGTTAAGAAATTATACTACCTAGACAGCAAAATAAGGAATGACGAACGGAGCGAAGAGGACATCAAAAGCAGACTAGCAATTGCAAAAAGTGTATTCCTGACTAAGCGAAGTCTATTAGTACCATAGGTTAATGCGAGGAAGAAGTCTCTGAGAATGCATGTCTGGAGTGCAGCACTGTATGGTAGTGAAACAGGGGCTGTGGGAAAACCGGTTTGAGAAGAGAATCGAAGTATTTGAGATGCTGTGCTACAAGTGCATATTGAAAATTAGGTGGACTGAAAAGGTAAGGATCGGAGAGGATAAGAATATGCGGTAATCACTGATACGGAGAAGGGACAGCATGACAGGACATTTGTTAAGACATCAGGGCATGACTTCCCTGGTACTAATAGGAGCTATTGAGTGCAAAAACTGTTGAGAAAGACTGAGATTGGAATACATCCATCAAATAATTGAGGTTGAACGTTGCAAGCACTACTCCATATGACAAGATTAGCACAGGGGAAGACTTCGTGGCGGGCCGCATGAAACCAATCAGAAGACTGATGACTCAAAAAAATAAAAAATAAATAAAAATAGTATCGTTATGTGTTTGCACACGGACTCACATCCCACAAAGCCAACACCTTCTCTTCTGCATTGAAATGTCGACTGTGCTAAGCATCCTAGGAGATATCTTCCCTGTCACTCCGTTAACGGCATGTTAGGAGATCTCAGCATACATTATCATCAACATTCTGATAGCGCCACGTAAGTCACACCTTCATACAAAGCTAGTGACAGGACCTGCGCCGGAATTCAGCAGTACGTTGTGGACGCATCCTTAATACTTAAACAAACTACCACATTTTCTGTGAATTGCGAGAATATGTTCTTCAGTGAGACTCCGTTTCACATTGTCTACATATTGTGGTTTGGTTGACAAGTAACTGATTCAAACCATGTTGCCGGCCGCGATGGCCGCGCGGTTCTAGGCGCTTCAGTCCGGAACCGCGCGACCGCTACAGTCGCAGGTTCGAATCCTGCCTTGGGCATGGGTGTGTGTGATGTCCTTAGGTTAGTTAGGTTTAAGTAGTTCTAAGTTCTAGGGGACTGATGACCTCAGGTGTTAAGTCCCATAGTGCTCAGAGCCATTTCAAACATTTTTCAAACCATGTTGTATGCAAATTATTGTATATCTCAGCGAGCTATTGCGATTGGTCCTGATTAACTAATATTTTATGGATATGCTCCATTTTGCTGAGATACGTCTCTTACACGAGCGTCACAGTAATGTGTACATTGGGTCTTACACTTTGTGAGCAGGTTTGAAAGACGGTAAGTCCTCTAGACCTGCCTTTCTTATGTTTTATTTACTCGATCAAACTCATAACTAAACGCTCTACCGTCAATGAGCAGTGAGATTTTTAGAGATTGTTGCATAGGTTGTAAGGCTGAATTCAGCAGTAGCTATGTGCGTGAAGTTATTTGAGATGTAGGAGACGAGCACGTGTTCTGGTCATATAATCACAGTTGTGGAAGGTGAGGCTAAATGGTGTCAGTTCGGAGAATATGACAGACTACAGATATAAAGTAAACGAAGTGGCGAAAGCCGCAGCAGAGAACTCAGCCTCAGTTACCTTGGGTCACTGGCCACAGGGCGTGGAGAGCCCGAAACAGGGGCATGGCGTATCGTCCCTGTAATCAGCCAAAAAAAATTCATACAACTTCTCTCGCTGAATTGTGTCGGAAGGAGGGAGCAGATATTGTTCCCGGGCGAAGTGAAGTGCATTACGTAGTTTCAGTAGTGGCCCTCATATTGTCTCCTGGGGAGCTGCCTGTAAGATCGCTAACACCTAGGTCCATGAAAACATTTCGCAGAAACACTGCTGGAGACCGGATAATGGATGGTCGAGAAATCTGTGACTTTTTTTTTTTTTTAATAAGGTACTTAGAAGTACAGGACCACACGGTTTCCCATGCTCACTAAATTATAGTTTACTGATTAGCAGTCCGCGGCATCTTAATATTTGGTACAAAGTTCCACGGTACGGTTTGCAGGGTTTTAAATAGTGTGATAGAGTTAATTCGGCCGGTGACTACATCGACAAACATCGATGAAACATATATAGTTACAACAATAAAATATTATATACTTCAGTGAGATGCTGGATTAATAGGTCCACGGTCCTTAACACATTGAAATAACCAGACTATGAATTCTCATCCCGTTTCATTTATCCTTTGCATGTGTGACAGATAGTTACAAATATTTGCACAGTCACTAATTCTGATTTTCATACAAACTCCAGTCCAATACCTCCAATTTTGACACAGTAAGAACCTCAACAAGCACTGCCAACCAAATAGTGGTTTGAACTGTCCCATGTGGTCAGAGACACGTTCGCTTGCATAACTTTTTGACAGTAAAGTGTTTTTTCTTAGTTAAAACTTACGTTATATTATGCTTTTTACAACTGAAACAATTTCACAACTAAATTCATATTATAAATCACCTAACATTTCAAATTGTCATAATTTCAAAGGCATTATTCATCAATTTGTCATTTTTTGGTGAAATTAAAATAACACTCACACTCATCTCTCATTTCTCTTGATTTGATATTATTCTATCATTTTTTCGGTAAATATGACTTTTACAAAACTTACACCTTTTTAGGAAAATTCTAAGATTTAACTTACATGGACAATGCACTGCTAGATGTATGTTTATTATTGACTGATATTATTAGTTTCTCTCCCACGAACCATGGACCTTGCCGTTGGTGGGGAGGCTTGCGTGCCTCAACGATACAGATGGCCGTACCGTAGGTGCAACCACAATGGAGGGGTATCGGTTGAGAGGCCTGACAAACGTGTGGTTCCTGAAGAGGGGCAGCAGCCTTTTCAGTAGTTGCAGGGGCTACATTCTGGATGATTGACTGATCTGGTCTTGTAACACTTACCAAAATGGCCTTGCTGTTCTGGTACTGCGAACGGCTGAAAGCAAGGGGAAACTACAGCCATAACTTTTCGCGAGGGCATGAAGCTTTACTGTATGAGTAGCATGGAGAGCTGCATAAAACCAGTCTCAGGACTGAAGACCGCAACAACAACAACATTATTAGTTAATGCACTTACTAACTTGAAAGCGTAAGTGAAAGGAAAGTCAGAGGTGTATGCAATGACGATCAGCCTTTTACCATTCTGAACTGCTTAAATTTTCTCTTCATAACTATTAACAGCAAAGCGACAAAGAGGGCACTGGTGGCTAAACATCTTGAGAAGTTTACCATAAAGAAATCTCGAAGTAATATTTAACACATTACAGGTTGCTATTTAGAAAGCACGTTTCACTATAAAAAGACAGGGCGTCAGCTCCGTCACAGTGGACTCCTGTTGGATGCCTCGAGATTTGATGGGATTGGAGGAACAGCTTTTCCCCTCTTACGGAAGGAGGCTTTACAGTACATGAAGTGATAAGCAATTGGAGCGGAAGCGCTTTCCGAGTTCTCGATTGGCGGTTTTAGCGTTTTGGAGCTCTCCGCAGACTTCGTATTGTGTAAGAAACAGGGATTCGGTGGCGAACCGTTGGACTTTCGGTTGCGAACAGCGGAGAAGTGCCGTTGAATTTCGTTTGTGAACCGATAAGTATAATTGGGTTTGGGCCTGGAGTCTCGGGGCGGCGGTGAATCCGAACTACAGGAGGAGCAGGAGGAGGAGGAGGAGGGGGGAGGGTCCACCGTCCGACCCGACGCCGTGGCACACTTGGCACTGCGTCTCGGGTCTTCTACATGCGCGTGGTGAACATTTCACACTAGCGGCACTAGGAACTTCTAGAGTGAATTTCTCTTAGTTTACTGCACACCCACTGCAGTCGCAGTTGTCCGATTTAAGAAGACGGGGATACTTTATTCCAGGGTTCACTCAAAGGTCAATGTCATTTGTATTAATCACAGTCAGATCACTTAATGCATTGTTAAAGTTGTCACCATCCGTGGTTCAATTTCGTCAACTGTCCGTCAGAACACTTTACGCTACGAACACGAGGTAGAATACAGTCATAGTTTCCTGTCTCATTTAACTCGTGGTTTTATGAATAAGTCTCTCATGATATTGAAATTTCTATTCCATTTAACAAGTGTTTTTATGAATAAATCTGTCATGATATTGAATCCTATCTCTTATTCAAGTAGACAAGATCCGTTTATCACGTTTAATGACTATTCTTACTTATGTGGGAAAGATCCGTTGATCACTTTTAATAATTATACTTTCTTATGTTGGAAATAATAATAGTCACCTTGGAGTTAAAGAAAATACAATGTGTTGTCCCCAGTTTCACTTCACAGGACAACATTTGAAAGTAATTCGCGTTTAAATCAACAACTGCATATAATTTTCACAGTACTGTCATTGAAGTGGTGGTTCGATGTCTTAGAGATATTCGTGTTCATCAGAGTTATCAACATGCCTGCCCATCAGAGAGACGTCTTGTATCAACCATTCGACATGCTGAAATCTAGTCTGAAAATTGTTTTCACCTGAAAACTGTAGGAATCTTCATGGTGAGCATCTGCCTCCGCCACTCGGCAGCGATTTCAATTTGTTAATTGAATTCGTTAAACACGTCGCGCCTTGGAAGTCGGTTTTCTGTGTCTTGCACATAACCAGGCGACCTTGCGCTGTTCTGTTAATTCTGTTAGTCTTTTTGTGGCCGTTTTCAGCACACATTACCAATTCATGTGTATGTGTTTTTTTCTAGTTTCTTTGTTGAGTACACCAGGCGAACAAAAATGGATCTCAGCACTATGGGACTTAACATCTGTGGTCATCAGTCCCCTAGAACTTTGAACTACTTAAATATAACTAACCTAAGGACATCACACACATCCATGCCCGAGGCAGGATTCGAACCTGCGACCGTAGCGGTCACGCGGTTCCAGACTTAAGCGCCTAGAACCGCACGGCCACACCGGCCGGCCCAGGCGAACAGATGTTGTACTTATTGAAGGTGCACAGCACATTTGTCCTCATGTTAGCTTCGCGTTTGATGTTGTCATTCATTTTGTGAGCTGTGTTCGTAAGAAATTTAAACGTCTTTTCTGATTTGCATTTATGTCCTTGTCTATACTGTCAAGTCGATTTGTGTGAGTGGGGGGGGGGGGGGAGGAGGGGGTACGTGTGTTATTGGCAACTTTATTAATACTACTTCGTACATTGAAGGGAACATGAGATTATTAAGCTTCCTGGCAGATAAAACTGTGTGCTGCCGGAGCGAGACTCGGGCAGAATTGAATCTGTGACGACTGGTCGTGAGTCTACTTGCGTAGCTCAGCTGGTAGAGCAGTTGCCCTCGAAAGGCAAATGTCCCGAGTTCGAGTCGGTCCAGTATACAGATTTAATGTGCTAGGAAGTTCTATATCAGCGCACACTCAGCTGCAGAGTGAAAATCGCATTCGTAAGGTTGCTATTTTTGTTATTGTACGTACACAGTAAAGAATCCCGGCATGGGTTCTCACTGTATAGTCCTAGGCGCCTGTTGTCGAGTACCTCAGTTGACAGCTAATTCAAAACAACGAGCCACCCTGACAGACTGTTTAATTTCCGTTATAGTGGCTAATGAAGGTATCTGTCTCTTTTCATTAAAGCAGCTGGCAAGTTATATATATTTGTGTGCTTCTATTGCAGTTTTGAACACTTCAGCCACACTATGGGTGAGCTCAGTCCTCTTCGATAGTGCCATAATTTCCTGTTATCTGTTGTTCTGCATCCCTCTGCAGCCCCAATGGGCGAAAGTTAATTTAAGGATTTTGCTATTCACTCTTACTGATGTTAATCAATTTTTATAAGTTAATTATCAAGAATTTCTTTTTATTTTTTAATTATTACGTTTGCCACCTATTTCATTAATTTGGTGCCAGAACGTGTTTTACTTAAATATCTAGATTGTAAGAAACCATTAGCAGCATGTATTTGTTATTCCTGCAATTCACTTGTTCCAAAGGTACTCGTATATGGCCATTAATAGTGTTTTCCTTTTGTTAAATAAACTAAAATAAATCCTTACTAAAATTGTCATCAGTCTGTTTTCAGTCCCTGACTTGTAACTGGTCGTTGCCGGAAAATTATGGCTTGTAATTATTTTATCGTCTTCAGTGGTCCTCGCTTGTATTCCAGTTTGGAATTCTGTGTCTGTTCAGTACAGTTTTGAGGCACCCCACATGAATGAAACTCATAACTGGGTATATGACCATAGGTCGTACATATTGTTGCTTCTTTTTTTTAAAAAAAATTATTACCTAATAATTTGCCAGACAGCCTTCATTTTTAAAGCTTTGGAATTCTATGTCTTTTAATATCGCCGTGAGACATCCAAGCTGTTACAGCTTATATTCGTCTGTGGTAGTAACAGAACAGTAGCCACCTGTCCTAAATTACTTCTTGGTAGAGAAATGTAACATTTATTTGTTGTGTGTTGTGCGAGAGTCCACGCCTTTCAAACTCTGCTAACGCAGTAAAAGTTAACGGACGCCAGACAGAGTCTCCTCACTTACTTGCTACCGTAATTATCGGTAACTCTAGTGAAGGGACAATTAAACAACTTATGGATAAAGCATTATTTAATCTTCCTTCTTTATATAGCAACAAACTCTATTGAGTTTCACAGACCAGCTCTGAAGAGGAACATACAAAGGATTGTTAATGCTGTTGATATTCTTGTCTTGCGGACGTTCAAGTCATCGGTATTCCTTGAAGCAGAGAAAGTCACAGACGTCTCTTTGATGCACTTGTGAGTGACGACAGGCACAGCTCGACCGAAGTGGGCGCCGCACAAAGCCAAAAAGGAGCACCTCAGGCAAAGAAACCATGTCAACTACAACAACAATAAAACGTAACCTAAAGAAACTGTGATCCCAACTTGGTATAACTTTAACTCTCTAAAATATGGTTTTATCCATCTTCCCAGCAACACAAAATTCGTCACGCTTGTTCATTTCTATGCTACTACAGTAAGTGATTTTCCCACCATTCCACTACATCTATCAGAATCGTTGCTTATAAAATCATAGGAAATCTTATTTCCTCACAGCTACAAGGCACTTTCTCGAGAACCAAAAGAGATACCACATTCAGATGTTTAAATGTGTGTGAAATCTTATGGGACTTAACTGCTAAGGTCATCGGTCCCTAATCTTACACACTACTTAAACTAAATTATCCTAAGGACAAACACACACACACCAATGCCCGAGGGACGACTCGAACCTCCGCCGGGACCAGCCGCACAGCCCATGACTGCAGCGCCTTAGATACCACATTAATGTTTACTATTTGTTTATTTGATAACCTACAATAAATTGTTGTTAAAATTTTATATGCTTTTGTTGGCCCCATTTCTTACAATTCATACTAGTTTTCTACTGCTTCCACTAAATGAGACTTTGTATGTCAAAATTTTTTAAATTTTTTTAATTCCAGTCGAGGATGTTGTTGCTACATCTAGTTGCTTAAAGTTTTGTCTAATGAAGTTTTCAGTATATTCTCTTACTTCTTCAACTGAATTATTTCATCACAGTTTCGCTCCTACATATAGAAAGTGATCGTTAAAAATTCCTCGCAACCTGTGAATTATCGGACACAACAGTCCTCGCAACTTGTGAATCATCAGTCGCAACACAGTAATTTGGTTTAATTGTTATCGTATATTTTACACTGACTGGCTGTCTTATCTCCCAAATGACAGCATCCTTTATAGTTCTAATTTTACTATGTGCATTATTAATTTCTGTTTACAAACTTCTGCACATTTTAATGACTTCCCTTTCATTACAGTTTCTTTTCTAGTATACAGTTAACATCGGTCTTGCCTTATTCAGACCTTTATATAAATTTCCCAATTCTCCTTATGTGAGATTTATCCATTAATAACTTGCTTTTTAAATGAATATCTGGTAACTTCCCAGAAAAGCTACTTTCAAAGATTGACACAAATGTGCCATGGGATAAATTAAATTTGACATGTATCTACATCATTCCACTTTTTTAAACTCATTCTTTGGTCGAGCTACGCCTGACGTCACCCAAAAGTGCATCAAAGAGACGTCTGCACTGTATACTGCTCCAAGGAGTGCCGATGACCCAAACGTCCGACGGACAAGAATGTCAACGCCATTAAGACTTCTTTGTGCGGTCACGTTAAGAGCTTGTCTGTAATAATCAAGAGTCAGTCGTAAGTTGTTGAGTTGCTCTTTCAGTACAGTTAATAACAATTACAGTAACTGAGAAGACTCATTTTCTAAACACTGTGACCTCACTAATAAACCACTCGGCTTTGTATGAACCTATCTGAGGGCTGTATTGTTTGTTCTCATGAATTGCTCATGATGATCAGATAGACAAGTAACAGAGGGTACACACTAATTGATAAACTTGTCTGTATCAGGGTCCTATTACTTTTCTGTGTAAGAGATGTAAAATGAATTTCTGAAATTAGATCGAAACACTAAAACAATGTTTCCAGTTTATTTTTCCTTTCCACATTTCTTAAGAAATCTACAATGAAATCTCTACAAATTATTAGTCGTTTCTTCCTGTCTGACACATAGTTCTGTAATCCATCTACATTTCTCAGAAGAAGCTGGAAGTTTGCAAGAGGAGATCTGTAGACTGTCACAGTACCAGAGAAATATTCTACAATAGCAACTCACAACGCCATGCTTCTAGGTTCCGATCCACACGACTACCATTTGTTTCAAAATTTTTGACTCTGTATCCAACTTTTACAAATCTACAAACTCCTTCTTCTTTTTACTTTATGCTAAGTCTACACGAGAATGATCATAGTTTGTAATCCCTGATATTTTATTTCTCCATCCCTACAGGTACATGTTGTTCAGAGAGGCACAGTACAACTATCACTTCATAACTTTTCTTATCTTCTAGACATATCAGGAGCTTATTTATTTTCTTATTCAGTGCCATAATGTTGTAACGAAAAAAATTAATTTACTCTACTGGAACTGTTGCATACATATTATGACCCCGTAATTTACCAACTGAGATAGGACGAGTCACACTCTCACTATTCTCCATATAAAAGGGTACTGTTTAGTGCTGATTTTTTTTTTACTCGAGGTGTGTTTTTGAGGCGACAGGAAGTTCTCAGTATGTACATTGTTAATGCATGTGGGATGTTTATGGTGGTCCAGTACGATAAAGTGCTACCAGAATCGCGGCCACTGAAATGCAAGCTGTAATTTATCTGCAGGTTTTTTGAGGGGTCAACTGCGGAACATACGAGAATGTGTAGTATTGCTCAGAGCTGTCGTTCACATAAGGAGTTAAGGCACGCGTTCCCCAACAGATATTGGTCGCAAGGCACGCAGGACAGAATCAAGCAGGAGACTATGATGGGCAAGATCTAGAAGCGTCAGGATTTCGTAGTCTGGTGAAGTTCTGTGTGTCCCTAAATAAGAGAACATTTTTGGACCACTCGTAAAGTCCAAATGAAATATTGAGGCACCGTTACTTCAAATTACCACTGCACTACCAACAGCTCCTAATCGAAAAGGGCAACGATTCCACTCATTCCTTCAAGAGCGCGCTACACGAATTACACTCTATCAAAGACATACAAAACGCAAGAGACAGAAACATAAACAACTACCACAGTTGGCAGGGCTCGTAAGAAAGGTACGAAAACAGACGAAATGGGGGATATTAGCGACCACAGGGAAACAAAAGGAATATATACAAGGAGTAGCCAGGCAAGGCAATTACAACGGTAATTACAACGAACAGCAAAAAGGCAACTGGAGAGAACAACGAAGTCCAAATCCTTTCCAACTGTACCAATTTAAACTATGGAAGACGAATTCGGAAGCTTTTGAAGGCGTGCAAAGCCTGTCAGAGATCAAAGCATGATACGGTGATAATGCAGGCACTTCTGCATCCGATATTTCCAAACAAACTGAAATATCTCGGCGCAACCGATGTAATGGGCGCTTTTGTACGCACAGGTAGAGGATTCAGTTACGTTCTGGCAGTAGTGGAGCTGACATCCAAGTTCGTCGTCTTAGCCTCCCTGAAAAAAGCAACACCACAGATAGTGTGCAGAGGCTTCTGCAACGATTTCATCACGCAGGTAGGCCATGCAGATAAAATTATCTCTGACAATGGACCCCAGTTCTGGTCAGAGAAATGGAAAGCTGTGTTAAGGAAACACAGGATTAAACTGATGTGCGCACCCATACGACATCCCCAATTGTCCCAGGCAGAAAGGATAATGGAAAACCTTCGGAACCCTTTGGGGTGTATACTGTGCGAAACTACACGCCACCTCCGATATTTTCCTATGTTACATCCAGGACGTGACGAACGAGTTGTCATTTGGAATCACTAAAACAGCACCAGTGACTTTTCTCAAGAACACACCACGTAAAGATCTAATCCGTGAAGTCGTAGACTTCCACCCGACAACCCGAGTGCAACACAAGCAAATTGTTGACGTGGCACTCAGGAGTCTGCGTGACGTGGGAGGGAAAAGGAAAGGGATCTGGGGTAGAAACAGAATTCCGCACTGGTCAAAAGGCGTTGCCTAAAAGTCTCCGACTGTCTAACAAGCAGAAACAGTTGTATCACAAATTTTACCCTGTCTGCAGTGGACCAGTCCAAATCCACAAAATCGCTCGCATGAACGCTCACATGAACTCGAAACCTTGAAATCCAGGAAATCTCTGGGTATTCACCACATATGTCATGTGAAAACATTGAAAGAACAGGTGTTTATAGTAGTTCAATCAGGTGTGAATCAATTTGTACAGAGATCTTCAGGGGATTAGCAAAGTCTAGCTGATGTTGTACAGAGAGGTCTACATTATTCGTTTATAAAATTTCTGAAATTGATGTATTTGTAATTGTCATTTATTAGCTTATGGTATGACCCCTTGAGGAACGTGGTGAAATGGGTAGTTTGGTTGTTACATAGTCATATAAACGTGTTCACTGACTGCTTGAAAATCAAAGTCAGAATTGTATAGAAATCCATCATAAGTGACAGCTCTTTGTATTAACTGCCACCTTTGTGGCACGATAACGGCTACACGTTGACTCACCTGAGCCCAGGGCCCAACCTGCATTTACCTTTGTGCCAAACGGCCACTCTATCTTCGGACTGCACTTTTGTTGTCCATTATCACGCTCCAAGGAGTATAAGAATGTTAGTCAAGAAATGACTACATTATGAATAACAGATTCAGCTGTACAGTTCTTGTTGTAGTGTCTTCCATAATATCACCATGGCCAAGAGGTGGGTGTGCGTTACTTTGAGCTATTTAGCGATGACGAGAGTGCGGCCATGCTACTTCTCACGTTTGTCTCGATTTTCGGGTGTGTCATGAGTGGAATTAGCTGCCCACACATTAGGTGCGTGAAGACGCTAAGATTGCTGGAATACTGGGTCGTCGACAGTCATGCACGTACAGTGCAAATCACGGTGGTGTGTCATACCTCAGGTTCAGGAAACGGAGGACAGCAGCAGAAACCTCTAGTGAGTGTGAAGAGTGACCTACATCGGAGAACTAAATTTACCTTGCAGCGGCGATTCAACAAGAGGAAATTGGAGGCATTTTCGTAACATGTAGAGCAACAGGTAAATGGGAACTAATGACATTTGTAAGTCCCAGATGTGCGAATGCAGGGTCAGGTGTCAAGACACAGAGCATCTACACTGACAAATTGTAGCATGGTTCGAGACCACGTCGGCATTGGGTGACAGCGCTGTCGGAAATACCAAGAACAGGAGGAGTATTCGTAGCGTAGTCATAATCTAAGGGTAGAGAAGGTTTAGAGGTAAATTTGGCAGATGTTGGGTAAAGAGAATAAGCGTTGCATGGAAATAGCATTTTAGTTGAAGATTGGATGCAGTGCTGGCCTATAATTGGCTTAGTGCACTAACTCGGCTCTCACATACAGCCCAGGCACACTTCACACCAAATATTTAGGACAAGTATAAATGTTAAGCATGTCATGTTTAGTCTATAGAATAGTACATACTTCTACTTTTAATTTTAGGATTATATCAATCGCCAAAGTAATTATATAGGGCTCTCAACATATTTATTTAAAGGGTTTATTTTTGGTTCTTATGTTAGACATAAGAAACTATGTATGTAGAACTTTGTAAAAAATTGCCACTGAAATGTACCACGAGGACTGTGCAGATTTGGCGAAGTGTCAAACCCCCTATCGATGCATGCTTTGACGCTTTGCTAGACAACACTCTGCGGACGGCGACGACCACCACGTTGCAACCTGAAGGAGTGCGCTTGGGGCAACATGGCCCAGATGGCCCAGAGACCTACCGAGTGGAGGGCTGGTCTTCAGGGCTGAATGAGTTCCGGGACAACTGGGGGTCTGCCTGCCGCCTTAGCAGCCCAGCATATTTGAAAGTTAAGGGGGAGCTATTCCATGTGCTGCTGCTGCTGTAAACCAACTGACTCCTGGTGGCTGCAAATGGAGGCGACCCTCTGGAAAAAGGTGTCCTGTCATTGATGCCACATCCCATTCTTAACAGGCTGGCGGACAGGCCAGGCGCCGAGTAAATGAGAGTCGACAGCGTCCACCCACTGATCTATTGTGAATAGGACCGCTGGACTGGGACTCGTCCCCGAACTCACGACACACCTTCGAAGGACCTGCAGACAAGGTGTCGTCACAACAAGGCCCAAAGGATTCCACAGGCGGGCACACCCTATCCACAAACGGCTTGCAGAACCAGGCTGCTACGATTCGAATGAGCTGCTGCTGTAGCCCTGTACCATGACGCATACGGGCACTGGCAATAATGGAGACACCACAAGTTACCCACTGGCACAGTTGGAGAGAGGAACTTCTCAGTAGGATAAGTTTTGCACGCCAAATGCAACGCTGTGTCACCACATAATGGAAGGGAAGGCTGCGCCCTTTCAGCTACTGGATCGAGAGATAAGATAGGAGCTGAGATGTCATTAACTGAGTTGGAGATGTTTTGCGCTCTGCAACCATATCAGTGTCTTATTACCTCCCACCAAACGTCCTCTCGGTCGCGCCTGCCGATCAGCGGCCAGGTCGAGATGATGCCAACAGCCCAGCTGCCTCACTGATGATGCCATCCACTGCTGCTTCTATATCAAACGCTGAGTGAAGGGTGAGCGTCCATCTAGTGGGACCTTGCTACTACTGGATGCTTCAGCCAGTCCAGGGACCATTTACGTGTGTTCAGTGCCTTGTTCTATCAATTTTTGTATGTAAATGTAACATGTCTCCCCGGGGGCCCTTGTGGAGTGAGCGACAGGATGATTCATGTTTCAGACATTCAAGTAATTCAGTATATTTTCTTGTGGAACAAATTTTTGCAGATACTCTAATGTAGATAATTTGTGAAGTAGTGCAAAACTAAGTTAATGAGACTGATTTTCAGAGATCTTGGAAGCCGAGAAAACAATGTTACAATGTCCTAGGAAATAAGCACCACGGATGACACTTGTTACTTATTTTTTAAATTTTATGAATGAGTGTGTTTCTTATAATTATTGTCCCTTTATGTATCAAGGAGGGTGAAACTTTGTGTATGATAGAGCAGGGGAGATCACTGAGGCAGAAAACAGTGCAAAATGCACAAAATTGTAATATTATTAGGTACATTGCTCGTCTATGACCTCACAAATCCTATGAGTAAGCATAAAACATACTGCTTCAAAGCCCTTTAACCGTTTATTAATTGTCTATCTGAAGGCTGGGGTGTAGCAACGACCCTTGGTTCCACATAAATCATTCTACACTATGCATCTTGTAGGCATGCAGCTATATGTGAGTGTGTGTACCCTGAGGTGAATGAAGCCCAATTAGGATGACTTTTTTATGTATGGTTAAGACTGGCAGATTCACCCTCAACACAAATGTTATCCTTCTGAGATTTCAGCACTATTTGATGATTTCCTCTGTTCCATATTACACTATGACATTTTGAAGTGAGACTCTACGCATGCAGAAATCAATCTTTGTGGGGGGCAGTGAGAGAGAACGAGCAACTCTCTCGCTATTCTCCATATTCAAGAGTACAGTTTAGTGTTGATTTTTCACCCAAGATTTCGTGTTTGTGAGACAACAGGAAATTATCAACGTGAGCAGGAAGCGTGTACAGTGTTAACGCATGAATGCAAATGGTATTTTTCTGCAGTTGAGAACAAGCAGGCAGATTGGTCATTTAACAATAAATCTCGCAGTGGACATTTGGGACTTGAAAGTCATTTGTAGCTGTTAGGGAAAGGAACATCTCGAAGCACTTACTGAGCACAGAATACTGGCCTCAAGAATTTCTCCAAGGGTTTGCAGACAATGCGCTCGATCAGAGACGCGGGAAAACTGTCTACCTGGATTTACCTGTTAGGCGCCTGCTGCCACAACAGGGGCTGGGGACACAACAGTAATCTAGGCCGCCCAGCCAGCGTATTACTACATTGCGACAGCACGGTAAACGCCCTTTGTGAACAGGGATGGCAGCCACAAAAGTTTGCCATCATCCTTGTTCACCATGCACCAGACACTTTTAAGGGAGCCATCAGATGATGTCGACCTTCAGCCTACAGAGGTTTTTGGGAAATCCCAGACCTTCAAAACAATTTTAGAAGGAATGCAATATTTATTGCGACCCTGAAATGATCTACTTGAGACGCGAAAGCACCTCTCTTAGTTAAGCTGGGGCCGCAGTCGATAACGTGGTAACTTTCAGGCCGTCCAGATACTGATCTCCATGATAAAAGTATTGTTCACTTTAGAGCTATACGGAAACTAAAAATAACACTGCATAAAGTGCCCGTGGAAAAAAAAATCGAGAGCACAACGTCTCCTCCCCTCTGAGCAGGAATTTGCAAGTCAGGTATTGTTCGCTCCTCCTGAAAAGAAATGAATATTGTTAATTTTGATTAGGACTGGCTAACGAGCAGAGCAGACGAGTTAGAGAGGAAACATGAGGCTTGCGGAGTCTGGTGAATGTCACGAAACCCTTTCAGGGGGAGCTTCTGAGGTATGATGGGAAGTGAGGGGAGGAGAAACTTGGATTCAGACTTCAGGCTGGTGTAGGCCTCTGATTCTGACTCCGGTCTGGAGCGGATTGTAGTCTTGACTTTTGTTATGAGTGGGTCGCACTAGGGACACTAGTCCAGGGCGTCAGTTCGCACTAGCATTGGTCTTCAGTGAGGAGCCTGTGGTGAGGACTTATCTGTAGCGACAGTTTAGATCTGAGTCATCTAGGACAACTCGCTCTGTGCAAAGGGCAGACTCATTCGTGACAGGTCTGCTGTTCTGAAGTTTGATCTCCTTGTGCGCACTGCCGAGTAAGTAAATCAGAGTGGCGAACGGGAGTGCCACATGCTGGGATATACTGGGATTTCAGGGTCACATTAGAGAGTAACTGCGATCCATGTAAGAGATCGCCAGACGCTACTTGGCACATTTCGTGCAGGCGATAGGGAAATACAGGCGCCGCACATCGCTCTCTGCAGACGCTTGAACCGTCTTCTGAGACAGCGCCCCACAAAGAGAAAAGGAGTACTATATTGCTGCTGTGGCTTGTTAGGGCAAACAAGGTCACCATCTCGCCACTTGTTCTCATCTGCGCCTATGTAATATAACTTCTGTGTAGAGTAAATCCATCAAGGTCAATCCAGTTGTAACCTAACCCTCACTTATCGACCTTAATGACAGTGAAAAATTAAACCGCGTGTACCTAATGGAAATTTGGGAAAAAGCAATCGTCACCGAAGTTAATCTGTCGGTAAAGAGGGAGGAAAGGGTTACATCTTAATGAAAGGAAAAATGCAAATGAAACTGGTGGAAATTAATTTTGAAAAGGGGTAAAGTTAATGAAGAAAGTAAATGTGCGGCCGTTACGTTAACAATTAACTAGCGGTAATTAAATATTTGAGATTTGGGGGAAATTACGGTCGCCAGTCCTAAGGACAATTACTATAGTAACTGAAAAAGAAAGGTAATTACACATATAATTAGCACTAGAAGCGTGGCAACTGAAGGTTGACACGTGTAGTGTGAAAACTGAAAGTTTGTCAGAAGAAATAACTTTCGCTGCACTCTGACTTAATTTAGCAAAAGAATTAATAAAACCGGAAAACTGAAACTTAATTTAGTGACTGAAATTAATAAGAAGCTTTCTTTCTTAAGCACATCGAAATTCAGTAAAATACGATTACTCTTGGACTGCCTCAACAATCATCTCAAAAGCTACTTGAATCTACGCAATTTAGAAATAAGAGATTTAGCTTTGAACTTGAATTAAATGATTCTGAACAATTAACAATAGTAAAATTTAGTACGTACCAAGCTGAGCTGCAGTCACAGGTAAGCTAAAATACGGTAACTAAACTCGCACTCTTAATTTGTGCTTGCGTAATCTAAATATTGTAGCCAGCTATGAATACTTAAACTGAACTTTGAAATTAAAGCAGTGAAATGGAATGATTGTACTTTAATGCTGGCATCTGAATTTCAACGACACTCGGGTTGATTTCGGAAAAGGAAGGGACCCTGCTTGGTAATGCAATTGGGACAATGAGCAACAAAGGTTCATGCAAAGTTGCTGTAATTTTTCGAGGCAAATGGAACAATTTGAAAAGCTGAGGTCTGCCATACAGTTCTAAAACTTTACGTGCTTCCAGTCTTCCTTGTTGGTTGATTGAAGGTTTGAAGCCGTCGATCGAGGAGGTGGCGACAGTCACTCATTGTCGGCCGTCGCTGTTGCAGAAGCTGGATGTTGGCGCGCCTTCTTCTCAACACGGTCACCAGACGAAACGGGCTCTTGATGTGCGCCAGCTAATGCTTCCCGTCCGCGACACCATGTCAGAAACTATTGTCGCAAGTCGAGCGCAATTACATGCTGCCAAACCCCGAAAGCGCGGCAACTCGCGGGAGCTACGCATCACACACCTGCTCCACTTGCCACTCCAGCCAGACTCTCTCTGCCCGCGCTCCACGCGGCAGAGTCAACACTACCAAAGATCCTACACACTTTGATTCTTCACACGACCCATCGATGTAATCGTTCGATAGCAGTTTTCCCTAGGCAAGACCCAGCGTAAAAATACAAATAATATTTACGAAACAAACCAATTATACATCGACATAAGTGCATTAATATATATATATACAAACAGTAAAACAATTACAATATATATAGAGACAGAAATGTCATATCTTGAGGTAACAAAACAAGGAAAACAAATAATAGTACAATAGATGGAAATAGGAGGATATGCATTTCCGGCGTTACACAGTGTTAGATGATTTCAGATTGCGTTACCCAAAATTTGAGCCAGAGGAAATAGTTCAGAAAAACTTTAGTCTTTGCCAGCCAGCAGCCACACAGGGATATGTTAACTGCCTGTTGCATATTTGTGCTGCTATAAGATGATGTTTTATTTTTGTCATCACGCTTAACACGTATTTTTGTCTAATTTTTAATCAATGAACTTATGCCACATTTTTTATAATAGATCAGTCCCGTTTTGATATATTAATCATCCATCAACAATTGATAAAAGTAATGACAGGACCAACATTTCATTAATGCTATTTAAATATTCAAGTTCATTTTGATTCTGATAACTGTGATAACCTTTAATTCAGGCTATGAATAAAAAACACAGTTAAAGGGGAAAATCAATTTAGCAGACTCTTGGAGCAGATAGTCAAGTTGAAGGTTTACTAGTTAAAGTGACTGCTATCAGGGCGGTAACTCAGAGTCGCCTGTCGCCTTCCAAAACATACCACAAGCCCTGTGTAGCCTTCCACAATTTCCTCTCAGACTGTCTGGCTGTAGCCCGAATCCTACCTAAAAAATGTGCCCCTTTGACTCCAGTAACAACAGAGATTTTGTCTTATTTGCTTGTGGCCACCTTATACTTTTTGCAAGATTCTCAGCTAATCTGTTCTTGTCCGTGCTATTCAGTGGCAGGCATTGCATTGTGCGTCACCAACTTGCAATTTCAACAACAGGCACATCACAGCCACGAGACTTCGTGTCAGTCAAAATCAATCCACTGAGCTCTTTATTTGCACGACTGACAGATGTGTTATCCCATGGCCCGTCATGGTGCTACGAAAACTCCACAAGCCTCACACGAGCGTTTAATGTTGCTACTTCAATTTCCTCCAAGTCACCTTGGAAGTAAGGTTGTTTCCTGCTCTTCTTACCTTAAGTATCTGATCCTCTTCGACAAAACCTCTGCTCAAAGGCCCTCTATTCTCTGTCACCTGACTAAGCTAGGCATTAGGTTTCACCATGTTTGTGATTCGGTATCCTGCACCTAACTATTGTTGAAGCATTTGAATTACGTGGTTCCTGTGATTGCTACCTAGCAGCGGGACTCTTTCCTTTCCGCTTGATTGTTCCACCGACTTAGCATTAAAGTTCCTGCAAATATACATCTACGTCTGCGTACATACTCCGCAAGCCACCATACGATGCGTGGTGCCAGGTACCCTGTGTTATTACTGGTCATTTCATTTCTTGTTCCACTCGCAAATATAGTGAGGGAAAACGACTGTCTTTGTACACTTGTAGGAGGTTGTAGGAGGCCTAAATCCTATCTTATCTTCGTGGTCCTTACGAGAAATGTATATTGGCAGCAGCATAACTGTTCTGCAGCCAGCTTTAAATGCCGTTTCTCTGAATTTCCTCAATAGCGTTAATCCTTCCTGGGATTCCCATTTCCGTTTCCGAAGCATCTCTATAATGTTCATTGTTCGATGGCCGAGCGGTTCTAGGCGCTATAGTCGCAGGTTCGAACCCTGCCTCGGGCATGGATGTGTATGATGTCCTAGGTTAGTTAGGTTTAAGTAGTTCTAAGTTCTAGGGGACTGATGACCACAGATATTAAGTCCCATAGTGCTCAGAGCCATTTGCACCATTTTTTCATTGTTCGAACTTCCCAGTAACATATCTAGCAACCCTCCCGTGAATTCCTTCGATATCTTCCTTTAATCAGAGCAGTGCCTAAGAACAGGTCACACTAACGTCCTTTATGCGGTCTCCCTTACAGATGAATCGTGCTTTCCCTAAATTCTCCGAATAAACCGAAGTCGATTATTCGCCTTCCCTACAGCCATCGTCATATGTTCAATCCATTTCATATTGCTTTGCAACTTGACACCCAGGTATTTAAACAAAGTGACTGATTCAGACAGAACATTAATAATGCTATATCCGAACATTACAGGTTTGTTTTCTTCTACTAAAAAAAAAAAATGGTTCAAATGGCTCTAGGCACTATGTGAGCGAGATGGCGCACATTGGACTCGCATTCGGGAGGACGACGGCTTAATCCCGCGGCCGGCCATCCTGATTTACGTTTTCCGTGATTTCCCTAAATCGCTCCAGGCAAATACCGGGATGGTTCCTTTGAAAGGGCACGGCCGACTTCCTTCCCCGTCCTTCCCTAATCCGATGAGACAGATGACCTCGCTATTTGGTCTCTTCCCCCAAACAACCCAACCCCCACCCCCTTCCCCAACCCACTTTGGGACGTAACATCTGAGGTCATCAGACCCCTAGACTTAGAACTACTTAAACCTAACTAACCTAAGGACATCACACACATCCAAGCCCGAGGCAGGATTCGAACCTGCGACTGTAGCAGCCGCGTGGTTCTAGACTGAAGCACCTATAACCACTCGGACACCGCGGCCGGCTCTTCTACTCACCCGCTTGAATTTACACATTTTGTTGCAGTTTGAGCTTGGTGCCATTTCTCATACCATCATGAAGTTTTTCCTAAGTCGTATCCTTGTACAGTGACTCTATGTCAACACCTTACCGTACACGACAGCACCATCAGCAATCAACAGTAGCTTTCGCTCCTCTATACGTGGCTCAGAAACTGCTTGAGGATCCTCTCCTCTTCCAGGTAACAAGTCTAACTGATTACTAACCGGGATTTTAAACGTGTTTTCTGAGGTTTTCTCCTTTTTCTTATTATTTGTCACGTTTCCCCACTTCCCACTGTCTATTTTGCCCTTCAACCTTACTAATGCAAGATTCACCGACAGTTAATGTTTCGAGCCAGAATCATAGCATCAGAAAGTTTAGCAAAATTTGATTTTTCGCTGGCTATTACGGATTGTCTTCGCAGTGACGCTGAGGATCCAGGTTCACCAAACAGACCGAGCGAAACACTTTCCGACAGGAGACCGTTGTTTTCCGACCCCTCCGTGGCGCTGCTGCTGCCTCTGTTTGCTACCTGCCGTCTCCAGGCCAGACCTAGAGGGCTGTCGGCTGCCGTCCCAGGGGCCCAAAGCACTTTATTTGCCGTTCGATGGAAGTGGCCGCTTGGTGGCGCTCGCCGTCCGCTGCCCCTGCCGCTGCCGCTGCCGCTGCCCGCGCGCCGCAGCCGGAACGGCTCTCCTCCAAGGGGCTTGTCCCGCAAATAAAAAGACCTGCTGCCCTCGAGACGGCGCCTCAGCACAACAGCGACTCAGCTTCGAAATTACTCCCCACTCTAAGTAGCTTCTTCCACGCCCTGTTTCCTCTCCTAATTCCGATCTCCTTTTTATTCTTATATCCCAACGCGTCCGCCTCGTAAATGAACAATCTCCTCTACTGTAATGAATCTCCGTGCAGAAACAAGATTTCAAGATAGTTCTCCAGTTTCTATCGCCACATACATAAACATTGTGAATCTTACGTGTAAAAAGCTGGCCGTGAATGTAAGGTAGCCGCCAGAATATCATTGTATCAGATAAAACGGGTTTAATGGTGTAATCACCAGGTGGAATTACGTTCGGGCTTATTGACCTCATTCAACCTCAAGTAGACTACAATTATCTCACTGTCAAGCGGTTTCATTCCATGACTCATTTAGACTACCTAGGGCAATCGCCGTACTGTACAGTGCTCATATGATTATGAAACGCTTAAAGTAGTAAATGAGGTTTGCTATTTGGGGAGCCAAATAACTGATGATGGTCGGACTAGAGAGGATTAAAATGTAGACTGGCAATGGCAAGGAAAGAGTGTCTGAAGAAGAGAAATTTGTTAACATTAGATTTAAGTGTCAGGAAGTCGTTCCTGAAAGTATTTGTATAGAGTGTAGCCATGTATGGGAGTGAAACATGGACGGTAAATAGTTTGGATAAGAATAGAATAGAAAATTTCGAAACGTGGTGCTAAAGAAGAATGCTGAAGATTAGATGGGTAGATCACATAACTAATGAGGAGGTACTGAACAGAATTGGAGAGAAGAGAAATTTGTGCACAACTTGACTACAAGAAGGGATCGGTTGGTAGGGCATATTGTGGGGCGTCAAGGGATCACCAATTTAGTATTGGAGGGCAGCGTGGAGGGTAAAAATCGTAGAGGGAGACCAAGTGATGTATACACTAAACAGATTCAGAAGGATGTAGGTTGCAGTAGGGAGATGAAGAAGCTTGCACAGGATAAAGTAGCATGGAGAGCTGCATCAAACCAGTCTCTTAATTCAAGACCACAACAACAACATGATCATCAACAAAAGTGGAAACGAGAAAACCGAAATCAGAAAGCTTAATTGTGTCAATTACCATTACCTTGTAAAATTAAATGATTTATTCTTTCTTTAACAGAGGGTAGGTGTTTGCCTGCTACCTTATGTTAAATTTCCGAGTAGCTAATTTATATTCTGTAAAGATCACCATTTAGTTTTTTCCGAAATCTTGTATGGCAGTTGTAATACTTACTCGCGTAAATGTGCCACTTAGATCAGGTTAACTACTGTTGGCCGCCTTTCATACCCACTCTTCCCACACCGACAATTTTAATTACTTTCGGTCGCCAGCCTCCCTTTAAGAGGTTCGCCCTGTGAGACGAAGGATATTATTCTAAACTAATATCGTTGGCCCTTGTGACAGTCGCGAAGACCCAGCGTCCGTTGGTGAGGATCGTCGAACCGCATTGAAACCAATGTAGAAATGCAGACCTTGGATATTAACCTATCCTAATATCACAGAACGATTAGGGTACACATTGAAATTAAATGACGGCACCTAGGGCTCCATAGCTGGAGAGACCATCTATTAAAGGGACTCGACAATGTAAATTAAAAGTGGAAAGGTTTTATTTATATCCTTTGATAACTTTTTCCATTCTCTTACACATTGACAAGTAATCTTTCATAAAATTTCTGTATTTCTGTGTACAATAAACTATGACAAATATGGTTTACTCTAGGCTCTGTTACACTCATAGACAGTTCCAGTCCTCCCTACCAACTAGTAAAACACACAAACGACTCGTCCTCCATCTTCGACTGACCGGCATTATTTGCTTCGACGCGTAAATGAAATCACTAGAAGTTTACTCCGGTCCTTTTACCAATGGCGGTGAAAGCTGCACCTCTCTGTTCTCCATCGGCCCTTTCCTAACTTCCATCCTCGTCCTCCCGCTTGCTTCCAACTTCTCACGCTGCTGTCGTTACTTTACTATCACACTACCGACCACGCCCGCGCACCAACACTAAAGCCTTCCCTATTATTTTCACTACTGAACCCCGATATCTTGGCCTCTATTGTCTTTTGACTGGCTGTCTCACAAACAACCAGAGCGACATGCTGTCAGTGATTACTCAGTTTCCTGCTAATCCAAGTGTCTGTCTTCCTCCGTTCTGATGACTCTCCCGGTAAAACGGTGTCCTGGAATCACAGCTACTACTGTCCATGGAAATTTAACGCTTGACGGCTGCCTACAAACCTCCATTCTAAGTTTGCCTGGGGTAGCGTCAGAGTCCCCAGAGCTGCTATGGTTCCACCACGACTCCGGGAACGGTTTAATTGGCTGTGTCTGGCTCCCAGGAGACCTCCGTTCTGTCTTCAAAGGCAGCCTCGGAGTTCCCAGAGCCGCTATGGTTCCACGACAACCCCAGGGGCCGTAAGGCGTCTTGACAAACATTTCCGAGAACATTTTCAAACCTCTCTGTCCAGCGTTCCTAGGCCTCTCGTAACCTAGTGAACGGCAAGTCGCCCTCACGATAGCAGGAAACCGTTATCGAACCAGCTGTTCTCCTCACGGCTGAAACAGCAGGTTTCCTTCCAATTCCCTTTGACTAAAGTATGACCAGTATCGATCTTAACTGCATCTACACATTGTAATGCCACTAAAGCGTTTCCAAATTTTGTTTAAAAAATAGGCCATTTTTCATATATACATCACAGGTGTCCGTGACTTGAAAAATACTCTGGAACCCTGTACAGTCATTTAATTTCCATTACGTGACATGTGTCTCTTTCTCGACCTTACAGTCGATTCTAATAGTGTTAATCACTGTAGACTAATCTATTGGCTTACCAAGGATTATGCTTTCATCAAACTCATTACAGAAGTACTGGGAAATATAATATAACATGTAGGCTTCCAGGAATGACGCAGCCAATAGCAGTCCCTGAAAAATGGTTCACCACAAGGTAGCGTATAGACGCCTGCACTTTTTAACACATGTACTAATGACCTGCCAACTAATGACCAACCACATTCGGAGCACACGAAGGGCTTCCTTTAGCCAGATGCTGTGGCTCTGGCAACACAGCCAAACTCGTTTCAGGAAGGGGAAGTTAATCTGACTGATGTTTGAACAAGAAATTTACTACAGAAACATTAACCTCTCGCATACCCAACGAAAACTTAACTGTGTAATTGTGTGCTTAAACACACATAGACACGAAACTCGGTATCTAGCGGCGAGGAGTATATTGGACGCTGCACCATATCCAAAATATCATACTCGGAAACATATTGATTAACAATCGGCACTTACGTAACAGAAGCAACATATTACATCCCAAGGAAGATAATTGGTAGCACATCAGATTGTCTGTCACTACGTTATGGCGTTATCAGCTACTATCAGCTGCTATTACGTGGCAGATATGCATTCCTTGACTGGTACATGACAAGGCACTGAATGAGATGTGCAGGCTTAATACATTTAAATCTACATCTACATGGCTACTCTGCAGTTCACACTGAAGTGCCTGGCAGTGTCTTCACCCAACTATTTTCACATTATTTTTCTACCGTTCCACTCTCTAACACTCTCTAAATCCATCAGAGCGAGCTCTGACTTCTCTTATTTTATTACGATGTTCATTTGAATACAATCACCTTCTCACCCCACACTGTTGCGCTTAACGTCACTCCACTCTGTGTAACGGCTGCTCACTTCGCTTCACTAAATAGCCACAAATAATTTATCAAAATATTTCGTATAGTCTTCACAAAGGTATCTGTCAGCCGGCCGCGGTGGTCTAGCGGTTCTGGCGCTGCAGTCCGGAACCGCGGGACTGCTACGGTCGCAGGTTCGAATCCTGCCTCGCGCATGGGTGTGTGTGATGTCCTTAGGTTAGTTAGATCTAAGTAGTTCTAAGTTATAGGGGACTTATGACCTAAGATGTTGAGTCCCATTGTGCTCAGAGCCGTATCTGTCAGTCCTGTTTCATTGGTGCTGAATGGTGTGTAATTATGGTATTATCTTGCTACGTACTGATTTTATAGTTCTGAATGTCGATTCGCGTACATACGGATCGCTACTCACAAGCATCTTCGTTTTCCGTGTTACCTTGATAACTGTTTCTTCTCTCATCGTTCTCTTCTTGCATCTTCATATTATCCCACCTGCTCTTCGATCTTCCAATATATCCGTCGGTGTAGCTTCTACGTCCATAGGTGCCATTACTCCTTGAAATAAAGTCTGCATAATTCCTGAGCAGTTTGGATGGGCGATTATGCTGAAATTATTATCCGCCTATCTGCCTCCTACATAAAATTTTTTGCATTGCCTAAAGGGGCTCCCTCCTCCCCCCCCCCCCCAATGAACCATGGACCTTGCCGTTGGTGGGGAGGTGGGGAGGCTTGCGTGCCTCAACGATACGGATACCCGTACTGTAGGTGCAACCACAACGGAGGGGTATCTGTTGAGAGTCCAGACAAACCTGTGGTTCCTGAAGAGGGGCAGCAGCCTTTTCAGTAGTAGCAGGGCAACAGTCTGGATGATTGACTGATCTGGCCTTGTAACATTAACCAAAACGGCCTTGCTGTTGTGGCACTGCGAACGGCTGAAAGCAAGGGGAAACTACAGCCGTAATTTTTCCCGAGGGCATGCAGCTTTACTGTATGGTTGAATGAAGATGGCGTCCTCTTGGGTAAAATATTCCGGAGGTAAAGTGATCCCCCATTCGGATCACCGGGCGGGGACTACTCAAGACGACGTCGTTATCGGGAGAAAGAAAACTGGCATTCTACGGATCGGAGTGAGGAATGTCAGATCCCTTAATCTGGCAGGTAGGTTGGAACATTTAAAAAGGGAAATGGATAGGTTAAAGTTAGATATAGTGGGAATTAGTGAAGTCCGGTGGCAGGAGGAACAAGACTTCTGGTCAGGTGAATACAGGGTTACATATACAAAATCAAATAGGGGTAATGCAGGAGTAGGTTTAATAATGAATAATAATATAGGAGTGCGGGTAAGCTACTACAAACAGCATAGAGAACGTATTATAGTGGACAAGATAGACACGAAGCCCATGCTTAATACACTAGTACAAGTTTATATGCCAACTAGCTCTGCATATGACGAAGAAATTGAAGAAATGTATGATGAGATAAAAGAAATTATTCAGGTAGTGAAGGGAGATGAAAATTTAATAGTCATGGGTGACTGGAATTGGACAGTAGGAAAGGGGAGAGAAGGAAACATAGTAGGTGAATATGGATTGGGGCTAAGAAATGAAAGAGGAAGCCGTCTATTAGAATTTTGCACAGAGCATAACTTAATCATAGCTAACACTTGGTTCAAGAATCATAAAAGAATGTTGTATACATGGAAGAATCCTGGAGATACTAAAAGGTATCAGATAGATTATATAATGGTAAGACAGAGATTTAGGAACCAGGTTTTAAATTGTAGGACATTTCCAGAGGCAGATGTGGGATCTGACCGCAATCTATTGGTTATGAACTGTAAATTAAAACTGAAGAAACTGCAAAAAGGTGGGAATTAAGGAGATGGGACCAGGATAAACTGACTAAACCAGAGGTTGTACAGAGTTTCAGGGAGAGCATAAGGGAACAATTGACAGAAATGGGGGGAAGAAATACAGCAGAAGACGAATGGATAGCTCTGAGGAATGAAGTAGAGACGGCAGCAGAGGATCAAGTAGGTAAAAAGACGAGGGCTAGTAGAGATCCTTGGGTAACAGAAGAAATATTGAATTTAATTGATGAAAGAAGAAAATATAAAAATGCAGTAAATTAAGCAGGCATCAGGAATGCAAACATCTCCAAAATGAGATCGATAGGAAGTGCAAAATGGCTAAGCAGGCATGGCTAGAGGACAAATGTAAGGATGTGGAGGCTTATCTCACTAGGGGTAAGATAGACACTGCCTACAGGAAAATCAAAGAGACCTTTGGAGAAAAGAGAGCCACTTGTATGAATATCAAGAGCTCAAATGGAAACCCAGTTCTAAGCAAAGAGGGGAAAGCAGAAAGGTGGAAGGAGTATATAGAGGGTCTATACAAGGACGATGTACTTGAGCACAATATTATGGAAATGGAACAGGATGTAGATGAAGATGAAATGAGAGATATGATACTGCGTGAAGAGTTTGACAGAGCACTGAAAGACCTGAGTCGAAACAAGGCCCCGGGAGTAGACAACATTCCATTAGAACTACTGACGGCCTTGAGAGAGCCAGTCCTGACAAAACTCTACCATCTGGTGAGCAAGATGTACGAGACAGGCGAAATACCCTCAGACTTCAAGAAGAATACAATAATTCCAATCCCAAAGAAATAAGGTGTTGACAGATGTGAAAATTACCGAACTATCAGTTTAATAAGTCACAGCTGCAAAATACTAACACGAATTATTTACAGACGAATGGAAAAACTGGTAGAAGCAGACCTCGGGGAAGATCAGTTTGGATTCCGTAGAAATGTTGGAACACGTGAGGCAATACTGACCTTACGACTTATCTTAGAAGAAAGATTAAGGAAAGACAAACCTACGTTTCTAGCATTTGTAGACTTAGAGAAAGCTTTTGACAATGTTGACTGGAATACTCTCTTTCAAATTCTAAATGTGGCAGGGGTAAAATACAGGGAGCAAAAGGCTATTTACAATTTGAACAGAGACCAGATGGCAGTTATAAGAGTCGAGGGGCATGAAAGGGAAGCAGTGGTTGGGAAGGGAGTGAGACTGGGTTGTAGCATCTCCCCGATGTTATTCAATCTATATATTGAGCAAGCAGTAGAGGAAACAAAAGAAAAATTTGGAGTAGGTATTAAAATCCAGGGAGAAGAAATAAAAACTTTGAGGTTCGCCGATGATATTGTAATTCTGTTAGAGACAGCAAAGTACTTGGAAGAGCAGTTGAATGGAATGGGCAGTGTCTTGAAAGGAGGATGTAAGATGAACATCAACAAAAGCAAAACAAGGATAATGGAATGTAGTCGAATTAAGTCGGGTGATGCTGAGGGAATTAGATTAGGAAATGAGACACTTAAAGTAGTAAAGGAGTTTTGCTATTTGGGGAGCAAAATAACGGATGATGGTCGAAGTAGAGAGGATATAAAATGTAGACTGGCAATGGCAAGGAAAGCGTTTCTGAAGAAGAGAAATTTGTTAATATCGAGTATAGATTTAAGTGTCAGGAAGTTGTTTCTGAAAGTTTTTGTATGGAGTGTAGCCATGTATGGAAGTAAAACATGGACAGTAAATAGTTTGGACAAGAAGAGAATAGAAGCTTTCGAAATGTGGTGCTACAGAAGAATGTTGAAGATTAGGTGGGTAGATCATGTAACTAATGAGGAGGAATTGAATAGAATTGGGGAAAAGAGAAGTTAGTGGCACAACTTGACTAGAAGAAGGGATCACTTGGTAGGACATGTCCTGAGGCATCAAGGGATCACAAATTTAGCATTGGAGGGCAGCGTGGAGGGTAAAAATCGTAGAGGGAGACCAAGAGATGAATACACTAAGCAGATTCAG
Source organism: Schistocerca americana (assembly GCF_021461395.2). Taxonomy (NCBI): domain Eukaryota; kingdom Metazoa; phylum Arthropoda; class Insecta; order Orthoptera; family Acrididae; genus Schistocerca; species Schistocerca americana. Next base: position 990,147,645 of record NC_060119.1, read on the forward strand.
AAGGATGTAGGTTGCAGTAGGTACTGGGAGATGAAGGAGCTTGCACAGGATAAATTAGCATGGAGAGCTGCATCAAACCAGTCTCAGGACTGAAGACCACAACAACAACAACAACAACAAGGGCTCCCTCCTACAAGGTCTTGTAGCACTTCTTTCATAGTTGTCTTAATACAGTTCACCTTCTGTATAACATTTGCCCTACGTTTTTTCTCAGACAACTATACAAAGTCCCCTCCCGTCCACCTGTAACCTGGGCTCCATATAAATTGTCTTACTATCTGCAAGTGTTCAGATGTGTGTGATTTCCTAACAGACCAAACTGCTGAGGCCATCGGTCCCTAGTCTTACGCACGACTTATACTAACTTATGCTAAGAACAACACAAACACCCCAGCCCGAGAGAGGACTCGATCCTCCAGCGGGATGGGCCTCGTAGTCCGTGACATGGCGCCACAAACCAAGCGGCCCCTCCGCACGGCTTACTATCTTCGACTGAACATAAGTAATTCAAAAATTTTGAATCAATCTTTCGATAAACTTCTCAAAATTTTGGCACTGATCTTTGAGTCCCAATGCCAACAACTGGTCATCTTCATCTCTTCTGAATACTGAGCTGGTATATTTATGTGTACTCTTGTAACGAATTCCTTCGGGTGCACAGATCATTCATTCTTAAACTCCGAAATATTTCGTTTTTACCTTTTCACAATATATTTCAATGTTTTCATGCATTGCTCCGCATCCGGTAACACTCATTGTATCATATTGTGACTGGTGCCTCGCGCGGTTCATCTCTCCTTCTGTTGTCCGTTCCTGTAGAGCTTCTACTTTAGAGCTGGTGTTTTCTTGTTTTTCCCACTGTCTTCAATTAGCTCAGCCTGCTGAAACACTATTGCTTCCATCAGTTCGGTGACATGCGACACTATCGTTGCCTGTAATCGATTCTGACCAAGTATCGTTTTGTTTTTCAACTCGTTTTGAGCAGTCTGAATATCAGTTACCAATCAGTCCGGTTTTCTATTCTAGCCTTTCATTCTTTTTACCTACACCTGTATCTTCATGAGTACTCTGTAATTGCCAGTGGCAATTGTCAGTGGAAAGGTGCCCATCCTTCCATTCTCGAAAAACGTGCGACAAAAACGAATACTTAAATATCACACTTGACCTCCCACATCCGTTATTATATTACGATGATCATTTCTCCCTAAGTAAGTGGCCATCAACAAAATATTTTCACATTCGGAGGAGAAACGTGGAAAGCACAAGCTGAGGACGAGTATCAGTACCTTCTGCTATCGGAAAACAGTCTACGCTATGACATGTTCTCAAATGCCTACAACCTGGAGTCGGAACCTCCAGATACAATCTTAATGTGAAATTCCAGTCATCACTACCAACTGCGACTGCGCTGGCCATGGACCACTTGCTCAGCTGCAGTCTCTTTCCGGCTTCCTGCATCGTGGAAGGAGTAGTTCATCTTCAAATGCCATTCCGGCTGCCAACTTTCGGTCATCGTGGCACCTATACCCGAATCCGTTTAAGGTTGGATTGGATTGTTCGGGGAAAGAGACCAAACATCTAGGTCGTCGGTCTCATTGGATTAGGGAAGGACGGGGAAGGAAGTCGGCGGTGCCCTTTCAAAGGAACCATCCCGGCATTTGCCTGGAGCGATTTAGGAAAATCACGAAAAACCTAAATCGGCATGGCCGGACCCGAGATTGAACCGTCGTCCTCCTGAATGCGAGTCCAGTGTGAATACGTTTAGATTTCTTGTCTTACATACACTGACGGCAAACGAATTGTATGACATAAACGAAAGTTAGTAGGCGCGTTTCTACATATGAAAGATGAAATCCTTTAAAATTTCGCTCCAGTCGCACCCACTAAGAGGATGCAAATAAGGTTTGCTTCAAATACACGATTGTGAGCGTTAGTTACATTTGAGACTGATCGTGGTGAGCTGATGTTAGACGAGAATGGCTTAATGGCGATAAAGATGCCTAATCAACACCTCAGTGTGTTCGAACGAGGTCGTGTAATAGGGTTACGAGAAGCTGGATGTTTCTCCTGTGATAATGCAATGGTTTTCAAGGGGGTGTACGGAAGACCGCGTTCCTAACGGCCACGTAGTACTATGGACAGAGGGGACCATCGTTACCGGCGTATGCATTTGTAGAGACAATCTGAGCAACAGTCGACACCACGTTGACACGAGCACCATTTACAAATCGGTTACTTCAGAAACAGCTCCGAGCCAGACGCCCAGTAGCTAGCACTCTGCTGACCCCAAACTACCGTCATTTGCGACTTCAGTGGTGTCAAGCGAGAGCTCAATTGAGGGCGGGGTGGAGGTATGTTGTATTTGCTGATGAAAGGTGGTTCTTCCTCGGTGGCAGTTATTGCCGTGTGTTGGTTAAAAGGAGGCCAGTACAGCGCTTCGAACCAAACTGCCCGCCTGTTACTGGACCTACACGTAGATTTATGGTCTGTGGTGCGATTTCGTGTGACAGCAGGAGCACTCCGTGGTTATCCCACGCACCCTAATTGCAAAATTGTACGTCGCCTGGTGACTGGACCTGTTTTGCTGCTACTCATGAAGGGCATTCCAGAGGGTGTTTTCCAACAGGCTAACTCTCTCCAGCATACCGCTGTTCTATAATTTGTCGACATGTTGCCTTGAGCTGGTGGATCACCAGATCTCTCTCCAATCGATCATATACGGGACGTCATCGGAGGACAACTCCAGCGTCTCCACAAAAAGCATTAACTGTCCCTTTGTTAACCGATCAAGTGCAATAGGCATGGAACTTTCCCACACACCGACATCTGGCACTTGTACAACACAATGCATAAGTCTGCATAGTTTCATACTTGCATTCAACACTCCACTGCGGAGCGAAAATCTCATTCTGGGAACATCCCCAAGGCTGCGGCTAAGCCACGTCTCCACAATATCCTTCCTTCCAGGAGTGCTAGTTCTGCAAGATTCGCAGAGGAGTTTCTGTGGAGTTCGGCAGATAGGAGACGAGGTACTGGTAGAAATGATGCTGTGTGTACGGGTCGTGAGTCGTGCTTGGGTACCTCAGATAGTAAAGCACTTACCCGCGAAAGGCAAAGATCCCGAGTTCGAGTCTCGGTCAGGCACACAGTTTTAGTCTGCTTGGAAGTTCCATATCAGCGCACACTCCGCTGCAGAGTGAAAATATAATTCTGGAAACATTGTGACAGTTACACCGGTTATTAATATTACAGAATTTCACGTTTCCTATAACTTATCTCGCACTTACATTAACCAGTGATCAAGAAACTTTACTACTACTACTACTACTACTACTACGTGATCAGGCCCAGTGGACCGCACGCATCTACAAATTTCCTCCTCCACTGTATTCTGTCCATTGCTGCTATCCGCTATTCGTCCACATCTATTGACATTTGTTTTAAATCTTCATGGAGTCCATCCCTCCAACGCTTCTTGGGTCTCCCTGGCGGTCTCTTTCCTGTAGGTGTGAATTCCACGAGCTTCCGAGGCCATCTGTGATCCTCCATCCGGGCCACGTGGCCGGCCCACTGCATTCGTTTGGCTTTGACAGCTCCTGCTATGTTGGGCTGCTGGTATAGTTCCTCAAGCTCTTGGTTGTATCTGATCCTCCATTCCCCTGTATCTGCATCCAGAACCGGGCCTAAGATCTTCCGAAGCACTTTTCTCTCAAAGACAAGGAGCTTATAGAAGTCCTGTTTCCGGATACTCCATGTCTCACAGCCATATAGAACAACAGGCTGGATCAGGGTTTTGTACAGTCGAATCTTGAACTGTCTGGAGAGAGATTTGGACCGAAGCAGTTGTGCTAGGCTGTGGTAAGATCGGTTTCCTGCTTGTATTCTGGCATTGATCTCTGCTTCACATGACGAGTTCTCAGTGAAAAGTGTCCCTAGGTATTTGAATTCTTGCACTCTCTTGTAGGAATGGTCCCCAACCTGCAGTGATTGTAGATGATCAGCAGTCTGAAAATGACCACGCGTCATGACGAGGTACTCTGTCTTAGCTTCGTTTATGTTTAGCCCAAGTTTGCTGGCAGCCTCCTTTAGTGCTTTGGTCATTTGCTCCAACTCCTCTTCCGACCTACAGAGTAAACAGATGTCGTCAAGAAACTTTAATCACTTAAACATATTCCATAGGAAAATCTATTCCCGAATCTCATTCATCTAAATTAATTATTTTGTCATGTTGATGTGTTGTGATTTCTTTCCGTGTTTCTTTGAATTAATGCTACTGACATAATTTTTAAAAAAATCTTTAGTTTTAGAATTGGTTAGCAGCTGCTTTAAGTTGAATGAAGTAATAGGTCTTAATTAATTTACTCGTACAATCCCATTATTATCAGAGGGTCACTGACATATATAAGAAACTCATTTTATTCATTCTTTCTAATCAATTTTGTTTAGTTTCTCTTTTTTTCTTAATATTTTAAATTGCAAAGGAGGCTGTCAACAGTTGCCTTTACAATTGTACCGAATTAATATATTTTCTGGATTGTTAGATGAGAGAAACACGATTAAATGGTAGGATCTGTAGCAATGCCCTGCTGTTGGCTGGAGAATGTATAGTTTTCTTCAGTCACAAGGTGATCCGAAAGACACTGTCTGTTTCTCTTCCTACACTGAGTTACGTCGTTATCCATAAACTACTGAACTGCTTTTGCGACACCTGCAGCATCATTTCTTAGTTCTTGGCTAATGTTCCTAAAACTGTGTGCCGGACCGAGACACGAACTCGGGTCCTTTGCCTTTCGCGGGCGAGTGATCTACCAACTGAGCTACCCAAGCACGACTCACGCCCCATTCTCACAGCATTACTTCTGCCAGTACGTCGTCCCCTACCTTCCAAACTTTACAGAAGCTCTCCTGCGAATCTTGCAGAAGTAGCACTCCTGAAAGAAAGGATATTGCAGAGACATGGCTTAGCCACAGCCTGGAGGATGTTTCCAGGATGAGATTTTCACTCTGCAGCTAAGTGTGTGCTGATATGAAACTTCCTAGCAGATTAAAACCGTGTGCCGGACCGAGACTCGCTGCAGTGTGAAAATCTCATTCTGAGTGTTCCTTCTTATTCTCGAATAGCTGCACGTTCTACGAGAAAACATACTTCCTTTTGTGTAGTTCAGTATTAATACAGTATTACACTTGGGTAGCCATTTATAAATAGTGTCCTCCGTTATTTTCATATTCAAAACTTAGAAGGAGAAAATTGTACACCAGTAAATGTTTGGCAAAGAACAGAGGTAAGTTGGTGTCTTACAGTTATTTATCATCGACCTTTATATAAATAACATTTGTTAAATCCTAACCGTTAAGAGTAGTGGGAGCACATAACGCGACAGGTAATCATACATCTGCGCAGATGAACCAAGGGTCCCCCATGGGCGTCTCCTCAACGATCGTTGGTGCTTATCTCCTCTCCAGCAAATACCTAGTTAGTGCATTCATGCTGAGTGCTGTTCATTGGCAGCGAAAGATGGACTTTGCACGCTAATACCGCTATGGCACGTCCACTGCGTGGTGACCACTGGCCTTTTCGGATAAATCAAGTTTCATGTTCCCTCCCCATGAACCATGGTCCTTGCCGTTGGTGGGGAGGCTTGCGTGCCTCAGCGATACAAATACCTATACCTTATGTGCTACCACAATGTGGGGGGGGGGGGGGGGGTGTCTGTTGAGAGGCCAGATAAACATGTGGTTCCTCAAGAGGGGCAGCAGCCTTTTCAGTAGTTGAGCGGCAACAGTCTGGATGATTGACTGACCTGGCCTTGTAACATTAAGCAAAACGGCCTAGCTGTGCCGGTACTCCGCTACTGCGAACGGCTAAAAGCTAGCGGAAACTACAGCAGTAATTTTTCCCGAGGGCATGCAGCTTTAGTGTATGAGCATGGAGAGCTGCATAAAACCAGTCTCTGGACTAAAGACCACCACAACAACAGACAGACGGCCGATGACGTGTACGGCGTGAAACGTCTGAAAGCAAACACTCTGCAACAATCGTCGGAAGGGTCCACGGGGAGAGAGAGAGCGTTATGGCCTGCGAAATGTTTTCGTGGCACTCCCTGAGTGAATGCACAGTGCATCAACACGCATATGGATCTATCCTTGGGGAATACGTCCAACATTACATGCACTTAGTTTGTCCGCAGCACGACAGCACCTACGTGGAGAACAATGCAATGTGTCACACGGTTCGCAGTGTACGTGCGTTGTTCGAAGAGCATCGGGATGACTATGCCATGCTTCCATGGCCACGAAACTCCCCGGACTTAGAACCCAACAGCGAATCTGTTAGACGACCTAGACCGGGCTGCTGGCGCCATCGATCCTCAACCAAGATACATAGCAAAGCTGGTCGCGGCTTTGGTGTCGGCATGGCTCCAAGTTCCTGTCGGTACCTTCCACTGACTCTCTTCCTGCACGTATCGCAGCGGTGCGCGCTGCCAAAGCTGATTACTCAGGCTTTTGACAGTTAGTCTATTAATGTGACTGGGCAGTGTACATTTGTACCGTCGTCATCAAGTAACTAGCGCACGAACACCGCTGTGCCCTCAAATTCAACACTGGGAGTACAACTGTGATACATCTACATCTATATTTATCCTCCGCAAACCATCTTACTGCGTGTAACTGACGGTCCTTTGTTGATCAGCGTCCATTCCCCCTTTCCCTGTGGGTGGGCTCGAATATCTCTGATTTTATCTTCATGGTATTTCCCGAGAAAACGTTACATTGCCTGATTCTTCAACCAACGGACGCTCTCGAAAATTTTACAGTAAACGACATTGTGATGCAGCGCCTCTCTCTTGCAGCGTCTGCCGCTGGAGTTGACGTAGCATCTCCGTCACACTTTCGAGGCTTACTACACTAATGGCCATTAAAATTGCTACACCACGAAGATGACGTGCTGCAGACGCGAAATTTAACCGACAGGAAGAAGATCCTGTGATATGCAAATGATTAGCTTTTCAGAGCATTCACGCAAGGCTGGTGCCGGTGGCGCCACCTACAACATGCTGACATGAGGAAAGTTTAAAACAGATTTTTCATACACAAACAGCAGTTGACCGGCGTTACCTGGTAAACCGTTGTTGTGATACCTCATGTAACGTACCATCACGTTTCAGACTTTGGTAAAGGTCGGATTGTAGCATATCGCGATTGCGGTTTATCGTATCGCGACATTGCTTCTCACGTTGATCGAGATCCAATGACTGTTAGCAGAATATGGAATCGGTGGGCTCAGGAGGGTAATACGGAACGCCGTGCTGGATCCCAACGCCTCGAGATGACAGGCGTATTATCCGCATGGCTATAACGGATCGTGCAGCCATGTCTCGATCCCTGAGTCAACAGATGGCGACGTTTACAAGACAACAACCATCTGCATGAACAGTTCGACGACGTTTGCATCAGCATGGACTATCAGTTCGGAGACCATGGCTGCGGATACCCCTGACGCTGCATCACAGACAGAAGCGCCTGCGATGGTGTACTCAACGACGCACCTGGGTGCACGAAAGGTAAGACGTCATTTTTTCGGATGAATCCAGGTTCTGTTTACAGTATCATGATGGTAGAACCCGGGTTTGGCGACATCGCAGTGAACGCAAATTGGGAGCATGTATTCGTCATCGCCATACAGGCGTATCACCTGGCGTGATGGTATGCGGTGCCATTGCTTACACGTCTCGGTCACCTTTTGTTCGCATTGACGGCACTGTGGCTCTACCCTTCATTCGATCCCTGCGAAACCCTACATTTCAGCAGGATAATACACGACCGCATGTTGCAGGTCCTGTACGGGCCTTTCTGGATACAGAAAATGTGCGACTGCTGTCCTTGCCAGCACATTCTCCAGATCTCTCACCAATTGAAAACGTCTGGTTAATGGTGGCCGAGTAACTGGCTCGTCACAGTACGCCAGTCACTACTCTTTATGAACTATGGTATGGTGTTGAAGCTGCATAGGCAGCTGTACCTGTACACGTCATCCAAGCTCTGTTTAACTCGATGCCCAAGCGTACCATGGCCGTTATTACGGCGAGAAATGTTTGTTCTCTGTACTGATTTCTCGGGATATATGCACCCAAATAGCGTGAAAATGTAATCACATGTCAGTTCTAGTATAATATATTTGTCCAATGAATACCCGTTTATCATCTGCATTTCTTCTCGATGTGGCAATTTTAATGGCCAGTAGTGTAAATGAACCTGTAACGACATGTGCTGGTCTTACTGCGATCTTATCTGTTTCGTCTATCAGTCAAGTACTAACACTCAGTATTCAAGTGATGATCGGAAAAATGTTTTATAAGCTACTTTTGTTGCTGATGGACTACATTTGCGGAGGTTTCTTCTAATAATTCTCAGTCTAGCATCTCAGTTAGTTTTATGTCATCGTTCCACTTTATATCGCTCCACACTTATACCTGTAGATATTTCATAGAAACGCTTGCTTCGAGTGATTGTTCTGCAATTGTGTAGTGATACATTGCAGGGTCTTTCTGTCCATGTGTTAGCAATACATTTGATTTTGTTCAAAGCAGATTGCCATTCCTTGCAACAAAAATCGATTCTCTGCACGTCTTACTACATTTCGCTAAAGTCTTCTAGCGTTGCTCTCAAACAACATCATCCAATAAACCTTCACAGATCTTCCAACATTAACTACTATAAAACGTACATATATTGCGTAAACTTATCTTCTTGTAACAGTCTCGCTGGGCATGCCTGAAGTTATTATTAAGTCTGTAGAATTCTCTCCATTCATAAAGACATGTTGGAAATGCTTGTATCCAGTCACATAGTTGGTCGGATTTTCCGTACGCTCGTATTTTGTTCAAATGACGGCATTTATTGCAGCAGTGATCTAGCGATAGCGTCTTCAGTTAGCAATCAGAATGTCCTCGGTCCCGGGCTGAACTCCACCACCGCTTAAATTATGAACAAAAATTATCGTTATTGGCAGCCGAAAACTTCTGGCAGAAGAAGTCTTCCTTATTCATCCAAGGGCCATGTCAAAGTGAGTGGCGGAACGAACAAGGTTCGGGGCATTCTCTTGCCCTTGGTGTAAAAAAATACGCCTCGTAGGTGGAAGAATCAGCAGTGATCAATGGCGTGAGAATGCAGAAGACAATGAAAGCCACTGCATTAAGAACATAATGTGTATTCACGGGACATGTGGCCTGTAATTGAAAAAAAATTCAAGATGATCTCTCTTTTGGCGAAAGATTCATTCGGAGTCTGGGAGCGGATTGCAAAGGAGATGGAACCATGAGAAGAAGATTCAATAACAAATCAAAGGATAGCGCTTCACGAGTCGGGACGTGGGATATCAGACCTTTAAACGTGGCAGTGAAGCTAGGAAATCGGAAAAGGGAAATGCTAATGCTCAATCTAGATATAGTAGGGGTTACTGAAGTGAAATGGAGAGACAACTATTTATGATTAGACGGATATAGGGTGATATCAACAGCAGCAGAAAGTGTTGTAATGGGATTAAGAATCGTAATGAATAGAAATGTAGGGCAGACAGTGTGTTACTGTACACATTCAGTGATAGGGATTTTCTCATCAGAATCGACAGCAAAGCAACATCAACAACGACAGTTCAAGTATGCATGTCAACATCGTAAGCTGAAGATAATAAGATAGAGAAAGTTAATGAGGATACTGAAAGGGAGATGAAAATCTTATAGTCATGGTAGGGGAAGCAGCAAAAGAAAGGGTTACCGGAGAATATGGTTTGGTACTAGGAATGAGAGAGGTGAAAGGCTAACTGAGTTCTGCAATAAATTTAATCTATTTTTAAACCTCATTGTGAAACCTTCAGCTGTCCTCTGTGAAAAATAAAGGACAGCTGAGAGTTTCACCATGAATTTTTACAATTATTTGCCTGCTGAATACCCTCACCTGCAAACATACGTAAAATTCAGCTAGTAATATACTGTGAACACCTGCCCTGTCTACTGAGTGAAATTTATATGTTTGGCTTTCGTTTAATACGATTTAATGTTGTACCAGTCGTTGATGTTAGTGGCTATATTATTGAACAATAACTACTTTCCATTCAGCTATGATAGGACGCAGCAGTACACCAGAAAAAATAAATACTTTAATAAACAATGTGTGCAAGAGCACCTGATATATTCCAGTACGTATTAGAACAATTGGTACACTCTGATATGTATTTCGATGAGGATTTTTAATCTATTGTTTATCGTTATTTTTTTGTTACAACTGCAGTATTCTTTACGAATATTAATATTCAATACAACTGGCATTACAGAATCAAAGGTATTCAGGCACCACGAATGGTTTTAAACTCTCAAAAACTGGTCTATTCGACGAATGATTAATCCAAGTAAAAATCACTGTGGCACCACGAATGGTTTTAAACTCTCAAAAACTGGTCTATTCGACGAATGATTAATCCAAGTAAAAATCACTGTAACAGCTACGCGCTATTAATAATTTATTGCAACATCTACAGTACTTCCTGTCACTTCAAAATTCCGTAAAATTCTTAAAGTGAATTTACTTTACTAGTATCTACACGAGTTTGGATCATCACTTCGTGAGTCATTAATCCCTATTCTCACTATACGAAAAACTTGAAATTAAATTTCTATAAACTCTGCGTCTTATTAAACCGAATGTCTCACTCCAGAAAAATGATTACTTTTCATACTATAATATTAAGTAGCATGAATATTTCGTAGAAATGCTCTGCTTCCGTGAATGAAAAATCTTTGCCTTTCCTTTATATCCACCATGTTAATAGTATATTTCGCTGCTTCAGTTTATTTATAGCAATAATATCTCTGAACTCTGAGTACACATCACAAAAATGAGATAATTTAATTTATTTCCTGCTTCCTTATTCCCAATTGACTGTTGTAGAAAAAAATTTTCTGGTCTTTCTCAAGATATTTGATATCCTACAGGCAAGTCCGTTAGGCATAATTAAAGAAGTTTCACAGATGTCTTTGTAGTGTGTCACTTTACTACGAATCCACTTGAAAGATATCACGCTAACTTAAAAGACATATGGGCTGTAATAAGAAATACTGATTTGGGATTTTGGAGATTTATAAGGTCAAATCTTTTGTGTGTACTTTATTTTGGTCAATTAAGTTCAGCATTTTACATATTTTACAATAGGTAGGGACAGAGTTCCATCAAATCAGTTCAATTCCGTCTAATGGAATCAAAACAAGAACAATAACAAAGCAAAAACTCTAAGTGTCCCCACCACTTTACACTAAACTTAAGACAGTTCGTAAACAAAGCTAAGCCACTTCAGGCATTGACAGACAGCGAATCCCACTACGGAACTCAAAGTTAAAAACGGTCACATGCCACGGAAGTACATCACAAATAAATGCAGTTTCCTAGCATGTTTCCAAATTTCAAGAAAAATTCCTATCACAGAAAGGGAAAATCACCGCTACACCACCATTCAACGTTTTCTGCAGTCTTTCATCACAAAATTTTATGGTATAATCATTGCTAGGGATTTATATCAAACACAATAACCACTCACACACCTCAAGCCGTCACATTGCTCGAGTAATCCCAAACCACCAACAGCCATTAGATCGAAAGAATGTTTACACCTAGTTTCCTTGGAGTGGGCCAGCATACCCACTAGCCTTGCTACGCAGGAAACAAATGGGATCCCCCTTCCGACGAAATCCACAATAACAATCAAAGCTCCAAAAACATGAAAAATTAATAGTAACTGCAAAAGCTAAATTTTTTGTACCAGTCTACATATTCCCGTCAGCGCTTAAAAAGATCTTTCAAGCTATGGCATGGGCTATCACGTAAAAATATTCCCGATTATAAATAAAAGAAACCTGTTCTTTGAATCAGAGAAAATTTACATGGGCAAATTCGTGTCTAGTGTGCTAACCGTAACATTATAGCTGCCAGATCGCAGCTCCAGCAGATGACCTCTGGACTCAGCAGTTGCTACCTCACATGCTCTCTGCTTATCTGCGACGGTTTTTTAGAAATCGTCGTATTGGATTTCTCATAGATTTCAGTACAAATGTATAAAAAATTTTGAATTAATTTCCTTAATAATTTACGATTACTTACGTAACTTTTTTGACATGTGGAAGCGACAACTAGACCAAAAGCGCATGACAAGCGCGTTTACACAAACCAGTAATAGCGAATACACTGTTCAAGAATTACAAGAGGATGAGCTATACTTGGAAAAGGCCGAAAGCGATGGCAAGATACAGTTAGATTACATCATGATCAGGCAGAGATTCCGAAATCAGATATTAGATTGTGAAGAGTACGCAGGAGTAGATAATGGCAAAGGTCCCGAGTTCGAGTCTCGATCCGGCACACAGTTTTAATGCGGCAGGAAGTTTCATATTAGCGCACACTCCACTGCAGAGTGAAAATCTCTTACGAGTAGAAAAATGTTCACGGAAATTCAGGAATACCGAAATACATGTCACTCAGGTATGAAATAAGTAGTAAGTGCAGGGAAGCAAGGTGAAATGGCTGCATGAAAAATGTAAAGAAACCATAAAAGAAATGGCTCTCGGAAGGACTGACTCAGCATATAAAAAACTCAAAACAGTCTTCGCTGAAGTTAAAAGCCAGGATGGTAACATTAAGGGTTCACTGGGAACTCCACTGTTAAATGCAGAGGAGAGAGCAGGTATGTGGAAAGAGTAGACTGAAGGCCTCTATGAGGGGGAAGATTTATCTGATGTGATAGAAAAAGAAACAGGAGTCGATTTAGAGGACATACGGGAACCAGTAATAGAATCAGAATTTAAGTGACATGTTGAAGACTTAAGATCAAATAAGGCAGAAGGTATAGATAAAACTCCACCAGAATTAATAAAATCATTGTGTAAGATGGCAGCAAAGTGTGTAGAACGTATCACTCTGGCGACATACCATCTGATTGTAGAGAAATATCCACACAATTCCGAAGCCGGCAAAAGCTGACAAGTGCGGGAATTATTGGAGGATCAGCTTAACAGCTCATGCATCCAAGTTGCTGAGAAGAGTATTATACAAAAGAATAGAAAAGAAAATTTAGGATATGTTAGATGACGATCAATTTTGCTTTAGGAAAGGTAGAGCCATCAGATATTCAGTTCTCACGTTGCAGTTCACAATAAAAGTAACACTTAAGAAAAATCAAGATACCTTCACAGGATTTGTCGACATGGAAAAAGCAATTGAAAATGTCAAGCGGAGCTAGATGTTCGAAATTCTGAGCAGAATAGGCGTAAGCTACGGAAGGAGGCATATAATGTACAACATGTACAAGAACCAAGAGAGAATAAGGGTGAATGACCAACAACGAAATGCTGGGATTAAAAAGCCTCGAAGACAGAGATGCAGTCTTTGCCAATTACTGTTCAGTCTACACATCGAAGAAGCCGTAATGGAAATAAGAGAAAGGTTCAGGGGTGGAATTAAAACTCTTGGTGAAAGGATCTCAATGATAAGTTTCGCTGATGACCTTTGCTATCGTTAGTGACGTTGAGGAAGAAGCGCAGGATCTACTGAATGTAATGAATAGTCTGATGAGTGCAGACCTGGATTCAGAGTAAATCGAAGAAGGCGAAAGTAATGAGCAGTAGCAGGAATGAGAATAGCGACGAACTTAATATTGGGATTGATGGTCACGAAGTAGATGCAGTTAAGGAATTCAACTACCTAGGCAGCTTTTAATCCAAGACGGACGGAGCAAGGAGGACATCAAAAGCCGACTAACAGTGGTTAAAGGATATTCCTGGCGAAGAGAAGCCTACTAGTATCAAACATAGATCATCACTTGAGAAAGAACTTGGAAGCGCTACTCTGAGATGAAGTAGCTCGTAAGAACAATCAGAAGACTGATATCTAAGAAAAGAAGAACTAGTATTTTTACTAATGTTAATTCCTGCAGAGAAAATTTTCTCTGTGCAGAAACTTCGTAATACGCTAGCATAAAACATGTTTTGTCCACTTGTCTCAGTATCTTTAGTTTTTACGTAGGTCATTGCGTTTTATATTTTGTAACGGGCCCAGACAAATGTCTTGCCTGTATCATATTACCTACTAAAATGGTCTTCGCTTGAAACCAATGAACAATATGATTCGGTAGTTCGGGCTGACAGAATTTCGTACACGGAAAGGCGACAACACGTCGCCAGGAGAGACAAGTTGTCTTGTTTTATAATTTTACAAGCAATGTATCGTGTAGATGTATTTATGTTGGTTTCACGTGTTACTGTCATTAAAATAATATTTTTCATCGCTTTATGGTAAAGTTCCTTTCCTGCATTAATAAAAGGACACATACTTACAAACTTAATTTTCACAGTTTTTATTGAATATATGCTATTCTCAATTTTAGATGTTATTTTATAATGTCTGTCAAATGCCCTGTTGCTATAATTGACCGTGAAGAAGAACGACATCTATTACCAAGGAGTGGTGCCTCTTCTGTATAGCTTTACAGAGAGCATTTACGTCTGTGAGTTGACGGATGTCGGTCTGACAACAGACGAAATGTCAATGGGAAAGCCATACGACTTCTATCGCACACAGCAGTTCCCACCGTAGGCTGCGAAGCAGGTCTGGCCAAACAAAGTGATTGAATTCAATAGAATACATAGTTCGTTCAGTGACGGATGTATTTGCCCAATGTCAGCTTGTCACGCCAGTGTTGATATCAAACTGAAATAGGATAAAAAGTGGTGCAAAGAAACATGTCAAATGTTAGCTATAATGGAGAATGTTTCAATAAAACGTTCTGCAATTTGCTGTCGCTTAACAATGTACTTTGTTTGTTCACTGAATATCGTTGTTTGTATTCATTCCTTTCCTGTTACCTTCCTCTGGTGAGCCTGAATGTTAACATTCGTTAACAGAGCACAGTTCAATATTAATTATGTTTCTTTCCTGTGCTGAAAGCCATCAGTTTAGAGAGTAAACACTGTAGAAACGTGGAATGTTTTTAAAGAAAGTGTTTTATATTAGGAAGTGACATGAAGTTCAATAAAAATGAACTGCGACAGGGTCACCAGTTGTACGGAGGGGAGGGGGGTGGTGTATACGTCTGATGTAGGGTGTGGGTGATTTATAGGATTTTTTTTTTTTTTTGTAATAATGTGAAAAATCTAGCCTGCGAAGCCAGACGAAAGGAAGTATTTTCAAAAACATATATTCATTTTCTGGTTATAAAGTCAGTAATTCTTTCTTTTTCCTAACGTCACGTTCATCGACTACGAAGCCTCTGTCGCCTCCATCAAACTGAATGCGTCCAATGACGACGGTAAGTTTAACACGTCGAATCAATCACGTCGTGGAAGGTGAACCTCAGTGAACCTCCTCATGCCTACCTTATCACTCCACTTGCTTTTGAACATTCTTCTTTAGCATCACACTTCAAATATTTCGATTTTCTTTTGTTCCAGTTTTCCCACAGTCCGTGTCTCACTTTCTCTATCTGTTCATCTTCAGCTTGCGACGTCAGCATGTATACCCGAACTATCGTTGACGGTGTTGGTCTGCTGTCGATTCTGATTAGAACAACCCGGTCATTGAACTGTTCACAGTAAGACACCCTCTGCCCTACCTTCCTAGTCATAACGAATCCTACACCTGTTATACCATTTTCTGCTGCTGTTGATATTACCCGATACCCATCTGACCAGAAATCCTTGTCTTCCTTCCACTTCACTTCACTGACCCCTACTATTCCGGAATCTTTTGCCAATGGAGAGATCATCATGACACTTCTTCAATTACAGGCCACATATCCTGTGGATACACGTTACGTGTCTATAATGCAGTGGTTTCCATTGCCTTCTGCATCCTCATGTCGTTGATCATTGTTGATTCTTCCGCCTTTAGGGGCAATTTCCCACCCCTAGGACAAGAGAGTGCCCTGAACCTCTGTCCGCTCCTCCGCCCTCTTTGAGAAGGCCGTTGGCAGAATGAGGCTGACTTCTTATGCCGGAAGTCTTCGGCCGCCAATGCTGATTATTTATCAAAATTTAGGTGGTGGCGGGGATCGAACCCGGGACCGAAGGCGTTTTCAGTATGAATCAAAGACGCTACCCCTAGACCACGGGTACTTACCTGCGACATGTTACAAACACCAAATCAGGAACTTATTATTCAGTCTCGCCTGAATGTTTCGGGAATTCAGTTTTTGAATCTCTGCATATTAATCTAATTTTTAGACACAGTTTTCGTCAGGGTCTATGGTAGAGTTCCGCAGAACGTGTCGATAGTCCGTTTTTCTGAGTAGTAGAGTTTTCCACGGTCTTTAGTATGGATGGGAATTGTTGCGTGCGGATGCGTGTGGAGTTGGTGACACTTTGCTCTCAGCTTCAGACTGTGATGGCTTCAGTTACACACTTTGAAGCTGACGTAGATGGTCATCACTGTTGTGGATCGACCATGGTGATCCCACGGACGTCCAGCACTTCTGAATCCGCCGAT
This sequence comes from Schistocerca americana, assembly GCF_021461395.2. Classification (NCBI taxonomy): domain Eukaryota; kingdom Metazoa; phylum Arthropoda; class Insecta; order Orthoptera; family Acrididae; genus Schistocerca; species Schistocerca americana. The sequence continues at coordinate 990,164,166 of NC_060119.1, forward strand.
CGGCCCGCACCAGTGTTTAGCCCATTGACCAGCCCACCTGGGACCGAAGAAATCTTGATTTCTAATGAAGACGTTATCCCTAGACCAGGCTTCATATATAGCCCTAAGTCGTAACAACATTTTTAATAATAAAAATAATTTATTCGTTTCTTTTGAGTCATCAGTCTTCTGACAGGTTTGATGTGGCCCGCCACGGATTCCTCTCCTGTGCCAACATCTTCATTCGTTGTAGCATTTGCAACCTATGTCCCCACTCATATGCTGGATGTATTCCAGTCTCTGTTTTCCTCTACAGTTTTTATCCTCTACAACTCCCTCTAGTACCATGGACGCTATTCCATAATGTCTTAACAGATGTCCTACGATTCTGTCCCTTCCTCCTGTCGGTGTTTCCGATATATCCCTTTCCTCGCCGATTTTACGGAGAACCACCACATTCCTTATTTTATGTCCACATAATTTTGATAATTTTTCTGTGGCATCGCATCTCAGACTTTCGATTCTCTTCTTTTCTGGTTTCCCCACGGTCTTTGTTTCGTAACTATACAATGCTGTGTCCCGCACTTCCATTCTCAGAAATGTGTTCCTCATTTTTGTATCTATGTTTGACACTAGTAGACTTCTCTTGGCCTGAAATGACTGTTTGCCCTGTGCTAATCTACGTTTTATGTCGTCCTTGCTCCGAGCGTATGGGTAGCAGGATTGCTTAATTTCATCTACTTCATGATCACCAATTATTATGTTAAGTTTCTCGCTGTTCTCATTTCTGCTATTTCATATTACTTCCGTCTTTCTTCTCAGTCCACATTCCGTAATCAATAGATTGTTCATTCCATCCAGCAAATCCTGTAATTCTTTTTCACTTTCACTGTGGGTAGCAGTGCCACTGCGAGTTTTAAGGGGCTCCGGAACGCCCTATACTTGCAATGTTAAAATAACGCTTATAAATTACAACTTTCCTCACAAAGTATTTGAGGTAGGAAGTTGAACTTTTTACAGATTATTTATTGGAATATGGGCTACAACTTAACACAGGGATTTCACAAAATTTTAGTTCAGTTACTAAAGATGATTTTTTTTTTCAATTGTAATGAAAATTCACAACATTTTTTTGCAATTTTTTATTTATATATTCAAAAATATACAGTTTTTTGGAAAAAGGCTGTGTTAAATTATGCAGAAGGTACTGTGTAACATTTACTGAAAATTTGAAACAAATATGTTTGGAAGATCCTTAGAAAACATGTAATTAGTATGAGAAAATAAAAGTTTTGGGAATCGAGCGACAAAGATTGGATTAACTTTTTAGTGCATTCCAGGTCCATAGGATGGATTATCTTCATCCTCTGCAAACTCCTCCTCCAGTTTCCTCTTGTTCCTCCTCCTGTTTACTCTTGCTTGTATTTCTAGACTCTTTACAGCCCCGTCTGCAGCCCGAAGGCGTTCCTTGTCTAAAGCAAGCATCGCTCGTACCATGTTAGAACCTATCTTCATTCGCATTTTCTTCAGTTGCAGTTACTGCAACACTGTTCCAAAAGGTGGTCATGTATGAACACTTATCACATTTCAGTTGTATTTCACTAGCAAGTCCTACGTGCTTTATTATGGAGAGTTCCGGACCAACTTCACTACAATGAATACATCTTAAACAGTTTGAAAAAATTCCTTTGAGAACCGACATATCAAATATTTCATTCACATCCGATTCGCCCATAAAACATTCATAGTTTTTACTCATTGAACCAAGCTTCTTCTGTGAAGTATTTTCTTTCCCACTTTGACTGCTAAGGGCAGGTGTACTTGAGAGGTTAGGTTCACTCACTTGGTTATCGTCTTTATTGTTTACAGTAATAACACTTCTCCTTTTCTTAAAAGCCTTCAGAGGATTTTTAATAACTTTACTTTTACTCATTATTATACTTCAACAAAACAGAGACTCAAGAAACAGAATTAATTACGAATATTTTCGAGATAACGACAGAGTAAATAAACATGAAACAATCGACAATCACACCAGCGACATATATTGAACCATCACAGGTTAGCCACAACACATACTTTATCTCACATCACTAAAATGTACCTGATGAACACGGACGTTAATAATAACACCATTTGACAGCAGTTTAACAGCGCCACAGTGGGTCACGCCCATGTAGAACACATTTCAAAAAAAATTTAAAAATAGTTGTAGTCTTCGGAATTGAATAAATTATATATCTATTAAAAGGTAATAGTCTGCAGATTCAGAAAACGCAAAAAAGTAAAAATTGAACTTTTCATGATTTTGAGCCTTTCCGGAGCCTCTTAACATTCATATCCTTTAAACCTCGAATTTTAACGCCACAGTTACCCTTTCTTTTACTACCGTAATTGCTTTTTTGATGTATAGATTGACCAGTAAGGGAGAAATACTACATCCCGTCTTACACCCTTCCTAATCAGAGCATTTCGTTCTTCTTCTCACGCTCTTATTGTTCCCTCTCGTTCCTTGGACTTATTGTAAATTATCCTCCTTCCCTACAGATTATCTCTATTTTTCTTGGAATTTCGAACATTTTCCCCTATTTGACATTGTCCAGCATTTTTTCCAAGTCGACAAAACCTATGAAAGTGTCCTGCCTTTTCTTCAGTCTTCCTTCCGTTGTCAGCCGCAACGTCAGAATTCCCTGTGTAGTGTCTTTACCTTTCCTGAAGCCAAACTAATCGTCATCTACTTAGTTCATGTAATTTAACAAATATTTAACACATGTTATTAATGTTGGTATAATTATATTTCAAAGAACCCATAGGATACAGAAGCTAAAGGTGTGAAATTGTTTGTTTTCCTTTTCTTATAAATAGCGATGAAATCCTTTGTTACTCTCTCTCCGAGTTCTTGCTTCTTATGTGTTTGTGTGTCGCTCTGGGGAGCACTGATGTCTATTACTGTATTGCAAAAGTTCTGATCTGTGTAAATACATTCAAAAGGGGGAGAATGTTGGATTTTATTTGACAAAGTTTCAACCTGCTGGACAGGTAATTAATGTTTTCAAGGAGAACTAATTCATTTAAAACTGTTTTGTTGTCTTTTATAGACAGTGACTTCGTTAACTGAAAGTATTCAGTAATATTACCTGGCAAATATATGCCACTCAGTACATGCGCAGTTCACTAATTGCGTTAGATAGTCGATTGTTGCGCTTTTGTGATATCTCTGGCCAGCATTGTTTCCGACGATAATGAGACTTTAAAAATGAACTAAAACTATTTTTAAATTTCTTAATAGATAGAAGTGACTACATGAGACACCAGTGATTCTATAATGGCGTTGACTCTCAAACATCGATATGGCTAGGACGTTAGTTAATTATTGCGTCGTCTCCTGTACTAGATTATCCAAAAATTTACACGCTCCTGAGAAATAAGGTCACAAGTTGACAAAACGTGAGCAAGACTTCACACACGCAGCACGGAAGGGGACGCCATATCGCACTAGTTTCCTATATGCGGTCTCCTTTACAGATGAACCACAATCTCCTAAAGATCTCCCAATAAAGCAAAGACGACCATTCGCCTTACATCCTCGTTCCATATCATATCGCTTTGTGACGTTACGCCCAGAAACTTTGTCTAGTTCATCAAATATCCTCCTACAGTCCTTCAACGACACCTTCCCGTACACCGTAGCATCATCAACAAATAGCTGCAGTTTGCTGCTCACGCTGTCCGCCATATCATTTCTGCATATGGAAAACAATAGCGGCCAAACCTGGGGCAAGCCTCTCTTGAACACTCAACGTCGAAAACAACGTATTAGGTCCTTATGAAGATTTAGTCACTCGCGTTTACCTTCGTTAACAACCTGAGTCGTGCTTTGTTATATCTGCTGATAGAGCAACTGCCTGCGAAAGCAAACGTCCCATGTTCGAGTCTCGGTCCGGCACAGTTTTAATCTTCCGGGAACTTTTATTTGAGCGCACAATCCTCTGCAGGGTGAAAAATTCATTCTTGAAATTCACCCCCCCCCACCACCTAAAATTAAGAAATATCTGTGCTATAACATTTCTTTTAGGAGTTCCAGTCTCGCAAGTTTCGCCCGAGAACTTCTGTGAAGTTTGGAAGGTAGGCGATGTACTGGCAGAAGTAAATCTGTGAGGACGGGTAGTGAGTCGTGCTTGGTTAGCTCAATCGACACGATAGCTCAGCGTGTTCGGTCACCGGATTTGATTTGAACAGGGGTGTGGGAGTAGAGTCTGTAGAAATTTCGGAAATTTGTTTTAAGATCTTATGGGACCAAACTGCTCAAGTCATCGATCTCTAAGCCTACACACTACTTAATGTAACTTAAACTAACTTACGCTATGGACAAAACTCACACCCATGCCCGAGGGAGGAGTCGAACCTCGGACGGCTCGGACGAGGGGCTGGCTCTGAGCACTATGCGACTCAACTTCTGAGGTCATCAGTCGCCTAGAACTTAGAACTAATTAAACCTAACTAACCTAAGGACATCACACACATCCATGCCCGAGGCAGGATTCGAACCTGCGACCGTAGCGGTCACGCGGTTCCAGACTGAAGCGCCTTTAACCGCACGGCCACACCGGCCGGCTCGGACGAGGGGGGCCGCGCGGACCGTGACAGGACGACTGGAACCGCGCGGTTTCCCGCGCGGCAAAGTCGGTAGCGCACTTGTCTGCGAAAGGGAAAAGTCCTGAGTTCCAGTATCCGTTCAATATGCAGTTTTAATCTGCCGGGAACGTTCATATAACAGAAGAGGCTCTTCGTCGTCACCGTTCTTTAAGATAATATTACGCTTGCCTTTTTCCATACTGCTGGTATTCTGATCTGTAGGGGGCCTCCATTGACGAGTAGAGAGAAATAAGTAGTACTGTGCGCAAGAGGAAGGTCTGAACTTCGGAAGGAATGCCATATGGAGGTGGCGAATTGTTTCCTTTTAATCTCAGTATTTCTTTTCGAATATCCTCCTGCGAAAAAGGACACTCTCCTCGGTCTTTTACATATATATCTCTGCTTTTGTTACGAAGTCCCCCATATTCGGCGTTTTCAGTCTCTGAAATGTCCTCTAGGAGCAGCGTATCAACTAATAACTGAGCTGATTTTGCCAGTTCTCGGTCATACTTTTACCCTCAGTCTTAAAAGTTGACAACGTAGTCGGTGAATTTACTTTTTGACACAGAATTTTGTTACGCAAGTCCAAAAAAGCAGGAAATAAGCTTACCGAACATAAATTAGTCACTCCAGCGCGGACGCGGAGATGAATCCTCAAGCCCTTACAGATGACGCAGCCATCGAGTCACGTGCTCAACCACACACCCACTGCCTCTGCGTTACCATAAAGCAGTAGGGATTAGTGAGACATTTATGTATCAAGCAGACATTGTAAGTAAACATAGGTAAATGCAAGGATGTGGCAGTGAGGCAAACAGTGGCAATTGTGTTTGGCAGTGGCCATGGCCATGAGGTGTGCGAAGTTGCTAGATTTCTTGGTGTTCCGTGGCGGAATGTTCGGTGTGTATACGAGCAGTGGTGTAACACACGTGACCATGAAAAACGGAAATTGTGGTCGGAAAAACTGTCGGGGACCTGAGACAAGTTTCGCAGCATATGAATCAAAATTGTTTCCGAACACTACAGCAACTGCCGCAGGCAATGAATGTTTATCTCCACTTGTTAGCGAGAGAATATAGCGACGGGAACTGCATGTGACGAACGTGTGAATTGGTCAGCTCGCCACTACTCACGAAGGCGCATAAAAAAGCAGTAAAGTCAATAAGGGCTTGAAGAATGTGTGACTGTCTTTCTGCACAACCTTCCGCCCTATTACATCTCGGCTGGCCTATAAAATCCACTAACTTGAACATCATAGAAAATCTTTCGAGTATGTCTGAGTAGAGGGTAAGCTCGCTGAGATTACACAGAAAATCTTCCTCTCACTGAGACTAACAGTTGGAACGAAAAGGATCGGATCTGCAAGTCGTGGACCATCTGCTCGCAAATCTCTTCTCTTCTCAGTCCTTTTACACTGTTTATCATTTAAGTTAATTGATTTTCAGTAATTCAACTAGTGATTACGACATATCACGAACGTCATTCAACACCACATCATTCATAAAGGGTATAAAACTTCAGACCTAAAAAAAGGTCGGTTTTTCCCCGAGGGAATTAATATTATACACAAATGACTTAGTGAATAGGGACGGATTCTCTATGAGACTGCTAGCAGATGCTTCCTTTGTACCCAAAGAAATCACAACTCCAGAAAACCGTAGCGAAATGTCGAAGGAAATAAAGGGACTGGCCGTATGTAGGTTTCTCATATTCCAAGTATTTTTGTACTTCGCGCTAGGAGATTATTGTCATTTCGTTGTTGTATTTCTGAGTCTACTCGAAAATGCTTATGCCTTACCATTTTTGGCGCTGCCCAGCTTTCTCGTTTAATTGCTGTATTTGCGTCATATGTGACTTCCATACTACGTAATCCGCTTGACCCGATCGGTACTACCTATGTAAATATGAAATACACCGCACGAAACGACGGAAAGTGAATTTAAATCTTAGTAGCAGGGAAGTATATCTGCACATCAGTGAAGACATCTTGGAATCACTTCTATGATAGTAGAGGAGCTATAGAGGGTAAAAATAGTAGGGGAAGACCGAGATTGGAATATGTCCATCAAATAATTGAGGACATTGAGATATGTGTTACTTTGAGATGAAGAAGTTCAGACAAGTGCAGAAGTAGTGGCGGCCTGCATCAAACCAGTCACATGCCTGATGACACAAAAGAAGTCAGCGTCGTACAAGTTACATAATCATTAAGTTTATTTCCTGTATTAAAAAACAGCGCCTCTAACGACAGCGTTGAAACAGTGGCACAATACCCTTTAATAATTTATGTTGACGTAGGTCACGATTGAGATGGCGCTGTAATAGAAGCCTTGGCTGTTACTTTGAATTAAGGCAACAGCGTCTAGCTCTTGTGACAATGGCGGCAAGCAAACTGCCAGGGAGTGGAAGCCGTAAATGGAATCGTTCTGGTGAACTTCCGCAAGGTAATTTGTTCTCTGTGAATGTCTTCTGTGGAAAATTCCTGGAACCGTAACCCTGACGAGTTTATTTTAGTGAAATAAAGCTGAAATAGAAGGGGAAGGGGGGAGGTTGGACGCATCGCCGCACATTCATTAAACATGTAATTTACTGTAAGAGACTCGTTATAACACTCTGCGAATAATTATATTAAATCAATTTAATCCACAACATCATTTTCTGTTAACTCGGCCTTCAAGAAAAGTCTGCCAGTCTTATAATCAGAGATTTAGCTGCAACAGAAAGTAGGTCACAGCTCTTCATAATGAGCTAAAGCCGAAGGCGCAATGTGAAAGAGTAGCAGTCCCTAGGCCGCACTGCCAGTATTTTATTCCTTCGCATTATACACACTGTGAAAGCTAGAAGAATTCATTTTGCAAGGCGGCAGCCAATGACTTTCGCGTCTCATTCAAAACACAAATAATATTCTCCCCCTATTGTTATTCTTACCATGAGTAGTAGCAAGTTTTCTCCTCTTTTGTCATTCTTACAGAACGAATGCAACTTTTCAAAAACACATTGTTAATTATCACATCATGAACTGTTCCTAATATCATAGCGTGTAATATACACCTAAGCTATTGTACTACAGATATTTTCCGATTCGTTGAAGAGGTTAAAACATAATTTCGGCATGTAAAGTACTTAAAATACCAGGCATATTTACGAAGAAGCTAAACGTGCAAGTTTTTTATACACTGAAATAGAGAAGAAATTGTTGTCTGTGTTTTAAATTAATCTGTACTATTTTTTAACAGGCCGTGTCGTGTTGAGAATATGAGTATCGTAGCATAAAGCTTGTGATTTAGACTTAAAATTCCCTCACGTCTTTGATTGATTTCGCTTTAATATTTAGCGTTTTCCCCATTTTAGGATATCCCTCACTCTCTTTCTTAAAAGTTGTCATAACACCGGGTCACGAAAGCTGACAACGACTGGTAGAACGATATACTGACCGCATACCGTCCTTCTCCGCATCTAGTGACACCGTCGGCTTAGGATGACACGGTGGTCGGTCGGCACCGTTGGACCTTCCAGGGCCTGTTCGGACGGAGCTTTTACTTTTGTCGTAACGTCATATGGCTGCCATGTCACTAAACTGCCATTTACAGATACACAGGCAAACTTATTAACGTACGTTAGGAAAGTAACCTTAAATCTTCCAGTTGTCGGTATCTTCAGTTACATGAGGTACTTTTCGCAGTTACATTATGTTTCTACATAACCGTTGCTAACAAGAATCACAGAGATGGGCATGTACCAGCCATCTTTCACTCCAAACGTGGTATACGTGTCATAAGGATAGTTATTTACTCGGTTTGTCTAGTGTGGAAGAAGAATGATAAAATAAATCTCAGATAGTTTCTCGGTAGTCGGTTACCAGACTATAATGATTTCGTTGTTCTTCTACGCAGCCTTGACCCTAGAACTAGGTTTTGTTTCACTGAATTTATATTCCTATAATTGCTGATTTGACTCGAGCTCTCTGATACCTTCCTGAAAGATACAAGATAAGCGATCGCATCGGGAATGAGGTTTTCTTTGTTCAGTCATTGTTTGTGTCAGTCTTCCAAGAAGAGGTCGGGTCCGCCAGATCTAGTCCGACGGTTGTGACTAACTATTGCCAGTGCGATCCCATTATTATTTTGGAGTAGGCCTCTGATTGAGTTACCTTGCGATTTATTTGTGATTTCATAAAACCAAATTATCATTGTCATTAGTTTAGAGTATAAAATGGCCACAGAAAATCTTTCATAAGAGAAATTTAAAGAATTTTATGTGATGTTGAGAATGAAATAGACGATTGTCGTGCGGAAGCAGCCATCGAAATAAAGAGTGGTGATGACGATAACAGTGAAAGAAGTAGCGGTGAAGAGTAAAATCTTCAGCCTTCTGCCAGCACCGATGCCCCTACTGTTGTTGATTCAAGTATAACACCTGTAACTGACTCAGGCCAGTTGCCCATGCGCTTTTTAGTAAAGGCGGGAACGGAGCAGCTAAATGGAGAAAGACTTGTTTCTCACAACGCGTTCAAACAACACATCATAATATATTTGCCATGCATTTTCCTGGAAGTATTCGGGCTGCGATGAACGTACATTCACCGTTAGAGTCATGGCGTTTATTATTTTGCAATCCATTGGTTGATCTAATTCTTGAATAAACCAATTTCTATATTTAATATATAAGTGATCCTAATATGGCTAGACCTTGCAGTTTTGATGAACTGAAGACATTATTTGGCCTGCCTTACTTATCCGGAACATTGCATAGCGGTGGAATAAACACTGATGACTTTTTGAACACAAACGGGAGAGGAATAGAAATCTTTATAGGAAGTATGTCAATGAAAAGGTTTAGATCTTCGATTGGTTGCATCAGATTTGACTACATCCATAATACGAGGGACAAAAGAAACGCAGAAGATAATCTTGCTGCTACAAGATCCACTATTGATACATTTGTGTCCAGCTGCAGTGCATATTTCATCCCATCAGAAAACGTTATTTTGGACGAAATGCTCATTTCACGCAGAGGCAGGTGCTGATTCAGGATGTATATCGCAAAGAAACCTTCCATGTATGAGATTTGTTCTAAATCGTACTATGTAAAGCATTTGGGAGTGTACGCAGGTGCACAGCCACAAAGACCATACAGAGTCAGAAATAAGGCAGATGATGTCGTTTTGCATCTTGTAGACCAAGTAAAAGGGATGACTGTCACCCTCATAGTGCCATCGTCTCCTGTTTGCTCCTCTACTGTACGCAGTACGCAGTGGTGTAGAATGTGTTGACGACCGTCGTGACCGAACGGTTCTATGCGCTTCAGTCCGGAACCACGCTGCTGCTACGGTCGCTGGTTCGAATCCTGCCTCGGGCATGGATGTGTGTGATGTCCTTAGGTTAGTTAGGTTTAAGTAGTTCTAAGTCTAGGGGACTGATGACCTCAGATGTTAAGTCCCATAGTCTTCTTCTTTCGTTTCACCGTCTTTGGGGCACGATAGATCAATCATTTCTTTGTGCGTTGTTCTTTTCTTAGGGCATAGTATTTCTTCATTGTTTCTGATCTTCTTTTCCTCTCTTCTTCCGAGATGAATGGAGGAGGAGGATATTAGTGTTTAACGTCCCGTCGAGAACGAGGTCATTAGAGACGGAGCGCAAGCTCGGGTGGGGGAAGGATGGGGAAGGAAATCGGCCGTGCACTTTCAAAGTAACCATCCCGGCATTTGCCTGAAGCGATTTAGGGAAATCACGGAAAACCTAAATCAGGATGGCCGGAGACGGGATTGAACCGTCGTCCTCCCGAATGCGAGTCCAGTGTGCTAACCACTGCGCCACCTCGCTCGGTGCCGAGATGAACGGTTTGGGCTTTTGTGTAGATTTGTCTTGGGACCTTATGTTTCCATCTTTAGTAATTAATTTAGCTGTTCGATCAATAAGTAAATTTTCTGAAACCTTTAATTCTACTATGTCTTTCTCAGTCTCTTTAAACCAGTTGGGTTTCGTTTTGCGGTTACGGAGAAAGTCAAAGATTTGTTTAGTTAATCTGTTGGAATTAATTCTGAGAAGATGACCATAAAAATTTATTCTCCTTCTTTGCGTAGTATCTGAAAGTTTTTCAATTTTCTTGTAGAGAGTTTCATTTTAGATGTATATAATCTTATTGTCTGAAAATTTGGGCCCTATGATTTTACTTAAAATTTTTCTTTCCTTGAGCTCAAGTTTCTCCATTTGGCCTCTGAAATTCATGTTTAGTGTTTCTGCTGCATACAGTGCTTCTGGCTTAATCACTGTCTTGTAATGTGTAATTTTGGACCCCCATGAAAGAGAGTTTCCGTTGTATATATTTTTTGTTAGTTGGAAGGCCAATTCAAGTTAATTTTTTTCTGGATTCCATTGCTTTCCTTTCCCCAGCATTCCAACTAATCTATTCTCCGAGATATTTGAATTATTTTACTATTTCAATCTTCGGTTCTTAAATTTTGAGGTATTTACATGAGTGTGTGATGTTCGTCAGTATCTTAGTTTTTTCAAAGGACATGTGAAGACCTATTTTAGCTGCTTGTTTTTTAGTTGAAGGATTTGCTCCCGTGCTTCTTCCATTGTTTCAGCAAACAGGGCCATATCATCTTCAAAAGCAATGAAATTTACTTTAAGGTTCTTCTTTTTGTAACCCAGTCTTATACCACTGTTAATATTTGTGTTCCTTCCTCTGACTGCTTTCTCAAGCGCTCAATTGAACAGCAAAGGTGAGAGCCCATACCCCTCTCGTACTCCTGTTTTTAATTCAAAGGGTTCCGATAACTCGCCCATAAATTTAACTTTCGAAAATGTATTTGTAAGGGTCGCTTTTATAATATTACTTGTTTTCTTATCCGAACCCATTTCTTCCAGGACTGATAATGGAGTCATTTGATTTTTTAGCCATTTGATTTTTTTCCTTAAGCGCAGTAAGCCTGTCACCTCTGACCACGTGAAATAATCTCATACCGCGAAGCCAACTGTTCTGTACTTCACTGTTAGGACTTCACCTTATGGCAGGTAGGTTTCTATAGGCACTAAACAAATCCAAACCCTTCCATCGGATTGCCACAGGACGGAGTGTGAGTCATCACTCCAAATCCTCTCATGCACTGGCTAGCGACATCGCTCTTCACACCACTTCAAGTGTCGCTTTGTATTGACCACAGAAATGGATGGATGATGATGAGCTGCTCGACCATTACACACAATTACTTTTAAGCCACTATGCACTGTCATTCAACTAGCTGGGGTGTTGTTAGCACATTGGAACTCACGAGTGACTCCTTCCACTGATTTCATGCGATTCTTTACAAACACCATCCCCATTGCTGGACGCTCCCTGTCCAGTACATGAGATCTGCTAGTTTTGGTTTAGCTGTGGCTGTTCCTTCGTGATTCCACTTCACAGTCGCATCACATACAGTCGACATGGGCAGCATTCGAATGGGTTAAACGTCCTTGATCGATCTGTTACTTACGTGACATCCAATGGGCAGTCCACGATCAGTTCTTGTGACTGACCCATTCTGCTGCTACTGCCTCTCCAGTGACACTGTGCAATACTACTCGCCTTCTTCTATGCTGTCCGTCCCGATAGCTGAGTGGTCAGCGCGGCGGTCTGTCACGTCAAGGGGCCCGGGTTTGATTCCCGGCTGTGTGGGAGATTTTCTCCGCTCAGGGACTGGGTGTTGTGTTATCCTTATTATCATTTCATAATCATCAGTGGAAGGCAAGGGAAAACCACCACTGGAATCACTTCCCTAGATGCTCATGCGGTGGACATCTCTGACGAGGCTTACCCCATAACAAGACCTGCCGTAAGGCAGAACACAAGGTAAGTCTTCTGTGATGGCGGATCCCCCTCTCACGAGAGACATCTATTGTTGAATTCCGCGTCAGAGACAGAGTGGCGTCTACCGCTATTTTTATTAGACAGTACACACACCCTTCAAGTAATTGCGAGCTAGACATTTCCATTACCTTACTCCACTCATTTAGTTTGAAGCTACAGTGTGTCACAAGTCATCTTGTTCTAAGTCTACGTCTACATACATACTCTACAATCCTCCATACGTTGCGTGGCGGAGGGTACCTCGTACCACAACTAGCATCTTCTCTCCTTGTTCGACTCCCAAACAGAGCGAGGGAAAAATGACTGCCTATATGCCTCTGTACGAGCCCTAATCTCTCTTATCTTATCTTTGTGGTCTTTCCGCGAAATATAAGTTGGCGGCAGTAAAATTGTACTGCAGTCAGCCTAAAATGCTGGTTCTCTACATTTCCTCAGTAGCGATTCACGAAAAGAACGCCTCCTTTCCTCCAGAGACTCCCACCCGAGTTCCTGAAACATTTCCGTAACACTCGCGTGATGATGAAACCTACCAGTAACAAATCTAGCAGCCCGCCTCTGAATAGCTTCTATGTCCTCCCTCAATCCTACCTGACAGGCATCCCAAACGATCGAGCAGTACTGAAGAATAGGTCGTATTAGTGTTTTATAAGCGGTCTCCTTTACAGGTGAACCACATCTTCCCAAAATTCTACCAATGAACCGAAGACAACTATCTGCCTTCCCCACAACTACCATTACATGCTTGTCCCACTTCATATTGCTCTGAAATGTTACGCCCAAATGTTTAATTGACGTGAATGTGTCAAGCGCTGCACTACTAACGAAGTATTCAAACATTATAGGATTCATTTTCCTATTCATTTGCATTAATTTACATTTATCTATATTTAGAGTTAGCTGCCATTCTTTACACCAATCACAAATCCTGTCCAAGTCATCTTGTATCCTCCTAGATTCACTCAACGATGACACCTTCCCGTACACCACAGCATCATCAGCAAACAGCCACACATTGCTAACCACCCTATCCAAAAGATCATTTATGTGAATAGAAAACAACAGCTGACCTACCACACTTCCCTGGGGCACTCCAGATGATACCCTCACCTCCGATGAACACTCACCATCGAGGACAACGTACTGCGATCTATTGCTTAAGAAGTCTTCGAGCCACTCACATATTTGGGAACCAATGAAATATGCCCGTACCTTAGTTAGGAGTCTGCAGTGGGGCACCGATTCAAACGCTTAAAAAAATGGTTCAAATGGTTCTGACTACTATGGCACTTAACATCTGAGGTCATCAGTCCCCTAGAACTTAGAACTACATAAACCTAACTAACCTAAGTACATCACACACACCCATGCCCGAGGCAGGATTCGAACCTGCGACCGTAGCAGTCGCGTGGTTCCAGACTGGAGCGCTTACAACCGCTCGGCCACAGCGCACGGCTCTTCTCCGGCACATTTTCTACTTGTGAGAAAGATTTTCTACATTGATCCATGCTAGTAACACACATTAATTTGCTGACGAGCTAGCTTTATCTCTATAAGAAAAGTGATATTCATTTCAATATAGGAAGGAGATTAATTTTTATTTCAGGACATAATTTCACTTAGAAATTCCCTTTTTATCTCTGTACGTTTAAACTGTGTTAGGTTCCTTTGTCACCGGAACCTACTGCAAATATTCGAGACAGAAACTCTAAATTGCAAGTAAATGTTCAGATGTTATTGTTAGAATGGGATTTTGTAGTAAAAGTTCGGACGGCTTTCAGCCTCGCCGTTAAAATGTGCCTCATATGGCGACGACAAAACACAATAAAGTTTTACAGTATTGGGCGAAGTCAGAAGCAGAGTACGTCTTTGTGCTTTGTATAGAAAAAGAGAACAACGTGACGTGGAAGCCTGTGTTTAATTTCCATTGACTGCCTCTACAGCACACATACTGCAACCTGCAACGTTAAACTCTCTTATTTGTAGTCGCGGACAGTTTCATTTTGTCTGGCAAATGGAATCAAAGTTTTCAGCGAAAAATAGGGTTCGGAGATTGAGTGAAGCTGTGCACAATACAACAGCACTACGTCCAACACCTGGTTTCCAGCACTAACTACAATACACCTGCGACCGTTTTGGCCGCTGCTTTCATTCAGGCAGTATGTTTCCATCTCTATTGCCTTGAAACTCGTTCTGTAACTGTATCGGTGGACATTCATTTGATCTGAGTTGTTATTATACTCTAATGAAAATTTACATCATCCAATAATGCGAAAATATAGCATATATACGAACATAGAACGAGTTTGCAGTGGTATGTGCTTTCACTAGCGGTCGGCCAGTGCTGACCTCTTTAGTCCAAGCATTCTCTGACGTTCTAATGTAAATGTGTAAAAATTATTATCTGAATACAAAAAAAAAGTATTTGCGTACGGGAAATTAAATTTTAAACCGAGTTTCTCTTTCATGAAACTCGATCCAAGATGGCGAACAAAAAAAACTCAAAAATGTGACGTTCAGGCATTTCTTAATGAAGTAAAACGATATAGTTCCGTACGTAAAAGGTTAAAGGAGGAAGTTGTAGGGCTTAATAACTACTATCGATTGCTATTTTAGAAACATCGATTGATTCGTTATGTTTCGAGATACATCGAAAAAAGTCGTCGAAGTCACTTTTCCATTATGCTCTAACTAATTTGAGCTCTCGCAAATGGAAGAATTCCTGCAAATACCTACCCAGCACAACACAAACTGACAAATCTCTATGTCTCAACTAAGATAAATTTCGAAAAATGACTTGGTTCTTATAATTATCTCCTACGATGAGTGTGTTTAACTGTTTAACAGAGCTAATGAATGTGGTCATTTACGTGAAGTTGCTAAAGTCGTAAGATATGACAGGGCGATTAAAGCTAGACTCTGCTGCGACTGTTTTCATATAAGTGTTCCCTTGAAGTTCTTGCAGGGCACTACAAAACGCATTCAAGAAAGTTACAGTTGGATGATTGTTTATGTCAGAATATAACGATCCGACATTTCTCTGCTCTAATTGTAGTTGTGGTAAACTTTTGTCGTCTTTTACTTACAAGGGGAGAAATTCAGATTCGATTCATACTGCGCATAATAAAAGCTCATGGCCAGAGGTGTAATGTGGCAAAGCACCAAGATGCACTTCTCAGCCGTTGTCGAGAAAATCGACAGTTAAAGAAACCGTTGCGATGAAATAACCTCTACGGTTTATAATTTTCTATAGCGTTGTGGTGCAGCGGTAAGCGCTCGGGTTCGTAATCCGAAGGTTTCCGGTTCGAATCTCGCGCCATGCAAACCTTTTTTTTTTTTTTAGTATTTGTTTTTTGTAATTCATATATATATATATATATATATATATATATATATATATATATATATATATATAATTCCCGGCAATCAGTTACAACAATTATGCGTATAATAAGTTGTTGAAAGTCGTTTGTCGTGGAAAAACTGGCGACTTCGAACATCATTATGTTTTCCGCAGACAAAGTTGTATTTCACAAATGTTGTTAATTGTCTTCATAATGTTAACCACGTATAGTTAACGGAAGACGTAGAAACGATATTCCGAAACGAATACGTATAGCGTAAGTCAAACGTTCGAATTAGAATAGAAACCCCACGAACACAAATTTTCTGTGGCAGGTATGAAATATAAACTCCGTTACTCGCTCGTTACACTTGAAGGACAGATGTTGAATGGGCCGAAACGAGCCGCCGCATAACAGCGTAGTTGCCTGCTACCTTCGAAAGAAGGTAGATGCGGTCCCTAGCGCAACTTATAATATCGTCGAAATCAGTGCGGACGGGAGAGCTTTGGTACACCCTGTTAAACAAACGGAAAAATGGAGGCGGTACAATTGGAGAGCGATCCGCCTTCACCAACATGCATAAGCAATACATATATATATATATATGTATTTGAATTACTAAAAACTAATAATAAAAAAACAGTTGCATGGCGCAGGATTCGATCCGGCGACCTTCAGATTACAAACCTGAGCGCTTACCGCTGCGTCAGGACGCTCTGGAAAATTATTAATCGTAGAGAGTATTTCACCGCAACGGTTTCTTTTAACTGTCGATTTTCTCGACAACGGCTGAGAAGTGCAACTTGGTGCTTTGCCACATTACACCTCTGGCCATGAGCTTTTATTATGCGCAGTATGAATCGAATCTGAATTTCACAATTGGCGGCCTCCCCTTGTTAGAGCCGCTGGTCGCGCCTGCGGGACTGCGTGACCTTGCCGTACCTTTGAATGACCGTCCTAGCGTCTCGCTATGAGATTGCGAACAACAATAGATTTACACGTTGAGATATGTTTAGCTTTAAATTCAACACTCTTACAACATTAGCAGAGTGTAAGCTCTTGTGAATGATATTCTGACTATTGTAACGTTTTGTGAAAACTTCGGAGGTCGTTCTATTGAGAAATAAGTCAATCGCTTCACTTCCACTCCTTGCATATCGTTTTGATATTTAATGCTTCGGAATAAAGCACAGTGCCTATATCCGCCAATGAGTCAGGATGTAATATTAACTCACCTATCGACATTCCCATCAGGAAATTAACAGTTTTGCTTTCTAATTTTAGTCACCAGTCCTGAAGGAACTAATTTTGAAAATAAGTTTGTACCTCAAATTTAAAACTGTTAATGATTTTATCTCTAAATAAAGGTATTTTCACCTTTCAGTACCACCATGAAACTCACAAGATCTTTAACAACTTCATTTTAGCAATGACATAGAAAGCTTTTCAGACAAATATCAAGTCATTTATCCTTTCCAGACTGAATTTACTTTAGTCTTGAGAAATTTAGCAAATGAATTTAATCACGTACTGTTACAATGAGACCCATCAAAGTGCCTGTCTTCACTGAACCATAGAAACGTATTAATAAATGCAATGACCTCTCCACTTAGTAATTAGAAACTGCGATAGGATTTAAACAAAGTAACTATAAGGTACTTGAAATAAAAAGGTAGCATTTTTAATTAACTTTTGACGTGTTAATCCACAACCACTATCGTCACACTTATTGTTAACCATAGTCTGGTTTTCCTTTGCATGACGAACAGCGAAATAACATGTCATTAGTTTGCCTTGCGAGAAGCAGTGCAATTAGAAATTTGTTGCAGAATTGCTTCTACCGTCCCTTCATGTTTCTTAAAGTTTATACAGACCAAGTACATCACGGTGTCAACCTTCTGGAAACATACTTGAAGTACAGTAGTGTAATCATCGGAACACTGTAATTATGCCTGGAAATATCTTTCATCCACGGGTATAATTTGCCAGTGGTAACTTATTGTTACATTTACAGTTATCATTTCCCAACACAATTCGCACCAAAGTCGTCAAAAAACATTCAAATATTCAAGAGCGCATCATTAGGAGACCACGCCCAGCCACTGCTTAGTGGTTACTGCTCTCGTTGCAGTCTCTCTCCCGTTTCCCTCATTCCAATGAAGGGGTATTCCAGACACTGAAGACGACAACGCCACCTGCCAGCCCTTATAGCGACGCTATCCTCTGCGTCTAGCTGCAGCGCATTGCTCCCACATAAAAGCCGTTCCAAATACAGAAACATTTCAGGGAAAAACGTGCCTGGTCACCTAGTTTCTTTATATGAGTACTACAGTTTTCAGTACAATAAAGTTTGCTTCCTCGGGAAGAGTTCAGACTTTACCAATATGACTGATATAAATACTTCAGTGTGTGTGACAAAATACAATGTTCAACTGCCAATCACCACGTACTTTTTCAGTAATTCTGGAACATCTCCTTCCCCATCTGTACACTGAAATAATCGTAATGGAATTATTAAATGTAAATGTGACGCTGTCGCGCTACAAGAAGAACCGTTTAACGCCAAACCAAGTCACTAGTGGAAAACGGGAACACAATGGAAAACAGAATCCATAGTAGATAACACTTTTTATAGGAAGGGTAAAAAGAATTGATACTATCATGGATCTATCTCCGGATCATATTGGAAGGGAGTCTTATTATGTGTCCGCCATATAAACGAGTGAACAAACTTTATTGTTACAAAGAAGCTACTTTAACCATTTTATTAATAACTTTGGTCATCATGGGGTTTGCATAATGTTAGCAAATATTGGTGGTGGTCAGAACTTCGGATGATTTCCATCTGGTCGTCATTATTTCGTTTGCCTCTGCATTTTAGTTATAAAAACAGGTTCGAGTAATAATATGGTATAAATGTTCAAGGCAGTGTTTACTTGAATTACATCTTCGTGCGTGAGAGGCCGTGAGCGATATATAAAGCTATTCACTGACGTATTGTCCCCATATACGAAGACATCATCAGAAATAAATCGTAACCGCCGATTAATCTTGTAGTCGTCGGTTTCTCAGACGATGCCTGCCGCAGGTGGTTAGGAAACGTCAGTGAATAGTTTTGAACATCGACAATGGCTTCTTAGCCTGGAAGCTCAAACTGAAGTGAAGACAGCATCAAGATATTAATTCAGCTCGTAAAACTGCATCAAAAATCTATTCGGTGTAATTTTAAGTTAATTTTTGTCGCTATCGGATTGTCGGCTTCGACTAAGGGAGCTTTACATAGAGAACACGCTTCGTTACGAAATAAACCTGGCCATGTGCCTAATTGTTCAGTTGAAAAATGTAAAATGTCACTTTGAATTAATAAAAGTACCAGTCAAATTACTTTTGTCCCTTTAGCACGTAACACTTCCCTAGCAATGCCTAAACTCATCCACTCTGGTGATAACAGCTACGGTTTTTTACAAAAATGGTTAAAGGCTCTGAGCACTATGGGACTTAACATCTGAAGTCATCAGTCCCCTAGAACTACTTAAACCTAACTAACCTAAGGACATAACACACATCCATGCCCGAGGCAGGATTCGAACCTGCGGCCGTAGCAGTCGCACGGTTCCAGACTGAGGGCCTAGAACCGATAAGCCACCGCGACCGGCTATAGTTTTTTCACATTATCACTGTACTGACCATTGCTACGTTGCGTTTCCACTTTAGTGAAACAAGTAATCACTGACCACGGAAGTGATTTCATTTACGTTCTACTAATCAAACTTTCTTCTCGAAAATTACTCATTCACGAACATGATACTGTTTCAACCTAAATTTCATAACTAATCCTCCTTGACTTTCCGCGAAATAACTGAATTACTCATACAATTTTCTCCTGCGAACCGACATAACGCACGTAACTGCCAGTTATGCTTTCTAGAAAATCCTTCGTACTTGTTCATCAGCGACGCGATTGTGCGCAACAGCTCCCTGCGGAAGCCCGCTATCGACTGCCCTCGCACGCCAAGACAGCTAGTGACCACCACCGCTGGGGCATCAGTGCCTTTATACTCGTGCAGCAAGACAATGCTCTTTCAGCGACGAGGTGAGCACGGCTTAGAAACTTCCAGAAACCAGCGATAAGTAAAGAGTACAATATAGACACGATACAACATCAAAGATAGCAGTATTCTTTACAAGTTCTGACGTGAGTGATGTATTCCAGAAAAATTGCATCGTTCGGGGAGTAACAGTAATGTTACACAGGTAGATAATTTTTCTTTTTCGGCCCCTAGCCTGACTGTGCGTAAATGAGAGTAGTAGATTCCTGACAGTTCGTAGCGCTGTTGCCACCTTTCAACTGCGAAGCGCTAACGGCTGCAGGAGAAAACAGTAGCCGTCTACAGAGCTGTGACCACAACCACCTGTAACCATAGAGATGTTTATTAAATCATTTTACGTTATTAGTTGAGGAAGGCACGTCAAGTTGCCATGCTCAGTACACTACAACTGTCAGGGTTCAAATTACGACGACTCAGATTTTGCAAACTCTGCTTTACCAGCTGCCTGTAAATTCGAGCTGACCAGCCTGTGGTGCCATCTGTCGACCGTTCTCCAAACCTGTTGGATTACATATACATTCCGAATCATTTTTCATGGAAATATTAAAAATGCAGTGCAGCCATTTATGTTGAAAACAACAGTTAATGGTATTAATACTTATTTTGCAGTTGCAAAACGGCAGTGTGGAATGAAGTTGACTAGCATGGAATGCAAATGAAATGCATGAAGCTGTGTGCCACACATGTTGCTGAATAGGCAACATTTGGGCTGATACTCGTGAAGAGTATGCCAGAACTACAGTTCCAGCAGAGGCAAAGCATTTATGCAAACACAGACTGGCTCACTACGTAGCTGCAGAGACTACCAACATCTTTTTCCGTATCAAGTGCTACAGTAGTGATGAGGAACTGTTATACATCTGTTATTCCTCATTCAGGTTTGTAAATCGACTAGCCAGTGACTATACATTTCTATAAAAGGATTACAGTGTTTTCAAATGAGTTTTTGATGTATTTTCTGTTCATGTGTAATATTTAAACCCGAACTAGAAGCTGTTCCCATGTACTTAATTATGGTCAGCAGCTACTATTGCTTCTGTATTTAATAACCAGCAGAATAGAAAAGTTTCTCTCATTTAAAATGAGAGTGGTTCTAGGCGCTTCAGTCCGGAGCTGCGCTGCTGCTGCGGTCTCAGGTTCGAATCCTGCCTCGGTCATGGATGTGTGTGATGTCTTTAGGTTAGTTAGGTTTAAGTAGTTTTAGGTCTAGGGTATTGATGACTTCAGATGTTAAGTCCCATAGTGCTCAGAGCCGTTTTTTGAAAATAGAAAAATGTGTCGCATTATCCTTGGTGACTGGTACAGTGAGATAAAAATACAGTTGAGACTCAGCCAAGCCCTGGCACCACTGTTAGGGCGTCTAGAGTGCTGGGGTCGCGGTGTGTTCAGCAGGTTGAGCGTAGAGTTAGGGTGAGTGGCTCACCGCATTCCTGGAGGCATCAGTGGTACAGCGAAGTGTCTAATAACAATTATTGGCTGAGCACTTTTTACAAAGGTGTAACTGTCTTCAAAGCTGCAGTTGGCGGCAGGGTACGAGCGCACGTGCCCCGAAGGAGTGCTGACGTCTCCTAAGTGAGTCGTGACAGCACTGCCGCAGGTTAGGTGCCAGCGCCGCGTACTGTACGGGCGTCAGTGGCGGGGCGCAGAAGGCACTGCCTGTCCAGACATTCTACGATGTCACACTACAGCTATATCTCACGCAGGATACAGTGGCCGATGCGCAAGTGATCAGTCTTCGTCCAAAGCGCTGAGCGAGTTCATTCTTTTGTTTGTTAAATGGAGGCCGATCAATGTTTTCAGCCTTTCGGCAGGTCAGCGATGTCAGAATCGCGGCGCGTAACCTGCAATCTTTCTCAAACGTTTTTACTGAAACTATTCGGTACAAAGATACCGTTTTTGCTTCACTTATAGCTTTATCTGTAGGGTTCATGATGACGTGCACATCACATCGTTAATGTTTATAGTTATTGTGATATTTGCTTGAAAGCAAGACACTGCGCGAAATTCGTAAAGTCTGCAATGAAAACTATAGGTCCCTATGATTTGTTGACAGATGTGAAAATTACGGAACTATCAGTCTAATAAGTCACAACTGCAAAATACTAAGGCGAATTCTTTACAGACGAATGGAAAAACTTAGAAGCCGACCTCGGAGAAGATCAGATTGGATTCCGTAGAAATGTTGGAACACGTGAGGCAATACTGACCCTGCGACTGAACTTAGAAGAAAGATTAAGGAAAGGCAAACCTACGTTTCTAGCATTTGTAGACTTAGAGAAAGCTTTTGACAATATTGACTGGAATACTCTCTTCCAAATTCTGAAGGTGGCAGGGATAAAATACAGGGAGGGAAAGGTTATTTACAATTTGTACAGAAAGCAAATGGCAGTTATAAGAGCAGTGGTTGGGAAGGCAGTGATACAGGGTTGTAGCCTCTCTGCGATGTTATCCAATCTGTATATTGAGCAAGCACTAAAGGAAACAAAAGAAAAGTTCGGAGTAAGAGTTAAAATCCATGGAGAAGAAATAAAAACTTTATGGTTCGCCGATGACATTGTAATTCTGTCAGAGACAGCAAAGGACTTGGAAGAGCACTTGAACGAAATTGACAGTGTCCTGAAAGGAGGGTATAAGATGAACATCAACGAAAGCTAAACGACTATAATGGAATGTAGTCGAATTAAGTCGGATGATGCTGAGGGAGTTAGATTTGGAAAAGAGACACTTAAAGTAGTAAAGCAGTTTGCTATTTGGGGAGCAAAGTAACTAATGAAGGTCGAAGTAGAGAGGATATAAAATGTAGACTGGCATGGTAAGGAAAGCGAAGAAGAAAAATTTGTTAACATCGAGTATAGATTTAAATGTCAGGAAGTCGTTTCTGAAAGTAAATGTATTGAGTGTAGCCATGTATGGAAGTGAAACATGGATGATAAATAGTTTGGACAAGAAGAGAATAGAAGCTTTCGAAATGTGTTGCTACAGAAGAATGCTGAAGATAAGATGGGTAGATCACATAACTAATGAGGAGGTATTGAATAGTATTGGGGAGAAGAGGAGTTTGTGGCACAAGTTGACTAGAAGAAGGGATCGGTTGGTAGGGCATGTTCTGAGGCGTCAAGGGATCACCGATTCAGTATTGGAGGGCAATGTGGAGAGTAAAAACCGTAGAGGGCCAAGAGATGAATACACTAAACAGATTCAGAAGGACGTAGGTTGCAGTAGGTACTGGGAGATGAAGAAGCTTCCACAGGATAGAGCAGCATGGACAGCTGGATCAAACCAGTCTCTGGACTGAAGACCACAAGAACAACATCATGATTTTGCCTTTGGTGCATATTACATAAAATATTGTTGCATATTAAATTTATTTGTTATATTGTATTTTTCTTTAGACCTGGATAGAGCTATCTATCCGTCATCAATCTTGAGAAAATTGATGTAGCACTCTCATTTGCGATCGCGCCGCGCCAGCGATAAGACTGGAGTGAAATATCCACAACATTCGTTGTGGTCTACCGCAGGGAAGCGTCTTTTCAATATCTTTACCAACGACCAGCCATTGACCCCAGGCACAAGGAGATTCTAATATGCAGATGACCTAGCCCTTGCTACACGTAGCTCATGCTTTGAAAGAGTGGAAAGAAACCTGACAACCGCACTTAGAACACTGTCAAGCTACTACAATCGGAACCAACTCAGACCAAACCCTTCGAAGACACAAGTGTGTGCCTTTCATTTAAGGAACAGGGAAGCTAATCGTGAGCTACATATTGCATGGTCAGGCATCCAACTCCAGCATCATCACCCATCTAAATACTTGGGAGTCACTCTCGACAGAACTCTGACGTTCAAAACTCACTGCAAGAACACCTAAATGAAAATCTCCGCTCGAAACAACCTAATTCGCAAACTAGCGGGGACACAGTGGGGGACACATCCACAAACTATTCGCAGTTCTGCAATGGCACTGTGCTTTTCCACTGCTGAAAATGCTTCTCCAGTCTGGTACAGGTCATCTCATGCCAGACAAGTAGACATTGCTCTCAATGAAACCTGCAAGTTGATCACAGGTTGCTTAAGACCTACCCCAACTGATAAGCTCTACTGCCTGGCTGGAATAGCGCCATCATGGATAAGCAGAACAGTGGCTGCCAACAAAGAGAGACTGAAAGTGGAATAGGACAGTGCCCATCCACTGCACGGACATAGTCCACCACAGCAACGGCTGAGATCGCGAAAGAGCTTCCTGAGAACACCCGAGAAGCTCGCCATTTCACCAGAGAAGGCAAGGCTGGAGTTATGGAAGAAGTCGACGCCTCACTTGCAGACGCAAGAAGCTGAAGAACTACCACCTGGACACAACGAGAGCTGGCTGATGTGGAAATCTTTAAACAGATTACGATCAGGAGTTGGACGATCCAGAGACGACCTGAAGAGATTGGGCTTCATAACAGAAGATACGTCCTGTGATTGTGGACAAGAACAAACCACAAGCCACATGCTCCAGTGCCTTTTGTCCCCTACATCCTGCACGAAGATTGATCTCCTGCAAGCCACTCCAAGAGCCTTGGAGGTTGCAAAGTACTGGGCACATGTAATATAAATACAATTTTGTGTGTATATATTTACTGATGTGTGTTGGCAACTGTAATTTTGAATGCTTCTGATTCGAGAATAAATAAATAAACGCTTTCATATACTGACATGAGATTTTGGCGAACAATAGCACGAAAGGAATAAAGTATTTTATCATTCCGGAATTACGTAAAACTTGATTGTGTTATGTGATATTCCAACAACTGCAGACTTTTTCCGTGAAACAATATAATTTTTTATGGATTATCGATAGCGGGTGAAACGAGAAAAATGGGTTTCGGAACAACATATGTGAAGATATTACACTTTTTTACCAAAAAATGTGCTTTTTCATAAGCTCCTAACTTTTCCTCAGTTCCTCAATAAATCTCTGTTTTAGAATTCTGTCTTCAGATAGTGTAAACTCCGCTGTGATATTGTAAAAGTAGGAAATTTTGATACAAAAAACAGGAAAACGTGTAGGTTTTACTCAAAATTTGCCACTCACGATACTCCTCTGAAAGTTACAAATGACTGAGAGACTAGGCGAAAATAAATCGCTGCATTTTCGGTGGTATTTTTTTCGGAAGCACAGGTGGCAGTAGAGCTTCTTCAACGGTCACCATACAAGTGTGCGTGTAAAGGGACTCCACTTAATAGTTACAAAAAATGTGAGCATAGGCTTCAGTTTAGAACGGTTCTTCCCCTCCAGCACTGGGCATTTTCCCTTACAGCGCTCTGAGCGACCCGCTACTACTATCGCTCCCCCCACGCTTCCCCAGCTGCCTGCACAGCTAGCGGTCATGGTATTTTGCGCGCTCTCGAAGACACACCATCGAGTGCTCAGGTGGAGACTGCCGACTGTGGTCCAGGATGCCTGTTGTTTTTCACTACGCCTTGGTCACCCACCACATATCGACCAAGCCTCCAAGCAAATGCTCACTAGTTGGTCAGGAGGCTCTGCAGATGAGTCTCGCCTGGACGGTGCGAAGACGATAGCTTGTATATCTTCCACCATGAGGGGTATTCACTGTTTCCTGCAACGTAACAGTGAAAGTCGAGTCCACAAAGCGTCCAAATAATAACTTAGTTACATACAGTAATCGATGTTCTGGGTGAGAAACAGAAGCAAATGCGTGTTGTTGCTCTGCAATAATACGTAGTAATTTTTCGACACCCACATATAGTGGAATTAGCTGTCGATATTTAATTCTGGATCCCCTAGCGCTGCATAAACACAGTCATTCTTTAAATATGTAAACTGTGCTTTTCAGGAGATACTTCAAAATTCGGTCGCATGATAATGCTGTGACATGGAGCTATTCTCGCTATAGTGGCTACCTACAGTGTTATCAGTGACAGGGCCCGAAGATATGCATGACCTCACTACAAGCTGCAGTCTAAACGGTAATTCGTTTCGCTTTCTGCTAATGCTGCGCTCTCAGTTGAAGTTGGTTCTTTTCTAGGCAATAAAGCGTTAATTGGTTTTATTCCATTACCAACTGTAATAATTATTCGGTAAATGAAACATTTACAACATTGCCCTTCTACTTCTGAAAAACTAGAGGCATACTAAACTAATGACCTGACCATTTCCGTAGCGGATTTCGTAATTTCCATTGTGAATCACACATTAGAGAAGACGGGTCTGCAGAGAAGCTGTCATCAGTAATAGTTTATCACTGTTTCAGGGAAAAGTTTCTCTGCAGCTTACGTTGACGTACGATGCAAAAAAATTCATAAAATGAGTGTTAATATTACAGTCATTCGAAGGATGTTAATTTTGCATTCAAGGATAATACTGAACGCGGACGTGATCCTACTCAGAATTTATTCAGCTGACAAGGATATGAAAAGAGATGTGTGCAATTTTGGCAATGTTCCCAAATGAAAGGGATGTGCGAATTTCTACGCTGATTTGCGAGAACAAGGGGCGCTGTGCGACATTCCTTACGGTTGGGCGTGAGATAGAAAATAGTTAAGCGCGATCACCACAAATGAATTTCAGTTGTTTTAAAATGCCTGTATTCTGAGATAGGATCGTGGTCACTTATTACTTTTTCCTCACAACAGTCACATTCCGCAATATGAGCTTTGCCTTTATTATATGAAACAATGATGTGAAACATGGCCAGCAAGAGATATTAATAACGCAGGTTTGCGTAACGGGTAAGCAGAATGAATTAAGACAAGCTTCATTGGGTATTATTCACTGAACATACGTTAAATTGATTTCATTATCTTTTCAGGTCCTACGTATCCATCTCACTCTTGAGATCCTTGTATAAAATATGCAAGCGGATATGATGAGGATTGGAAATACGTCATAGAATCAAAACAAGAAAGAGTTCGTTTATGATAAATATCACGATTTATTTAAAATGCAAGTTGATTTTCTACACTCACACATATTGAGAAAACATTTACAGTGCAAATTACTCATGTTCTTCTGAGAGAGATGTGGCTCACCATCGGTCCTCTTTCGTGTTAATAAATTAAACACGGGGGC
The DNA here is from genome assembly GCF_021461395.2 of Schistocerca americana. NCBI lineage: Eukaryota > Metazoa > Arthropoda > Insecta > Orthoptera > Acrididae > Schistocerca > Schistocerca americana. The sequence goes on from NC_060119.1 coordinate 990,191,168, forward strand.
CCATAATGGACATAAAAATTGGGTACAGTGGGATCATTGTCTCATATAGGAGGTGACAGGGTGTGGGAGTAACAGAATAATCACATAATTCAACTACTTAAGTTCTTTGGGAGAAAACAGTCCTCTTTTACGTCTATAACCAATTACTACTAAAGCATTCAGAGAAAAAGTAGACGTGGCATTCTAGAGTAGCGAATGTGGGAGAGTGGTCGTAAAAACACGTTCGAATTTAGAGATCTGTCGACGAAAAGCAATCCCGCACGAATGCAGTTGTGCATTCTGCACTGAAATACACGTACTGTAAAGGGAATAACCGTATTAAGTAACAGCAAGTAACCTGACAAACTAGTATTGTACTTCATCCTGATCCTGCCTCGGGCATGGATTTGTGTGATATCCTTAGGTTAGTTAGGTTTAAGTAGTTCTAAGTTCTAGGAGACTGATGACCTAAGAAGTTAAATTCCATAGTGCTCAGAGCCATTTTTGAACTTCACCCTGCTTGGTCAAGTTGTGACAAAGAAAGTCGAAACCAAAAACCTCTAGACCATAAAAGCGGTACATCCTGGACAAGCATGACATAATTGCTGAAGGTACTTGTATATAACTCTCGGTTATTTTAACAAATTTTGACAAATTTGATTCTTCGAAAGTAATATAACCTTCAGATCGCAACAAGTCTATAGGGGACTCAGTTTCACCCAGGCAACAGGTGATGGTCTGACGGACAAAAGTTTCAGTTTCTAACATAGCGCCAGATCGTTTAAAATAGCTATAAATTCGACTGAATATGTACCAGAAGTCTTTCAAAAGAATACTTGATCAAATTAAAGTGCAAAAACTCATGAAAGTATGACCATTTCGTGATACAAGCACACCATACTGAATCACTGTGTGTACGCACAATCAGGTAAAAATAGATCATACGAGGAACTTCTAACACAGGACAGCTGAAACAAATAGATGAAACACCATTAAGTATTAAGACTACTCATTCTAGTACCTCGAATCCGTAACTGAAATGGACCGCTCAAGACAGCAAGATAAGGTACTTAGGAATTCGGCGACAGAGTAACGCTATATCGCGTGGCCGTTCGCGTCCTCTGCCTGTTGACGGAAGTGTGGGAGAAAAGTTACCATTATAGTGGTGTGGCTAACCCTTTTCTGTGAGACGCTGAACGATAGTTTCACTTTCGATACTTGACCGAAACTCTCTGCTGGACCTATCTACCGGGTTAAGTAGCCTGATCTCATCCCCAACATTATAAACTTTGCCTGCCAAAGTTTTAAAGTGAAAGCAGACATTCAGCAGTTCGTGATATCAGTCGCAGGAAAAGTAGGAAAATGTAGGAATTATATAAAAAGAAGAATGAATATTTTGGCTCGTCTTTTCTCCAGTGCATCTTTATCGACTCACCTAAGTAACGTGCGGTGATAACTCCCCAGTGCGTTCTTTCTTGGATGCTACATATTTATGATTTTTCCAAAACGACTCTGATCGACTCATTTCAGACACACAATGTTTAGTACATTATAGCGATGTTTAAGGTAGGATAAGAATGAATTTCGAAATTCTGTACGTCAATGAGATGCTATGAAACACTTTTCCAGTTTATTTCTGGATTCTTTTTTTCACGTATGCGTTCCTCCTGAAACATCGATATATAATTTTGGTACTTTTTATTAATGGCTTATTACTCATGAAATATGGGTTCATACGTTAGAGTACATGCTCGTAAATACACTTCTGGAAATGGAAAAAAGAACACATTGACACCGGTGTGTCAGACCCACCATACTTGCTCCGGACACTGCGAGAGGGCTGTACAAACAATGATCACACGCACGGCACAACGGACACACCAGGAACCGCGGTGTTGGCCGTCGAATGGCGCTAGCTGCGCAGCATTTGTGCACCGCCGCCGTCAGTGTCAGCCAGATGGCCGTGGCATACGGAGCTCCATCGCAGTCTTTAACACTGGTAGCATGCCGCGGCAGCGTGGACGTGAACCGTATGTGCAGTTGACGGACTTTGAGCGAGGGCGTATAGTGGGCATGCGGGAGGCCGGGTGGACGTACCGCCGCATTGCTCAACACGTGGGGCGTGAGGTCTCCACAGTACATCGATGTTGTCGCCAGTGGTCGGCGGAAGGTGCACGTGCCCGTCGACCTGGGACCGGACCGCAGCGACGCACGGATGCACGCCAAGACCGTAGGATCCTACGCAGTGCCGTAGGGGACCGCACCGCCACTTCCCAGCAAATTAGGGACACTGTTGCTCCTGGGGTATCGGCGAGGACCATTCGCAACCGTCTCCATGAAGCTGGGCTACGGTCCCGCACACCGTTAGGCCGTCTTCCGCTCACGCCCCAACATCGTGCAGCCCGCCTCCAGTGGTGTCGCGACAGGCGTGAATGGAGGGACGAATGGAGACGTGTCGTCTTCAGCGATGAGAGTCGCTTCTGCCTTGGTGCCAATGATGGTCGTATGCGTGTTTGGCGCCGTGCAGGTGAGCGCCACAATCAGGACTGCACACGACCGAGGCACACAGGGCCAACACCCGGCATCATGGTGTGGGGAGCGATCTCCTACACTGGCCGTACACCACTGGTGATCGTCGAGGGTACACTGAATAGTGCACGGTACATCCAAACCGTCATCGAACCCATCGTTCTACCATTCCTAGACCGGCAAGGGAACTTGCTGTTCCAACAGGACAATGCACGTCCGCATGTATCCCGTGCCACCCAACGTGCTCTAGAAGGTGTAAGTCAAGTACCCTGGCCAGCAAGATCTCCGGATCTGTCCCCCAATGGGCATGTTTGGGACTGGATGAAGCGTCGTCTCACGCGGTCTGCACGAACGCTGGTCCAACTGAGGCGCCAGGTGGAAATGGCATGGCAAGCCGTTCCACAGGACTACATCCAGCATCTCTACGATCGTCTCCATGGGAGAATAGCAGCCTGCATTGCTGCGAAAGGTGGATATACACTGTACTAGTGCCGACATTGTGCATGCTCTGTTGCCTGTGTCTATGTGCCTGTGGTTCTGTCAGTGTGATCATGTGATGTATCTGACCCCAGGAATGTGTCAACAAAGTTTCCCCTTCCTGGGACAATGAATTCACGGTGTTCTTATTTCAATTTCCAGTAGTGGACATACATTTCAACAGCTGTAACGCTGCCATACCCTGTAAATAAATGAAGACTCTTAGCACACTCTTAGCAGATGATATCAGTTCCAGTAACAAACGTTGCAATGAAGAGGAGTTACGTCTCCACTGCCTTGAACACTAAGAAAAGTACCACAGTGCAACGCTACACTCCTTTTCAGGTAGCCTGTAGTTCAAATCTCTGCCTGAGCGTTCAGATTTAGCTTTTCGTTGGTTTACCTAATATTGTTAATGCTAATGCTGGGATAGTTCCTTTCTAAAGAACACGGCCGATAAGCTTTCCCATCTTTCCCCAATCCAAGTTTGTGCTGCATTTCTAATGAACACGTCGTCTATGGAACATTAAATCCAAACAATCCTTCCTTCTCTGTGATCGTTAGAGACGATGCACAAGGATGTGGAATGAAACTGGCCGTGACTGAAGTTAAGTACCGATCCGGTATTACCAGAACAATCTCTTCAGTTTCGAATAACCTTGTGTAAGAATTTTCTCAGTGAAATTATGCTGCACTGACTGCAATTGATTGGACTGAAATGCATTTTTGTGTTACACTCACCATTACCTCACACCTTCGATTATGTAGTTTTTTCAAGTGACTGCCGGAAAAAGTGACTGGAGGGACATAGAATGGGTATACGACATAGGAGATGATCATACGATAAAAAATTTTACCACGTTGCTGGACGTAAACGCCTCTCCAGGGAACAGTTGGTGTGATGTCCTGATATACTTATGTCTGGTAATGTGGTGAAATGGTTGACTTTATGGTTCTCTGACCGTTTTCTTGTCACTGTTAACTCTTCCTAAATGGTGTTTAATTACACTGCATAGTAGGATGATGCCCTAAAACTCTTATCATTGTATGAATTGTCAAATGGTTGGACTGTTACCAAAGTATGATGTGTTCACTTGATGGGTCTACTGTGTAGGGTGAATCAGATAAGGCAGGCCATCCAAAATATATCCAGAATGAGTATGACTCGCCAAGATTTATAGAACAATATGGCGAATATCCTGACGTTCGCAAGCAATTTTTATCAATTACAGTCGACGAATTACGACACAGATTTTTTTTTCTCATGGAACTAAATGCTTTTATCTGTGGCATTTGAAGAAAGCTTCCAAGAGAAGTTCAAATAATGTATATGTCTTGATGAAGCAGTATCAACATAACAGCGCCGCAAACAACTGTTTCACCCTCAGGTGAAGCGAATCCACAAACTTCTGCCAAGTGTAAGCTTACATAACTCAGGCATGGATCTTGTGTTTAGCCTTGCGCTGCAAGTCCGTCATCTGTGTTCTGCTGTAGTAGCAATCAGATAACTTGCTCATACAACTATTGAGACAAGTACAATGTAAACAAAAGTCGGAAAAATGATTATCGTTTATGGCGAATGTCGCCAAACTACACTCCTGGAAATGGAAAAAAGAACACATTGACACCGGTGTGTCAGACCCACCATACTTGCTCCGGACACTGCGAGAGGGCTGTACAAGCAATGATCACACGCACGGCACAGCCGACACACCAGGAACCGCGGTGTTGGCCGTCGAATGGCGCTAGCTGCGCAGCATTTGTGCACCGCCGCCGTCAGTGTCAGCCAGTTTGCCGTGGCATACAGAGCTCCATCGCAGTCTTTAACACTGGTAGCATGCCGCGACAGCGTGGACGTGAACCGTATGTGCAATTGACGGACTTTGAGCGAGGGCGTATAGTGGGCATGCGGGAGGCCGGGTGGACGTACCGCCGAATTGCTCAACACGTGGGGCGTGAGGTCTCCACAGTACATCGATGTTGTCGCCAGTGGTCGGCGGAAGGTGCACGTGCCCGTCGACCTGGGACCGGACCGCAGCGACGTACGGATGCACGCCAAGACCGTAGGATCCTACGCAGTGCCGTAGGGGACCGCACCGCCACTTCCCAGCAAATTAGGGACACTGTTGCTCCTGGGGTATCGGCGAGGACCATTCGCAACCGTCTCCATGAAGCTGGGCTACGGTCCCGCACACCGTTAGACCGTCTTCCGCACACGCCCCAACATCGTGCAGCCCGCCTCCAGTGGTGTCGCGACAGGCGTGAATGGAGGGACGAATGGAGAAGTGTCGTCTTCAGCGATGAGAGTTGCTTCTGCCTTGGTGCCAATGATGGTCGTATGCGTGTTTGGCGCCGTGCAGGTGAGCGCCACAATCAGGACTGCTACGACCGAGGCACACAGGGCCAACACCCGGCATCATGGTGTGGGGAGCGATCTCCTACACTGGCCGTACACCACTGGTGATCGTCGAGGGGACACTGAATAATGCGCGGTACATCCAAACCGTCATCGAACCCATCGTTCTACCATTCCTAGACCGGCAAGGGAACTTGCTGTTCCAATAGGACAATGCACGTCCGCATGTATCCCGTGCCACCCAACGTGCTCTAGAAGGTGTAAGTCAACTACCCTGGCCAGCAAGATCTCCGGATCTGTCCCCCATTGAGCATGTTTGGGACTGGATGAAGCGTCGTCTCACGCGGTCTGCACGTCCAGCACGAACGCTGGTCCAACTGAGGCGCCAGGTGGAAATGGCATGGCAAGCCGTTCCACAGGACTACATCCAGCATCTCTACGATCGTCTCCATGGGAGAATAGCAGCCTGCATTGCTGCGAAAGGTGGATATACACTGTACTAGTGCCGACATTGTGCATGCTCTGTTGCCTGTGTCTATGTGCCTGTGGTTCTGTCAGTGTGATCATGTGATGTATCTGACCCCAGGAATGTGTCAATAAAGTTTCCCCTTCCTGGGACAATGAATTCACGGTGTTCTTATTTCAATTTCCAGGAGTGTATTAGAACAGCGCTCCGGCTGTGTGCTGAAGAGTATCCAGCTTGTGCCAAGCATACGATCCGTCTTAGCAAATTTCTGGAAACTGGAAGTGTGGAAAATAAAATACGCCAACGAAAAAGAAAAGAAACTGATGAAAGAAACGGAACCAACGTTTTAGCAGTAGTAACACTCAATGTAAATGTCACCAAGAGGCACCTCTAATGTACAGAGGGTCAACCAGATGGGCATTCTATGAACTCTACATTCCATCTCATTTTATCCTCTTCACATTTCCCTGCTTTACAGCATAAAGGCAATAACTTCCTAAATTGGTTACAGTTCTCAGAATTTTATGTACAGAAAGTGCAAAGGGATGTTCCCTATCGATGCAAATTTTTGTTTAAGTAAGAGTCATCATATACAAACGACTGGCACGTCAATCTTCACAGTATGCTAATCGTGAGTTCAAAATCCACACTGACAGAAAGAAGAGGATTAAAACAATGCTCTTTGTCTATCAATATTTGAGGTACGTTTTTCAGGACCCACATTACTGCTTCCTTACTATAGTTGAAGTAATCCTCTTCAGAGATTCATCAACAGTTTAGGTAGTTAAGACAATTCGCATTTCCATTTCAGTTGCACATTTGCAGTCAGATTATACGTTTCGATCTCACTGGATCTTCTTCATATCTAAGTAGCTGCGTAAGAAACCCATCTTGTCTACTCAGAACCTCCTGTCAGAGTGCTGTCAGGACTGTGATATGTGATTCTGAGTATACGAGACGGGTTTCTGACGCAACTGTGCAAAGCAGCAACCTGTATGGGCCACACACTGGGAGTGTAAGGCCCACATCAATCGCCACTTTCCATTTTTGAATAATGTAGGGTAGTAATGACAAGTAGCGGCACTGATGTGAAAATAATTTGTGGTTCATCGCAGTATGCTAACTGAGGTGGCTAGGGAATGAGTATTGAGCATGTACTGCACTGCGCTAAGTGCAGAGAATTTCTGTGTACAGAGTTCGATGCACGACTTTCCTCACGGAGCAGGTGGTGAGAAGCCAGCAGTGCGTTAGCTCAGAAGTCGAATTTTATGGACTGCAGCACCTCAGGTGGTGCTGCATGCCAAGCAAGCACAGGTCGAATCATCATCCTAAGAAATCGGTCACATATATATTTTATCCCTGTACTTACAGCTAAATGCTTCGATCGCGGTCTGAGTTGAACGACATTCGGCAATGACCGAAGTATAGGAAATACACCCAGTTACCGGCTGTCGCTCTGGAAATAGAAATATCAGTGCCATTCTTAAGACTTGACATACTCTTCCCTTTGCTATCACTGTACTTGACGTCAAATCCATACCTTCCTTACAAATGGACATAGTCATATCCTTTGCACATGTCGGAACACAAACACATACTTTATAAGCCTGATGCTCAAGGCGAACCTATCACACACCCCCTACTACTAAGTATAATACTTCATCTATAACTGATCGCTGGCGATACGAAGTAAAACTGACCGAAAATCAACAATGTATGGACATGTCTCATAAGGTTTCCTTGTGAGTGCTACCACTGTGTCTTAGAAAGAGATGTTTAATCATCTTACAAGAAGCCAGATGTTAAAAAAACCCAAAGCCTACAACTAATGTATGTTACTTTCACAAGCGGTCTTGGTTCTACATGTACACATAATTATCCATGTTAAAATCTAAATCCGCTTTATAAACCAATGTATGGCATCACCTTAGAATCACGTGGTTTTCCCAGACAAATAGACAGTGATTGCCGGAGTGTTTATTGTCAGATCAGCAGTCCAGTTACACGTAGCCCATAATGCAAACTCGTCATGAAATCGCTGAATTTTGAAAGTGGTTCGGCTAAGGAACGTGGTATGAAACCGCTATCTGCAAACCCCTCACGCCTCTGCCATAGATATTTCTGCACTGTTTGCAATGTATTCGGTCTCGATACCATGTCAGAGGTTCTGCGATATATCCACTGAGGTGATGACTGATTCAGAAGGATCACCAACGGGGGTAGGTGGTGTGCTGATTGAGGTCATAAGAAATGTACACTAGCTTTTCGGATCTCTAATGCTACGCTATCTGCTACATATGATGTCTGTGATTTGCAATCAAGTCTTTCCATTCAACCACATACATGTGTTGGAGAAGTGCAGGATGCATGAGGTGGTAATTTACTGTAGCAGATAGGTTCGAGAAAGGTAACTCTTTTCGACATATGAGGGTGACAGAATTATGTTCCACTTGTGGCTGTAATCATTAAAAGACTTCCTTCGTCCCAGTTTCTCTACGATAAACTACGCTATCGAAGAGTAAAACAAAAGAACTACATCCGTAAAAAATTTGTTCTGTGTGATACTAGCACAAAATAGTTTTCTCGAGACATATAGCGTCTACTGTTCACATCCGATCATGGTTCAGAAATTATGCAAGGACCTCATCAGCCCTACATAAATTGATCGTTAGTAACGGGGATACCCCTCACAAGGAAACAGATAAACACATAGCAGCAGCGTCTTACATGTGAAAATTACAAGTCATTCTGTCACTAACTCTGTAAACTGCACATCTGTCATGCAAATGTATACACGGGGATTGCAGTGCCCACAAGCACCTACCGATAACTTACTTACGAAGCTGATGTCTTGATTTGATACCCAAGATGTGGCAGGGGGTTGGGTTTCGACGCATAAATCATAGTTTGTTTACAGGAATGTGTCATGTTTCAACACACATGAGATGGAAGTCCTCTGATGACTTACAGGTTTACCATTAACAATAACGAGTAGACCGTGCTTTACATCACATACAGAACACATGGCTCTATATGAGTTGAACGCAGCCTATGTCACACGACTGATGCATCCTGACAGAACAGTGGAGAAACTGACCTACAGCAACTTCACCCTCTCTAGAATACATTGTCAGTGTACCATTGAATCGTACATCGTTACAGCTCCATCTCAATTGATCTCCCCATCGACTCTCTGTCTTCCTTTAACGCAGGTGCATGTAAGTTTAGAGGCAGATGGTTCTCTGTCTTCCTGAAAAGGGTCAAATATAGCAGTCAACTCGCGTGTATCACTGGTTCCTCAATAGACATTCTGCCTCAAAGGAAAAATTAATCTACTGCTTCCCTGATTCTCTTTGCTTCCATGTCGACATTTTCTTGGGTTCCTCTTAGCGCTGCATACTTGTTCTCATGTACAAATTGCTCTGCAACAACGAGAAGATACGCAAGTACTTCCTCAATTTACCCACATTTCAGTGCATTGGTTAATTTATACCTATCCCTCCATCATTTTTCGCAATTCTGTCGATTCTATGTCAGTTCCATCCATGCGATCATGACATAACATCTCGTTCTGTGTTCTAAAATTGCTTGTAAATGTAGTACATGTGCCAACATCCAGCCAAAATGCACTGATTGGGAGGCATATTATAGGACTATACTTGATTGTATCCAGTCAACTCCACATTTGTAAAGTGATTGCTCTCTTTTCTTTATGTCTGTGTATATCCAGGTGCCGCAGAAGGCTCCCACGACCCTGACCCCGCAGTGGTGGACGAGACGTCGAACATAGAGCATGAGATTAGACATAACAAATGATTGGTCCACCTTCGAGCCTTATCCCATATGTGACATGTGGTGGATCTGCCACTGAGCGTGGGTCCAGATATATATATATATGTATATATATATATATATATATACATATATATATATATATATATATATATATATAAATATTGCTAGGCAGATCCAAACTCGAGCTGAACTCGAATGTGGTATATTGTGGATTTGCATCCCAACACCACATTGTACATTGTGCATGGTGGGTCCACCTTCAAACCCTATCCTGTGCACAGCATATTGTGGATCTTCATCCCAGAATTGCTTCAGATATTACACATGCCAACTCCATTCATGTGTGCTAACTCGGATCTGCTGCAGATACTAGGAGCCTTGACACCATGATCAAGTATGAAAGGGATGCCGCCACCTCATTCTTGAGGGACCCAAACGGGCAAGTGTATATGGTTTGGCATCTGACGGTGCATTCTAAGTTCTGGGAGCATGTGCAGTGGCCTCCATTGCAATGCAGTGGACAAGGGGCAGTCGGTGGTGCCTGTGCACGCCCTATGTGTGTCTGTTACATTATTTTGTGAGCAGGTCTGTAGGCTGTGCTAAGCATTATTTGGCAGTTTACGAGTTTTCGTGTATACACATCACTGTACTGCATTATTTAGGAGTTGGCTTATCTGTGTGCTGAATACTGACATTATTTCAGTAATTTAGTTGTTCACATGTCTGCAGAGCATTATGTCAGTAATTTACGAGTAGTAAACAGGTCTGTAGGCTGTGTGGCGTGACTCCAAACACGTCAGAGTGTGTGTTTTGTATCAGTGTGATAAGTGTGCTATCTAAAACCCATCTCTAAATAAATTGTTCCAAAATAAATAGTGTACATTCCTTCCTCTCTCCAGCAGCGAGCAAAGGCTGAGTCATTTTCTCCTCCAGACAGCCATCTTGGGTTACATCAGGAAATGGACAGCAGTGCCCTCTAGTGGCGGTACTGTGTACTAGGTCAGTTGGATTCCGGTCCCCATGGCGACCACACTGTTTCCCGCCATTTTACACTGCCATCTTGGATTATCTCATGGAATGGACAACAGCACCCTCTGGAGACAGGGGTGTGTACTAGGTAAGTTCGACCACAGACCCTATGGCGACCACACTGTTCCCGCCATTTTCCCCCACCTTAGACCGCCATCTTGGACTATGTCCAGGAATGGACGACTGCAACTTCTAGTGACAATACTCTGTACTAGGTCAGTTGGACTCTGGACCCCATGGCGACCACACTTGATGGTGGTACTGCCTCTAATTGTTTGAATAAATAGTGATGCAAAATAAAGACTTATGTACAGCACGGCCTCTTCGTGCCAGTACTAGGATAAGGTGGCAGTTAGACGACTTAGGTTAGTGGAGGTAGCCCAACTGCCCTTTCCTTCCTGCCATTTTCTTATGTTAGTAGAGATAGCCCAAGTGGCCTTTCTTTACCGCCAAAATTCAAATTTCCCTCCAATTCCTACGAAGAGGTGGGGGTCGGAATACTTAGGTTAGTGGATATTGCCCCAGTGACCAATCTTCCTGCCATTTTCTTAGGTTAGTGGAGGTGTGCTGCGATGTCATGATGGGATTGGACTTCCTGCCATTTTATGGGTGAGGGGAGGGGGTTGGGTTATTGGAGGTAGCCCAATTGACCTATCTTCCCGCCAAAATCCGCCATCTTGGTTGACATCATGGCCAATATCTTGGATGATGTCATGCACTGTTGCCAAAACTACAGGCCGCCATCTTGAATGATGTCATCACCGCCACCTTGGATATATCTGGCAACAATGGAGAGTTGGGTGGTACATAGTTAGCTCCACTATTGTAGGTTTTGTGTCGAAGTTCATTATGAGGTAGTTTATACTTGTAACAATCCTTGCAGTCAGTATGAAATACTTCCCTTCCATTACGACTGTCAATTATTATTACAGTGCAGCTTTGCCGTACAATACGTCAGTTCCTTTATTACTTCTACTCAGATCTTACAACCAGAAACACAGTACTTCACTATTATTATTATTATTATTTAAAGAGAAATTTCAAGGCTAGCGACCTGAGCCAATATGATTCTTCAACAGTGGTCTGTATCACGGTCACATGTCATTAAGCGCATAAGAATCAAATTGGGGAAATTTATAGCAGAATTACGAGTTCAGTAAACAGTTAATTGGCATATCACTTCATGGTAGCAAAGGAAACTCGATTGTCGCTCCACAACTAATTAGATCTGAAGATGATCCAGAGTGATCGAAAATTGTGAGCTAACCACAAATGCGCAACTGAAACGGAATATAAATGAGAATTATCTTAATAATCGCTCACTGGTTTATAAATGGGAGTCTAAATACACTCCAGTATCTCGAGTTCCTTAGATATGCTGCAGCCAAAGTTACTGGACCCACCTGGTCATTAAGGAGTCAGTGTTGTACCAATATGACGGATGTCCCTCCTATTCTGCACATGTAATGACGCTTCCTCCGAACAGAACACTTGGAGAGCATCGGAACGGTCGCAGAAGAAACGCAAAATGGACTACAGTCACAAACTTATCACTCCTATACTTTTATACGTAGCGAAAATTAAAGCAAAGGGCTATTAGGAAACTGCAACGATTCCGTATGGCATTTAGAACCTTTTAACATGGGTCTGCGCTGCCGCTAACTCCAGATAAAATTAAACGGGTAGTATTGTTTTTTCAGAAACACTTTATAGCGCGCAGCAATGCTCAAGGTCATGATTTCGAGCACTAGGCATGATAGCCATGATAATAAGCACTTGAATTACGCACTTGCTTGCATGTGTTATAACAGGGCACCCCTCATTCCGACGGCTGACTGTATACTGCGGCGAAAAACGAGATCCTCGCCAGTTTATATATATATATATATATATATATATATATATATATATATATATATATATATATATATATGGCTCGCCTTCATCTCAGAGTAGCATTTCCAACCTACGTCTTCAATTATTTGCTGGATGTATTCCAGTCTCTGTCTTCCTCTACAGTTCTTGCCTTCTTGCCTTCTACAGCTCCTTTCTATCATGGAAGTCGTTCCCTCATGTCTTAACAGATGTCCTATCATCCTGCCCCTTCTCCTTATCAGTGTTTTCCTTATATTCCCTTTCTCTCCGATTCTGCACACAACCTCCTCATTCCTTACCTTTTCAGTCCACCTAATTTTCAACATTCGTCTGTAGTAACACATCTCAAATGCTTCGAATCTCTTCTTTTCCGGTATTCCCCCAGTCCATGTTTCACTACCATAGAATGCCGTACTCCATACGAACATTCTCAGAAATTTCTTCCTCAAACTGAGGCCGATCTTTGATATTAGTATACTTCTCTTGGCCATGAATGCCCTTTTAGCCATTGCTAGTCTGGTTTGGTGTGTTCCTTGCTCCGTCTGTCATTTATTGTTTTACTGCTTAGGTGCAGAATTTCTTGACTTCATCTACTTCGTGACCGAAGGGCTTGATAGTAAGTTTCTCATTGTTCTCATTTCTACTACTTCGTCTTCCTTCGATTTACGCTGAAGCCTTACTCTGTGTTCATTAAACTGTTCATTCCACTCAGGAGATCATGCGATTCTTCTTCACTTTTACTCAGGATAGCAATGTCATCAGCGAATCGTGTCATTGATAGCCTTTCACTCTGAATTTTAATTCCTCTCCAGAACCTTCCATTTATTTTCATCATTGCCTCCTCGATATACAGATCGAACCCTTTCTAATACGAGCACTTCGTTCTTGGTCGTAAACTCTTATTATTCCCTCTTTGCTCTTGTATGTATTGGATATGATCCGTTTCTCCCCATAACTTACCCGTATTTTTTTCAGAATTTCGAACATCTTGAACCATTTTAGATTGTCGAACGCTTTTTCAGGTCGACAAATCCCATAAACGGGTCTTGATTTTCCTTTAATCTTGCTTCCATTATTAAGTGCAACGTTAGAATTGCCTCTCTCGTGCCTTTACTTTTCCTAAATACAAACTGATCGTCATCGTTCGCATCCTCAATTTTGCTTTCCATTCTTTTGTATATTATTCTTGTCAACAAATTGGATTCACAAGCTGTTAATCTGATTGTGCGATAATCCTCGAACTTGTCAGTTGTTGCCGTCTTTGGAATTGTGTGAATGACTTTTTTCAGAAAGTCAGATGGTATGTCACCTGGCTCAAACATTCTTCACACCAGCGTGAATAGTCGTTTTGATGCCACTTCTACCAACGATTTTATAAATTCTGATGGAACGTTATCTATCCCTTCTGCCTTATTTGATCTTAAGTCCTCCAATGCTCTATTAAATCCTGATTCTAATACCTGGTCCCCCATCTCTTCTAAATTGTTTCTTTTTCTATCACATCAGACAAATCTTGCTGTTCACAGAAGATTTCAATGTATTCTTTCCACTTATCCACTCTGTCTTCTGCATTGAACAGTAGAATTCCCGTTGCACTCTTTTATCACCCTTGCTTTTAATGTCAACGAAGGTTGTTCTTACTTTCTTGTATGCTGAGTTAGTCCTACTGACAATCATTACTTTTTCGATTTCTTCACATTTCTGTGCAGCTATTTTGTCTTAGCTTCCCCGCACTTTCTATTTATTTTATTCCTCAGTGACTAGAATATCTGTACTCATGAATCACCCGGAACATTTTTGTACTTACTCCTTTCATTGAACAATTGAAGTATTTCTTTTGATACCCATGATTTCTTCGCAGTTGCTTTCTTTGTACCAAGGTTTTCATTCCCCGCTTCTGCTATCGCCCTTTTTAGGGATGTCTATTCCTCTTCAACTGTACTGCGTACTGAGCTGTTCCCTGTTCCTGTATTTATAGCCTTAGAGAACTTCAAGCGTATTTCGTCATTCCTTAGTACTTCCGTATCCCACTTCTTTGCGTATTGATTCTTCCTGACTAATATCTTAAACTTCAGCCTTCTCTTTATCACTACTATGTTGTAATCTGAGTCTGTATCTGCTACTGCGTACGCCTTAAAATCCAGTATCTGATTTCGGAATCTCTGTCTGATCATGATGTAATCTAACCGAAAGCTTCCCGTATCACCCAGCTTTTTCCAAATATACCACCTCCTCTTGTGAATCTTTAACAGAGTATTCGCTGCTACTAGCTGAAGTTTATTACAGAATTCTGCTATTCTTTCTCCTCTCTCATTCCTCGTCCAACGCCCATATTCTCCTTCAACCTTTTCCTCTGATCCTTCCCTTACACTGCATTCCAGTCCCCCATGACTCTTAGATTTTCATCTCCCTTTACATACTGTATTACCGTTACAATATCCTCATTGACTTTCTCTATCTCTTCATCTTCAGCTTGCGACGTCGGCATGTATACCTGAAGTAACGTTGTCAGTGTTGGTTTGCTGACGATTCTGCTAAAAATAACCCTATCACTGAATCTGTTCACAGTAACACACTCTCTGCCCTACTTCCCTATTCATAACGAATCCTACTCCTGTTATATCATTTTCTGCTACTGTTGATATTACGCTATACTTATCTGACAAAAAATCCTTGTCTTCTCTCCACTTCACTTCACTGACCCCTCCTATATCTAGATTGAGCCTTTGCACTTCCCTTTTCAGATTTTCTAGTTTCCCTACCAAATTTAGATTTCTGACATTCCACGCTCCGATTCGAAGAATATTATTATTTCGCTGATTATTCAATCTTTTTCTGTGGATGTCCAAGAGATGGCTTTTATCTTGATACTATTTGATCAAGTCCTCTACATGTTATGTCACTGAAGTTCTCTTAGAAACTGCCTTAAAATTACAGGCAACATTTATACAGTTCCATCAGAAAAAGAAAAATCAGTCGGTGTCGCAATTCGGCGACTATAAACGATAAAACTTACATGGTGACATCAGGGAATTCGGCATAATGTCCAATATATTTGGCAAAAACCACTCCTCGGTATATTTATTCATTCAGGATGCATCTGGGGTTTCCTGTCTTAGTTGCGTCGCCCTTCCTAGGGCGAGACGATTAAGGTGTAGCACCCCCTTTAGCTCTGAACGGTTAACGTTTTGAATCGAGGTTTCTCACAAACAGTTTGTGGAGTGGGGCATAAAATTATGTTTTTAGGCTAACACTTTTAACTATTGCATCTAACGAGATTTAGAAACTTGTATTTTTTAATGGAACCGTGTATTTATTAACATGTATTATGTTGAGATCGAAACGTCTTGCAAAACCATTCGAGAAAATACTAAAACTTAAAGGCAAGGTGGCTGCAATCAGCTTTTGCTGTGTCGATGCCGAAAAGAGTGGCTTTCATGCCAAGTCGCATAGTTATGTACGTCAATGATGCAGGCCTACACTGGTAAGATGAAACATATTTTTTCTTGGCTCTACGTCTTGCAGCGGATACAGAATGATTTGCTGTCGCCCTCATCTCGTGGTCGTGCGGTAGCGTTCTCGCTTCCCACGCCCGGGTTCCCGGGTTCGATTCCCGGCGGGGTCAGTGATTTTCTCTGCCTCGTGATGGCTGGGTGTTGTGTGCTGTCCTTAGGTTAGTTAGGTTTAAGTAGTTCTAAGTTCTAGGGGACTGATGACCATAGATGTTAAGTCCCATAGTGCTCAGAGCCATTTTTTTTTGATTTGCTGTCCGTACTGCTGTAGTGCTACGCAACGCGTAGTGTTACATCTTGCCTGCTTAAATCACAAGCGAGATTACAATATTCTCTCACTTGATACATGCGAATTATCAGTACTGCAGAAAAAATGAACAGGATCTTTTCTAGAAAATTTAATATTGCGAAATTTTGTACTGGGATTGGTTCTCACTGGACAGGATGGTTTCAGATTTATTCAAGAAATATATACAAAAGTGACATTCAAACGTACCTCCACACCACACTCACACCTCACCACTCAGGATTTTTAGTACGTTGATCGTGGCATTAGCCCCTACCAGTGTACAAAAATTTCCGCCTATACGAACTATTCCTGATGTTCGACCTGTCTAGGATTCTGTTGATTGGGCTATCGCACTACCAGCATCATCAGATACATTGTTAACATTATTAATCTGAACGTGCCTCTGAAGGTAATGAACGAAAAACGCCTTTTGTAAACTTAACGCTACAATAATTTACGTTGATAATTCGGTCCAAACTTAACTCTCACAGGCATAGTAGCTTAGTAGTCAGAAGGCCTGACGAATATAACGATGTAATTGTTTCTTTTATGCTGTCAAAATTCACAAAGTTGTTATCTTAATTTATACAAAGGTCAATTTTGCAGTTTATAAGTGCTCATCTAAGCCGGTGGCGCAATAGGGTCAGTCAATGAAGAATATGGAAAATAACTCGTGCAGTCGCAACTACACTCCTGGAAATTGAAATAAGAACACCGTGAATTCATTGTCCCAGGAAGGGGAAACTTTATTGACACATTCCTGGGGTCAGATACATCACATGATCACACTGACAGAACCACAGGCACATAGACACAGGCAACAGAGCATGCACAATGTCGGCACTAGTACAGTGTATATCCACCTTTCGCAGCAATGCAGGCAGCAATTCTCCCATGGAGACGATCTTAGAGATGCTGGATGTAGTCCTGTGGAACGGCTTGCCATGCCATTTCCACCTGGCGCCTCAGTTGGACCAGCGTTCGTGCTGGACGCGCAGACCGCGTGAGATGACGCTTCATCCAGTCCCAAACATGCTCAATGGGGGACAGATTCGGAAATCTTGCTGGCCAGGGTAGTTGACTTACACCTTCTAGAGCACGTTGGGTGGCACGGGATACATGCGGACGTGCATTGTCCTGTTGGAACAGCAAGTTCCCTTGCCGGTCTAGGAATGGTAGAACGATGGGTTCGATGACGGTTTGGATGTACCGTGCACTATTCAGTGTCCCCTCGACGATCACCAGTGGTGTACGGCCAGTGTAGGAGATCGCTCCCCACACCATGATGCCGGGTGTTGGCCCTGTGTGCCTCGGTCGTATGCAGTCCTGATTGTGGCGCTCACCTGCACGGCGCCAAACACGCATACGACCATCATTAGCACCAAGGCAGGAGCGACTCTCATCGCTGAAGACGACACGTCTCCATTAGTCCCTCCATTCACGCCTGTCGCGACACCACTGGAGGTGGGCTGCACGATGTTGGGGCGTGAGCGGAAGACGGCCTAACGGTCTGCGGGACCGTAGCCCAGCTTCATGGAGACGGTTGCGAATGGTCCTTGCCGATACCCCAGGAGCAACAGTGTCCCTAATTTGCTGGGAAGTGGCGGTGCGGTCCCCTACGGCACTGCGTAGGATCCTACGGTCTTGGCGTGCATCCGTGCGTCGCTGCGGTCCGGTCCCAGGCCGACGGGCACGTGCACCTTCCGCCGACCACTGGCGACAACATCGATGTACTGTGGAGACGTCACGCCCCACGTGTTGAGCAATTCGGCGGTACGTCCACCCGGCCCCCCGCATGCCCACTATACGCCCTCGCTCAAAGTCCGTCAACTGCACATACGGTTCACGTCCACGCTGTCGCGGCATGCTACCAGTGTTAAAGACTGCGATGGAGCTCCGTATGCCACGGCAAACTGGCTGACACTGACGGCGGCGGTGCACAAATGCTGCGCAGCTAGCGCCATTCGACGGCCAACACCGCGGTTCCTGGTGTGTCCGCTGTGCCGTGCGTGTGATCATTGCTTGTACAGCCCTCTCGCAGTGTCCGGAGCAAGTATGGTGGGTCTGACACACCGGTGTCAATGTGTTCTTTTTTCCATTTCCAGGAGTGTATATTTAAACAGTGGTAGGAAGGAAAGCCATGAACAACATACTTGAAATCATGACAGGTGGAGGACGAGTGTGGGAATGGGGGTGCGCTTGAAAGTCAGTTTTGTACACTTTTCTTCAGTAACTCGAAAACAAAGGCCTCTAGCGGAAACGTACCCCGGTACAAAATTTAACTAAATTAAATTTCCTAGAAAAAAGTCCAGTTACTTTTTCTCTATAGGACCGATAGTTTGCTCGTAGGGAGCGAGAGAATATGCGGGCTGCATAACATTACAGCGGTAAGGGCAGCTGTAGCATCGCGTGTATGGGTCCGCTACCTTTTTTTTAATGGGACTTCATGCAAAGTCTCAGTTTAAAAGAGTGCTTAGGAGAACTAAAATTGTGTATAATATCTGAGTTTCAACTGGTTTTGCAAACAAGTAATTAATCGAAGGACATGTTACAGTGACGGAGCCTGGACTGAGAGCCCCTCTTGACAACGTTTACACCACCACAACAGTCCTCTAGGCTTCCAATCTTAGCACAATTATAGAATATTTGAGTGGAAAGCTTGAATACTAACATTCACAAGCGTTATGTCACTGTACTCGTTTTTATAGCGATTTCGAATGTCACTAAAAACGTACTGGGTTATCAAATAGTCAGTATAAATTTGAAAACTGAATGAATCACGGAATAATGTAGCTAGAGAGGTACAAATTGACACACATGCTTGGAATGACATGGGGTTTTATTAGAACCAAAAAAATACAAAAGTTCAAAATATGTCCGACGGATGGCGCTTCATCTGATCAGAATAGCAATAATTAGCATAACAAAGTAAGACAAAGCAAAGATGATGTTCCTTACAGGAAATGCTCAATATGTCCACCATCATTCCTCAACAATAGCTGTAGTCGAGGAATAATGTTGTGAATAGCACTGTAAAGCATGCTCGGAGTTATGGTGAGGCATTGGCGTCGGATGTTGTCTTTCAGCATCCCTAGAGATGTCGGTCGATCACGATACACTTGCGACTTCAGGTAACCCCAAAGCCAGTAATCACACGGACTGAGGTCTGGGGACCTGGGAGGCCAGGAATGACGACTGCCATGCGCAGTCACTGACGTTTTGCTGTCCAGTGCCATCTGTCGGACATTTTGTGAATGATTTTTCATCTTAGTTCTAATAAAACCCCATGTCATACCAAGCACGTGTGTCTATCTACATTATTCCGTGGTTTATTAAGTTTTCAAATTTATATTGACTCTTTGATCACCCGGTATATCTCTCCATTTATAAATACACACTTTCTTATCATCTGCTGAACCGTTCACAAAATGAAAGGGCTGCTGCGGGCTGTTTGAGTCCTACTTTCATTTGCTTGAATAATTTCTCTTTTATACTTTGTATTTTAGTAACGTTGCAACTAGTACATATTTCAGCGAGTCATCTGAAAACTGCTGCTCAGCCGAATCTATGCAGTGGTAGTGAATGAAAAACAAAATCATATTTCAATCCAATCAATGACAGCCAGCGAGAAAAATAATTAGCACCCAGTAAATTATTTTCGACTATCGGCCCCAGTGAATCTAAAATGAAACGTGAAGATAAGCTGCCGCTTTGGTGCTAATTGTTTGAGACACAACTACATGAGTCCTCTATGTAGTTTTCATTGTCGGATGCGAACCGCTGAACGTCAACATCTGACCACAACGCTTGCCGACCTCGCGGCCAGCTCATATCTAATCAGCTAATTACGGGATAATTGCATTTTGGTCTCCGGGAAGCCAGTATGGGACGAGGGTCATTAGCGGGCGCGTCGGACACGATCTATCAGGGGCGCAGGCTGCCGGCTGCCGGCTGACGCAATACGCCTGCCGCGATGTCGCGCATGCTGGAGCGTGAAGCAGCAAGTGGGTCAGCCAGTGTCCCGGCAGCGTGGTGGCGGTGGAGGCGGCCCGGCGCGCAGCCTTTCGGAACGCCGCCCCCCGCTGCCGATGATTGGCTAAACTGGCGACGGCCGCTAGGGGATTCCCCGGCCTCTGTCGCTTTCTCGTCGATCTACCGAGTAAACGAAGTGAACCGTTACGATGAGCTCCCAGAAAGCAACCGGGCTGTGCGGAGCGACAGATGACATTACCCAGTTTTCTGCAGGCAACGACATTATCTTCTGCGGGATAACGATGCCCTGAACGCTGCCATTTCATTGAATTTTGAGGGATAAAAAATGATAAACGGAGAATAGGAAATGACCTACAAAAGCACAGCTGCATCGGATCCCGAACCGCGTTAAACAGATACAGGGACTGCTCACGGAGTCGACATACGAAACTGAAGTATGTCTGCTCATGTAACACCATCGTCATACGACACACAAATATGTCTGCTTATCTCTAATAAATTCTTAAATTTTAACTAGAAACACTGGAGTTCGTGATTTTTAGGGTATCGATTATCTGATTTGGGATTATACGTGCATAGTTCAGCGAACGGTTAACCCCGTTTCATGCACACTGAACCACTGAAATGCAGTAATCTACAAGTGAAATAATTCGTTTCCTACACAAATGTTTTGACTCTCCGAAAAAGATTTGAACCATTGTCAAGAAGAAAACGAATGAAAAATAGAAACAGAGGAAAGTTAACAATCATTTCCAGAAATGAGTTCATTGTAATTCTGGAAATAAGTTACCAGTTTCTAGCGAGTAAAGCTCAAGTAATCATTGTAATTTCAAATCTGACGTTTAGCTTTTTAGTGCACATATTAAATAGCATTTGCCTGTATAAATGCGAGTATTTTGAATTATCTGTGTGTCTCCGTTACCATTGCTGCCTCTGGTCCCAATTAACCTGGATAATTAGAAGTTTGCTGTATTCTGAGCTCCCGCCTAACGTGAATACCTTATCCAGGTAGCACAAATCTGTCTCTGTGAAAAGAATAATACTCTCGAAACCATTCCACTTAATGGTGGTTTACACGACCCTTCTGATAACAACTGATACCTGCCCTGTCCGACAACTGTAGACCTGCGAATTACCTGATATCTAGCTGATTAATTTATAGATACACACACTGTGCTGCCGGCCGGTGTGGCCTAGTGGTTCTAGGCGCTTCAGTTTGGAACCGCGCGACCGCTGCGGAGGAAGGTTCGAATCCTACCTCGGGCATGAATGTGTGTGATGTTCTTAGGTTAGTTAGGTTTAAGTACTTGTAAGTTGTAGGGGACTGATGACCTCAGATGCTAAGTCCCATAGTGCTCAGAGCCATTTGAACATACTGTGCTATTGAAGCATTTGTGCTTCATTCAATGAAGACCGGAAGCAGGACATTGTCACAATACACCGGGCTGGAGCAAGTATGTAACAGCGGAAAAATGCTCTCTTGGAGCACTTAAATGGCTACTTTGCTCCTGTTTTAAAAGACCATGACCAGAAAGTGGGGTACCAGCTGCTTCATTCTACCTTCCTCAGCACCTTTACAAATTTTCCAATAAATTTTGGCATCTATATATATTCGCGCTGTTTTTAACATGCAACTCATATATAACTCCCACTAGTTCCTATTACTGTAACTCGCTCTCACCCACCATTCCATCCCAGTAAGTCTCTCATACCTGTCCACTCCCACTTGCCCACTCTCAAACAGTCAATTAGCCCAACATTTTGTCATTATCTCTTTGTGCCTCTGTAACACTCACTGTCTCCTGTCTCACAGCCACATTCTCCTTCGTTCTCTCCTGCTACTACTGTCTCCTGTCACTGTCACTGTCTCCCTCTTACTGCTTCTGTCTCAGTCTCAGTAATTCCTTAAAACATCTGCTGTCTCTTCTCACTGTCACTCTCTCTGCCTCGTCCTTAGTTATCAGTGGCTCTCAGCCACTTACACTTTCTCCTTGTCTTTATTCCTCTCTCACTGGCACAGTCTCCTTCACGTTTTACTCACTCTGTTCTGTCACTAATAACTTTGTTCCACCGCCACTGTGTCGATCTCTCTCTCTCGTCTCTATCTCCTTCGCTCTTTCTATATCACAACCACTATCTACTGTCTTCCAGTATTGGCAGCTGCCTCTACTCTTTCCACTACCACCTCTGTCATCATAAAAAGTACGAACATGTTCAATGGCAAAATTTTTGGGAAAATTTTAAACATGCTGAGGAAGGCAGGAAGTGGCAGCTGGTAACCTACTTTTCAGTCAGTCTCTTACAACACGAGCTTATCAGCCTTTTTTGTACTCCGATAAGAACATTTTTCCGCTCGTTTCTTCATTTTTCCTGCTACAACAGGGCATGTTACTCATATGAAAACCACTTTACAGGTCAGTAACATTATGATAGTTTACCTACGTGAAATCGAAATAACGCAAAACGAATTTAGCCTCAGACTGTATATCACGTGTACAAAAATTTTGCATGCGCTTCAGCGAATTTTGCATGTGCTTCAGTGCTACAACATCGGGGTCCCAGAACTCTTCTGATGATGACGAAGTCACTTTTCCACATATTTCTCCGCGCTACGTCACTTTATAAACTACGTTTTTGCCTCACATCGGATAGTAAATGTGTGTTCCAATCGATTTGCACAATTTCCCAAGCTGGAGGAAGTGTCTAATATTCACACTTTGACACTGTACTGCAGGATAGCTACAGAAAGACTACCCTTTTATTGGGTATAAAAATGATCTATAGGCTAAGGGCCACCCAAAAACTTGATCGGACTTCCCATCAGTAATAGAGCCCGAGGTATTGTATTACCGACAATTCAGATAAAATACCTTCTTCACCATCCAAAATTTTCGACTTTCAACATTCGTTGATATATTGTAATATACTGCTAATTCCAAATTTGCGATTTTGAGTACTGACTCCACTCACTTAAATAACGTATCTTTCGCTAACTAAACTAATAACACACTGCAACGAGAACTAAGAGTGCTCAGCTTCACTCATTCTGCATTTACATTAGTGAGTGACTTCTGCTGGCTTTCTACGTACTTTATTGCTTTTGTTAAAAGTAGCTCATTTGCTTGACGTAAATTCAATTCGTTAGGTTTGGGGGTGGGGACCAAACAGTGAGGTTACCGGTCCCATCGGATTAGGGAAGGATGGGGAATAAAGACGCCGTATCCTTTGAAAGGAACCATCCCGGCATTTGCCTGAAGTGATTTAGGGAAATCACGGGAAACCTAAATCAGAATAGCGGGACGTGGGTTTGAACCTTCGTCCTCCTGAATACGAGGCCAGTGTGCAAGCTACTGCACCATCTCACTCGAATAAATTCAATTCAGTCTTCCAGTAATTAAAAGTAAATTGCTTTCCTTTTACCAAATTTTGCATTTCGTTACGCTAAGCTTACTAAAAGTCATTTTTTGCGTAAGAAACTTTCAGTTACACCCATTCATTTATTTAACCAGCAAATTCTTGTTCATTTATTTTCTCGTGAACTGTTGTGTTGAGGAAAAGCGTGACAATCTTCTGTTGCCACGACAGTGTTCATTTGCATAATTTTCTTTGCCATTACCTTCTTTAGGATTCTGGATATTCATTGTCCTAGTGGGCTTTTTCTGCTAATCAGCATTTTTTGCATTAAATATTACGTGGTATTCTTCTGCTCTTGTGTGGTACATGAGTGAATGCACTATATTCCACCCATTTCAAAGTAATCAGTGTTTAGATTAGGCTTAGAACAGATTTTTACTTCAAAAGTGTCCGTTGTACACTTTCCTCCTGATAACAGTAATGATAGACTTAATGATTGTAAAATTACATTAGGCATACGTGGTCATGGTAATTTGTATCGCATTCCATTAAGCCGGTTAGGAGGAGGAGGCTACAGTATGAGTCCCGGAAAAATCTCGCTTTTATTTGCGACGTTTTGAAACATACTAGATAGCGCATGCTGTTGCATACTTACAGAGGCTTCCCACGCAGCCATAAGTAGCACTTCAACTATGGTTTTTCAGTAGTGCCACGGTAGTTTCTGCGCTAGCCATCGGCCGTATGAACGATACTGCAGTGGGTACCAACACTGAGACATGGTAATGGGAATGTCATTCTTGACACATCGTAAGTATAACTATGCGTCAGATATATGCCAACTAGAAAAAGATTAACTTTGTCTTTGGAGAAAAGAGAAGAAGTAGCTTTACTAATATAAAGAGCTCAGATGAAAAACCAGTACCAAACAAAGAACGGAAGGCTGAAAAGTGGAATATATGGAGAGACTATATAAAGGCAATGCACTTGATGGCAATAATATACAAAGGGAACAGGAAGTACAACATCAAATGTGAAATACGATACTAGGATAAGATCCTGATAGATCACTGAAAGATATAAGTGGGAGCAAGGCCCGTGGAGTTGAGTCTCGCTCAGAACTGCTGACTATACTAAGAGAGCCAGGCATGACAAAACTATTCCATCCGGTTTACAAGATGTATGAGACAGGAGAAGCAGCTCCGATTTCAACACGATTGTATCGATTCCTGTTCCAAACAAAGAAGAAAAAGCTCCAGAAAAATGCAGAAATACGCGAGGCAACACTGAGTCTACGACTTAGAAGGATTATATACAGAGTGAGTCACCTAGCGTTACCGCTGGATATATTTCGTAAACCACATCAAATACTGACGAACCAATTCCTCAGACCGAACGTGAGGAGAGGGGCTACTGTAATTGGTTAATACAAACCATACAAAAATGCATGGAAGCATGTTTTTTAACACAAACCTACGTTTTTTAAATGGAATCACGTTAGTTTTGTTAGCACATCTGAACATATAAACAAATACGTAATCAGTGCCGTTTGTTGCACTGTAAAATGTTAATTACATCCGGAGATATTGTAACCTAAAGTTGACGCTTGAAACCTCCGACGTTCAGTTGCGTGTTGTAACAAACAGGGACCACGGTCGGCGAGCAGCATCTGCAGGGACATGTTTACGATGACGACCGTGTTTACGAGTGTGGCTGTAGTGCACTGTTGTGGTTTGGTCTAGCTGTCGCAGTGTCCGCATGTAG